>NC_139352.1:100484966-101079966 GCF_055883805.1 Amblyomma maculatum
CTGGCGGAGCTTGCAGACGCGGACTGCTCCATACCCTACACTTCTACATGCCAGATACCCAGCCAAGTTTTTCTCATTATGCAGACTCTGCGGTAAACCAGGACACTTCCTACACATCTTTCTTACATGCCTAACCTTTCCTCGTTCCCCGTCACCGAACGTCGCAGAGTCCTACTGGGAGTTTCTCATGAAGACCACCTCAAGACTAACGCAATGTCGTTTCCAGTGCTATGAGGAGGATTGCTCTTCAAGGACTTTCTTTTGCCTTATAAGGGTGTCTCCCATGTAGTAAAGGAGCACCCAAGTGCCATGCAGGGGGCTTCGCCCCCACTGTTTGTGCCAATGGCAATAAAATGTTTTTACCACCAACCACCTTCGTTTCGCCTTCATCGAAACGCTGCCGCCTTAATAAAAATTGAGTCTCTTAAGAGAAGAATGACCGCTTTCCTGAAGACGAGCGGAATCTAGGCACACTAACTAGAAGTACGTACAATGAGTTTTGACCATTTTAGGTCAACTGGCTCTATCTGAGCCACCTCCACTGCCTCGCGCGGACAGGAGAGAGAAAGTAGAGGAGAAAGAAAAGGAAGAGGGAGAGAAAGATGCGCGCCACAGCCAGCGTCCACCGCCTAAGCTGTGGCGGGTGGAATGCTGGCCTACAACAGATAAAAATTCGGTGGCTGGCTAGCCCCAGCCGCAAGCGGCGTTGACCTACCATCCCAGCCCCGTAGGGCCAGGAACAGCCACCCTTTGCATTTTAGGAAACGTAGCGCAAAGAAGACAAGGAGAAAATTAGGGATACACACACGAGACAAGGACGGCGCTGATCAGCGCCGTCCTTGTAGTCGCCTTGTTGTTGTCTCTTCTGCTGTTATATATTTGGTCTTAATAGTTGGCTCACAGGAAAGGAAAGGCGCAGTATCTGTGACACTTCAACCATTCTAAAGCGTCCGCCATCGTTACCCAAGCTTCCGACACGAGATCTTAAAATCGTGTTCCGCCCTGATGGAGGCCTCGACCTAAGTAAACACAACTGTCTCTAGTCACCAGCGCGCTGCAGATGCCGATAGACGCAGTGCGAACACAGGACGCCATCCGAGTCAACCCCAGGCCCAATTCATTCATCAGCACGCCAGCCGAAGATAGTGTCCTCAGATATGTACAACTAGAATCTATCAAGCTAATTGACCAAGTCTGCTCAATGAAAACGTATATCGCTCCTCCGGACAACGCCATTCGCGGCATCTATCTACGACCAGACCTCTGAAGAAATTTTTACAGAGCTAAAAACGTTCAACCAAAGCCCCTCCTATCTCATCACCGATGCACGCCAACTCGGACGCACCAAACCAATTATGGTCACCTTCATAAATACCAAATCGGCACCTAAACAGCTGCGCTTCTATCGAGCGGTCTACCATGCACTGCCATCCATTCCTCGCCAAAGCAGAAGCCTGCTTCAACTGCCGTCGTCCGGGACATCGCAGCGACGTGTGCACGGCACCCAAAAAGGACTTATGCCAAAGATGAGTATATACCCATGTACTGACCGACCCTCCAACATGCTACTGAAAACATTGTATGAGGCAATAACCTCACAGTTTCTCACGCAATTTCAGTCAATTCACATAAAAAATCACCTACAAGTCATTTGCATAGAGTATCATAGTTTCTTGCGCATGAGCATAAATAATGTACGATATTTTATGATAATGATGTGAAACGTATGAGTCTATGCGATTAGGTGAGATTTTATGAGGTTATTGCCCCGTTTTTCAGTAGTGTATGCGGCGGCCCCATTTTACAGGCCCCCGCGAATTCTCAGAGCAATGCAACAGACCAGGCAACAAGAGACTGATACTCTCGATAGCTGGTGCAGACGCCGAGCAAACAACCCGGCAATCCCGAAGCAAGCACCGGACGAGTTCCACTAACGGCGCCAGCTCCAGGTCCGCCGCGTCCGCCGCTTCGACCAACTCCAGGAACCGCTCGCCGTCCTTCCCGCCCTTGACCGACCAGCCTCCGCCGGAAAATAAGGTGAGCTGGGGCCCGCGATCTTCCTCCCTTGTCCAAGAAAATAGGCAACTTAAAGAAAAGCTAGAAACTCAGGGCGAGCAAATTCAGCAACAGAATGATCAAATAAAAAAAACTCAATGACCATATTGCAAAGCTCACTCAGCAAATGCAAACGCTAATTCACAGGCTTTCCCCCGCAGAGGGAATGGAAAGTTCTTCCACTCCCCTCCCAGATCATCCCACTCCACTTCCACCCCCTCCTCCCATATGCAACAACACAGCATCTACCGCTAAAACTCGTACACCCGCCAAACGGAAGGCACCTCACCAAGGCATTCCTACAGTGGTCGACTCCAAAAAGCCTGATCTGGTCGCCTCCATTCCTTTACTCGAAGAGAAGCTTGTGGAAAAACTTGAATCTTTGACCGCCAGCACGAATGCATGGGCAGCTGGAGTAGACGCGCGGATAGCGGTGCTCGAGCAGCAGATGCAGAAGCAACAGATCCGGATTCAAATTGCTTTAGAAAAGCTGCTCTCTACCACAGTATCTCAAATGATCCCACCCGCATCCCAGCCCCAAGATGGCAGGACGTCGACAGGACATTAAGGTGTGGCAGTGGAACTGCAGATGCCTTAGTTCCAAGCGTAATAATCTGAAGCTCTACATTTAAACCCAGTACAGAGTGGCGACACATGGTTCACCGCAACTACACAGCAACTGATCACAACATGGACGTTGCACATATCGACTTCCATTTGATAGAGCTGTTTCCCAAAGAGCGGAAAGGAACGAGTTTATTCATTCTGAATATCTACAGCCCCCCGAAAGAGAGAACTGCTCCTTTAATGGCGGCCATGAAAAAAGTCCTTCAAATCAGCGCTAACAAACCGTTGATAGTTGCAGGAGACTTTAATGCCCGCCATATCACATTGAGATACAAAACAACCTGCACTAAAGGCGCCCGACTCTGGACACTTATCCAAAATGAGGGCATAACCCTTGTCAACGATACACAACAGTACACGCGCATCGGCAACAGTGCACAGCGCAACACCACCCCCGATTTCACACTCACGAAAAACATCACACGATGCTACTGGACAAACACCCAAACCTCTCTTGGTAGCGATCACTATATAATTGAGACCTGTTTTTCACTAGCCTCCATAACCCCCCTGTAAAACGGAAACTCAAAATCACCAGCTGTGATCGCTCTCGCGATCTTCGTACCGCGGCTCCGACGCAAATAGACCACCTTAAAAATTGGCTGGATAATCTCAACAAGGACGTGGACATGGCCACATCAGAAATGCCGTGAACACAAAACTCGAAGGTGACTGACAGCCGCTTATGTGGGAAGTCCACTCGAGCTTACAGATGCGATGACTTAAAAACAAATACAATCGCACCCTGAAGCTACGCATCTCCGCTCTCTTAAGAGAAAGGGAGACGCACGCGGCACTGCTCAGTCAGCAGCAATGGGGTCAAGTATGCGACCGCCTTGCTGGAAACCTAGGACGTAAGGAGACGTGGCGGTTCCTACGATGCCTTCTTGAACCCGATTACGCCAAGAATGTACAGCAGAAAAATGTGACTTGTCTTATCCACAGCATAGACATGGACAACGACAAAATTATTCAATCCTTAAAATAGAAGGAGGAGGAGAAAACATTATTCATTAAGCGTCGAGAATGTCCTGGGCCAGAGTCACCAAGGCCAACTGGTCCTTCAGCTGTTCAAAGGTTAACCTAGCCAGCTAGGTTAGGGGAGGAGGGTGTGGAAAGTGAGGTGACTGTATTGCAACAGGGCAGGAAAACATGCAGTGTTCTAAATTTGCTTAATGTTCAGAACAATTTGGGCATATAGGGGAATGTCTGATTCGGTATATAAATGATCGCGCAGGAGTAAGGATTGTATTTAGTTGTATGCGTCTAAGTATGCGTATTTGCGTGGTAGTGTGGGATTTATCAGGAGTAGGAAGGGTACGAAGAGTTTTCCTTATGTCGTCATAGTGAGTGTTGATTTCTTTTTTGTAGTGAAGAGTAGTGTCCCACGTGGGTGGATAAGGCCAGGGAATCCCAGGCGCCCGGTGCTGAAGTTCGCGGGCGAGGCGATGGACTACCTCATTGCCTGGAATTCCAGCGTGACCAGGAATCCACCTCAGTGTGACAGTGTTGGGACGTAGTTTGGTGAGAGCTCTGTGTAGATCATCTTGCAGTTCTTCAGGAATGCGTCCCGTGTGAATGGCGCGTATAGCTTGTATTGAATACGTGTATATTGTATATCCTGAAGGGTTAGGGGGTGCTTGTGCGAGGTTTTGAATACTGGCGACTATTGGTAGGGTCTCGAGAGTCGCTGTTGGAGGAGGATCTATATAAGGACCGAGGGTATGCGTCAATACCTCGCTGAAGCTCTCAATTGAGTAAGCAGCTGCTCCGACGTCAGTTCGTGATGCATCTGTGTAGACGATCGTGGAATGAGCAGGATAAACATGATTGGAAACATGAGCGGAACGTCTGCCTGGGTTAGTACCGGGTGCAACGTTTTTTGGAATGGGGGTTACTCTTAAGTTATCTGGGAGCGGGGAAGGAGGGCTAATGATAAGGAGGTCGATAGGTTGAGTGCAACTTGTTGAAGTATCCAATGTCCTTGTTTGGCACTTGAAAGACGTGCCATTTGCCGGTCTCGATGTTGTTGTATGAGGTCTCCCAAGGGCAAGAACAGCCCTGTTGAGTATAGGCGCTCCGTGGACATATGTACGGGGACGTTAAGGGCAGCCTTATGCAGTATATGAAGTGCAACCTCAATTTGATGTCTTTGCCGACAGGTTAGAGTAAGGTATGGGACTGTATATAGAATTTTGCTTATCGTGGACAAGCTGCCTTACTTGACCCTCGCGTAGCCCAGTGTGCTTATTGGCAACGCGGCGAACTAGATGCGTAAGCTGATTGCAAGCTTTAACGGTTGTAGATACATTGGCCTGATTGATTGACTCATGGATATGAAGTCCGAGGATCCGGCAGGATGATACACGAGGGATGGGGTGACCTGCCATTGTGAGATTGATCAGCTGGTTATGTTGGCGTTGATAGCGAGTTTTTGCAATCAGCAGCAATTCGGATTTTTCAGGTGCGGGAGATAGCCCTACTTTATCAAGGTAACTAACGACTTCATCGATACCTTGCTGTAGGGTCTCCTCTACTGCTCCAGGAGACCCAGAAGTGCACCAAAGAGTAAGGTCGTCTGCATAGAATGTGTGTTTTAGGTTTGGGATAGACGCTAAAGTACGAGATAGGGGAGCCATTGCAAGGTTAAAAAGGGTGGGTGACAGAATAGCGCCCTGAGGAGTACCACGTGTGAGGGGGAAAGGATCAGATATCGAATCGGGGAGACGGAACTTGGCTGTACGGTCGCGGAGAAATGCTGTGAGGTAGCCATACATCTTTGGACCACAGCAAGTAGAGGCAAGGATGTTTAATAGAGGATCGTGGGCAAGGTTATCAAAAGCTTTTCGCACATCAAGGGCCACTATGGCTTGGATCTGGGAAGTGGGCGGAGGGTCAAATTCGTGCATGAGGAGAAAAAATAGGTCCTGAGTAGACACACCTTTTCGGAAGCCAATTTGTTGAGGGGGAAAGAAATCTATGGATTCAAGATGAGTCTCGAGCCGATTGAGCACCATCCGCTCCATAGTTTTTCCCAGACATGATGTTAAAGAAACTGGGCGGAGGTTTTGAAGCGCAGGTTTTTTGCCTGGCTTTGGAAGTAGGGTTATAAGTGATTGTTTCCAAGATGCTGGGAGTGTGTTTTCTTCCCAATGTAAGTTTATAATGCTGAGAAAATGTTCTTTGTCCTTGTCAGAGAGATTTCGAATGAGTGAGTATGTAATCTGGTCTTCACCCCAGCCCAGTGTGCTTATTGGCAACGCGGCGAACTAGATGCGTAAGCTGATTGCAAACTTTAACGGTTGTAGAAACATTGGCCTGATCAGTTGACTCAAGGATATGTAGTCCAAGGATCCGGCAGGACGATACGCGAGGGATAATGTGACCTGCCATTGTGAGGTTGATTAGATGGTTATGCTGTCGTTGATAGCGAGTTTTTGCAATCAGCAGCAATTCGGATTTTTCAGGTGCAGAAAGTAGCCCTATGTATGTATGTATAACTTTATTAGGGAGCCGGCAAACGACGGGTTAACGCGTCGTGACGCTGGCCAAGCGTCTACCCGGGGTTAAGCCCTACTCTGCACTACCTCATTTGACCCGTTTGTGGTGGGTGTGAGGCTTGTGCTTTTCGAGCGCACCCCGGGCCTGCTGGACGGCCCATAGTTGCATGTCCTTGTCTGTATTCTGCACAGCACTTTGAAGTTCCGGCGGGTATGTCCTGGATGCAGCTTCGGTCGGGAACCTGGCACAGTCCCACATGATGTTCCATTGGTCCGCCGGACCCACTTGACATACGCTGCACATATCACTCGTGTAGATGTCTGGGTGGAGGACGTGTAGCATTGCCGGGGCTAGGAGTGACCCGGTTTGCATTTGCCTTAGGATGACCGCCTCCTCCCGACTAAGTGCCGGGTGAGGCGGCGGCATTGTCCGTCGAGCTAGTCGGTAAAATTTTGTCACTTCCTCGTAACTGGTCATTCTGTCTTTTGTTTCGAACCACCATTCGGAACGGTCCTTCTCGGGGGCGCGGAAGGTAAGCGCTCGCGCCGCCGAATGGGCCGTCTCGTTGTGATTCGGTGAGGATGCACAATCTCCCGCGTGCGCCGGGAACCACTTGATGCGGATAGTGTTGCCGCGGTCTTGAAGCTGGAGCTTACTGATGATGGCGGCCGCCGGCGCGCACACTCGCCCCTTGGCAAAGTTGCGCACAGCGTTCCTCGAGTCGCTGAGCACGGTGCGACACTCGGCCTCCGAGATCGCCAGAGCGATGGCAACCTCCTCGGCGTCTGTGGCGTCCGTGCACCGCACGCTTTCTGCCGTTGTTTTGATGCCGGTAGCCGCCGCAACGGCCACTGCCACGAATCCTTCTCGCTTGTATTCCGCAGCGTCCACGAACCGGGCGTGCGGGTCCTGGGCGTGTTGCTCGACGAGGACTTTGGCCCGCGCCTGCCGCCGTTCTTGGTTGTACTCGGGGTGCATGTTTTTCGGGATGGGGTCCACGTGGATGTGGGCCCACGCCTCATCGCTGATATCGCACGATTGCCGACTGGGAGCTCGGGGATTGTAACCCAGGGACGTGAGTATACTGCGGCCTGTCTTGGTGGTAGAGAGGCGCTTCATTTGCGCCGTGAGCTGCGCCTCGGCTATTTCTTCTAAGGTGTTATGGACGCCGAGCTGCAGGAGCAGGAGGGGGAGCGCGTTTCCGTCCCCGTTGTAATGGTGTGAGGACGAACAGCTGGGATTTGGCGGGCGAGCACACTAGGCCTGTGCCGTTAAGGTGTTGCTCGATGGCAGTAACAGCCTCTTGGAGCTGCTGCTCAATGCTGGCGTCGGTGCCGCCTGCCGCCCACAGGGTAATGTCGTCGGCGTAGATCGTATGCCGGACGCCGGTCCCCTCTACTGCCCTTGCTACCCCGATCATGACAAGGTTGAAGAGCAACGGCGAGATGACTGAACCTTGCGGGGTACCCGTGCTTCCGAGCTTGTGTTCGGGGAACTTAAGGTCTCCGGCGTGCAGTTCCACCGTGCGGTTGGTCAAGAAGTCTTGGATGTAATTGTAGCTCGCTACCCCCATGTTGAGTCTCGATACTTGTGCTAATATGGCTGAGTGTTTGACTTTGTCGAATGCGCTTTGTAAATCAAGTCCCAGAATTACTTTGCTGTCTTGTGTCTTGTTGTCAATTATTTCTTGTTTAAGTTGTAGCATGGCATCTTGTGTGCTGAGTCTGCGCCTGAAGCCGATCATCGTATCCGGATATAGGTTTTCCTTTTCCAGGTACTCCTGCCACCGGTTGGAAAGCACGTGCTCAAGCACCTTGCCCACGCAGGACGTGAGCGAGATGGGACGCAAGTTGCCGATATCCGATGGCTTGCCCGGTTTCGGGATTAGGATTGTTCTTGCCGTTTTCCACTGTCGGGGGAGCTTGCCCGAACGCCAGCATTCGTTATAGTAGCGAGTTAGGGCCTCGATCGACGCATAGTCGAGGTTGCGTAGCATCTTGTTGGTAATAAGATCGGGGCCGGCTGCTGAGCGGGCGTTGAGCTCGTGCAGCGCTGCCCGTACCTCTGACATGGTAATGTCTCGGTCGAGCCACGCGTTCGGCAGCCCCCCGTATGGCGGGTGGGTTTCCGTTGGCGTGTGTGGCAGATACTTGGCTTCCAGGGCCTTGATAACGGCGTCTTTTCCTCGTTGTTGTGTGGCGGTGTGTATGAGGCAGGCCAGGCGATCGCGCTGGTGTGACTTGGTCTTAGTTTCGTTTAGGAGGTGCCGAAATAGATTCCATGTGCAACCACGATGTAGTTGCCCGTCAGCTCGGTTGCAGACTTCGTTCCACTGCTGACGGCACAGGACCTTGCAGTGATGTTGAATGGCCCTGTTTAAGTCGGCCACCTTCTTTCTCAATTTGCGATTCAGCCGTTGCCGCTTCCAGCGCGCCTGTATCGAACGTTTGGCCTCGATGAGATGGGCCAGACGCCTGTCCATAGCTATGATGTCCTCGTCCGTTTCAATGGTCTTGGTGGCCGAGTGCACTGCATCGCGGAGCTCTGCCGACCAGGTTTCAATGTTTGTGATGTCTTGCGGTGTGGTTGGTCGTCCCTTACGGAAACCGTCCCAATCCGTCCATTTGTGTGTAATGGTGTTGCCCCGGAATTGATTGGGAATCGTAATTTCGAGGATGTAGTGGTCACTGCCCAGGTCAACGCCGGTGTTGCGCCATGTTACTTTGCCAGTGTGGTCGTTCTTGATGAATGTAAGGTCTGGTGTGGTGTCTCGTGCTACGGAATTGCCGATTCGGGTAGGATGATTGGGATCCTTGATCAGGGTGCAGTCGTGGTCCAGGGTATCCTGTAGTAGGTCCCGTCCCTTTGCCGTGTCTTTCACGTAACCCCACGCTCGATGGGAGGCGTTGAAGTCTCCTCCAATCAGCAAAGTGTTGCCTTTGGCTTGGGTGCTGGCTGTGTGTAGCAGGGTCTTGAATTTCTGTGTTTGGTGCTTGGGGTTACTGTATATGTTAGCTATGAACAGGCTGTTTTTCCGTTGTTTGCTTGGAATGATTTCGGTAAAGGTGTATTCCACCCTGCTGCGGCCGTGTCCGAGCTGATGTTCAGTGAACGGGAGCCCTTTGCGGACGAATGTGCAGACGCCTCGTCCCTCCGCTGGGCTAACGTGAGCGCGATACCCAGCGAGGGTTGGGTTCGCCGTCACCGTTTCTTGCAGCAGAATGATGTCAGGTTTCTTGGTTACCGTGGTGATGTGTTGTTGCAGCACTGCTCTCTTGTTGTTGTAACTGTGGCAGTTCCACTGCCAGACCGTAAGGCCCGGTAGCGATCCTATTGTGGTTTGGGGCTGGGACATGGTTGTGATGGAGTTGAGGCTTGCGTCTGTTTTTGGAGATATGGGTGGTTTGCGAATTGCGCAGCAAAGATGGGGCTGCATACTATAGGCTTGAGGGTTTGTTCAATGAAGTCGAAGCGCTCCTGTATGGTTCCGTAGGACGTGATGATTAGCTCCTCCAGCCGCGCCAGGCGTTGGTCCGTGACGGCAGCCGTGTCGGCATAGGTGTTGGTGAGCGCTTCAATTTTGGTTTCGAGCTGAGTTTCCAATTGGGTTAGGTCCTTATGTTGTCGTGATGAGGTGCGCGCTCGTTTCTTGGGGGTTGGGTCAGTGGTTTTCTCCCCTTCGGGCTCGTCTTGTGATATGTCCATTGATTGTGTACCACCTTGATGGGATGGCGTGTCGGTGTTCTCGGGGATAAGGGAGGGTGTAAGTGTCTCGGGTGACTGAGCTGGGCCAATGGTTGGCTGAAATCGCTGTGCTTGTAGTTCTTTCTTGACGTCGGCTAGCTCTTGGGTAAGCCGGCGCGTGGTTTCCAACAGAGTCGCGTTGGCGACACGGAGTTGTTCGAGTTCCTTGTAGTAGGGGCTGGTAGTCCATTCCTGCCAGTTGCTCTGTGTGCTTCGGCCACTAGTGGCGCTGTTAGAGCTTGCGTTGCTGCTTTTAACTTCGCCCTTTGCTGCGTCCGCCCAACTGATTCTGTCACGGGAGCGCGAACGCTTAGCGTCGCGTTTGTTCCTGTGAGATGAGTCACGGTCACGCGACGCGCTGCGCGACGCCCTTCGGGATCCGTTACGGGAAGCACTGCGCGAGTGAGAGCGTCCGAGACGTGGAAACGAGCTTGAGTCGAGTGCATGCTTGTGATGTTCTTCGGCGTTACTGCGTTCGACTGCTTCCTTTTGCTGTTCTTCGGCGTTACGGCGTTCCCATCTCCGTCGCCGCACGACATATGGAATTTTGTATTTGGCTTTGCAGACGCGGTCCCCGGTGGGGTGTTGCTCACCGCAGAGCTTGCATTTGGGGACACATGTGTGGCCCTCTCTTGGATTAGAAGCACCGCATGAAAGGCACACACGTGCGTTTGGTGTAGGACACACGTCGCGCCTGTGGCCGATTTTGCCGCATACCTTGCAAACTTCTATTTGCTTTTTGTAGAGACTGCACGGGTACAGCGTGGATCCGTATCGCACATACTTAGGAACCTTGATACCATTGAACACTACGATGACTGTCGTCGTATTTCCGATACGCTTCGCACCCGCGGCGAGGGGGTTGTACTTGGTTACGACTTGCTGCATTATTTCAGCTTCGCTGTCTTTGAGTGATATGCCCCTGATCACGCCCTTGACTGTGTCGTGGGCGGCCGTTCCATAAGCACTCACTTGGTACGTGTTGCCTTGCACATTAATAGCTTGAATTCGAGCATACTTTTCCGCCCGCTCTTCGCTCAGAGTGCTGATCACCATTATGTTCTGTTGCGCATTGGGACACGCTGTATCCTCAGCTCGATCTGGCACCTCAATTCCTGCTGCCACCATGATGGCAGTAGTGACGCATGCAGCTCCTGCCTTGTAAATATCGAGCCCTCCGCGGGGACGCACGACGATCTTAATTTCTTCTGCTGGCATGGCGGGCATGCGAGCCGCCCGAATAACTGCGGCCCTAACGCTCTTGATGAATTTAGGGTTTTTCTGGGAGCTCGGTGTATCAGGTTGAGAAGTAGACTCACTCGGCGTTCCTTGCAGGCGTGGTCGGCTCCTGTGCCCGCCGATGTGCAGCCATCCGGGCGAGCGTTGAAATTCCTCGGGGGTAATTTCTTCTCCTGCTACTTGTACGCTCATCGGGGAAATCTGGATGTTATGCACCGAAGTGGTGGCGGAATCCTCCATGTCGTGGCTGAAGTACGGCCGGCTAGGCCTAGCGAGTCCTGGGTTCGCTTCGGCCTAGCGTCTCCTCTTCGCGCTGAATCAGGAAGTCCGCTAATTCGAAAATGACGCACCTTTGATAAAAGTCAGGTATCGGATGATGGCGGATACCTTCACGAACACGGTGGTATTAAAAGCTTCTCGATCCAAACTAATTAGCACTGCGAAAGCGGGAATTAGCGACGGAGCTAATATGAGCACGTCTGTCCTCCATGACGATCGCAGCGCCCTCAAAGTAGCCCTACGTTGCCAAGATATCTAGCGACTGCATCGATACCTTGCTGTAAGGTCTACTCTACTGCTCCTAGAGTAAGGTCGTCTGTATAGAATGTATGTTTTAGGTTGGGATAGACGCTAGATTACGAGATAGGGGAGCCATTTCAAGGTTAAAAAGCGCGGGTGACAGAATAGCACCCTGAGGAGTGCCACGTGTGAGGGGGAAAGGATCAGAGACAGAATCGGGGAGACGGAACTTGGCCGTGCGGTCGCGGAGAAATGCAGTGAAGTAGCCGGACATCTTTGGACCACAGTCAGAAGAGGCCAGAATGTTTAAAAGAGGATCAGAGCATCATGATTATCAAATGCCTTACGCACATCAAGGGCCACTAGGGTTTGGATCTGGGAAGAGGGCGGAGGATCAAATTCGTGCATGAGGAGAACAAAGAGGTTCGGAGTTGACACATCTTTTCGAAAGCCAATTTGTTGAGAGGGAAATAAATCTGTGGATTCAAGATGAGCCTCGTGCCGATTGAGCACCATCCGTTCCATGGTCTTTCCCTGGCAAGATGTTAAACTGGGCGGAGGTTTTGAAGCGCAGGTTCCTTGCCTGGTTTTGGCAGTAGGGTTATAAGTGATTGTTTCCAAGGTGTGAGTAAGTAATCTGGTCCTCACCTGGGACAGACTTCCGCTTTAGCTGTTCTAACGCCCAGTCTAGATCCCAGAGGGTAAATGGCTCATCCAGTTCTGTATTGGAAGTACCAGTGTACAAAGGATAAAGACTAGGTAGGGGACGAGGAATGTAGAGATCGCGGAGTTGGGCTGTTAAGGCATCCGCTCTTAGTTGCGAATAGTGCTTCTCGAGAGTGGGAACAGGAGCTGGTTGGGCCCGAAGAGTTCTCTGAGTAAGTGCTAGGTTCTTTTTTGATTTAGCATGCCGTTGATGTTGTTACAAATTTTGTTCCATTGATTTGTGTCAAGTGTAACGCAGTGTTCTTTAACCTGTCCGGTCAATTCGGAAACACGCTCAGACAGGCGAGAATTTTTGGGCTGAGCGCGAAGGGTGCGCAAGAGTCGTTCCCGCCTCTTCCAAATGCGTACAGGGTAAGGGCCGGATTATCTGAGGGAGCTGAAGTGGAACTGTCCTGCGTAGCTTGTTTCTGGGCCCGTTTGTGAGTTTTTGTCCAGCTCTGAAGACTGCCAGTAGTATGAAAGGTGTTGAGAAAAGTGCGTAATATATTTCAGTTTGTGTGGGAAATTTTACGTTTACGCGGACGGGTACAGCTAGGGATAGTGATTTGAATAATGTAATGGTCGCTGAGCAGGTTTTCATCTGCAACCTGCCAGGTGACATCTCGCAGTCCGCGGTCCACTGTAAGGTATGTCGGTGGATTGTTGGTGCCTGTAACCTTCCTTAGTAATGGAATTTGGAATTGTATAAACAGTTATTTGAGCTCCGTTTATGTGTCGTTGAGTGTGCGGCCAGGACGAAAGGTGCGTGGGTAACTCCAGATAACGTGCGGGGCATTAAAGTCCCCACCCATCAAGAAGTCGGAGTCTCGAAACAATCTTGAAGAAAAGTGCATGAGCGGTTATAAAAGCTTGTACTCTGCAGGGGGCTATAAAAATTGAGAATGGGCAAAGGGCGAAATGAATTATCAGAATACAGTGTAAATGCAATGAGGTGACATTCAAGATGGGAGGGGACGTCGAGGGCCTCAAAACGGACGTCCCGACGAATATAAGTGCTTACTAATGGGGTGCAATCGCTGTCATGTGCTGCATACAGGGCATGGTAGCCCAAAATACCTTTAAGAGCACGCGAGTCTTGAATGAGAATGACATGGGGCTGCGAAGGTAAAGTCAGGAGTCATTGGATAAAGAGGGTTCGATTGGTACTGAAGTTTCTGCTATTCCACTGTACAATGTGCATGTTACTGTTCACAGCCATTCTTGAGCTACGTTAGCACCTTCTCGGGGAGGGGGACAGATGAGGATGCAGCAGTTCCTTTCGTGGATGTAGCTGGACGGGGCCGTTTGAGAGAATGAGTTAGGAATTCCATCGTTCGTCATCTTGCAGGAGGTTACTAAGGAGGGTATGCATGACTTCGAATGCTTGGCGAAAGGCGGAGATTTCTTCTGCAAGATACCAGATTATAGGGTCATTCCGATCTTTTATGTGGCGCATATAATTTTCAGATGTGGTAACTGGTGTGGAATCAGGAGATGTCTAAGAGAAAGATTTGGGAGGGGATATGGGAAGTGGCGGCTTGGCTTACCCGGTGGTGAGAGTGTAGCTGGCTTGAGAAGCTGACGTGGGCCAGCTGGCTATTCCTGGACTTCTCGATGCCAGAAATTGGTCCGAGAGGGTTGTGCAGTCTCCTGATTTGCCGATGATAGGGGGGGGGGAGTTATCGCGGCTTGGAGGGTGGTGAGGCTGCGTATCCTTTCTGCCAGGGTGACCTGACGACATTTGTCGTGTAGTCGATTTGTAGTTTGATGCCGGGAATTAGATGGATGCTTCTATTTTTGGTCGGAAGGTTCCAGTTGTTTCCTGTGACTCTTCCTTCGGTCATATGCAGCTTTGTGGCTCTTTTGGTCTTGTTGTTTCTGTACAGGGCAGGTCTCGTCAAACGTAGGTAGGGTTCCACCGCAGTGGGAGCAATAGGCGGAGCAACGATGTGGTTCATATTTTTATTTGAGCTTGGCTGAGCAGGTAGGGCAGCGTTGATATGCCGGAGGGTGAGGGCAGTTCAGCAGCCGATGCCCATATTCACGGCACCTGCTGCATTTCAAAGCATTGGGCCTTTCAGGATTGAATCTGTACAAGACGCGGCGGAACAGAATTTGTCGTGGTACATGGGTGCCTTCAAACGTGATTAGCACTGACTCAGTCTCTCCCATCATACGAGCGGGAAGGATCGTCGCATGCCACGATTCAAGGCTTTCTAAAAGTTCGGTTTCTGAAAGACCTTTCCGATTCCATGAATTACGCCTCGGCACGAAACCACGGGGGCCGTCACGTAAGATTGGATGGTATGAGTTTTGGTTTCAGTGAATAAGGAGGTAACTGCTGCTACCCTTCGTGCAGTGAATTCGTTGGTGGTCTTCAGAAGGATGACATTCTGGTGGTACTTGATTTGCAGAGTCGGAGCCTGACGCTTGTGTGGCGCCAAGTCTGCTGCTGAGGCAATGCTTCCAGAATTTCGTAGGGCTTAACCTGGGAGATATTGAGCGTACTTGGTGCCCTGATTACGACGGTTTTCAACGTTGAGAAAGGTGTCGCCGGAATCTTTGGTTCGTCTTTCCTCTTAGGGGTAATCTAGTCAGACGCATCTTCGGTGGCATGAGCGCGTGCTTCGGCGTCGTCGGAGGCATTAGCGCGTGGTCCAGCAGCGTGGGCACGTGCTCCTGCAGGAAATTCATCGGTGGCACGTGGCAGCTGCGACAACGGTGCCGTTGCTATGGTAACACAATCGAGGTCCGCGGCAAGGCTTAGCGATTCATTATTAATATAAACATTATTAATATAAACTCGCCCAACAAAGTATCTTGGTAAGGCTTAGCGAGCTTCGGGCCACATCAGAACCTACAAATGGTCGGTTCTTAGCAAAAAAGCGATCAAATTCGACACATGAGGAGTCAGAATAAACCTGGCTACTTGCCGAGTAACTTAAGCTGGTCGATGGAGGTCCCAGGGTCGATGTTTTGGCACAAAGACGGTAGATTCTGGAGCTCGGTGTTCCGCTGTCTTTCCTAGGCGACGCCACCTGGCGGTCTTCACCCTTAAAAGAAACATGCCTCACAATAACAGCAAAGACACCCTTACCACAGTACCTTGGAACCCAAAAGCATGAGCTAGATGAAGACATCACAAAATATGAAGTCAAAGCAGCCATGCTCGAACTCCGCACTACGTCTGCTCCAGGACCCGATCAGGTCACGAACAAACACTTAGAATCCTTGATGTAAACTCAATCCAGGCAATAACGGAATTCTTTAACAAACACTGGCAAGAGGGAACGCTTCATTCAGAGTGGACGCATGATCAGGTTAACCTTTATTCTTAAACCCGGCAAACCGCTCACTCTATCAAACCTTAGACCCATTTCGCTAACTTCATGTCTTGGTAAACTTTTTGAACACGTTGTCTTGAATAGGCTACATACACACATGCAAACCCGCGACCTTTTTCTTCACACAGTGCTGGGTTTCCGCAGCCACCTATGCACCCAAGACGTCATGCTACAGATATCCGAAGACATTCTCCATCCCCGACACTGCAAACGCACAATAGCATTGCTGGCTCTAGACTTGCAATAGGCAAATGACAGTGTCTATCACTCCTCTATATTGGATGCATTATCCACTCTGATTGTGGGAAACTGACCACATGCTTACATTTCAGCATTTCTCCGGGATAGCACAGCAGAAATTCGGTTCGGTTCTCTAAAATCCCCCGCTTTTACCGTCGGTAATAGAGGATCCCGCAGGGATCAATCCTTTCCCCTTTTTTATTTAACATGGCACTCATCCCCATGACTAAAAAGCTGTCACAGATCTCGAACCTCTCCCATTCTCCATATGCAGATGATATCACCCTGCGAACCACCACTGGGAATATAGGTAGCATGAAAGAAACTCTTCAGGTGTCGAGATACGCAGCTTCAATAGGCCTTGCATGTTCCTCCACTAAATCCGAGCTCCTGATACTCCACCTAAGCCCTCGGGAGCAGCACCACCTTTCCATGCTCATCACCATAGATGGTGCCCCACAGGGATCGGTCTTGTCGCCCCTGCTCTTCAATCTGGCCCTCCTGCCCCTGCCCGGTCTACTCAAGCAAATCGAAGGCGTGGACCATGCGTTCTACGCCGACGATATTACGGTGTGGACAGCTCGAGCCGGTTCTGATGCCTGGATGGAGGAAGCCTTGCAGAAGGCGGCAACAACCGTGCACGAGTACGCAAAGTCATGCGGACTGAGCTGCGCTCCCCAGAAATCAGAGTTGCTTATTATCCAACCGGGAAAATCCAAGAAAGAGCTGCCGCCGAACGTGATCGTCACCATCGACGGAACGGCTATCAAGCCAACACAGCAGATTAGGATCCTCGGCCTACTACTTCAGGCCGACGGGAAGGCACACGCCGCCGTCACAAAGATCAAAACTACAACCGAACAGATACTCAGTATGATCAGAAGGGTATCTAATAGAAACCGAGGCCTCAAAGAGGACGATGTCATGCGCCTGATACGCGCATTCGTCGTGTCACGGGTTACCTACTCCGCCCCCTATCTCCAGCTGACGAAGGCGAATAGGGACACCCTAAACACGATGCTTCGTAAGGCAACGAAGCAAGCACTGGGCATTCCCATATACTCGTCCATACAAAGACTGCTGGACATGGGTGCCCACAACACGGTGGAGGAGCTCATTGAAGCCCACCTCTCTAATCAGAGAATCCGGCTCAGTCATACGAAACACGGACGAGCCGTCTTACGCAAGATAGGATGGCAGATTGAGCCAGTACCCCTCAAGGAAGCCCTTCCGGAAGACTGGAAGACGGCCATTCAGACCAAACCCCTTCCCCGGAACATGACGCCGGGCAAGGACGACGAGAGGCGCACCGCGCGGGCCAAAGCCATAGCCCGAAAGCTGGAAGAGAACCCCAGGGTCCTCTACGCGGACGCCTCGCTCCGAAAACACAGTGACCGTGCAGCAGTGGTGGTTACGTCAAAAGACAGGCTGATCGTCAGCGCGTCCATAAAGACAACAGACGCCGCAGTTGCAGAAGAAGCGGCCATGGCCCTCGCACTCGCACAGCCGAGCGTGGACACCGTGGTTACTGACTCAAAGACAGCCTACAGAAGCTTCCGCAGAGGGGTAATATCCTCCGCGGCCCGAGCCATTCTATCCAAGTGCAAGCCTCCGGGAAGAGCTATAGAGCTCGTGTGGGTCCCGGCTCACTCGCAGGTAGCAGGCAACATCATCGCAGACTACCATGCCCGAGAAATGTCAATCCGGGGCGAGAACGAGCCGGAAGAGCTACCGCATCCGGTTACCAGCTTTCGGGAAATTACAAGTATGTACCGAGAGGAAAGGTGCAGACTGCCAGAACCGCACCCCAAGCTCACCAGGCAACAACAGACGATCCTGCGCCGAGCGCAGGCGGGATCGCTTGCGCATCCCGTATTGATGAGCCGCATGTACCCTGCGGAACACGACATGCTCTGTCCTTTTTGTAAAAAAGAAAAGGGCACCCTGCCGCACGTTTTGGCAGAATGCAAACAACTCAAAACCCCCCCTCCTCCTCTTCCCGCCAACACCCCCAATCCCCAACCCCTTGAGCGATGGGAGACCTTGTTGTCCAGCCCCGCCCTATCGATCCAGCTCGCACTGACAGACAGGGGCCAGGAGCTGCTGGAAACATATGGGTCCCGCAACTAGGGAACCACCCCGTCTGGTGCAAGCATGCACCATCGAATTATTTCGGGCTTAATAAATGTTGATTCCTCCTCCTCAGCCAGTACTACAAGTTCACCAACTTCGACGTATATTCATACAGACAACGGCCTTAACACGGATACTCTCACCAGACTAACTTACACAACACATCAGATCACGCGCCTAATCAAACGTATAGCCAACAAGCACCGTGGAATGCGCGAGCATGGCCTCAGACGCTTAGTACAGGTATTTATTATAAGCCGCACTATTTACTCGCTTCCGTATTTATATCTAACAAAAACAGACAGACAACGTGGATGTTCCCATCCGACAGGCTTATAAGGCAGCCCTCGGCTTACCTAAACGCACCCCAACCTATCGACTCTTAGGCATGGGAGTTCACAACACCCTCAGTGAACTGGTGGAATCCCACCTCATCGCCCACTAGGACGGCTCTCCACTACCCCAACTGGTCGCCACATTCTTTCCTATCTCCAACTTAGGCCATTAGGCATGCCCCTCCTGTTGAAACGTATGCTGTTCCAAAGACAGTCCGCAATCACCTCATTGTCCATCCACTTCCTAAAAACATGCCTCCCCTTCATAACCAGGCCAGACGGAAAGCGAGAGCACGTGCCCTACCCAGATCACATGCGAACGAACCCGACACGGTTTTCGTGGATGCCGCAGAATATCCACATCGCTCAACTTATGCAATATGCGCGGTATTCAGCCGCTTCGATTATAACACATCAGCCTCTATCATTGCCCGAACGTCCGTAGAAGCGGAAGATACGCTATAGCCATCGCGATAATATCTTCCACTGCCACATGTTATCCTCAGCGATTCTAAAACTGCCATAAAAAATTTCGCCCGGGACCAGCTACATGCTGCCTCTCACAAGATTTCACAACACTCCGACCCATACGACTTGTCTGGGTACCAGCCCATTCGGGCAACCCCGGTAACGAAGCGGTCCATTCTGCTGCTCGAGCATAGGTCGACCGAGCAACTGATACCGAGGACATAGGCAGCGCCAGAGGAAGACTGGGATACCTCACTGCGGTCAGCGGACCTGGCCAGACTGAAGATTGTCGTCAGTCGATCGGGCCGCATATGTCATGGATTAACATCACATGATCGTTTAGATCGCGAGTGTGGTCGTGCGGAGACCCAGGAGGCCTGCGTGCCTCGAATTCTTCGTATAATAGTTTTCCTCCTCCTCCTTACAACAGATCGATGTCAGCACATGTTATATCCCCAGGTGGTCGAATTACTCTAGAGCCCTTACTACGGCACCCCTTTCTTTCTTTCTGCTTTCACTCCCACCTTCCCGCTTTCCTTATGGTGCGGTCCAGGTGTCCACAGAACAAGTGTGACAGATACTGCGCCTTTCCTTTCATGTGAACCAATTATCTTTAACGTAGCCATCTTGAATTTGAGAAAGGAAGGCGTACTATAATTTTGGGCGGACACCACGGAATGGCGGACGCCCACACTTAATAAGGTCAAAGTCACACTGCCTTTTGAAGGTCAAGCGGACTGAAAGGTTGACCTTGGCTGATACATGGCGTAGTGAAGCTATTGGCTCAATAATGCAATACAGCTGCATGATATCGAGCCAGAATCCTAAGCGAAACGGACATTTTGCGGGCAGAAAGCAGATTTATACCATGTAAATGCCAGGCTAATAATGCCTTAGACACTAAAACACAGGATGGAAGGCAGCCGTGTCTAATCTCGGACTTCGAGAACCGGGAACGTCGAGTGGACACGGCAGCACTGCCGTGATGATGTCACCTCAAGTACCTTTTTTTGTGCAGGTTTGCGCATCGCTCCTGATCCTAGTCTCCGACACACCGACAGTTATAAAGGCCGTCGGACAGCAGCAATCTTATTCCCCAGCTGCGATCAACGAAACGCTGTGGCGGCTTCCTGGATTTATCACCGATGCCTCTCGCCGTGAACCAAGTATGGACGATCATCGCCTCGTGGAAAACGTCCTCTGCGCACCTTCGACGAGCACAGTGACATCACACCACCAACATACGTCACGGAGCCTGCCGGCTATAAATCTGCTGCCCCGACCAACGTTCACCAGTGGACACGGCAGCACTGCCGTGATGATGTCACCTCAAGTACCTTTTTTGTGCAGGTTTGCGCATCGCTCCTGATCCTAGTCTCCGACACACCGACAGTTATAAAGGCCGTCGGACAGCAGCAATCTTATTCCCCAGCTGCGATCAACGAAACGCTGTGGCGGCTTCCTGGATTTATCACCGATGCCCCTCGCCGTGAACCAAGTATGGACGATCATCGCCTCGTGGAAAACGTCCTCTGCGCATCTTCGACGAGCACAGTGACATCACACCACCAACATACGTCACGGAGCCTGCCGGCTATAAATCTGCTGCCCCGACCAACGTTCACCAGTGGACACGGCAGCACTGCCGTGATGATGTCACCTCAAGTACCTTTGTTTGTGCAGGTTAGTGCAAAAAGATACGGTTTTCGTAGCGATCACCTATGTCTAGTTGTGCTGCCATGTCCACAAGTACTGCTTGGTTGTGTCAACGACTGTCTTTCATTGGTATGCATGCTGCTGAAGCTTTCAGGGGATGTAGAGGAAAACCCTGGGCTTGTTTCAGAAGCTATCCTAAATGAAATTCTCAAAACTAAAAAAAATATTGGCCGCAGTTACTATTATTCAAGAAAAACAAACATCGTCTGAGGCAGGTATAGTGAAAATGCAAACAAGACTCGATTCCATCGAAGCGAAGCTCGTGGTCCTAGAGGAATCCCAAATAAGGCTATCTAATATTGAGACTACTGCGAGTGATCGCCAGGCGGAAATCGCTGCACTAGCTAAACAACTTGATGGCTTGGAAAATCAGTCCCGGCGGAACATCCTGATTGTAAGAGGTATACTGGAAGAAGAAAATGAAAACGAAGAAACATTGCTGAGAATAGTAAACGACGAAGTTTTTGAGGTAAAACTCGGAGACAGAGAGAGAGAGAGAGAGAGAGCGAGAGAAAACTTTTAATGAGCATAATAATCGGTAGGAATTCGCAGGAGCTGGGTGGTTGGTGCCCCTAGTCCAGGGCTCCGCTAGCAGCAGCTGACTTGCGGACTAGCTGGATAATCCAGGCTTGCTGGTCCAGGTTGTCGCTGGTCAGGGCCGCCTCCCACTGCTCGTGTGTCGGGCATGGCACTAGTAACGTTGGGTCAGGTTTGTCCTGGCATTCCCAAGAGATGTGATAGAGTGTGGGGCTTGCACCGCACCAAGGACAGTAACTCGTGTATTTTGTTGGGCTTATCTTATTTAAAATGTGAAGATTAGGGAATGTGTTTGTTTGTATTTTTGTGCAGTCTATAGCGTCCGAGGAAGGAAGTTGTTTGTGTGGTGGTGAGAAAATTCTTTCTAACCGTAGGTGTTCCAGCATGTCGCCGTAGGGTCCTAGGAGAGGGGTGGGGTAGGGATGGGGATCCGCCCAGTTTGTGAGAGCTCGGGCTATATCATTCGCTACCTCATTTCCTTCTAGGCCTTCGTGTCCAGGTGTCCATGTAATTGTGTGCGTCTGGGAGATGGAACGTAATATTGCACACGCTCTTCTGTGAGGTTTTCCGGCCAGGTAGTCCCTGCAGGCTGGTTGGGAGTCCGTCACTACGTATGATGACTTCTTTTGGTTGTCTTGTGTTTTAATGGCGATGGCTATTGCCAGCGATTCCGCTTCCGCAGGATCCTTGGCTTAGATCGAAGCCTGAATAATTGGCCTCTTCTTGTGGTCAACTGCAGCTATTGTGAACCTGCCAGGCTCGCCGTACGCCCCTATGTCCACGTAGACAACTTCCGCGTCTTTAGACAATTGTTTTTCCAATGATTTGACTCTGGCTTTCCTTCGAACCTTCTGTAACTCATGGTGCATGTGCTTGGGTATCGGGTTCACATAGATGTTGTTTCTTGTGGATGTCGGAATTTGTGATTTGACCTCAGAAGTTCTTAGTGCCTGCCATAGCCCTAGTTTTGACAGGATTTCCCTACCCGCCTGCGTTGTTGTTAGGCGTTGTTTCTGACTCTCTAGAACCGCCTCCTTGAGCTCCTCGAAGTTGTTGTGCACTCCGAGTGCCCAAAGACGGTCCGTTGATGCTGTTGGCGGGAGGTTTAGGGCCGTTTTATAGGCTCCTCTTATGATAGTGTCAATGGCCCTTTTATCAGTGATTCTAATTTCGTGATATGGGAGCCCGTAGGTAATCCTGCTAATGACTAGGGCTTGTACAAGGCGGAGGGTGTCCTCCTCCCTCATCCCTTTCCGGTGCCAGGTCACCCTTCTAATCATTCTGGAAATTTGGTTGACTGTGGGTTTGAGTGTTTTGATTGTATAATACACTCTCAAATTGCTTTGCAACCACAGCCCCAAAACTCTGATCTTGTCCTTCTCTTGAATTGTCTGGTCTCCTAGAGAGAGCTGAATTTCTCCTGGGGACTTGTAATTTATTCTGTGTAGCCTGATAAGTTCGGATTTTTCTGGGGAGCATTGAAGACCGCTCTCCCCGGCAAATTCCTCGACTAGGTCTGTAGCGGCTTGCAGAGCTTCTTCTTTTTATGCCAATGATCCCTGAGTAGCCCAGATGGTGATGTCGTCCGCGTATAAAGTGAAGCCAATATCATTGCGGGTCAACAGTTGTTTGCTAAATTTATCATTGCTATGTTAAATAGCATTGGAGAGATTATAGAACCCTGCAGTGTACCTTTGTTCGGCATTGGTACTTTTGGTGATCGGATCTCTCCAATTCCTATGGTGGCTGTGCGATCTGAGAGGAAAGCCTTCACGTATTTGAAGATTTTCGCCCCGCAGTTGATATTGTTTAATTCGTGCAATATGGTTTGGTGGCCAATGTTGTCGAATGCTCCTTTGAGATCTAGTGCCAGAGTGAAATTTTCGCCTTTTCGGGGTATGGTGTTGATGACTTCTTCCCTAATCTGGAGGAAAGCATCTTGCGTGCACAGTCCCTTGCGGAAGCCCAGCATGCAGGAAGGAAAGATGTTGTTTTCGTCGATGTAATGTAAAACTCGGAGAGAAGCTAAATACCACTGAGAGAATACACCGTCTTGGTAAGTTGTCTCCGGGAAAGCATCGCCCAGTTATCCTTAGGATTGGTGATTTTAGGGAAAAAACTAAGATTATGAATAATTGCTACAAGCTTAAAGGAGGGCAAATAAGCATTTCAGAAGACTATTCTAAAAGAGTGCATGATATACGGAAGAACCTCTGGAATTCCACTGTAGACGAAAGGAAAAATGGGGCCAAGGTTAAGATGGTATTCGATAAGATGAAGGTGAACAAAATCCTTTACGCCTGGGACGAAACTACGAAACAAAGGTACAAATGTCATACCTCTTCTGGGAGTAGCGATTGACGCAGGAAAACAGTATCAAAACCGTTTAAAGTCATAAATGTTAATGCCAGAAGCATATTAAATAAAATTGTTGAATTAGAAAGCATAATCATAAAATATGAACCAGACATAGTAGTAGTCACCGAAACATGGCTGCATAGGTATATAATCGACATTGAAGTTACTCCTCCTAGCTATAAAATAGTGAGAAAGGACCGAGAAGACAGAGGTGGGGGAGTTGCATTAATTATCAAGGACAACATAGCTTTTTCTGCACTTCCAGATGTAAATGGCGTAGAAGCGCTATGGGTCAAAATAAAACTAGATAAACAAACAGTCTTCATCGGGGGTGTTTACAGGGCCCCAAATGCCCCGGTAGACGTTTTGGTAAATCTGCAAACATTTATGGACTCCTACCTGCCTCACGATAGTAGGATGCTATTATTGGGAGATTTCAACCTACCCGGCATTGACTGCTGTTCGAAATTACCCGGAACACGAGAAGTGCTTAGTTGTGAGCAGTTACTTGATTTGACTTTTTGTCATAATTTAGTTCAAGTTGTATCTGATTGCACAAGGATATGTACTACAACGTCATCTATACTGGATTTGATTTTTGTTTCTGAACGTATACAAACCTCTCTCTGTGAATGTGAGATCTTGGATGGCTTGTCCGATCATAGGATGGTTTTGTTATCCTTAAAGGCATCACCAGATTCCACAGGTACTTTGTCCAAAAAATATTTCTTTAATTTTCATGACGCTGATGATGCAGCTGTGATTGACTGTCTCGATTATTCATATGAAGATTTTGTGCAGCTGTATGACTCTGATGCTAGTACTGACCAACTATGGGAATTCTTTTCGGAATTAGCAGAGCGGTGCCTTAATCAGTTTGTTCCTAAGAAATTTAAGAGCACCAATAAAACGAGTCCCTGAATAACTAGAGACATTCTTCATTTCAAACGAAGAATTAAACGTAAACGTAAGGCTTCCTCACACAACCCAAACCCCGAAAATAAACTTTGTATTCGCTACACGAGCCAGGATTTAAAGAGACTTCTTAAGGAATCAAAAGACAGATTCTATAATGTGACGCTCACGAAATTTCTTCGCGAGTCCCCTGGTAAATTTTGGCGCTATATAAATCCGTCAAAGGTTCTGCACCATGCTGAGACCGAGGAAAACGCCCATAAACATGCCGAAAATTTTAATGTATATTTTTAATCTGTTTACATACGTGATAATGGTGTACTGCCTCCTTTTAATGCTGAAACTGAAAGGCCTCCTATTACTGACTAACAAATTGATGAGCAAGGTGTTCTAAACCTGCTATTACATATTGACATCAAGAAAAGCCAAGGTCCAGATCGTATCCCTAACGAGTTTTTATATAGGTACGCTGAATGGGTATCTAAATACTTGACCAAAATATTTCAGTCTTCTTTTACTAGCGGATGCTTCCCAACTGACTGGAAGCGAGCAAAAGTTATACCAGTCCATAAAAGCGGAAATAATTCTGCTAGCAATTATCGCCCAATCTCGCTCACTAGTAAAGTTTCGAAGTTGCTTGAACATATCATATCTAAACACCTGCTCAACTACCTCGACCAGCATGATATCCTGTATTATCGCCAGCATGGCTTCCGAAAGGGACTGTCCACAACTACCCAACTGATAGAAATAGTTCATGACCTCGCAGAAGCAATAAATTCACGTGGTCAAACAGACATTATCAAATGCTTTCGCAAAGTCAAGGTATATAAAGTTTCACACCAAAAATTGTTATATAAGGTTAATGCGGTCTTTTAAAATCAAACACTCATACAGTGGTTTTCCGCGTATATATCCTCTCGTGAACAGTATGTATTTGTTAGAGGTTGTGAATCTAGCATTCTTCCTGTTGCTTCTGGTGTGCCGCAGGGTACCGTTTTAGGCCCACTCCTCTTTCTCATCTTCATTAATGATTTGCAAAGTAGCATTGATGTTCCAATAAGACTGTTTGCTGACGACTGCGTGATGTACAGTAGCGTAAATACGATTGATGATCAGATTAAATTAAATTTAAACCTACAAAGAATAGTCAATTGGTGTAACGACTGGCAGATGGAGTTAAACTTGAAAAAAGTCTGTGTTCAAGTCAGTAACTAGGACAAAGAATGTTCTTAATTTAAATTATCAAATAAATGGTTACATGCTCGAAAGAGTTGATCAGTATAAATACTTAGGCTTAACTTTTACATCAGACCTACGATGAAATACCCACATTGAAAATGTCATCTCCAAAGCTTTTAAAACACTATGGTACCTGCGGCGCACAATGCACAGTGCTACCCCGGATGTAAAGTGCCTGGCTTACAAAACCCTAGTCAGACCAATTATCGAATATGCCAAAGTAGTATGGGATCCTCACACAGCAACTAACATTCACAAGCTAGATAGGATTCAGTGGCTCGCTGCAAGGTTTATATATAATAAATACCGCCGTAACCATTCTTCAACAGACCTCTGCCAACAAGCCCAACTACCAATGTTGGAAAGCAGAACCAGGTATGAAAGACTAAAAACTCTTTACCTCATTATCAATAATTATCTAAAAATTAATAAATCAGACTACTTTGAGATCAAAACTAATGAGACATCAAGGCATCGTCATAGTAGGTTCATTCCATTGCAGGCTGCAAAAAATGATTGCTTCAAGTTATTTTCCGCGAACTTGTAAGGATTGGAACTCTCTTCCAGATTCTGCTGTTCGATCATCATCATTATCTGAATTTGTACGTCATTTAGAAAATTTCATCTATGGCACTACCACAGGGTGATGAGGTTCTATTGCTGTTGTGTAGGATGGCTGTTGTTCCGATTTCTGTGTAATTCATTTTTGTTTTGTTTGTGTGTGCATTCAGAGACAATTTTTGATTGACTATTGATTTTCATCGTGTTCTATATTGTTCATTTTTTCGTTTTGTATTTTCCACTCCTGTTACAGCCCCTTATGGTGGCTGACAGTATTAATAAATGAAAAATGAAAAAAAAAATGAAAAGTATGGAAGACAGCCGCGTCCAAGCTCAGACCTTGAGAACCGGGAAGTCCTCTTTGAAAGAGCGTGGGCGGCTGCTTAAGCCAACGGAAACCCGGACTATAGGCTTCCAAAGCACCGTTGAGCGGCGCTGCTGCTCCTGACAGGGAGCGCCATCTCTGACAGAAAAATAGAAACTGGGGATACACGCGGCGGCACCACCTAGGCATGCCGTGCAAGTTCTGTCCTTTCGCTCTCTCTCTTCCGCGCACGTGCAGACGTCTCGCGCTGCTTTGTCGCGCGGATAGAAAAGCACACACTGGACGCCACCGGCTCAGCTCGCTGCTTTCACGGCGTGCGCCGTACTCTTTCTCTCGCACGAGCACGCGCCTTGACGCGCCCCAGCAGGCGCTCCGCGACATGCCACCTGCATTACGTCTTGATTGGGCAACATGACGCGTATTTCCATGAAGGATACTTAATTATAGGCGGGAAACTTTTTATTCACGTCTGCACGGCAGAAAACAGACGGCGATGAGTAAATATTGATTGTGAATGAATCCCATGTTAGCAAAAACGTAGGAAGTGCATCTCGAGGTAAGTCCGCTATGTAATTATATTGTCGTATATAATATGTTTAAAAACTCCTAAGTATCATCAGTACTGTGAATTAAAGTGGCCCGCTCGTTGACCATCGTTTTAGCCTGTGGCATGCGATCTATATACGGATCTGTTTTTTATTATTACGACGTTACCAAAGCAAATCTTGCAGTAGAAGAATAAGTATATAGTCCGAACGAGGTGTTTCTTTAAAGACAAGAACGCTAGCAATCTTATCAGCACATGCGTGCTCCGTGCGCTGCACGCAACATAACCGGCACGCTGGCTCGGAAGGCAGGTGAAATCCAAGCTTTTACTACATTGTGTTTGATTTCAGTTCTTATTAAATGGTTGTACTTCATTTATGATATTTGATTTGCACTCACGAACCCTGCGACGCGAATGGGGTGCTCCGTGCCAGTAGTGTCAGTCGAGCCATAGCTAGGATCACTTTTGTACTGCACGTCCGACATATCTTCATTAATAATAATAATAATAACTAACGCCACCCCCGAAAAAGAAAAGGCCTCGTTCCTAGATATTTTCTTGATCAATCTAAAACCTAAAAATGAAAAGGCAGCTGTGGACACATAGGGCACATTCACACATCAGTGTCAATCGCGGACGTCACATCTGTTGATTTGGTTGCTTGCAGAGCCCTCACAAAGCAGGGAGAAAGCACAGAAAATCGGCAAAACTAGACACGCGGGGAGCGAAGAGCAGGATAATCTTCCATCCTCTTCACTTTTTATGCATAGTGTTAAACCACTGTACTTTTTGATGCCTCTCCAAGCCGTCTTTGTCAACTGTCACCATTTCTAAATTTACGAAGAAAGGGGAAATTGGCTCTTTTCGTTTCCACAAAGAACGCGAGACTTCTCAGAACGTTGTCATGCGGTTGGAAAACAGGTCTTGCGGACACACTTCCAAAGGAATCTGCAAAGTTTCACACGTGAGCCTCGTCTTTTGGTGCTTCGCGTACTATTGTGGCTTCCCATGACACAATGTTACTTAGTGCATCCGTTTCGCATCAGCGAAAGCGTTTTTGCATCGCGAAATAACCACCAGTCGCAACGCGATCGCCGCGCGTGTACAGGAAGCTAGCATAGCGTCTGCACCGGCGACGCCCCATCGTTTCACATTTCGCCACCACGCCAGGTATGCGGCGCTGTTGTTGCGCGGCGAAACTTGAGCTTGGATTCCCTATACCGACCAACTTTCCCATATATCCGCCTGCTTTTCTCTTTTCAATAAAACGTTTTCACTTATATTGTGAGACGAAGAGCGCTGAAACGGAGGGCAATGTTTGGCTAAAATGTTCAGTACCAACAAGAGAGAAAAACACCTGCAAAAGTAATCGTTTTATTTTCAGAGAACTGTTTGTGCAACACACTACAATGCTGATTTAAAACAAAACAAAACAAAACAAATGAACTGGGTCGAAAGGAGAACATACACAAAAGCATTACAGACGTTTAGACAAAAATCGCTTGAAAGAGAAGTCACAAAACCAAACTGCGCTGGAGTCTAAAGAGGTCTATCTTCAATACTGTGGTCACATATATTCACTACATCACAACTAAATATGTAAATATGAAACAGCTGCTGTATACACATGCACACTTGCATAGTTACTCCTGCACAAAACTAGTCCTCATCCAAACAGGGTCTACTTGAACTTAATCTGATTCAAACACAATCTCTTTCTCATTCATCTTTGACGGCCGCCGTGCTTCCTAGCCATGTGGTTCGCCAGCATGCGGCCCGTCGGGTATTCCATAGGGCACAAGTAGCAGGGAAGCAGCCGTGCCCCCGAGTGTTCTCGTGTGTGCATTTCCAGCTCGTACAAGAACGTGAACTGGGCGGGGCATTGGTAGCACCTGAACGGTTCCCTGTTTTCGGGAACTTCGGCCCTGTAGAACGGCCTGCCTACGCTCCCCAGCGGCTTGAAGCTCACGCGCCGTTTACGCCTTCGTCGTGGCACCTCCTTGGCGTTGTTGCGGTCGGCCACTTTCTTATCACCTGCGATGTAAGTCACACACGCGGACTGGTTAAACGGATACTCTTCAACCTTCGGCCATGCACAAGTGTACACGATATGCAGGAGGTATCGCAACATTTGGCCTTGCACAAATGTACGCGATATGCAGCAGGTGTCACACACACGGACTTGTTAAAATGATGTTACTTCAACTTTCGGTCATGCACAAGTGTACACGATCTGCAGCAGGTGTCACTCACGCGGACTGGTTAAAAAGGATACTACTTCAACCTTCGGCCGTACACAAGTGTACGCGATGTGCACCAGGTGTCACGCAAACTGACTGATTAAAAAGGGTACTACTTCAACCGTCGGCAATGCACATGTGTTTGCGATATGCACCAGGTGTCACGCAAACTTACTGATTAAAAAGGGTACTACTTCAAGCACCTTGCTTTTCGGTGGGCCAAAATACCTCTCTGGGTTCATGTTACATGTAACTTCAAAAAGCGATCACATCACACCTGGCAATGTTCAATGTCTGCAGGCTGCTGCCACCATGCCGACGTTCCTGATCCGACCTCAGCTCAAATGCGAGCAACCTCTGTAGCGATCCTTCGCCACTCTCATCAAGCTGCTACCAGCACAGTGCGCATGGATACCCAGAACCCTCCACCCCCTCCCGGCCCACACTCCGTGAGTTCACCAGTAACAAACTTCCAAAAACATATTCACGCTTACTTACGCACTTATACCTCCACCAGCACCCCAACCTGCACATCTTTCTGTTTGAGGCCCCGGTACGAATGGGCACGTATACATCCTTCGCAAGATGCCTACGATCGGCTATTTCCCTCGGCCAGATGAGTTAAACTCCAAGTATGAATCGCGCTATGCACCAAGAACGCCAAAGAGAAACACAAAAAGAACAATGTAACATCCTCAGCCTTTTTTTCGGCCCCTTTTCGACATCATACTCGCCGCGAATATAGTTTTATTAGACAAGCACAAATCCTCCACCATCTGATTTGTACGAACGAAACATGCTCAAGCTATAGCCCCTCGGCTGTCCGGTGCGTAATATCTACCCTGATAATACATACGCATATTGGACCTATACCCACACTCAACACAGTCATCACAGTCTTCAGCGGAGGTTCCTTCCTGAGCATGTTTTAGTACTGGGGGACCTAGGATGCTCCTCATGCTGCTCTCCGTCCAATAATGCAGTCAGTGCTCGTTGCCAAATTTTGCCCGCGTGTTTAGCGACATAGGCCATGACTCATCGAATTGAGACGGCGACCCAGACCAGGGTAGAGCAATGAATGTTTTCTCTCTCACCTAAACTTCATTAAGTCAGACAGAGCAAAATCAAGTGAACGCTTATATTAAATTTCAAATAATTAAAACGAGCGCGGCGGTCCTTTGTCGTCTATACTCCCCCTTACCTCACCAAAAACAGCAAGAAAGTTCACAGAGGTGAAAAGATACAGTGAACCTCACAACCTTAACTCGCTATTCAACAGGTTATCAAGAATCCTCTCCCATTGCTTCCATCTGCTCTTCTTGGAGGGTCTCTGTCGACGCTGAGCACATCTTGCTATCAAATGCACGAACCCTGCCACCGGAAGCACTTGAATGGTACTCGGGCCACCCACCAGAGCTGTTCATGGCCTTTCGTCCGATGAGTCAAACCAGATCCGGACCACCCCCTAATCTATGCCTTATCTTTTAGGCTTGAATCCCAGAAAACCGACAGCTTCAGGCTTGTTTCCGATTTTGCATGCCCCGTCCAGTGAAGTGTATCAAATCCTAAACCATCTCAGTTGCTCCTGATAACATGCACAGTTGCTTACAGTCAGAGCCAGAAGGCTGCCGAGCACGCCCACTTCCCTGTTTGGTGAATATAATGATGACGTCCCGGTAATTACTGTAATTCAACTACCCTTGCGAAATATATCCAAAGATAATTTGCAGGCGTTTAAGCATGATTTGAACTTCTAGATCAAAAGCTGTGTGTTTCAGTGATAGCCTCTAATACCGCCTTTTCAATCCGCGGTGTTTTCAAATCTTTAATTACGTTTTCGGGAAAGGAATGTTCCGTAGAGGAGGGCTACAAGTAATTTCGTCCACCTGGGGGCATTTAACCTGTATCAACATCGCACAGCAAAGGGCTTCCTCTCTGTTTAAGTTAGGCTTTGGGTAAATAAATGGGCAGTATACTTCTGGGTGGACGCCACGGAATCGTGGACACCAACACTTAATTGCGGGGCTGAGCATCGAGTTGTGTGGTCGAGCATCGAAAGTGACACATGGGCTCCTGATTTAGGCTCTGATGATCTTTATATATACAACTACGTGCTACATGGCACACTGTCGCATTCTGTATTTATCCGACAGTGAAACCCGGCCACGGTTGCCGGGACTGAAATTGGTCGCGGTGGCTGCAACTTGTAATTGTAGCCCAAGCTAAAAGCGTCAATCCATGAAGCAATTTCGACCATTAACGTCAACAGCCGACCATGAAAAGAGCAGATACAACCGGTGCGAAGCGTGGTGATTTCAACGAATGCCGCAACGATAAGCAAAATCTTACGGTGTTTAGTTAAGATCAGGTTCTTTTCTTCTTCTTCTTTTCTTCAAATTTTTATTCCTCTCCCGATTAACCTGGACCGGAATTCACTCTAATTGCAGAATACATAATTTATTTACACTATATACAAATTGCAGCACAACTTCACTTCAGCCAGGGTGCGGCCTCACGTCACGGCACCCGAAACGAGTCTCCCTTTTGCCGCGTCGATCGGACTCCTCGGAGCTTCTCCCCCTCTCCGGGTTCTCCTCTTCCCTCTTCTTCCGGCGTCATCGTATCAGCAAGCTCCCGCCGAATTCCTGGAAAACAACTCGCAGGCACGGCTGGGGGTGGCTGAGGGAGGATCGGGTGTCCTCTCGGGAGCAACGCTTTTCTTCGGCCGACATCGCTGGTCGTCCATGCGGCGCCAGCCCGCAGACTTCCTCCCAAGTTCGGACCTTTCACAGGGAGGCGTTAGCCACGGCCGCTCCGTTTGCACGCACACACATACACACAGAATGTAAGATGGAGTCCAAAGACAGACAATGCCCGCACCACACACAAACGTAAACACACACACGTAGCAGTGTTTCCATTCGTTCGCTTTTTTTTCCTGTCCACGATCAGGGCGCGCACTTAACAGGTGTCAAGGCGCAATGCCTTTGCTACTGTGGCCATGCTACATAAAACCCGTTAAGCATACAGCCTCTCGGTGCTAGCGCGGAGCTTCATGCTTATCAACGACGCTCATTTGCCACCCGGTGAGAAGATCATCCGAGAGTGCAATGATGTTTTGAACGGAGTCCTTCTAGCGGGGTTCGCATGCTCGGTTTACGAGCGAGAAAAAAATTCAATTGAAAGTGGTTTTAAAAGCTGAAACGGTTTTCCAATTGCATTAAATTTGGTAGTTAAAACAAGGGGGTGTTGTTAATCATGTGTGTCAGTCATTTCTGAATTCTGTCGATAAGAAAACCAGAAATCGCTTGTTAAAGATGCGCCGCGGTCATGCCTTTGTTGCTGCCGGGAGCTACGGGGCGGGGCGCTGAAGCTGGGCAACAGGCGTGACACCAATCTCGGAATGCCGGCCATCCGGCTCGGCCGGCCGCGAGTTTTACGCGCTTGCTTCGCTCCATTCAGCGCTTGGGTGATCGACGGATTAGCGCAATCTGCTGCTAGTGTCGTTTGTTTTTCCCAGTTGTATCGTTCTGTGCTAAAGGTTCCGCGTGTTCAAAGGTTCCATGAGGTCAACGAGCAGATACGCAGCTGTTGCGCAGTGGAGCGCCACGTGCTTCGACGCCCTCCGACTAGTGGGCCTCTTTGTCCAGTTGTAAAATAAACGTCGTTCGATGTTCGAAAATTATTGTTGCGAAAGCGACACTACTCTAGTCGTCGAGCCATTTCGCGTGGCACGGCGTAAACCAATCTGCGTATGCGCGAGGAGCCGCGTGACGTCAGAGGCAGCAGTTGCCGTTTTCGTCGGAGCTGTCGTCGCGGCCACGCTCGGCCGCGCTACGCCGATGCCGGAGAAGTGACGTCATAACTCCAGCCGGCGCCAGTTGAGCATCACTCTCTCCGTTGGTTGTGGAAGAGTGCGTGGCCAGAATCGACCATCTACGGAGCAGAGCCCAGCCGCTGCTCAGCGTTAAGCGTAGCCATGCAGCTGTTGCTTTCGTAACTCAACTAGGTTTCAGTTCAGTTCAGGCGTTCAGTCGTGTCCGACTCTTCGTGACCCTATGGACCATGTCACGCCACGCTTTCCGGTCTCTCACTATCTTCTTAACATCACATAGCTTCATCTGCAATGCTTCGAGAATGCCATCTAACCATCGCGTTCGCTGCCTACCCCTTCTCCGGCGACCCTCAACCTTTCCCAACATCAAATCTTTCTCCAGCGACTCCTCTCTTCTCATCAGATGACCAAAGTAGCTGAGCTTTAACTTTAGAATTTGACCCTCCAATGAGCAGTCAGGGTTTATGGTCGACAATATCGACTGATTTGATCTTCTGGCAGTCCAAGGAACTCTCAAGAGTCTTCGCCAGCACCACAATTCAAACGCGTCAATTCTTCGGCGGTCAGCCTTTTTCACAGTCCAACTCTCGCATCCATACATCACAACTGGAAAGACCATAGCGCGGGTTATACGGATCTTGGTTGGCAGACTAATGTCTCTGCTCTTTACTAGGCGGTCAAGGCTAACCATTGCTCTCTTTCCCAGAAGCAGGCGTCTCCTAATTTCATGGCTGCAGTCTCCTTCCGAGGTAATCTTGGCGCCCAAGAACAGAAAATCTGTCACAGCTTCCACTTCTTGTCCATTGATGCTCCAGGACTTGATAGGGCAAGACGCCATGATCTTCGTCTTTTTAATGTTCAGTTTAAGCCCAAACTTCTCACTCTCTTCTTGTACGCGCATCAGTAGTCTCTTGAGTTCCACTTCACTTTCTGCCATTAAAGTGGTATCATCCGCATATCTAAGGTTTAACAGGAGCTAAACCACTGCCAAATTTTTTTTCTCGTGTCAATAGAAAACAAAAATTTTTAGAGTGCGTGAAGCAACTGGTGGCTATTACCACGGCTTTCCGGTCTTCAAACATCGGTGGTCCAGGTGACATGGTGCTTTATAGTCTCCCAGAGGATAAGAAACTTTCGGCGCAAGGGTCTGTGTCATGAAAAAGAAAAATAATGCCTTTGGAATGAGCTGTGTTTTGTGCTGATGATTTTCATTCCAATGACGATAATCGCATCCTGGCAACAATTGCGGCCATTTGGAATTCCAATTAAATCAGCGCAACTGAAGTCCAGTACCGTTATGTCATTGTTCCTGCACCTAATTAGGTTAATAGCGTTGTTGCACGGGTAGCTTCACCGTCGTTACGCTTAACCGAGGATACCGAACTTGAAACGCGATTCGCGGTTCACTGTTGTTATACAGTATCACTGCCGTTCTCGGCTACGCTAACAATTAGCAAATAGGAACAGGAAACGAAATCCATGATCGGTAGAACAACGCTCAAGCATCGTCTGAAGAAGGTAGCACTGCCTCCACATGCCGCGCCGGCCCCGCCGTGTCCATGGAGGCGCTAGCGTCAAGAAAGCGTGCACAAATCTACTGTTATCTTAAATAATAAGTCCAGGTATAACGGAATGTCAAAAATGAATCATTATTGATGATCGCTGACGCGTACCGAGATCTTGGCAGGATAACGCGACACAAGGAAGTTTCTCTTCACAGCTGTATAGCGGCAGTCGCTGGTGCGCCATGGCTCATCTGATTATATTCAATACATTAGCTTCTCTGCTACGATGGAGCCGTAATTATTGATATCTTCATTTTCTTGTCACACAAAGCGATTTACAGTAGGCAGTTCTATAAGTAGCCCATTTACTACAGTGCTGCTTAATCCCCAAGCGTCGTTTTAGCGTAAGGTGTTCAGAGTCCAAAATGTCCAATTTTATGGCAAGGTTAAAGAACTGGAATTCTGGGGTGTGAATGATAAGGAGAAAAATTTTCAGCAGTATCTTTAGTTCCCCTCTGGGCCGACAGCTTTCCATCGCCGCGTCGTGATTATTTTTCGGCTCCCTCCTCAAGGCGTTTGCCGGCTGAACCATCAGTCACGGTGACGTCGTTAGTGGAGAAATGTCGTCGGCTTACCTTTATTCTTAGCAAGCGCTTTTTCCTTCGCGGACTCCTGCCTCATGTGTCGGACGAACTTTTCGATCTCCGGCTCCCAGCCGTCATTGCCGTCTACATGGACTTGAACAGAGCACGCTCCACTCCCAGAAGCTACGGCGGCCTCATTAGAGTGAATGGGGGGCTCCTGCGATCGAAAAGAAAACAAAAGCAGGTGCATGCCTATAGTGAAAAGAACCACATAGAGTATACGAGTGCTCAGACAGGTTTCAAACGAAGTCTGCGCTATCAAAGATCAGTTCATGGCATTACAGGTTCTTTTTAACAGTTAAGATTTGACTTGATTTGTTGGGTTTAACGTTTTAAAGCGCCTCAGGCTATGAGAGACGCAGTAGGGGAGGACTCCGGAAATTTAGACCGCCTGGTGTTCTTAAACTTGCACTGACGTCGCACAGAACACAGGCGCCTAGCTTTTCGCCTCCACCGAAAAGCGGCCGCCAAGACCGGGATTCGATCCCGTATCCGTGGACACAGTAGTTGAGCTCCCTAACCACTGCGCCACCCCGGCGGGGTTTTTAACACTTAACAAGGGTGGTGCTTACATATGGATTCTTCTGCTTTTGTTTTTAATGACACAAGATCAGCTCTTGATCGCAGAGCACCTCTGGTAACTTTCTTTGCCTTTTTGAAGCTGTGGCAAGCGACACACGTTCTAATAATTCCAACCGAGTGAAGCGAAGCACCAGGACAGGAGAAAGTTTGGTAACGCAGCTGGCCGAGTCCCGCATCTTGCGCCTACCCGGTAGGCGATCAAACCACACCGCTGCGGTGCAGACTAAAATGCATGAGGCTCCTGAAAACTTTTGATTAGTGGCTACGGACTCACAGGCACACAGTAGGCAGGAACCTTCAAATTTCATATTCCAAACGATAGTGTTTTTCAAACTGAATGGTGCAGTGTGGTTTGAGAGAGGCGTTTTGATTTCTCACCTGCAAGTTCTCGCGACTTCGCCCAACTTTCCTGTTGACTCGGCGAGCTCCTGTGGGTGTTGGCTCAACGGATTCAGAGTGAGTAGAAATAACATCCTCGTGTGATACGATTTCCTGCGTTCGAAGAGTGCAGCAAAATGTTTGAATCGATGGCTAGGGCGTGGATCGACGTCACAACGACAAGGCAAGCAAGCATCGAAGATCGCGGTAGACTCAGGACAAAGCAAGAACACATACACAGGCGCAACGTTCCTATGTCGGTGCTGGTTCCACCATGATCTTAAACCAGCAAGCCCAACGTTCCTATGTCGGTGCTGGTTCCACCATGATCTTAAACCAACAAGCCCAACTCTGCACTCATCGAAGCATTTAACAAGTTTGAAAAGCCTGCTCGGAATTTATACTTGTCTCACTTGTTGCCCTTTCAAGTCTGCGCATCAGGCAACTATCCTTCTATCTGAAGGAAATGAACACTAATGGTACCTCTATAAAACGGACACTTAAAGGAGTCATGAAAGTTGACATTTGATCATAAACTGATTGCTGCCTTACACTTCACACACGCTAAATTACAACGTCTCTAAATTTGAGCTCAATCGGTTCAGCAGATATTTTTAAAATGAATTATTTTCTTTTCTTTTCTCGAAAGCAGCTTGCTGGTCTGGAGTCATTGGCCGCTGACGTCACAACGGCATATCATCCCCATGTCGTCTGCTATTCGCGGTGTCGGCTCCATACTTGCACACACGCCGTGGGCGGTGGTCACGGAGTTTTTTTCTTCAGCAGAAATTAATTTACATATTCTCTTATTTTTTTTTTAGAAGCCTTCACTTTAACATGCGGCCTTAGGTATCCTCGGAGACTGTACTTGTTTTTGGCTTCCGTCTAGAGATTGTCGAGGAGGCCGAAATCGATGGGTTCATGCTGTATTATTTAAGCATACAATTATAAGCATAACATTCGCATAGCATGAGCGTTAGCTTGTTTTAGCATCAAGCGCTCCCACATATAAAAAACAGCATGTCAAATGTTTCCTCCCGCCCAGAGTGCTCCATGAAAGGGGGTAAGTGTTAGCATTGGATTGCCGATTGCTGAGCTACTGCCCGTCGCTCTTTCAGTCTAAAAGCTAAAAGGAAAACCCAGCAAAGCATACACTGACACGACGAGAGCACCCCTTGCGACATTACTGAGGGGTAGACAAATCTTTTGAACGAAGCGGCACTTTTTTAGATGCTGTTTAAGGGCGTGTTAGTCAAACTGAATTATTGTGGAATGGTAAAACATTTTGGCATAACAGTGTTTAGTCTGGCCACGGCCATCGCACGAAAGCATGCCCCGCCGCCCCTGCTTTATAGACCCATCATTGCAAAACTCATTGCAAAACCCAAAGCGATTCGATTGCTCTTCACTGCCTGCTCTTGTTCACAAGAGCAGCCGCGGTCGCGCGACTGCAACCGACTTCCGAGCCTGTAATTCCTTGCGTTTTTCTTGAGCATCTCCAGCAAATGACTCGTTAATGCTTCAGCGGAAACAAACACCGTTTAGTATTTAGTGTGTGAGCCATAAACGTCCCAGGAATACGTTGATTGGCGGATTACGACTGCGTCCACAGCGTGTGTGTTTACATTTATGTAAACTAAATATATATATATATATATATATATATATATATATATATATATAAATTTTATGGCAAATTTAATGACATAACTGTTCTGTTTTCATTTATTTTCTGTTATCAATTTCTCTGTAATATTTCCAATATTTTATTGTCGCACGATTTCTGTAATTTAACAGAATTTCATTTCCTGTTTTTTTTTAAAAAAAAACAGGCTAGTTGTGATTTCACAGTTTTTTCTGTAGTTCAACATGATTTTATGTTTTTAGTATTTTGTTAAAAAACAGGCAAGTTTGCAATTTCACATAATTTTGCTTTCAATGCTTTTTTTTAGGTCTACAGACAACTTCTGTTCCTGGCATCTTGTAAATTACAAGCTCACCGTACAAACCTTTTGTTAAAAAATACAGAAATTTTCCGCTCTGCCATATTTTATGTTTTAATTTTCTGTGATTTTATTTTTTATTTCTTACAAGAGAAAATTTTTGTATATTGACGAAACGTTTCTGTATACGGCGTTTCTGTTTTGTTTATTTTTCTTTTTGCTGTCGCAGTTAAATAATAATGCAAATATATCTTTTTTAACTCGTCTTTCATTGCACATGCTTTCTGCCTGTAACAACAATAAAATTACGTTAAGCGTCCATTTCTTCAATGAACACCATGTTTAAGGCGAAAGCGTTGCCAACTGCATCTCACGAATATCTCTCGGAGATGGCAATGCTCGATGCCACCCATAAAATTGGCCGCGCAGCAGCCGTTGTGTAGACACCAAAAAAGGCAAGGGGGAAAATGCATGACAGATACCACAGTAACACGGAACCAACTTCCCTTCTGGTTTGGCCTAATATATTGTCACGCTAATGACGACGATGAAGGATGGTGATGGTGTGGCAGAAAAGGAAGAAGAAGCGTTGGTTTCTGGACGCTAGTAGGCTTCATCTTGTTCCGCTACATCAGCACGGTAAATAAACACCCATTCTTATTCCATAGTAACAACTTGGTGGAGGTGCTGGGTGCGATCCCTCGATCCCTACCTGCAGCGCTGCAAGACCAACTGGAGCTTCGACGTAGTCGCCGAATCGCTGGACTGCCACCGCTCACGACCATCATGGACCACACCGACTCCAGCCCAATTCCGTCCCAGCCTTACCGGGAACCACGACTTTTTGCCGAAGAAGAAGGTGAGGACGTTGAGAAGTGGCTACTTCATTATCAACGAGTTAGTCGGTACAACCGGAGGGACCCTCTTACCATGCTAACAAACGTCGTTTTCTTTCTCACTCACACGGCTATGACCTGGTTTGAGAATAACGAGGATAACTTAACGACTTGGGAACGGTTCGCCACCGAGTTTTGGCGTTTTGGCGACTCTGTTCCCAGCAAAAAGCGGGCTGAGCTGACCCTTGCTCAAAGAGCTCAACTGCCCGATGAAACTTGTACAACTTACACAGAAGAGATCCTCAAGTTATGCAAATGTGTCAATTCCAACATGCCCTAGGTAGACAGAGTCGGTCACATTTTGAAGGGTATCGCGGCGGACGTGTACAACTTCTTAATCGCCAAAGATAGCCTTGACACTGTCTCCGATGTCATTAGACACATCCGCGCGTTTCAAGCTTTTAAAACACGTCGTATTGCGCCGAAATTTGGGCGGCTGGCCAACGTGCCTACCGTGGCCAGTCTTGATGACCATGCCCAACTAGATCTTCCGTCAACTATCCGGCAAATCGTGCGCGAAGAACTTCTACGGGTCAACACGCTTCCCCTGCATGAATCTGCTGGTGGTTTCTGTCCAGAGGGCCTCTAGACGGCCGGCTTCACCACCACAAGCGATTCAAGTGCAGCCTTTCTCCCAAGCTCCTGAAATTGCAACTTCTATTGACTACCCGCCAATGCATTTTGCCAACCCGACTGCGTAGATGCTTGAAGCCCCAAGTTATGACGTCACCTCAAGTGCACCTAGATCTTCTATTCGATCTACAAGGATTCCTGTGCAGTGTGAGCATTCAGCCAGACCTACGATGCGCCCTGCTGTGTCTGGCTCGTATCCACAACAGCATTTTATACCTTCCCCACCGATATGCTACCGCTGCGGCGTCGAAGGTCACATCGCCAGGTACTGCTGCAGTAGGTTCCCGCCACGCTATAACCGCCCGGTGCCTCCAGCAGTACCCAACAATCGGCAATACAGCCCCGTTTTCCAGCAATCCAATACTTTCCGTGGGTACTTCGACAACATCCAGAACGGGAATCTCCGCGACCATTCCCCAGCATCTGAGCGAAGTGTTACTCCTCCACCCGCCTTCCGTGCACGTCGTTCTCCATCACCGCGGCGGCGCTCCATGTCGCCCCATCAGGAAAACTAACCGGCGCGACCGATGGGGGTGAGGCCGCTGGAAATGTGCTGTGTGCCAACATCCCTCCAAATGCAATGCTCAAAAACAAAATTCGTGTGTTCATTGATGGTGTGTGTACATTAGCTTTGGTATATTCGGGTGCGACTGTGTCTGTGATGAGTAATCAGTTTAAGCGCTTGTTGGGACGCAAAGTGATGGTTGAATATGACCGTGCTTCAACGTTTTGTGGTGTGAGTGGAGAGGCGTTGCGACCACTGGGTGTGTGTAGTGCGCAAGTGTCTGTGGGTGGTGCAATTTTTCAAGCCGAATTCGTAGTCTTACCCCACTCTACGCATGACATCATTTTAGGAAGGGACTTAGTTTTGTGGCGCTACCATCGACTGCCGAAGTCAAGAGGTTCATTTTGATGGCTCGCATCTGCCGACACTTTTTGAAAGTGGCCGTGATGACGAAACAGTTTTTAGTATTACCGAAGACACAGTAGTTCCACCCTTGTCTGCCATGTTCGTCCCCGTGTCCGTTCCACTTCTTGAGAAGGTTTCATTCCAGGCCGTAGTGCACCCAGTTCACTCAGCATGCCTGAAGAAAAAATTATCCCTCACTGTATGATCTCCGTGCATCACGGTAGTGCCTCGTTATGGACCATCAATCCATCGTCCGAGCCCGCAGTTTTACCAACGGGATTGAAGCTTGCCTCCTGTGGACCCGATGCGCCCCACGTCATTGCTTTGGTCACAGATGCTACGAGTGTCACTGTACCTCTGTCTGCTGATGAAACTTCGATCTTCCGCATGATCAGCGCCGATCTCAGCTCACCTCAACGCCGTACTCTTGTGGATATTCTTCTACCTTTTTCGCCTATGTTTGACTTTTCTCAAACAGATGGACCAACCTCTCGCCCTGCACATCGGACCCATCATAGCATCGACACTGGTTCGGCTCGTCCCATTCGTCAAAAGCCATATCGCGTGTCCCCATCTGAGCGCAAAGTCATTCATGAGCAAGTGGAGGACATGCTACGGAAGAAGGTGATACAGGAGTCATCTAGCCCCTGGGCTGCCCCTGTTATTCTTGTACGCAAGAAAGACGGTTCGTGGCGATTCTGCGTCCATTATCGGCGTCTAAATGCTGTTACGAAAAAGGACGTCTATCCTCTTCCTCGCATAGACGATGCCCTCGACTGCCTTTCTGGTGCGTCCTATTTTTCTTGTCTTGATCTCAGATCTGGCTACTGGCAAATTCCAATGGACCCTGCGGATAAGAAAAAAAACAGCCTTCGTAACGCCAGATGGCCTTTATGAGTTTAATGTTATGCCATTCGGGCTGTGTAATGCGCCAGCCACATTTGAACGCTTTATGGACACAGTTTTGCGCGTTTTAAAATGGGACATTTGTCTTTGCTATCTGGATGATGTCGTCATTTGGGAAATCCTTCCAAGAACACAATGACCGTTTAGTACGGGTCTTGAATTGTCTGCACAACGCCGCCCTAATTCTGAACTCCAAAAAGTGCCGCTTTGGAGAGCGCCAAGCGCTGGTGCTAGGACACCTTGTCAATGGTGATGGTGTAATGCCGGATCCCCAGAAAACTGCCGCTGTTGAGTCTTTTAAACCCCCGCAGACAGTGAAGGAGTTGCGCAGTTTTCTAGGGCTGTGTTCGTATTTTAGACGCTTTATACATCGCTTTGCTGACGTTGCTTACCCATTGACGTGCCTTCTCCACAAAAATTCCACTTTTGACTGGACACCAGATTGCGACGCGTCATTCTGTCAACTGAAGTTTCTTTTAATATCGAAACCCATCCTACGTCACTTCGATCCTACTGCAATGCCAGAAGTACACACGGACGCTAGTGGAATCGGTCTCGGTGCAGTCCTTGTCCAACGGCACGATGAACGAGAGCATGTTATCGCGTACGCAAGTCGTACCCTGAGCAAGCCGGAGCGAAACTACACAGTCGCCGAACAGGAATGCCTAGCTGTAGTTTTCGCTGTGCAGCGTTTCCGTTCATATTTGTACGGACGTTCGTTTACTATCGTAACTGACCATCATTCACTCTGTTGGCTGCGAAACCTTCGAGACCCACGTGGTCGCCTCGCACGCTGGGCCCTCCGGTTACAGGAATATGACTTTGCCGTGGTGTACACAGCGGGAGGCGTCATGCAGACGCAGATTGTCTTTCTAGGATGCCAATGGCCACGACTGGACCTGAAAGCGACGATTTCGACAATTCTATATCGACCCTCGAGCCAGCGTTCCCCGGCACGAATGTTTTCAAAACGGAACAGCAAAATGATAGCAGTCTGCAGCCTCTCTTTGACCAAGCCAGCGTACCTACAAGCTGTGTTTGTGTGCTTGATGGCCTCCTATGGAAAAAGAGTTATTCGCCTGTCGGCCAGCGATACCTACTCGTTGTTCCCAAGAGGTTGTGCACGGACGTATAGAGTGTCATGCAGGATGATCCAACTTCTGGGCATTTGGGGTCGGTCCGAACACTCCACCGTGCTCAAGAAAGATTTTACTGGCCCAGAATGCGCTCGACGATTCAACAATACGTTGCCAGTTGCAAGCATTGTCAACGCCACAAACGTCCAACTGCAACTCCATCTGGCTTGCTGCACCCTGTGAAGACACCGACAGCTCCGTTTGATTAAGTAGGCATTGACCTCGTAGGTCCGTTTCCGAAGTCAGTGGATGGATTGTAATCTGCGTGGACTATTTCACACGTTACTATGAAACCGCCGCTCTTCCATCTGCTACGGCGCATCAGGTGTCGCCGGACACGGGCGGTCCCCACGTCGGAGTTCTCCCGGGAGCGCATGCACACGTTTAGAGATGACTCAGGCCTACCGGGTTGTGAGACAGATCTACCCCCACCTCACTCCTCCCTCAGCAATCACCACCAAACACTATGGTGCCGCCTCCAGACGCGAACCCTCCCATCCCCTTACATTAGGCCCCGTTACCACCCCACTCTCACCGACCCCTCCAGCACCCTTTGCAACCACCCCACTGGCACCCTCGCCCACATTCTATTCCAATGCCCGGCGGATCCTCCCCCGCGGGGTCTGGAGCACTTCACCACCTGGGAGGAATGGGAGACCCTGCTACGCTCTAAGGACCCGGTCCGCGTATTTGGGTTTGCTCGGTACGGTGGCTCCGCAAGGGACAGAACGACAGAAGAGACGAAGGAAGCGGGCTGTTCCGACTAGCATCTACCGCCCCCAGGAGCCGAGCAGCCTAGCGATTAGCGGCGCATGCTTTTTCAATGGGCTTCATGTTGGACGCGGCACTAGCTTGAGAAAGCTTATAATACTACTACTACTATTACTACTACTATTACTACTCCTATTATATTATTATTATTATTATTATTATTATTATTATTATTATTATTATTATTATTATTATTATTATTATTAGCAGTAGTAGTAGTAGTAGTAGTATTGAGGAAGACTCGTTTCACTAAGTTGCCACATAATTATCTGTAGGTAATGGCCGAATTAACTGGCCAAATATTATCTTCACAGTTTTAATTATTAATAATAATAATAATTGGTTCACAGGAAGGCAAAGGCGCAGTATCTGTCACACTTGTGTCTGTGGACACCAATGGATGAAGGTGTGCACAAACAAAAGGGAGGAAAAGAGAGAGGAGAGCCGTAGCGGAGGGCTACGGAGTAGTTCAGGTGTTCACAGACAAATGTGACAGATACTGCGCCTTTCCCTTCCTGTAAACAATTATTATTATTATTATTATTATTATTATTATTATTATTATTATTATTATTATTATTATTATTATTATTGTTATTAATATTATTATTAATATTATCATTATTAATTAAAACTGTGAAGATAATATTTAGCCAGTTAATTCGGCCGTTACCTACAGACAATTCAGTGCCAACTTCGTGAAACGAGTCTTCCTCTATACTACTACTACTAATAATAATAATAATATTAATAATAATATTTAGCAGAGAAATATTACTGTGTATTATTATTATTTAGTAGTAGTAGTAGTAGTATCTTCTATACTACTACTGCTACTAATAATAATAATATTAATATTAATAATTAGCAGATAAATATTACTGTGTATTATTATTATTTCGTAGTAGTAGTAGTAGTAGTAGTAGTAGCAGCAGTATTATAGGCTCTCTCAAGCTAGTGCCGCGTCCAACATGACGCCCATTGAAAAAGCATGCGCCGCTAATCGCTAGGCTGCTCGGCTCCTGGGGGCGGTAGATGCTAGTCGGAACAGCCCGCTTTCTTCGTCTCTTCTGTCGTTTTTTCCCTTGCGGAGCCACCGTACCGAGCAAACCCAAATACGCACCCGGTCCGGCAAAAGACCGCCACCGACCGAGCTGCCGACGTCATGAACCGTAGGAACATGAACGTTTGAGTGTAGTGGGGTCGTGCGGGGGCCCAGGGGCCTGCGCGCCCCGAACTCCTCTGTTAAAATAAATGTTTTTACTACTACTTTTCTTGCTGCACTCAGTCATCTTACGACACGGGCCGCCACGGATTGTCATCACTGATCGGGGCCGACAATTCACTGCTGATGTTGTTGAAGAGCTCATGCGTTTATGCGCCGTAACTTTCCGACACTCGACGTCATACCATCCCCAGACAAATGGCTTGACTAAGCGCGTCAACAGAACGCTTATCAACATGCTAGCCATGTATGTGGACGCAGGGCATAAGAACTGGGACGCCATACTACCCTTCACCACGTATGCGTTTAATACCGCCACGCTTGAGACGACTGGGTACAGTCCATTTTTTCTGCTCTATGCCAGACCGCCACGCTACTCTCTGGATGCTATCCTGCTCTTCACAAGCCGTGAAAACCCCTGCCTGGTTGAGACCCTCTGTCTTGCCGAAGAAGCTCGGAGAATCCCCCGATTACGGTCTGGTGCTTCACAAGAACGTTCTAAAGTGCGATACGATGCCAGTCACCGGCAGGTCACGTACTCTGTAGGTGATTTAGTCTGGCTATAGCGTCCAATTCGGCGCCGTGTCCTACATCAAAAACTCTTGGCCCACTATGACAGCCCATATATGATTGTCAAACGCATTAGTGATTTAACTTATGGAATAGCCCGCCTGACAGCATGGGGTTGCCGGTCTACCAAATACGAACTATGTCATGTTGCCCGTTTGAAGCCGTGTCAGCCTCGCACGACTCACGAACACGCCCAGAGGGCTTCGTCTGAGTAGGGCGGAAATGTCACGCTAATGACGACGATGAAGGATGGTGATGGTGTGGCAGAAGAGGAAGAAGAAGCGTTGGTTTCTGGACGCTAGTAGGCTTCATCTTGTTCCGCTGCATCAGCACTGTAAATAAACAACCCTTCTGTAAATAAACACCACTCATAGTTATCAAAAACGGACCTCAATGTGGCGCCTCTAGTTAAATTCTTTCGAATCGAAATTGTTACGCAGCCGATCGTCGGACAGCGCCTTCGGAATTGTCATACCATTTCGCTTTTTATTCAGAATATGCCTACTATTCAAGTAAAAATCAATTTGATGTAGAAAATAGAACAGACGACAAAAATATTTCGAATTGTTTGCCTTACAATCAAGTTTCGACTGGAAAACAGAAAATTGCTGGGTTTTGTTTCGGAAACGTATCCTGGTCAATGAAGTAAAACAGATATTCTCTTTGCGGGGACACAAATGTTCCTTAGATACTTGTAATTTTACACACATTTTTTTAGTGTAGCTTTTGGATATAACTGGATGCTGCTCGTTCGCACAGGATAAAATGCGAGATGAACTAATAATAAAAAAAATATTTTCTTCTTTTCACACGAGTTGCACCTTTTTTGTTTACAAACTACAACAGCGCTGCAAGAAGCTCCAAGGATATGATACGCTCCTGCCTGCGCCGGGTAACCACCAGCAGCGCCGACAGCTGTCTGCTGCCCCCAGTTTTGCTCGCCTGACAGGGTCACATCGACGCTTCGTGCTCAATGTGCACACGCTTTGTGATGTAAGCAGTCGTCGACTTGGGGTCACTGCTGTCATAACTGCACTCGACGGTTACATTCAACTGCTAAAGCTTGTGAATGCGCGCCCTGTAATCGCCGAAAATCTTGACCCGAACCCCGCGTACTCGCGCTAGGCCTATACTCATCGCGGAATGGACCGGCAGTTCGACGCCGACTGACTTTTCTGGCCAGGGTCATTGCTGATAAGGAAGACATATAAAATGTAGCTGCTTATTTCCCTTGTTCTAATGCGGTCAAGCTGCAGACAAGCGCAGCCGTTCAAGCCGTTAACTGATCGGGCGTCAAGTTCTCGCTCGGCCTTCGATGTGACCAAAACAGATCAGGCGACCGTCCACTGATCAGTTCCTTCAGCGTCGAGGAGGTTAGGAACTTACGCTTTACGACGATAGCTGATCATTGATCGTGCTGGCGTCATCGCCGATGTAATGCGACAGATCACTGCGTCGATAAGCAAAAACTTAATTGCGTAAATCCACTGACTGAGCGTGCTCAGAATATGCCGAATAAAACTTTAATTACTCTATATCGCTTTTTTTCCTGTACGTCAAGCACCTCTGCATGAGGGATGACCTTTGTGTCAATCGTCCACGAAAGAAAGAAAAGACGTTTCCTTTGATAATGCAGCCTGCATTGCAAACGACGCTCTACCGTGTGTTCACGTCACACGAGCATTTCAAAATGGCGGTCGCTCTCAGTGGGAGGAGCTTCCCGATTCCGATCCCTATCGCGTTTTTTGTAATATGCGCCGCGCGTTAGGCACCAAAACTTTGTGAGCAGAATGACATAATTGTATGTTGTTCCCATGGTGGTTGCCTGTCTACAAACTGAGGGTGGTGTTTTTTTTTTTGCATTTATATATCGGAGCTCACAACAGTCCCCAATGAGATTCCATGGAAAGGAACTATATCCTTTCTCGGTACCTGTTTCACCCTTTATCTCGTTCACTTATGCAGGTCAGTGAAGCAGGTCCAATGTCCCGCTTAACGTTCAGATTGTTTCACTATTACCTTGCTCTTCTGTCATTCGAAATCGAGACTTAGGTAGAACATTTCTCTATAGAAGCAAGACCGGGGGGGGGGATATTTCTTGCATGCGACCGGTGCTCAGAAAGCGAAGATATGCGCGTTATGGTATATCCAGTGGTAAAAAAGCCACTGCTCGAGCGTGGTTCAGGTTCGGACAGTTTGATACAGGGGGAGGAGACATTACCAAGAAGTGGGAGATTATGTGCGCCCACTCGGACGCGGGCGAGGGTAAACTTTGGGTTTGGTTGGTTTATGGGGTTGAACGTCCGATTGAGGCGAAACGAAGAAGCGTCCATGTGCTGTGCGAAGTCAGGGCATGTTAAAGACCCCAGGTGGTCGAAATTACTCCTCACCGCTCCACTACGGCACCCTTTCTCTCTTTCCGCTTTCACTCCCACCTCCCTCCCTTCCCTTACGGTGCGGTTCAGGTGTCCACAGAGCAAGTGTGACAGATACAGCGCTGTTCCTTTCCTGGGAACCAATTATTATTTGACGTCCTAAAGCGCCTCAGGCTATGAGAAATGCCATTGCGGAGGGCTGGTGAAATTTCGACCACCTGGGGGTTCTGTAATATGGACTGATATCGCACAGCACACGGGCTCCTAGCTTTTCACCTCCATGGAAAAGCGGCCGCCGAGGCCGGGATTCAATCCCGCATTTTCGGGCGCAGGAGTCAAGCGCTCTAACAACTGCGCCACCCCGGCGGAGCCGGGTAAACTCTTAGAACTGTGAAATGCACTGGCGGAGCAATCTGCAATTACTCTTCTGAGATGAAGCCACCTCTACCATTGTATGAATTTAAAATTTTCTGTTCCACTGCGTCACATTGAGAACATACAGCGGAATCCGCGCACCGCATTGATAACTCTTCGCGCGAGCAAAACAGTTTGGTTAACACCTGAAATCAAGCTGCCGACAAGCGGTTTCCGTGTTTCTTCGCTCTGCGAGAACTGCCCCCAGACGAAAGTAAAACACCCCTTGAGATTTCTTTCTAACAGCTTCAGCGCTTCGACCACCATTAAGCTAGCTTCAGATTTATGATCCGGGGGGGAGGGTAGGGTGCACGACAAACAGTAGCCAGATACTTCAAGATCTCACGGCCACTGACCTTTGCCCAAAACGGGAAAGCACCGTGGGCTCCGTCTGGAGCACTAGAGGTAAGGATGGGAACCACCAGCTCACGACCAGGCGGAAGAGGAGGAGGGGAACAGGTGGTGAAGGGTGGCTGATCCTTACCCTTATGGTACAGTGCCCTTGACGGTACTTATGGGGCTGGGACAGGTAGGTCACCGCCGCTTGCGGGGGGGGGGGGGGGAGACTAGCCTGCAGCCACCGAGTTTTATCTGTTGCAGGCCGTCATTGCACCCGCCACTGCTTCGGTGGTGGACGACGGCTGTTGTTGCGGCACGCTGCGGCACGCGTCTTTCTTCCCGTCTTCTTTTTCTTTCTTCTCTATTATGTCTTCTGTCCGCACGAGGCAGCGGAGGCGGCTCAGCTACAGAGTCAGTAGTAGACCCGTTCATTTTCCTTTCCTTCCTCCTACAGCCACAACAGTACAACAATCAGGTGGAAGAAATGGATCCATCGGAAGAGACAGAGATAAGCGTCCGAATAGAGCCAGAGAAGCCGGGACGATGCACCCCAGCAGCTGAATTTGCAAAGGCACGTATTATCATTGTGTGACATTAATCTAAGTGGAATAGCGACCTCAAAAATAATTTCTGTTCTCCATCGAAGAGTATACGCTAACTCCCCAAAGCGATATCAACAGATTCCAGCCAGTCTGACGAAAGCTCCGACATGCATGTTCTCCGTCCTGTTTTTGGAGTCTCCCTATCATTTCCATAATACATTTATTAATGACATTGCTCTCTGTACTCTTTTCATGGTGCATTTCCCTGCTAAAAAGGCACTTTGTACCGCATTTAATCTTTATTCTGAGGCAGGATTGAAGAAACCTGCGCTGCCCAGCCAGGAGGTCATAACGAGATCGTAAAATGCATCGGGCACAATTCTGGGCGGAAACCTGAACGACGCCACAGGGGAAACAAGGTTGTTGGGAGTGGAACAGAGAAACCATTGCCGTAGTGGTAGGCTCGGGAATAATTTTTCACAACATGGTAATCTTTAACGTTAAGTAAGAGGGGTCGGTGGCCGCTTCCATCCGTTTGGGGCAGCAATCTTAGAGGGCTTCGTCCTTTTGGTGGAGGCGCCTTTGCCACCGGTGTTTTGGTATCTGTGGCCCATGCCGTCATTGCACTCAACGTCACTTCCGGGGGGGGGGGGGACGTACGTACGAAGGTTGTTACGATGCGCATCGTTTTTTTTTACCTAATTCAATTTCCTTTGTCCGCACAAGGCAGCGGTGGTGGCTCAGCTATAAAGCCAGTCGGCTGGCCCGTATATTAAGGAGGAAGCCTTTAATGGCTAATGCTCGCGGCCACAATCTTGTCCGTCCTCCGTAACAGCTTAGTTTGATGACATCGTGAGTGGTGTAGTATGTCGTACCTTGACATAAATGATGACATCATCGGTGGTGTAATATGTTGTGCCTTTGAATTAATTATGACGTCATCGTTGGGGTAGTATGTCGTGCTTTGAAATTAATATGACGTTATCAGTGGTGTAGTATGTCGTCCTTGTGTGCTTGTGAACAACTTTTATTTCCACCAGAACGAAGACCCTAGTCCCCGCCCCCAGCATGCAGGCCTAGGGGACAGGGACCGGGACCTCCGCGATTAGAGGCAGGCAAAGAGGTCTTGGATCCTCGTGGCCTCTTTCGCCAGACGGATGGCTTGCTTCTGCAGAGTTGGCACCCTATAAGCTCCGCAGAAGGGTTTCCCAGGCTTCTCTACTATCTATTTTTGTCTTAGCCCCCTGGGAGCTAGCACATTCCAAAATTACGTGATTGAGGGTCCCTCTTTCCCCACAGTGTTTGCATTTATCTCCCTGTCTGTCATCTGTCTCGATGTGATAGGTCCAGACAGAGTATATATAATTTTCTGCGTGTAGACACCACCATAAATTATTGATGCCATCATCAGTGGTGTAGTATGTCGTACCTTCTAGGCAGCTGCATCACACAGAAAAATTCAGCGGTCAAACATACGTGTCGCCCTCTGCCTAGCAAAAAAAATTACGAAGTGATTTACACAAATGCTCACCACATGCCGCTGGTGCGCTCGCGCGTGAGCCCAAGCACTCATCATATCTTTTTTGCGGAGCGCATGAACACAGACGTGCACGTGAACGAAGAGGTACGGGGTTCGATCCTTGTGGTAGAGCATACGGTTTGTGCACGTGCCCACACGTGCACAAACTCATAAACAGACACAAGCACGAAACGTAGCGCAAACGAACACTGTGCGGGTTTAAGCATGGCTTGACCCTAGTGATATAGAGCGACACCAGCGAGTGTTGCAGCGATAGCCTCTGCAACACCGCCTTTTCAATCCGCGGTCTTTTCATAATTATCTTATAATCGGTTCGCAGGAAAAAGATTAGCTGTGATTTAATTTGTGGCTAAACCTGGAGCTACGCAAGAGCTACATCGGCATGAATACACTTAGGTTTGGCTTGAAAGAGCCACAGGCAGGGTGTCTACGAAATTGTTGTTTCCAAATTCCCTGAGTTTTCCAGGTTTTCCCTGAGCGCATTTGTAAAATTCCCTCAGTGACACTTTACCTTTTTTTATGATAACACGGGTTGACACAATAAATAATGCCTGATGCTATCCCTCTCCAGTAAGCTTGTTAAGAGGGGACTGGCTGATAAATCTACTTTCTTAATTTTCATCAAACTTGAAGGAACTTGGTATTCTGATTCCGTTTCTTGCACCGATTTGAAATATGTTCAATTTTTCCAATTGGCCAATTAGTTCAAAAGAAATTGAAATTAATTATTCATAATTTGCAAAAACAATAAAAAAATAACCACAATGCAAAAATATTCACATAAACATGTTAGAAAGCATAAGGAAAAAACGTTAGGAGCACTTTTTTGATGCAACGAATATTAGCGATTTTATAGCAGTTCAATGTCCACTGTTCCGAACGTGGGTTTTCTACTGCCTGATCTAGAGCAAAACTGGAAAACTTTTGAAATGTAAACCGCAAAACCTGTTCCTAACATTGTGTGCTTTGCACATTTAGCTATATGCAACAACAACAGTTTGGTTCTACCTCCATTAAAGGCAGAGACATCGTTTCTGCAAATGAGCATGAAGACAAAAATGTGCGTTTTGAGAGAACGAGATTACTCCCTTCTAAAACTATATTTTAAATTTATGCTTTTAATTTATGATCTTGAATCACTAATGACTGCAATAAAGCATAAATGAACACTCTAGACTGATTTGCAAGGAGGTTATGGCCTGTCAAACGTGGCAAAGAAAATGCTCATTGTGGCGACTGGGACTAAGTATTTATATCGATAATTTTGGAAAAAAGCAGTGGTTTAAAAAAAGTGTTGCTGCAGAACTTATATGAGTATCTTTCTGGCAAAAAAAAAAAACAAAACAAAGCAATTAAACCAATAGCTGCTATAGAAGCCGAGATATCGCTCCTCCAAAATGGTGACTGTGTCCAAAATTTAAGAAATTGGCGAAAAATGTTATGCATACTTTTAATTACCAAGGCTAACAGCAAGCCGATAAGATGAGTTATTACTGGTTTTTGCTGCGAATGCACCATTTCCCGTCAAGATAATTGATAATTGCCCCTGCAAATCAAAGAAATTTATTTCGAAAAGGTTTCCGATTCCACATGCCCTGCGTGATGCCGTTTCGCGACTGCCGCTATCGCTGCGCCGTTAACTTTTCTGAGCGTTCGACCTGTCGCGTCCACGAAATCTGATTAGGTATCACTTTTTCATCTGCATCGTCGTGATTACGATGCTCGTACGCAAAAGCAATCGCCTCGAGGAAATCGTTCGCTCTCCTGTCGTGCTGAACACCACCGGCAACGCCGTTTCCGACCGCTATCAGCCCATCGCGGAGCGTCCGCGCTCCATCACTGATTGCGGATAACACGATGGCGCGTTGTCGCGCCTATCTTTAGCAAATTTCATAATCCCCATCCATGGCCATGAGCCTTCCCATTCAATAAAGGACATTCAATCAATCATGAGAGGACCATGGTTTTCATCAGACGGACGGAGTCCACCGTGGTGGTGCAGTGGTAAGACGCCCGACTACTGTGCCGGAGTACCCGGGTTCGAACCCGACCTCGGCGGCTGCGTTTCGATGGAGGCGAAATGAAGAGGCATCCGTGTGCTGTGCGATGTCAGCGCACGTTAAAGATCCCCAGGTTGTCGAAACTACCGTAGCCCTCCACTACGGCTCCTCTTTCTCTCTTTCCATCTTCCTCCCTTTCCTTACGGCGCGGTTGCGGTGTCCACAGAAAAACAAGTTAGACAGTTACCGCAGGCGAAACGAAGCGGCGTCCGTGTGCTGTGCGATGTCAGCGCACATTCAAGATCCCCAGGTGGTCGAAATTACTCCGTAGCCCTCCACTACGGCTCCTCTTTCCCTCTTTCCACTTTCACTCCCATCTTCCTCCCTTCCCTTACGGCGCGGTTGCGGTGTCCACAAAAAAAAATTACCGACGATTACGTTACTACCTAATGCGAAATTTGAGCGCAGCAAATAAGCTGTTTCACCTTTTCGATAGATTGAGGCAAAGAAATCGAGCAACACATGTATGCGCTATCACAGATTTTTTTTTTTTATTTTTCACATGTATTCCTTTAACAAAGACTCCACTAACAGTTCTTGACAGTCATGAAGGAAGCTGGTTGGTTGGTTGGTTTGTGGGGTTTAACGTCCCAAAGCGACTCAGGCTATGAGAGACGCAGTAGTGGAGGACTCCGGAAATTTCGACCACCTGGGGTTCTTTAACGTGCACTGACATCGCACAGCACACGGGCGCCTGGCTTTTCGCCTTCCATCGAAAAGCGGCCGCCGAGGCCGGGATTCGATCCCGCGACCTTGGGAACAGTAGTCGAGCGCCCTAACCACTGCGCCACCCCGGCGGGGCATGAAGGAAGCTTTGTGGTCGGAGAAATAGACTGATATATGTTCGACTTGGTACACCAATGCTTGATTCTCAAAGACGAGATCTATACAAGTGCCTCGCGAGGTTGTCACAGCCGTGGGACGCGTTACGAGCGAGAGGAACGGTATACGAAGAGGCGTCCATGTGCTGTGCGATGTCAGCGCACGTTAAAGATCCCCAGGTGGTCGAAATTACTCCGTAGCCCTCCACTACGACTCCTCTTTCTCTCTTTCCACTTTCACTCTCGCCTTCCTCCCTTCCCTTACGGCTTGGTTGCGGTGTCCACAGAAAACAAGTGAGACAGTTACCGCGCCTTTCCCTTCCTATAAAAAATAAATCAGTTTTTCTACGCGGTCATGCCCAGCCGGGGTGGTACAGTGGTAAGCCCCCGACTACTGTCCGCATTACCCGGGTTCGAACCCGACCTCGGCGGCTGCGCTTCGATGGAGGCGAAACGAAGAGGCGTCCGTGTGCTGTGCGAGGTCAGCGCACGTTAAAGATCCCCAAGTGGCCGAAATTACTCCGTAGCCTTCCACTACGGCTCCTCTTTCTCTCTTTACACTTTAACTCCCACCTTCCTCCCTTCCCTTACGATGCGGTTCAGGTGTCCACAAACTCGTGTGACAGATACTGCGCCTTTCCCTTCCTGTGAACCAATTAATATTATTATCTACGCGGTCACGTTGTCTTGACTCGCTAGCGGCGGCAGCGGCATCAGACAGTCGCTGCTAGCGCTTCCTCCGGCGACCCCCCCCCCCCCCCCCAAACCCCCTTCCTTGTGTTCTCCGGCTGCTCCGCGCTTCCTGCGAGGCTTCGGTTGCCAAGCGCCGGCTCGAACTCGGGGGATGAAAGTGGGGAGGCGCTGGTTACGAGGCCGACGCCGACGCCAACGCGAAACCCAGGAACGAGCGCCAAAGAGCTGCGCTCTAAAACAAGTGAGACAGTTACCGCGCCTTTCCCTTCCTATAAATAAATCAGTTTTCAGACCAGTATAAAGCTCGAACCTAAAGTCACAGTTCGGCCAAAGGGCGCCTCTGCTCTCACACTGACAAGAAACAAAAGAAGAAGGCCGCGGCGGCTGCCGGAGCACGAAGCTGAGCCGCTTGCATCGATGCATCACGGGTGCTATTGGTGCTACCGCGTGCGTGCACCCCCTGAAGTAAAATGGGCGCTTCCATCAAGGCCGTGAGCAGGGAGAAAGGAGCTGTCTATCGAAAAACACAAGAAAACAAGGGGATTCTGGTGGCCCGTTGAACGGCGCACGTGCGAAACGTAGGAAGTGCTTGATATGCCGTCGGGTCCCAACGCCGGGCTCCGCTTTCGGCGCGCTTCGAAACTCGAAACGCCGCAACGCTTTATTGTAGTGTACAATGTTGCAACACCAGCCCGCTTTGTTTACACGAGCTAGCATTATCGCGACTTCAGTACCCTTTAGGTAGAAATGCTGCTAATTTTCTCTGATATAGCCACGAATTTCCCGAGGTTTCCCTGAGTGTTTAAAAATAATTCAGATTTCCTGAGAATTCCCGGTTTCCCAGCTGGTGGACACCCTTCATAGGGTCATTTTCGACCGCTAAAGTGCGATGAGGCGAAAGCGTCCGTTGAGCGGCTATCCCAAGCCCTCCATTAGGGCAACTATTTCCCTAACGGATCGGTTAAAGTGTCTGCGCAGCATTGTCAGATAAAGTGCCTTCTCTTTCCTGTAAATCAATTTGAAACGCTGCTTGTGCCTGCTGTACTGCGTCTGCTTCTGTATGCTATGTGGTGCGGCGTTCTAGGAAGCATCAAATTCTCACTTTTGGCGCGGTTCTATTTTGGCTGCCGCGAAACGAAGAGGCGTCCGTATGCTGTGCGATGTCAGCGCACGTTAAAGATCCCCAGGTGGTCGAAATTACTCCGCAGCCCTCCACTACGGCTCCCCTTTCGACTTTCACTCCCACCTTCCTCCCTTCCCTTACGGCGCGGTTCAGGTGTCCACAGACACAAGTGAGATAGATACCACGCCTTTCCCTTCCTGTGAACCATTACTTTTATTATTGGCTGCCGCCTAACGCGCGCGTTTGCGTACTGTATCCGATGAAAGTGACGCGAACGCAAATCGTTACCTAAGAAGTTTTGACCATTGCTCACCACTGTTATGTTAATGTCTAAGAAAACGTTTTCTGAACACGTCTCCGTGTGAAGACGGCGAAATTCGCCAGTCACCCGAACCAGTGGCCTATATTCCACCGACAAGAGCCCCGTGAAGGTGAGCGCCACGCGCAGACCAATTTTTGGCCCGATCTGCCCATTTTGCGGGCCCCCACGGCCCATTTCGCCTTGAGCCGCCGCCTCGCTCCGCTGGGAGCTAGGCCTACTCTCGCGACCTTCAAGAGCAAAGTCATCATGAACGTGCAAGTGCCAGGCGAAGCTATTGACACTCGGACTTCAATCCGTGGAACTGGACGCACATCCTTAGCGTTCCCGCCCGCACCCAGGAGCGTCCACTACAGCAGAATCACCAGATCTCCGCTATGCAGACCGATGAGGCAGACGAGCCTACCACAGACGCTGGAGCTACATCACCTGCCACCCAAAACACTATCAAGGTCCAGGCATCCAAGCAACTACGCGCCGCACGCGCTGCAGCACAAAGGTCACAACAGCAGCCGCCACTACCGACTGAAGACTATAAGGTGATTTTCCGCTCCCGTAGAGGACTTCACCGCACCTCGGTACCGCCACGACAACTCCGCGTCTCAATCTTGAACGCAACCACTTCACTACAGGAGCCCACCCGCACCCAGCTACAGATTCATCCCACCAATAGCACGTGCACAATGAGCACGCCACACCAGGCCGACGCACTTATGCTGGTGCAAATCACCAAAATCTATTACCAAGGCACCGACTACTTACTCTTCAATCAGGTCTAATTCCAGAAACACAAGAAGTCCCAGTACTGGGATTCTTCATTCACCAACACCGCAAGCCAGACACGACATTGGCTAAACTCCGCAAGGTGGGGGACGAGGTGGGCCGCATGGTCCGCCGGGTTTCCAATAAACGCGGGGGATTACGAAGCAAGGATGCCTTGCGGCTGGCAAACTCCTTCGTAACCAGTCGAATCCTGTATTCGACTCCATATCTCCACCTGCGGAAGCAACATGAGGATGCCCTTGGGGTCATTCTCCGCAAAATCATTAAGCGGGCCCTCGATATTCCGGTGAATACCTCAAACCAGCGCCTCATGGCGCTGGGAATGGTGAACACCTTCAGGGAATTGAGGGAAGCGCACCTGACAAATCAATATATGCGTTTGTCGCAGACGCAGTCGGGCCGCCGCCTCCTTGCCCGGCTCCACATCAAACATATGACACTTATGGAAGAACGGGCACGCATTCCAGCGCCGTGGAGATGCGCCCTCCGCGTACGCCCTCTTCCCGCCAAAATGGCACGCGAAGACCATGATGGCAGACGCCTGGCGCGGGCGGAAGCCCTGGCACGCCATTATGGTTCTAAACCCGGCGTTTGTTATGTGGACGCCTCTGGCCCGCACCAAGGGGGTGGTACACGGCCGCAGTCGTCCACGAGGCGAAAACAGTCAAAGGTCTTGGCTTCAGGGCCCGCAACATAACTCATGCGGAGGAGGTCGCCATAGCATTGGCTGCTTGCCACTCTGACTAGAAATATACAATTTCCGACTCGCGAGGGGCCTGTCGGAACGTCGAACAGGGCTGGACCCCTTATCTAGCCTACCGAATACTTCAACATAGCTCCTACATTGGGGAACCCGCTACCCGACATATTATTTGGGCTCCTGCTCATCAGGGGCTGGCTGGAAACGAGGCTGCCGACGCCGCCGCCCGCGCGCTCTCTCTCCGGGAAGTTTTCTCCTCCTCCCCCTCCAACCAGGACGCTGATCCTAATCCGGCTTATACATTTAAAGATATCTTAAATTACTACCAATCTAGCCACAGCCTTTACCCCCGCCCATGTAAAGGCCTTTCAAAGGCGGATGAGCGGCTCTTACTCCGCCTCTATATCAACACACTGCTGTGCCCGGCAGCTCTAAAACACTTCGACCCTGCTTTCTCTGGCAGCTGCCCGCACTGTGGAGTGGTGTCTTCGGACATCTACCACATGGTGTGGGCCTGCCCCTCAAATCCGGCTATCCCCCCTCACCCCAACCCAACCCGGGAGGACTGGAAGGCGACCCTGCTCGGCTACTCCGACCTGAAGGCCCAACGGGCCTTTGTCGGGCGAGCCCGAGCAGCGGCAGACGCCACTGGTGCCCCGAACTAGGGACCTCCACCTATTGTTGGTGAGGGTTGGCCCCTTCAGGGTCAGCTCATGCATAACCTCCTGTATTTGTATCCTATATAAATGTTTTCCACCACCCACGGACGGCGCGGTGAGAGGGGTGATCTCGAATGCCTACTGGAATGAAACCCCCAGGGAGCTACTGGAAGATCTCGTGAACAGCAGTTCCCATGCTCCAATAGTGGACGCTAGACGCATGGGTGCAATTCGGTCAATATTTATTACCTTTATAGAAGGACCGGTTCCTCGCGCAGTTCTTTATGGCGGCGGACTCCACCGTGCACCGCTTACAGAGACCACATTGACGCTTGTATTACTGCAGACAACCAGGCCACAGGACAGATGTGTGCACGCAGTCACGTACGAATAAACTGCCTGAGGTGTGGCAAACCGCATTCTAAGGAGACTGCTATCCCTTCCTGCACTCCTGAATGTATATTATTCGGAGAAGCACACATGACGGGCACGGGAAGATGCAAGGCTAAAGGGCGAAGACTTGCAACCAGCCCTGCACCTCAACACATCTCTCCTAAAGACAAGCCGCCCGGAGACGCTACTCGGAGGGCAAAACTCAACGCCACCCGCTCCACGTCGCTTCGCAAAGGACATACAGAATATGTCATGGGCTGACCGAGCAACTCGAGCAATCTCCAAACAAACCCCGCCACACCAGCCCTCCCTCTCCCCCCCAGGAAGATTCACGCGACAAGGAATTCGGGGCCCTGCGGGAGAAGGTAAGCCGCCTTTCCTCCCTCATACAGACCCAACACCAGCCCTCTTCATCCACCCTCGTTTCCCCAGCCGCACCTCCCGCCTTCTCTCCAATATCCCCAGCCATGCAACCGCCCCTGCAAAAAGAAACGTAGATCAGTACCCCCATCAGTCACACATGATGGCCTTGAGAAGGTTGAGGCAAAATTTGAAGCAAAGCTAAAAGCATTAGAAGCCCGAAGAGATTCCAAAATCGACTCCCTCTTCATCCAACTCGAGAACAAAATTGACTCGATGTTCTCACGCCTGGTTCATGCGCTCGACATGAGAATGACCAACCTAGACACCCGCATTCAAACCTTGGAGCACACGCAAACAGTTATCTTGAAGCACATCAATCTCCAACTACCTCCTCTTCATCCCTCTCAACCACCACCCCCTTCAAAGCCTAGCGTACTTGACTCCCAATTGCTCCACTATGGCGGGGCAGCAACCCTATTTACCTATTATTCAGTGGAATTGCCGCGGCTTCCGGGGCAAGCGCGTGCCTTTCCAATTACTCGTTCCTACCCTCACCCCGCCACCCCGAATCATCCTTCTCCAGGATACGGCCACCAGGGCATCAGTCTCTAGTTTTATGCCCTACCACTCAGATGCCACGGACAAACCCAGGGTGTCCACTCTTGTTCACCACTCAATCCCCCATCAAACACACACCATTACGTCATACACACCCTGCGTAATCACGGAAATCATTCATCACGCACACACAGTACACTCCATCTTCATTGCGAATATATACCACCTCCATCCCATCCAATGTCTTCCCTGGAAACGCTCTTACGGCACCTCCACCGACTCGCTGGCAGGCACCCTCTCCTCATCGGAGGAGACTTCAACTGCCAGCACACCGACTGGGGCTACAGCTATGCTACGGGCCGTGGTCGACGCCCCTTGGTACCTAGTCCAGCAGCTGCGCCGCACTACACACAGCAATTTCCAAACAACCACGCGGATCGGCACCAGCGTCACCATGGACACCAGTCCGGACCTGACGCTCAGTCGCTTCCTCGGTGGCATCACCTGGACAAGAACACATCACACACTGGGAAGCGATCACTACATCATTACCATCGCGCTCCCTTTTAAACATCCCGCTACACACACATCATCCACAAACTGATGAACTGGGATGCTATCCGTGCATAGCGGAAGGACGACTCCAACGCACCTATCACGGACATCGAAGAATGGCTAGAATCACTTATGATCGATGTCCAACACAATACCCGGCTAATTACAACCACACAGGACACCCCCACCCTAGATTCTCGCCTTGCCCACCTCTGGGAGTCGTACCACAGCCTACTTGAGTGTTGGAAACGCAACAAGTTGAACAGAACGCTTAAAAACCGACTGACCACACTGCAGATGCAGATGCAACATGCAGAGGAGGTCTGCCGCTCGGACTCGCCGGCAAACTGTCCACCAAGCGAGCTTGGCAACTTCTTAAACATCGCATAGATCCCACACAGTCCAAATCCGCTACACAACACCATGTTTCATGCCTCGTACACACACACAACAGCGACCCGGACGCTCTCCTTGACACACTTCAGCGAACATACGCCTCACCCGGCACATCTGACCCCATGGCCCACTACTCAGGAAAACCTAACCCGGAACTAGACGCTGATATTTCTGAAGCGGAGGTAAGAGCAGCCCTCTTGACTCTCCGCACGAATTCAGCATCGGGACTTGACGAAATCTCCAATTCTATACTACGCAACCTGGATGACAAATCAATCGCACAGATTACAGACTACTTCAACAAATGCTGGACGGAGGGCACGCTCCCCCAGTCCTGGCGACGCGCCAAGGTAATATACCAAAACATAACAAGCTCCTTAAACTAGAAAACCTGTGCCCAATCTCTCTTACCTCGTGTCTCGGGAAACGTTTCGAGCACGTGGCACTTGCGAGACTGACACTTCAGACGGCGGACAATTTTTGTGTGGACCTTTGCCCACACAGCATGGTGGGCTTCCGCCCCATCTCTCCGCTCAGGACGCCATGCTGCAGCTCACTCACGACATCTTCGACCCGGCTATTCCGGGCCACACAAAAGCAGTCCTGGCTATGGATCTGTCCAAAGCCTTTGATCGCGTCGAACATCAGACGATCATGAATGCCCTTTCTCCCCTGAACATAGGTGTACGGATGTACACTTACATTCAGGCTTTTTTAACGAACCGCATGGCTGAGGTTCATTTTGGCCCCCTTGCCTCCCCAGCCTAAGACCTCAGGAGCATCGGTACTCCACAGGGGTCCATCCTCTCTCCTTTCCTGTTCAACGCCACCCTCATTCCCCTCGCCCGGAAACTGTCCACAATACCTCATCTCAGACACACCCTTTATGCGGATGACATCACACTGTGGACCACACATGGTAACGATGGCGACATAGAGGATGCCTTAAAAAGCGCCGCATCACTCATACAAGAACACGCCCAGGGAATCGGACTCTCATGCTCTCCAGAGAAGTCTGAGCTACTTATACTTCGCCCCACGAAGCGCGGATGCCCCACCACACCCATTGTTATTGAACTCGATGGTCGTCCCGTCCAGAGGTGAATACGCTCCGGGTTCTGGGACTTCACATCCAGCACAATGGCAAGAACACCTTAGCTCTCAAGAAACTAAAGCAGGTGACAGGCGCGATATCGAGTAAATAAAGAGCTTATCATCACGCACCTCATCCGCCGAGTTTCGGGCCATCAAAGAGGCATGAAGGAGAACGGCCTATGTCGTGTAATTCACGCCTTCGTCCTCAGCCGTTTCTTATACACAGTCCCCTATCTCCGACTCAACGAATTCTTGGACGTCGTGTTGCACACGGCGTTCAAGACGGCCCTAAATCTCTCAATCAATACTTGCACAGAACACCGTCTACAGCTTGGTCTCCATAACACAATTGGGGAGCTTGTGAAGGCTCATCGCCAAGCCCAATACTTGCGTCTCACCAAGACCTTAACCGGTCGCTATATCCTGGAGACTTTAGGCATTCGCATTCTAGAGAATGACCCTACCCTCTTTCCTATGCCTCGCCTTCTCCACCGAGAGCTTCTCATCAAGCCTCTCCCTCGCAACATGCACCCTCAGTATCACGAGCAGCGCCGCCGAGCCCGAGCTAAGGCGCTCCACAAATAATACGGCTCCGAAAAGGACGCCATATGGGACGCCCCTTCCCTCGGTCACCTCCTCGGAGGCAGCCGAGAAAAAAGCCATCGCCTACGCACTTGCAAACACGGAAGCATGCTACATTATTTGTGACTAAAACTGCGATACTAAATTTTGCGCGTGGTAGAGTTCAGGTTTCTGCGTTCAGCCCACTGAGCGCGCCTGCCGCCAACCCGCCCCGCTATGTGGAGCTGATATGGGTGCTTGCGCACTCCGGGAATCCCGGTAACGAGGCCGCCTATGCGTTAGCCCGAGGTTCTGTAAACCGGGCGCCGGCGGCCTCCGATCCGGGATTCACGCGTGCTCGCATGCACTCCTTCAATGAGCTAACTCAGGCCTATTGGGCCGAGCGACTTTTATATCCCCCCCTCACCCATCTCTAGATAACTACCACCAGACGCTCTGGCGACGTCTCCAGACGCGCACCCTCCCGTCCCCTTATAGTGCGTCTCACTACCACCCCACCCTCACTGATCCCTCCTGCACCCTTTGCAACCCTACCGCCACCCTCGCCCACATCCTGTTCCGATGCCTGGCGGATCCTCCCCCGCGGGGTCTAGAGCACCTTACCACCTGGGAGGATTGGGAGACCCTGCTACACTCTGAGGACCCGGTTTGCAGAAGATCGCCACAGACTGGACTGCCGACGTCATGAACCATAGGAACATGAACGTTTGAGTATAGGGGGGGGGGGGGGGGGGCGTGCGGGGGCCCAGGGGCATGCGTGCCCCAAACTCCTCTGTTTTAATAAAGTTATTACAACTACTTTTCTAAACACAGTATGGCACGAATGTGGCCAAGCATTCTAGTTAACGGCGTCCCGGGAAGGCGAGAATTTTGGTGCCTTGAAGCTTTGCGGCCCTTCACTGTTTTGGGGCTCGTCCGTACGAAGGAATGTTCTGCAAAGAACCGTTGCTGTGGCTCTTTTGGGTGAAGCGATGGAATTCCGACCGTGGCGCCGTCGTCTCGACGGTGAGGTGCCAAAGGCACGCGTGGTTGCACGTTAAAGAATTCCGCTTGACCGTAATTGTCTTCACACACACTCCCTCTCTCTAATGGTTTCTTCGCTTCCACCTCCGCATCTACGATGTTCGCCGAGAAATGAGGAAAACTCTCGCGCTGAGCGCCTCATCTATCCATTACCCCACCCATCCCTCAATACCAGAGAGCAGTCAATCTGGCGTCGCCTGCAGACACGAACGCTGCCGACACCAGCTCTACTTTCCAAATTTAAGCCGGTAGCCCCCATATGCACTTTTTGTTCCCACCCCAAGGCCACCCTTACATCTTTTATCCTGCCCTGCGTCTCCTCCCCCCGCCGGGCCGGTGCCTCTCCGAACCTAAAAGGACTGGGAGACCTCACTGCGGTCAGCGGGCTCGGTCTGACAGAACATCGTCGTCAGCCGGGCCGCATACGCCATGGATCAACATCACACGAACGTTTAGATCGCGAGTGGGATCGTGCGGAGACCCAGGAGGCATGCGTGTCTCGAATGCTTCGCAAAGTAAAGTTTTATCCTCCTCCTTCTTCCTACGTCTTTCCTTCCACCGAAATGAACTATTTCTTCGCAAAAGGTTCGACGACGTTTTATCGCTATTGAAAAAAACAGGGCACGCTGGGCTTGAACCGACCCCGAGCAAGTCGCAAACCTGCACGGCAGTTTCAGCTCATAAACACCAGATGGCTCATCTTCGCAAGGTCACGTGAAGCGTCCAATAGTTTTTAAGCGAAAGCTTGACTGGTCAAGCAGGAGCGATGGTTGTGGGCTGCGAGAAAACCACCCAGTCTTGCAACAGCCGTAGCGTGACGACTTAACCACGTGACATGCAACAGCAATGCCGGGAGTTGGAGTGAACGAGCCGCCGAACGGCAGAGCCGACGAACGGTCCGTCGTGCGTCGAACCATGTAGCTCGCCAAGTCATGCGTCACGTGACGCGGTATAGCTGTGCGGCGGAGGCAATGAAAAGTGCGGAGCCGAAGACACCTCGTCAGTGTTTAGACATTTAGACCACAGTGTTTAGACCCGGCCGTCGGTTGCGACTGTGTATCGGCGTCGCAGGGCCAAGTATGACGATTGGCCCTGCAATTCTCAAGTATGAGGATTGAGAACGCAAGCGCTCTCGACTTGCTGCCGAGAAATCTCAAGAACGAGAGCAGAGGCTGGCCATAAGTAGAGCAAAAGATGCCCAGCGGAGGCTGAGAAAAGCTGCGGATGAAGCCATGCATGACCTTTCCGAAAAGTTTCCGAACTCAAGCGAAATGATGAAATAAATAAATAGCGCTAAACATTTGCTTTTGACTAACCAACTAACAAGGAAAGCCTTACCAAGTGAAACAGCCAAACCATGCTTTTGCTTTGCACAACTTCAGCCAGTTAAGCGGCCTGACCCCATGATGCGTCATGCGATCTGGCTTCGAAGGCGAGAAAAAGCGAGCGAATGCGTTATGGCCGACTGGGAGTGCCGCTGGCTCTAAGCTGCGGTGCATCGAGGCTGGAACATATCCCGCTGCGTCCAGTGTTGTGCAGGGGGTTTTCAGGCTCCCGCCAATGAACCCAAAGCACCCAGGCTCCCGGCAATGCACCCAAAATTGGCCGTGGCTTAGCTCAGCTAGGCCAAGATATACGTAGCAAAAGCATGTGTGCCTGATGCTTGGCTGCCTACTCCTCTCCAATCCAATCTAATCTCATCCAGTCCAGTGTAATCCGATCCAGTACAATGAAGTAGTTTATTCCAGTCAAATACACCCAATCCAATACTGTCCAATTCAATCCAAATAGTCCAATCGAGTCCACTCTAATCTAATCCTATACAATCCTGTCCAATGTGAGCATACACGCTCGTCGAAATGCGCCGCTGACTAGCCTATAATTATCACTACTATCATCCTCACGCTAGAATAGGATGCGCTACTTACGATATTTTATTGTTGTGATAAGACATGTTTTAGTTTTGTGGTGTTGTATATTTCAATTGAATTTGCTCGGCTACAGGCTGATTACTTTGCAAATAATGTATTATTTGCTCAATGCGATTTTCAGAAAATAGCAAGGAGAGATAAGAATGCCTTCCTGAACATACAGTGTCAAGCAGTTGAGGACAACAGCCAATTAAGGAACACAAGAGCTCTGTATAAGACAATCAAGATATCAAAGGAAGCTTCTGTGCTAAGCTGGGCGTGATAAAGGACAAACGAGGCAAGGACCTCACTGAAGCCTCAGAGATAAAGATGAGGTGGCAGGAATACACAGAAGAACTGTACAAGAAGGACCCGGAGGTGCAAACCCAACATAGGACGGTTGTGATTACTGATCTCGAGCCGGGCATCCTGAAGAGTGAAGTTGAATGGGCCTTAGCCAGCCTTGCTAAGAACAAAGCTAGCGGAATTGATGGAATTCCAGCTGACTTGCTTCAAAACCTCAACCACGACGCTGTTAACACACTGCATACATTATGTCAAAAGATTTGGACAACCCTGCAGTGGCCACAGGATTGGAGGAGGTCAGTTTACATCCCCATTCCAAAGAAAGGTAGTGCCAAAGATTGTTCCAACTACCGCACGATCGCGCTTATTTCGCATGCTAGCAAGATGTTAAAAATCCTGCAAGGTAGGCTGCAGCAGTATGTGGATCGGGAGCTTCCGGACGTGCAAGCTGGGTTTCGCAAGGGCAGAGGAACTAGAGACCAAATCGCCAACCTTCGCTGGATCATGGAAAAAGCAAGAGAGTTCCAGAAACCCATTTACTTCTGCTTTATTGATTATGCGAAAGCGTTTGACCGCGTAGATCACAGCAGATTGTGGCAAGCTCTCCAAGAGATGGGAGTTCCAATTCACCTCATCTGTCTCCTCAGGAACCTTTATGAAGGGCAAGATGCCACAGTCAGAACTGGGCATGGTCTTATTGATTGGTTTCCGATTGAGAAAGGGGTGAGGCAAGGCTGCATACTGTCGCCCTGCCTATTCAACCTATATTCAGAGTGCATCATGAGGAAGGCCGGTCTGGACGAGTCTTCAGCTGGAGTGAAGATTGCTGGAAAACGTATCAACAACCTTAGATATGCGGATGATACCACTTTAATGGCAGAAAGTGAAGTGGAACTCAAGAGACTTCTGATGCGCGTACAAGAAGAGAGTGAGAAGTTTGGGCTTAAACTGATCATTAAAAAGACGAAGATCATGGCGTCTTGCCCTATCAAGTCCTGGAGCATCAATGGACAAGAAGTGGAAGCTGTGACAGATTTACTGTTCTTGGGCGCCAAGATTACCTCGGAAGGAGACTGCAGCCATGAAATTAGGAGACGCCTGCTTCTGGGAAAGAGAGCAATGGTTAGCCTTGACCGCCTAGTATAACCCGTGCTATGGTCTTTCCAGTTGTGATGTATGGATGCGAGACTTGGACTGTGAAAAAGGCTGACCGCCGAAGAATTGACGCGTTTGAATTGTGGTGCTGGCGAAGACTCTTAAGAGTTCCTTGGACTGCCAGAAGATCAAATCAGTCGATATTGTCGACCATAAACCCTGACTGCTCATTGGAGGGTCAAATTCTAAAGTTAAAGCTCAGCTACTTTGGTCATCTGATGAGAAGAGAGGAGTCGCTGGAGAAAGATTTGATGTTGGGAAAGGTTGAGGGTCGCCGGAGAAGGGGTAGGCAGCGAACGCGATGGTTAGATGGCATTCTCGAGGCATTGCAGATGAAGCTTTGTGATGTTAAGAAGATAGTGAGAGACCGGAAAGCGTGGCGTGACATGGTCCATAAGGTCACGAAGAGTCGGACACGACTGAACGCCTGAACTGAACTGAATGTATTATAGTTTTTTTTCTGTATGTAAGTGCCACCCTGAAAAAAAAGTCCCGTGCATGGCGCAGTTGGTAAAGCGGTCGACTGAGGATCCGAGGGATTGAGGTTCGATTCCCGGTGGAGACGTTTTTTTTTTCGTAAGGAGACCGTCCCAGCGGTGTGACGGCATGCCAGATGACGCTGCGAGCGCGCGGCGTCCTCCAGCTGCGGCGGTTGCTAGGCAACAACTCTGTGCCTCCTAGGAGTGAAGCCACAGAGAAATCTTAAGTTCGTGGCCAGTGTAGATTTCGCTATAAAACTGGCGGCTCAGTAGTAAATTGGACAGGTGACGCTTCTGTGTAGTCCGTGTGTTTGCGCTATTTTCAAACACCTGTTACCAACTAGCCCGAACCACTCTTCTCTTACGCCAGGGACATATAACAAATCTCAGTTGTTCCTGTGCACCTCGCCACTGCTTCGCACAACTGGCTGGATGAAGCGGTCCGGGCGACGGCGAGTTAACGAATATTTATGTAGAGAATAAAAAGGGCATTTACAAAATCATCAAGCCCGCGCTAAGTCGCTGCGATGACTTGGGAGGGCTTCTTCTTCCGCTGTCTCGCATCTCTTTGTCCGTCATTGTTGCTACTGAAGGGAGGATGAAAAAAATTCACGGGCCTGCAAACTGAGCACCGCCGCTGCCTCGTGCAGACAGAGAAGAATCGAGAGTTTAGGCAAAGAAAATATTGGCATGGCTTAGCTCAGCTAGGCCAGGATATACGTAGCGAAAACGTGTGTGCCTGGCACTGGGTTGCCCACTCTCTCTCCAATCCAATGTAATGCCATACAATTCAGTGTAATCCGATCCAATCCAGTCTAATCTAATCCAATCCAAACCAATACAGTCAAATCAAGCATAGTTAATTCCATTGAAATCCGATCCAATCCGTCCTGTCCAATTCAATGCAAACCAGTCCTATTCCAACCAGTCCAATCAAGTCCAATTTAACCTAGTCCAATTCAAAACTGTCGAATGCTCAGTACACGCTCGCCCGAAATACGCCGCTAGCTAGCCTATCATCATCACTACAATTATCCTCACGCTAGAGAAGGAGAATTAAAATGCGCTGCTCACTATTTCTACAGTGTACTAGAACACTATACTATTTCTAGCTATGTTGTGGTTGCATTAAAGACGAAACACTTTCTGGTTGCTTCTTGATAGCCAGATGTCGCGGCGAGCGCGCGGCGTCCGCCAGCTGCGGCGCTTGCTAAGCAACGGCTCTGTGCCTTCCGCCACGCGAAACTGATTGTTCGTGGCCAATGTAGCTTTCGCTAGGAAAAAGAGACGCCGGGACAGCCCTCTCCCGCCACCGAAGTGACGGCTAGCGCAATTATAACATGAACAAAAAATGCCGGAACACCGATAGCCGGAGCTTCCGCCGAAAATGGCGAAGGCCGTAGGCTGGGCTTTTTATAAAAGCCATTTTTTAACCTACCCAGGTAGCACAAAGTGGGCTATGAAGGGTGGGCCCCGGTGGGCCCTATGTAGGCAATGCAGGACAGCCCCGGTGGGCTCAATGTGGGGGCTGCAAGAGGGGCCGACGTAGGCCCGAAGGGGGCTGTCGACAAAGCCCCAATGGGCCCCACTAGGGGCCGATGCAGGCAGCCGTTGCGGGGCTGCGCACTTTTTCCGGCATTGTTAAAAGGGCACATCCCGCCAACTCCCCGCGATGGTCCTACTTTGGACCGATTTGGGCAGCCGCTTTGGAGGAACATTTTTTTTTATTTCAGTTAGCCCCTCGGGTATTGACATAGGACCAATGCGGGTTCTATAGCGCTAGCCGCACTTGGGATTGCCCACATTATTCTCATAGGGGTCCGACGCAGGAAATTGATGGAAAGCCCTAGTCCAAGTTTTACCAATCAATATTTATGCACATAATTACGTAATTATTTTATACATGTCTGCACTTTCTAAACAGCCACAATATTAAATTTTACAATAATTTCTAACATTCATCTAGCCGAAATGACTTCATGTCTTTCTCCAGACTTCCTCTGCCTTCCAGACTTTCTCTGCTGGGAAATGCCGTCATATTCAGGGGCAGCCGCCCCGTCAAGCTGCTCTTAGAAGCAGCTTTTTAGCGGCTGCTCCTTTCCTTTCCTTTTAGTAAAGGAAAAATAAAGTATTATTATAAATAAAGTATTATTATATGTACATCTTGTTCAGGCTATGGAGATGTGTGTTCTGAGCAGAAATATTGTACTGGGAGTTGCAGGCTCTCCAAAGCAACCCCATAAGAGGCAACAGTTAGCGATCAGTTTGTTTTAGTATTTGTAGCGCAATTTGCATGAGCGCGAGAACTAAAGCCATGTAAATTTCTAATCGACTAAACATGGCAACAACTGTTATGCAAATCATCTAAAATAGTAATTTAGGGAAACATCTAATGCAAATAAAGGTTGGAAACAATGATTACGCAATTGCACTCACGCCTTCTAGCCCCATTACGGCCGATGTGGGACCTACAGCGGTTTTGTGTAGGCAGCCCCAATTGTGCTGGGTGTTGGTTTTGAAACTAAAGCCCCCTTGCTGTTGCACGTACCTTCACATTCCCCACAAGGGACCAATTTTGTTATCATGTGGGCCCACCCGCCTTCCAACCCCATTACGGCCCATGTGGGATAAAAGCAGTTTTATGTGGGCAGCCCCAATTGGGCTGGACATTGTTTTTGAACCTAGAGCCCACCTGCTGTTGCACGGGCCTTCAAAGTCCCCACAAAGGACCGATTTTGGTACCATGCGGGCACGCCCGCCTTCCAGCCCCATTACAGCCTATGTGCGACCTAAAGCGGTTTCGCTAAGGCTGCCTCATTTGGGCGTCACGAGGGCTTGCCCAAATTGAGCCCTTATTCATATTTCACCTGCCCTCAAGTAACCTACAAGGGGCCGATTGGGGCAGCATGTGGTTATGTCCGTTTTTTTGCCCTACTACGGCCGATGTTGGTCCCACAAAGATTTAATGGGGGCGGCCTCATTTCGGACCTATGAGGGCTTTCCCATAAAAAGCCCACATTTAGGTTGGATTGCCCTCAAGTATCCGGCAAGGGACCCTTGTGGTCTGGATTCAGGAATGTGCTCTGCATTAGCCCAAGAAACGCCGCTATGGGACCCATGCAGGAGGAGCAGGGGCAAGCCCAATTGGGGCTGGCCCACTTTTGCCCCATCGGGGACCTATGCAGGTTTTATGATGGTTGCCCCAGCCCCACTTGCCTACATCGGACCAAGTGGTGCCCCACATTCTGTGCTATCTGGGTACACCTGATAAACCACTGTAGCAAAACTCTAAAACCTCCAATGGTATTTTTGCTACTCTACAGTAGCTAGTGTATGTTAAAAATTGCTATTTTACATCGGGATCTGTTGCAGTAGCAAGCAGATCAAATCCTCCAATCTGGTAACGCCGCTGATCACAGTTTGAAGTCTACAAATGGTCGTTCGGTCAAACCGCCGGTCAAACCGCCGAGTAGTGTTGCCACATTGGTTAGCTGGATATCCCCAGGTGCCAACACAAAATTTCCCTGATTTTCCCGCGAAATATTTTTTCGTGAAAGAATAATTTGAGTGAACACCTCCAATAAAATTTAGAAAAGTAGCAAAAGAAAATGAAATGTAAATCCTACCCATATTGTTGATCAATCAGATAGTTCTTTCGCTGGGTTTGTCAAGGCGCCTTCGCGAAGCTATCTGTACAGGCTGACACAAGCCATAGAGTTTCCAAAATGGCTTGCGCTAATCCCTCTCCATAATGTCCCTACACCATTTCTTTAACTAAATCACCCTCTTCTTACCTCCGCTCCCCTGGACAGAGGCCTGATCGTGTCCACGGCACAAGCACAAAACTGTCTCCTCCCTGACCTTGGCTGCAGAGCGACAGAAAGCTGTTCGGAATGTATCTGAATTTCGGGAATCAGCGTGTACGTAAAGATTTCACGCACTTGACAATGAGAAAATGAAACTTCCGACCTTCGAAGTGAGTCCGGAATGGCACATTCTGGGCAGGTGTGCGCTGTGCCATGCGTGCAATGCATTGACTTTGAAACCAAGGAGGCAGGCAAGTGAAGACAGGCCGGAATTGTGCTCCTCAGAAAAGGCAAGCTCGACGTTTTCAATGCGTGTACATATATTTTCTGAGGAAACATATATGGAACAGCAGTTTCCAGCGACAGCAGAAATTTCCCTCATTTTCAATGGGTTGAAAATACATTTTCCCTTAGCAGCTTGTATTTCCCACGATTCGGCAGCACTACCGCCAAGGCTCGCTACCGGCGACTGCTGCCGGCAAGGAGGTGAAACGGCTGGCACCGGTTAATTGGCGCCGGCAAGTAGCGCCGATGAATTATTGGGAAAGCCTCATAGGTCCGGAAGCTGTTTGACGCTAGGCTTGCTTCAGGTAGTGGTGGTGGTGAAAAACTTTATTTGGTGGAGCCGCGAAATACTTGTTACAAGTGCTGGGCCGGCTCCTGATCACGGATGGTTGCCGGTAGGCCATGCCTGACGGTGACCGCTTCAGCCCAGTCAACCGGTTTCCTTTGTGAAGCCGGTTCTGAGCTAGAAACCGCGATCTCCCAAGCCTTGTTGTCCGTAAGGCCCCATTCGGCCGGTGGTTGGAACTCCGGGCATCTGATCATATGTTCTAATGTAGCTCTCGGGGCCTCTCATAGGGAACATTCGGATTGATGAGTAGAGGGGGAGAAGAGTGCCAGCAGTGCTGGGGAGGGAAAGGTGCGGGCTTGAAGGTGTCTCCATGTTATTTGTTGTGGTTTAGTTAGGGAGGAGTGTAGGGGAAGGTAGTTAAGTCTTTCAGACCGGTAGTGTGGTGTAATTTCGTTGTAGGTGATCAGCCGATCTCTGGCGCTGCCTAGGTCCTCGGTATATGTTGCTCGGTCGACGTATGTTCGAGCAGCAGAATGGGCCGTTTCGTAACCGGGGTTGCCCGAATGGGCTGGTACCCAGACAAGTTCTATGGGTCGGGGTGTTTGAACATTGGTAGTTAAGATTTTGTGAGGCAGTGGTTCGGGTGCACCGCACGGGTTTCGACGCGGTGCCAGTTGAATGAGCCTTCTGGCAGAACAAAGCGTGTGCCCGCGTTCATGATTATCACTAACCGGAAGAATCAATCGGTAGCTCAAGTCGAGTTACAGCCCTGTATGAAATTCCGAGCAATCGAGTAGCGAAATCAGGAAGGTGCACAAGACACACCACTAAGACGGCATGATCTGCTACCGAGACTGGTCGCAACCTGCTCGATGATCTATGCATGAGCAGTAAATTTCATAATCCCCATCCATGGCCATGAGCCTTCCCATTCAATAAAGGATATTCAATCAATCATGAGAGGGCCATGGTTTTCATCAGACGGACGGAGTCCACCGTGGTGGTGCAGTGGTAAGACGCCCGACTACTGTGCCGCAGTAACCGGGTTCGAACCCGATCTCGGCGGCTGCGTTACGATGGAGGCGAAACGAAGAGGCGTCCGTGTGCTGTGCGATGTCAGCGCACATTAAAGATCCCCAGGTGGTCGAAACTACCGTAGCCCTCCACTACGGCTCCTCTTTCTCTCTTTTCACTTTCATCCCACCTTCCTTCCCTTACGGCGTGGTTGAGGTGTCCACAGAGAACAAGTGAGACAGTTACCGCGCCTTTCCCTTCCTATAAATCAATCAATCAGTTTTTTTTTCAGGTGTTCACAGAAACAAGTGTGACAGATACTGCGCCTTTCCATTCATGTGAAACGATTATGGGGGGGGGGGGTCGGAGGATGGGAGAGTGGTTGATCCCTTGATGGGGCTGGGATGTGTAGGTCACTGCCGCTTGCGGCGGTGAGTAGCTTGCCCCCGAGGTTTTACCTGTTATAGGCCGTCATTGCACCCGCCACCGCTTCGGTGGTGGACGGTGGCTGTTGGCGTCTTTCTCTCCCTCTTCTTTTTCTTTCTTCTCTATCTTCTCTTCTGTCCGCAGGAGGCAGTGGAGGTCGCTCAGCTACATAGCCAGTAGCAGGTCCTTGCATTTTCTTTTCTTTCTTCCTACAGCCACAACAACAACAACCAAATATGAAAGGCACGTTTCAGAGCTCAAGTTTACTTTCACTCCCGCCTTCCTTCCTTTCCTTAAGGCCAGATTCAGGTGTCCACAGAAACAAGTGTGACAGATACTGTGCCTTTCCATTCCTGTGAACCAATCATGAAAGACACGCTTCTGAGCTCAAGTGGAAGACGTGACCACACATGGTACACACTGCAAGGATAATTCATGAATAATGCGGGCACTCATACCGAACTGCAGGGTCCATTTGCAGTAACCGAAAACTCAAAGACTCACAGAGAAAAGCATCATATTTTGATGTAGTTTGCGAATATAAAGCTAGTTCACCACGGTAAAAATAAAAACCCTCCGCTTAAAAAAAAAAGATGTCTCGAATGGCATCGCTCCAGCATTAAGCTCTTTGGCACCCGTTCCTGGGTTTCGCATCGTCGTCGCCGCAGTCGCCGCTCTCCCTTATAACCAGTTGTCTGTAATTGTACATGAGTGTCTTTCTCGAATTCTTTACCTCAATCTATCGAAAAGCTGTGACAGCTCATGAAGTGCTCTCAAATGTCGCAATAGGAAGTAACCGTAATCGTCGCCAATTTTGTGCAGCCTACCTGCCATTTTTGTGTTGCGAAAGCAACACTACGCTAGTCGTCAGAGGAAAGAAAAAACTGAGGAGAGGCCCCATGTATCCCAGATGCATTGCGAAGAACGTGCCGGAAGTCACGTGCTTTTTTTATTCTAGATATGGGGCAAATAGCAAAAGCGTCAGCGTTGCTATGGGGCAGCAGGGCTGTCGGCATCGGATGGCGCGGAGAAGCGCTCGGACAGGGAACGGCACACAGCAGAGTGCGAGGGGAAAGGCTGCTCCATGTGTTGGTGGCGCCTCAGCATTTTCACGTCGCGGACCAGCGTCGCAAAAAGTGACGTCACCGCCTCAGTTTTTTCTAGTGTTTTTTCCTTCCTCCATGCGTCGAGCCCAGCGAGGGCCAAGCTGCGCATGCGCGAGGAGCTGCGTGACGTCAGAGGCAGCACCTCATGGAGGAAGGAAAGTTGTTTCCGTCCTCCATGCAGGACCTGGTGTGTCGAAGCTGCTGTCGCGGCCACGCTCGGCCGCGCGCTCCGCCAGTGCCCTAGAAGGGACGTCATAACCACAGCCGGCGCCAGCTGCGCATCACCGTTTCCGTTGGTGTTTAAGTGGCCCGCACCACGAAACAAAAACCACACCACCCTGTGGTGTGGGGGGCCTTGCTCAGGGTTGCCGTAGGATGTTGGTTGTTGGTTGAGGTCTGAACCCTCACAGGAGGGCTGCACCCAGTGCACCCTCCCCCCCATCTGACAAGGCGAGGTGTGTGTGTGGTGCATATATTGGCCTCGAGATCGTCCTAAACAATAAAGATTCCGTCTACTCTACTTTACCCGTATTCATGGCCATGAGTCTTCCCATTCAATCGAGGACATTCAACCAATCAACCTCGAGATCGAGCAGAGTCGCCATCTAGCGACATAGCGGCGAACCCTACCATGTGGATGTATGTTCGCGTCGCTTGCCAGCCCACAGTGATTTACGTGCGCGCGTGCGGCGTGTACAATAGTGCTTTTTGTTTGTTTCGCGGTTCCTCTATGCTTTTGCTTATCTATATGTATCTCGCAAAAGAAATATGAACAGGCTATTACCCCAAGCTTCATTAAAAAAAAATACTTGTCCATATCGAGTAGCCACGCTGGAAGGGACATCATTAGTCGTCGTCATCAGCGCTTGACATTCTTTGGAAAGCGGTGTCTAAAACGAAGCGTTGCTGTAGTTAGGCAATAAAAAGCTGCGCTAATAAGACACGGACGAAGGAAAGGTAGGACGCACACAAACGCAGTTCGTGTCTTATTAGCGCAGCTTTTTATTGCATTGAACTATGAACCAACTAGCCCGACAAATTTTACTCAAGCATCTTACTATAGTTAGGCGCCGTGTCAAACCAAAACAGGTTGCTGCCGTCAATACAACAAATGCAAACGCTCAAAAATCATAGATTCCCACTCCTGTTGGGAATACCGCAACTACTGAAACATGCCACCGCAGTCTGCTGCGCAGCTAGGAGCGCCGAGGAAATGCTAGATTAAAATTTTATTGCGATAGCAATACTGCACCAGGTTTCGAGCCGTCTCGTGGTGCCGGCGGAGGCCATGTTTGACCTTAAACGGCCGAGGAGGAGGAGCAGCAGCAGAAGAAGAATAATAAGACCGGTAACTTACGCTCGATCTCGCATCATACTCTTAAAGGATGAGCTTAAGTGTCCTCAACAATGTAGCACCTTACACTGATAGGGCGTGATAGGGGAATGAATAATATGGCAGGCAAGCGAAGCTTCCGCCGTAGCTGTCGCAGTTCAACTAGGGTTAACCAGGGATAAACCACAACTAATTTTTATTTTCATAACATTTATTACTCTAAAACAGGCATCGACAGCGAAAAGTATAACCAGGCACCAAATGATATATCGAAGCGACTGGACCACGATTTCAAGGTCAGGAAATTTTCTGGTAGGGGTGACGTCTTGGCCTTGCGTTATTCTTTTTTGGTTAAAATCGTGCGAGAATTTAACATTTTGCCATCAAGCACTGTGTATATACCGATGAACGATGCTTTTTACCATGCATTGAAATATATGAAGTCATATTTAACGTTTGTAGCCCCCCTGCTGTAATACCCTACGGGTGATGCAGGTATCCAACAAATAAATAAATAAATACATAAAAAGCCACTGTGTGCCTTCAGTATCAACAATAGAGTTGTCTATTTTTTTTTTTTTTTTTTGCTGTTGAACCTCTGTCGTGGTATCTCAGTGGCAGGGCGCTCGACTGCTGGTTTCGAGAACGGGGGTTCGATTCCGGCCGTTTCGAAAGGCGCTCCTCGGCCGTGGAATATGACTTTATGTTAAACATTCTCACGTGCACAATGACACCGAGGCCCGCCCTAACACCATCCGTCATATAGCCGATGTCGCATGGCGTGTTAAACCCATATATACATTTCATTTTTTTCTGTTGTTTCCGCATCCGTAACAGTGGTAATGATCACATTTCGCTTTATATAAATTCTTGACCGTTTGAGAAACAAATCTTCTCAGCACCTGTTACATTAAATATTACCGAATAATACACTGGTAGCCCATTAGAATCATTAAAACCGCTTTTCGTCTGTGCTGTCTTTCGAGCAAACTGGTTGTTTCTGACAAGGGGAGTAAATAGCTTGACTTAACCATCGATGTTTTTTAGTTCGGGAATAAATACATACTTATAGTCACATGATAAGATGAACTTCTTTTCTCTCAAAATAATTTTATATCCGGCACCTGTTTTGGGAGCAAACGACAGAACCTGCCCATGTCACTGCTCAGCAATAATTACATTGTTAAAGAAATCTTCAGCCTTCAAAATTCCTTGCCAGAACATGACAGTGACCAAGCGCAGCTTTTACAATGTCTTCGCAGCTACTGATTTGTAGCTTGCACTTTACCGTTACTGAAAATTAATCGCTGATGGTACTAAATTTTGTCAACTGTGTAAACGTTCGGTCACATGGTGAACTTCATTGTCATTGAGAAAAAAATTACAGAACTAATTTATCATTTATAAACATCCCACACATCGGAAATTCCTTATTCTTCCGTCGGTTTTAGGAACTCAGAGTCATTTCGCAGTGCAACACCAGATTATCTGCCGGAATCATACGCCTTGTTGTGAGCTCGGCAAACTCAATCAATCCCCTCGCCGCTCTGTTACACGTGAGCAGTCAGTTTTCCTGTGCGGCGAGGCTACCTGTACAGTGTCGCCGTAATCTCATTTTTGGGGAATACTTATGCCTGATTGTCTAGCCAGATGTCCACGCAGTCTACGGCAACCTGACGGGCAGTACGCTGTCAGTGCTGCATTTATCCTGCTTAATACTCGAGTAAAGTACGATATAATGAACCACGCTGCCTCGATACGTTTTAAACTACTGCAGGTCCCAGCACAAGCCTAGTATCTGCGTGGGCTTGACACTAAATTTGTCGGTCTCACTCGTATAAGACACGCTGTTGAAACGACGATATGTCATGTTCAGGCCTCAATATCAGGCCTGTGAGCGCCGTAAAACGCAAAAACGCAAAAAGCGTACAAAGCGATGCCAGTAAATCTAGAAACGGGTGGTTGCGTGCCTTGTTTTTCTAAAACGTGCGCATAACTTTTTTTTAATGCTGCATTGGCGAAATTCACGGATTCTTTTCTTCAATAATGGAACACTCTAAACGGTAAATAGCTAATGTATTGCATAAGGCGCTGTTTCGTTCTGAGTGGCTGATGGCTGTAAACGCTCGAATTCTTGAGCATTGTGCTGCGAGCGCGCCAGCAGACCCTCCGCGCCACGGGGTGCCAGCGAGGGCGCGGTGCTCTCATTAGGAAGGAAAGCGTCCTGCTTTGACTTGAAATGCTTATGAGGCTCGCGAAGAGCGGCCGTCACCTTCCCCTCTCCCCGCATTGGAACTCTGGGGCAGCCCCGGCTCGGCCACCCACCGACCATCGCTTCCTAGAACCGCGGCTGGGTCACGTGACCACGATGAGGGGAGTGCGGCCAGCAGCGGTGAAGAAGTCTTCCTCCAGCAGCAGACTGAGAACGGCTGCGAGGGAAGCCCGCTATCTTTTAAGGGCCTGGGGCCCTCTTCTTTTCTTTGGGTCGCTTTTATCTAAATAAAGACCCGTTTAAAACCTTCACGGAGTCCGCAGCCCGTACCTCGCAATAGCGCGTTTTCATCGCCAACAAAACCGCCGTAAACTCGGAATCGGACGTACGCCGCGCGCGTTTCTGCGAGCGCCTCCGCGGAGGCGGTGGCGCTACCTCTAGGTCAATCTCGCGGCGTCGGTGGCTGCTCCTGGCCTTACGGAGCTGGGACTGGTAGGTCACCGCCGCTTAATCGCGGCGGGGGCGAGCCTGGCGCCGGATTTTCATCTGTTGTAGGCCGTCATTGCACCCAACCGCTTCAGTGATGGAAGACGACTGTTGCGACGCGCATCTCTTTCTCACTCTTCGTTTCATTCCCTATTCTTTTTGTTTCTTTCTTTGTTTGCCTTTCTGTCCGCACGAGGCAGCGGAGGTGCCTCAGCTACAAAGCCAGTACCGCGCCTGTCAATTTTCTTTTCGTTATTCCTACAGTCGCAACAACGGTCAGAATCGACCAACTATGGAGGAGAGGCCGTAGCCTGCGCGTAGCCTTAGCTACCTTAAGCGTAGCCATGAAGCTGTTGCTTTCGTAACTCAACTAGATTTATCCCGAGCTAAACTACTCTGACAATTTTTACCATAGCCCATGAAGCATGGGGGACACATTTGCTTCGGTCCGCCCCAAAAGAAAAAAGAAGCGCGCCCTTTTATAGGTAACTCAAACCTGAAGATGTCTCGTAATGCTTGCCTTCCTAACGGTACCTCGACGATGATTGCTACAAATAAAATTGGTGGGGGGCGCGTGCGCTCGCCGACAGAAAGGCCAGTAGATGCCCATGAAAAAAAAAAAAAAGCTGATTGTGGGAAGAAGGAGAAGAAAATGCATGGGCCTGCTACTGGCTCTGTAGCTGCGCTGCCTCCTGCGGACATAAAAAAGAAAGTAGAGAAGAAATAAAAAGAATAATGAGAGAAAGACGCGCACCGCAACGGCCGTCGTCCACCACCTAAGCGGTGGCGGGTACAATGACGGTCTACAACAGATAAAAATTCGGTAACAGGCTAGCCCCCACCGCAAGCGGTGTTTACCTACCAGTCCCAGCCCCGTAGGGTCAGAAACAGCCACCTTTTACCACCTCTCCCTTAGGGGCCCATGAGTTGAGTTGCGCTGAGTTGTTGTATGTTACAGGTGGGATTAGCCTTGTTTATTCTGCCGGCAATCGCTCCACTACAGCATCACTTATGTTTTAAAAAAATCCAAATATCTGTGAAATCAGCCCCACTATATGCGCACAGCTACTTATAACAGTGCATTTCTACTGCAGCAGTCACCACCTATGTACACATTCACTCACAGAATAACATGGTCCACTCCAGAAGTCACGATTTATGCACACATTCGCTCACAATAAAGAACAGTCCATTCCTGCTGCCACCATCTATACACACATTCACTCACACTGTCATGGGCCCCTTTTACAATTTCTGCGGGACACTGAACTTGACTCTATATGGCGACAGTCCAGTGAGTGAATGTGTGCGTAGATGGTGACTTCTAGAGGGGCCCATGGGGTTCAGCGCGCGTTCAGCACTTGCAGGCTTTTTACGGGTCGGCTGCAATAAAATCGCGAACGCCGATGAAAAAGTCCACCCTAGATTTGTGATCGCATACAGCGAGTTGACACGTTTCCCGTTCTAATTACCAACGATTCCAATAATACGTCATGCACAGACGCGATGCGTTTTCAAACCCGCTTTATACCATTCACACTGCTTTCGTTCATTGCCATTTGCTTCGCCATATTTTGCCCGTTCCTGCTAAGCTACGGATGCAGACCATTTCCTGGGCCAACGAGAGACCCCTATAAAAATCCGAACATTTAGCTCGACGAGAAATTGTGACATATCACTCAAAAATTACCAGGTTGTCCATGCCATAGGCGCTGAACGAAGGCGTGCTCACATATGTGTTTCGATGGGCCTCAAACCGATGCTCGATGGGACAGCGTGCAACACGGGGGCAGTGGCGACAAACCTCTTAACGAAGCGCTATACCATCACAATCCCACTCCAATAACATAAACGTCTTGCGCGCGTAATGCAGTGTATAAATACCTTTGTAACAGTCGCTGATTGGGTGACCTTCGACGCGTCCATCGTTGAAACGTCTCTTCGGAAAGTGTCTCGTCAGTAGCGTCCGTACTGCTCCAAATCCGCCGCCAGAAGAGATGGCGCTGAGCGTCGGCTGGAGAAGGAGAATGCGTAGGCTGCTAGGAGAAATGGAGAGAGAGAGGAAAGTTTCGTTCGTTAGTGTGGATAAAATAAAAAAAAATCGAGGAAACATTAGCTAATGCTGCGCCTCCCCCGCCTCGCACCGCGACAGCCGAAGCGCAGTCGTTACATCAACAGCGGCATCTCACCCCCCCCCCCCCCCCCCCCTTCACCCCAAGCAGCTAGCGGGTGATCGCTGCTCGCGGCGCGGGAGACAGCGCCTTAGAACGTGAAGATGCGAATAAAAGAATGGAATCTTTTGAGGCGAAAGCCATTCTAGTCTCATGGAACGAAATATAGCGTGTATACAACCAGAGGATGGGACCAGAGCATTGGCCGTGTGTACGACAGGCCATTAGTGCGCATGAGCGGAAACCGGAGAGGAGCAACATTTGCGCTGCGCATGCCAAAAACTGATTTATTTATAGGAAGGGAAAGGCGCGGTAACTGTCTCACTTGTTTTCTGTGGCACCTCAACCGCGCCGTAAGGAAAAGAGGAAGGTGGGAGTGAAAGTGGGAAGAGAGAAAGAGGAGCCGTAGTGGAGGGCTACGGTGTAATCCTTAACGTGCGCTGACATCGCACAGTACACGGACGCCTCTTCGTTTCGCCTCCATCGAAACACAGCCGCCGAGGTCGGGTTCGAGGTGTACTCCGGCACAGTAGTCGGGCGTCTTACCACTGCCCACCCCGGCGGGGCTGCTGCGCATGCAATTGATTGATTTATAGGAAGGGAAGAGTCTTAAGCGTGGCTGAGGTGTCCACAGAAAACAAGTGAGACAGTTACCGCGCCTTCCCCCGCTGCGCATGCCATTGATTGATTTATAGGAAGGGAAGGCGCGGTAACTGCCTCACTTGCTTTCTGTGGACACCTCAATCCCGCCGTAAGGGAAAGGAGGAAGGTGGGAGTGGGAAAGTGGAAAGAGAGGAAGAAGAGTGCATAGCAGCAGCAAAGAGAGAATGAGTGTAAGGTAAAGAGAGCAGCTGAGACGCTCGAGAGTAGCCATGCGCCACGCCACTGATTTATTTATAGGAAGGGAAAGGCACGGTAACTGTCTCACTTGATTTCTGTGGACACCGCAACCGCGCCGTAAGGAAAGGGAGGAAGATGGGAGTGAAAGTGGAAAGAGAGAAAGAGGAGCCGTAGTGGAGGGCTGCGGAGTAATTCAACCACCTGGGGATCTTTAACGTGCGCTGACAGCACACGGACGCCTCTTCACTGTAGCCACGCCGCTTGGCCCGCAGCCGGGGAGGTAGGAGGGGAGATAGCAGCTGGCGCGCGTAGCGGCGCTGTATAAAAAGCGGTTGGTTCGTAGGCGCCGCCGTGCTTTCTTTCCTATTTTATCTTCTACCCGCACGAGGCAGTGGGGGTTGCTCAGCTACAGAGCCAGTAGCTGGCCCGTGCATTTTATTTTCCTTCTTCTTACAGCCACAACAACAGCGACGCCGTGTTTGGAGCCATGAAAAGCGACTCGGAATTTAAACAAGCCACGCTTTTGCGTTGGAATGAAAACAGGCAAAAGTGACGAGCCGAAGAGGCTTAGCCAGGTAACCACACTAACCTGGACGTGCAATCAAGATTAACCAAGGCTAACCAAGATATGCATTAACTTTCGCTACGTATATCACGGCATAGCCGAGCGAAGTAACAGCCAATTTAATAGCTGCCAGCACGAGCCACGTAGTCACTGTATTCATGCTCTGCGGGTTGTTGCATTAAATGGGGGTTCGATATCATTCTTCTGCAAGTTCGAGAAAACACTGCAATGGTTGAGCACTAAGCTGATATGCATCTTTCTAGGCGGGCGGGAAAGAGGAGTCCTTGTCTGGCTTTATTCTCGTCTACTTTTCTCAGCAAGCAGCTGTTTGTTATTGCTGCCGTCAGGCTTTAATCGATTATTTTTCATAATACATGGCTTAATTAAAAGGTGGGGTTTTAAGCATGGTTTTGAGCCTAGTGATAGAGCGAAAACTAGCTGTGAGTATTGCAACGATTGCCCCTGTAATACCGCCTTTTTAATTCGCTGTTTTAGTACTGCACCACTACTACCCGCATTCTCGCAATAACCAGATAACTGAAGCTGATTTGACCTTTGACCTTTCCGAGGGACATCAGGTGTCTACAGAAACAAGTGTGACAGATGCTGCAATTTTCCTTTTCTGCAAATCGACTATAAAATGCCGGTTAACTTTAATGCTTTCAACGGAATGCTGGTTGCGTTCGACAATGGGCGCGCGATGTACCGTGCGCAGCAGCAACGCGCAGGCTTTCGCATTCGTAGACTGAAGATTCTGCAGTGCGTTCGATCTTTTAGTGCTGCAGCACACATGCAACGTATGGTCTGGAAGCGTGGCCGCCTGATTAACATAGCAAAAATTAAAGAGCACTGCAGAATCTGCATTGGAGTAACGCGAAACCACGGATGCTGCTCTTGGTTGCTTCTGGTTGCTTCTAGTTGCTTAATTCACTTATTTACCTATTTTAGTTTTTGGTACTTTCAAATTGCGCGCCAATCCCTTTATATGCCCTTTTGCGGCTTTACTTCCGGTTGCGTGACGTCACATCCTCTACGTCACATTAATTCACTTCTAGTTTATTTATTTTAGTGTTTGGTACTTTCAAATTGCGCCAATCCCTTCCTATGCCGTTTTTGGCTCCACTTCCGGTTGCGTGACGTCATCTCCTCTATGTCACAATAATTCACTTCTAGGTTTTTCATTTTAGTCTTTGATACTTTCAAATTGCGCGCCAATCCCTTCCTATGCCCTTTTTTTTAGCTCTACTTCCGGTTGCGTGACGTCACATTAATTCACTTCTTTATTCCTTTTAGTCTTTGGTACTTTCAAATTGCCCGCCAATCCCTTCCGAAGCCCTTTTTCGGCTCTGCTTTCGGTTGCGTGGCGTCACATCCTTGACCTCACATTAATTCAATTCTTGTTTACTCACAAGTAGATGAAATTAGAATCTTAGGAATAGTCCTCCAAGCAAGAGGGCAGAACACAAACATTATCAAAAAGTTGGAGAACTACGCAGCCCAAGGCCCCGCCGGGGTGGTGCAGTGGTAAGACGCCCGACTACTGTGCCGGAGTTCCCGGGTTCGAACCCGACCGCGGCGGCTGCGTGTCGATGGGGGCGAAACGAAGTGGCGTCCGTGTGCTGTGCGATGTCAGCGCACGTTAAAGATCCCCAGGTGGTCGAAATTACTCCGTAGCCCTCCACTACGGCTCCTCTTTCTCTCTTTCCACTTTCACTCCCACCTTCCTCCCTTCCCTTACGGCGCGGTTCGGGTGTCCACAGAGCAAGTGTGACAGTTACTGCGCCTTTCCCTTCCTGTGAACCAAATTAACTTACGCAGCCCAAGTAACAGGCACTGTGGTCGCGGTCTGAATCTCTCAACTGGAAAGACTAAGTCAGACGGGGACAGGCAAAACCATTCTAGACTGGGCTGGACTCCAATCAGACAGATGCCCACAGACGAAAACATCTATCCCACCAACCATAAGGGACAATGCTCCCAGACTACAACAAAGAACGCAGAGAACACAGAGCCAAAGCTATCGCTAAAAGAATGAAAAGCAAAGCAGTCGAGGAAGTTGCTTATGTAGCCGCATCATGCGGACGACACGGAGCAGCTGTCTGGGCAGTAGTAAATGGAGAAGGTGCACATAAAATTGTGGCCTCAACACGCACTTGTGACATTAGCACAGCTGAAGAGGTCGCAATAGCGCTCGCATGCACTGGCACACAGGCCAAACATATAATCAACGAACAGCAAAACGGCTGTCTGGAAGTTTGCAAAAGGACAGATCTCAGAGGAGGCCAAAAAGATTCTTCTCGCAAATCCCATTACTAGAACCATATCCATCATATGGATACCAGCACACGAGTCTATCCCTAGCAACGAAGCTGCGGACCTGCTGACCCGAGATCTCTACCACCGGACAGCGGTAGAACAGCCCGAATGCAAGGGAATCAAAAATCGCGCTATCACATACAATGAGATCACTGAATCTTACAAATTAGGTCGAAAAGTCTACCCTCCCCCAGATCGGTCTCTCACTAACAATGAAGCACGCATCTGGAGGCGATTACAAGCCGGTAACTACACCTGCCCTGTCTGGGTTTTCTTAACACAGACTGGGGAGGAAGGAGATTCTAAGCGTAAAAATTGCGGCTAAAAAGGCACGCTATATCATATAATAATGGATGCGCCGACTCCCCAGGCGCCGGCATTACTATTGACAGTAGATAAGCCTGAGAGGTTTGGCTGCGGAGCGGAGATCCCACCGTTCAGCGGCACACTACCCTCCTGGCGGCTGAGACCGTGAAGAGTGCTTGTAACCTCAATTGACCTCAGCCTGCGGGGCCCTCCTGACCCGCTCCCCTGCCTGCGTGCCGGGGATGGAAGATGAAGTGCTTCTTTTCGGTGGAAATAAAGTTTTCATTCATTCATGTCTTGTTCACCCATTTTAGTCATGGGTACTTTCAAATTGTGTGCCAATCCTTTCCTATGCTCTTTTTCGGCTCTACTTCCGGTTGCGTGATGTCACCTCCTTGACGTCACCCTAATTGACTGATTTAATAAGCTATTTTAGTATTTGATATATTCCAACATGGCGCCAAGCCATTAGCTAATGAGGTCATTTTCGCCTTTACTTTTTCATTTTATGTCTCTAATTAATTACCTACTTAACTTATTGACTTAATTATTACTTCTGACAGACATTAGGTCACCCTCTAGCGATTGACATTACTCATTAACTTCTACCACTTCTCAATTACAACTGCTGTGGACAACTTTTACATTTTTGCTGGTAATTAAATACCTAATTAACTAATTGGCCTATCAGTCTTTCTGCAGCAACATTACGTTAGCCTCTATCGATTGACACCACTCATCACCCTCTACCACTTCTCAATTAATCGCAACTGCTGCGGACACGATTTTGCGGACGCGGCCTGCGGACACGGTCTACGGACAGGGTCTACGGACAGATATCTGTGAACATAGCCAAGTAACGCTATCGCGTTGAAGTAACGTTTATCAACTAAGACACAGGAAGAAAATATATAAGCATGCATAAGTAGGTATTGCGTATTCAGCGTGAGTATTATTTGGAAACTCAGGAACGCCCTCATGAATGTCATTGTAAGCAGGAAAACGAAACACAGCTTTAAGAAACAGAACTAAGAAACAGAATCCTGTTAAACGCCCTGCTGCTGCATGATATTCTGCGCTGAGTCAAATCGTGCGTATTTTTTTCTGTTTCCGATTAATAATAATATTAATTGGCTATTGGAAAAGAAAAGCGCAGTATCTGATTGATTGATTGATTTATAGGAAGGGAAGGGCGCGGTAACTGTCTCACTTGTTTTCTGTGGACACCTCAACCGCGCCGTAAGGGAAGGGAGGTAGGTAGGAGGAAAAGTGGAAAGAGGAGCCGTAGTGGAGGGCTACTGGGTAATTTCGACCACCTGGGGACCTTTAACGTGCGCTGACATCACACAGCACATGGACGCCTCTTCGTTTCACCTCCATCGAAACGCAGTCGCCGAGGTGGGGTTCGAACCCGGGTACTCCGGCACAGTAGTCGGGCGTCTTACCACTGCACCACCCCGGCGGGCTCTATAGGAGAGAGGGTGTACCGTCAAAACGAATACTTGTCGGAGAAAGTGTGACAGATACGGCGCCTTTCCTTTCCTGTAAAGCAATTATATTTATATGTAGCACTGCAACGAACGCCGATAAAAGGCAAACAGAGGCAAATGATGAGACGAAGGGGCTTTCGTCAGTCCCCTCTTAAGAGACATCTAAGAGACCCTATAGTTTTTCCTCCATTTTCTCCTAAAGGTGGGGGGGGAGGTGGTGAAGGGTGGCAGTTCCTGGCCCTACGGGGCTGGAGCAGTAGGTCAATGCCGCTTGAGGCGGTGGCTAGCCAGCCACTGATTTTTATCTGTTGTAGGCTACCATTGTACCCGCCACCACTTCGGTGGTGGTGAACGAAGGCTGTTGTTGCGACGTGCGTCTTTCTCTCCCTCTTCTTTTTCCTTAATACAACATTTTGGGCGAGTTGGTTACGTACATTCATTATTACAGCGCAAAGACGGACGGGACAAGAAGAGGACACAACAGCGCTTTTTCCTTTCTTTATTTTCTCTTCTGTCCGCACGAGGCAGCGGAGGTGGCTCAGCTACAGCGCCAGTAGCAGGCCCGTGTATTTTATTTTCCTGCTTCCTACAGCCACAACAACATTTTCTCCTCGGTCAGCACGAGGCAGTGAAGGTGGCCCAGCTACAGAGCCAGTAGCAGATCCGTACATTTTCCTTTTCCTTCTTCCTACAGTCGCAACAATAAGATACGAGGCTGACCCCTTGGAGCGTCGGATCCATGTGCTGTGCCTTACACTTGGTGCTTTCTCGAACGCTGCACCCTCAGAATACAGATGCGTAAGGGCTGCGACGCAGGGTTCGTATTTCGAGTCAGCGTCATTATCGAAAGTGTCGCTATCTCCCTGACTTCAAATCATGTGATTAATTGAAACACCGGAACCGCAAGTGTCTTCACCAATTATATAATTTGAGGTCAGGGAGATAGCGATACGCCGACTCGGAATGCGGACCCAGGTACAATTTCAGATTTCTTATTTTATTCTTGCAATGACTGACCCTCAAACCTCTTTCCTTTCCTTACGGCCACGGGCAGCTGTCCACTGAGCCCTGTGGCAGGTACGGCGCCTTTCCTTTCCTATAAGCAATTTAACAATTACGTGTAGGTGCCCACAAAAAACTGATTGATTGATTGATTGAGTGTCCTTTATTGAAGGGGAAGGCTCATGGCTATGGATGGGGGTAAAGGGGAGAAGGCCCCTTCATGGATCACTGCCTTGTCGTGGCGGAGGGGCTTGCGAAACTCGATGAAGTCGTGAGCTCTGCTGTGTAGGGCCACCCAAGATAGACAGGTCACGGCAGAGAGTTCTGACAAAATGTGATTCACTGGAGAAGGTAATGGCAACCCACTCCAGTATTTCCTGCCAAGAAAACCCTATGGCCAGTCACAATACCATTAATGATATGGCGCCGGAAGATGAGCCCCCCAGGTTGGAAGGCGTCCCACATGTTACTGGGGATGAACAAAGGCCGTTTCCTAGTAGCTCCAGGACGAATGAAGCGGCTGGGCTAAAGCCAAAAGGACGCTCAGTTGTGGATGTGTCGGGAAGCGACCGGAAAGTCAGATGTTGCAAGGAGATATATCACATAGCAACATGGAATGTAAGATCTATGACGCAAGGTAAACTGGATGTCGTCAAGCGAGAAATGAACCGATTGAACATTGATATCTTGGGTATCAGCGAGCTCAAGTGGACCGGCATGGGAGAATTTAACTCCGGCGACCATTATGTCTTTTATTGTGGGCACGAATCCAAGAGAAGGAATGGGGTCGCTCTCATAGTAAACAGAAGAATGGGTAAAGCAGTGCTAGGGTACAACCCCAAAAACGACCGAATGATTTCACTTCGGATCCAAGGTCACCCTCTCAACATAACAGTTATCCAAGTCTATGCACCGACCACTACTGCTGAAGAAGCTGACGTTGAGAGATTTTATGCAGACCTACAATGCCTTTTAGACCGCACCCCATCATCAGACGTCGTTTTTCTCGTACGAGACTGGAATGCTAAGGTCGGGAGTGAAGAAATATTCGGAATTGTAGGCAAGTTCGGTCTTGGCGAGTCAAATGAAGCTGGACAGAGGCTAGTAGAGTTTTGTCAAGAAAACAAACCTGACCATAGCGAATACTCGTTTTCAACAGCACAAGAGGCGCCTGTACACATGGACTTCACCGGACGGTCTGTACAGGAATCAGATCGATTATATTCTTTGCCGGCAGAGATGGAGAAGCGCTATACAAGCAGTAAAAACAAGGCCTGGGGCCGATTGTGGCACCGATCATCAGCTTCTTGTTGCCAAAATTAAGCTTCGATTGAGGAAAACTCAGAAAACTAGAAGGCCCTTCAGGTATGATCTGGATCAAATTTCATTAGAATATGCTGTGGAAGTGAGCAATCGATTTCGAGAATTAGATCTAGAAGACAGAGAGCCCGAAGAGATGTGGACTGATGTTCGTGATATAATACAAGAAGTTGCTACTAAGGTAGTTCCAAAGCAAAAGAAATGCAAGAAAGCAAACTGGTTATCTGAAGAGGCTTTGCAAATAGCTAAGGAAAGGAGGATGGCAAAAGTTATGGGGGAAAGAGAAAGATACAAGGTTCTCAATGCGGATTTTCAGAAAATAGCAAGGAGAGATAAGAATGCCTTCCTGAACATACAGTGCCAAGCAGTTGAGGACAACAGCCAATTAAGGAACACAAGAGCTCTGTACAAGACAATCAAAGATATCAAAGGAAGCTTCTGTGCTAAGCTGGGCGTGATAAAGAACAAACGAGGCAAGGACCTTACTGAAGCCTCAGAGATAAAGAAGAGGTGGCAGGAATACACAGAAGAACTGTACAAGAAGGATCCGAATGTGCAAACCCAACATAAGACGGTTGTGATTACTGATCTCGAGCCGGGCATCCTGAAGAGTGAAGTTGAATGGGCCTTAGCCAGTCTTGCTAAGAAGAAAGCCAGCGGAAGTGATGGCATTCCAGCTGAGTTGCTTCAAAACCTCAACCACGACGCTGTTAACACACTGTATACATTATGTCAGAAGATTTGGACAACTCTGCAGTGGCCACAGGATTGGAGGAGGTCAGTTTACATCCCCATTCCAAAGAAAGGCAGTGCCAAAGATTGTTCCAACTACCGCACGATCGCGCTTATTTCGCATGCTAGCAAGGTGATGTTGAAAATCCTCCAAGGTAGGCTGCAGCAGTATGTGGATCGGGAGCTTCTGGACGTGCAAGCTGGGTTTCGCAAGGGCAGAGGAACTAGAGACCAAATTGCCAACCTCCGCTGGATCATGGAAAAAGCAAGAGAGTTCCAGAAACCCATCTACTTCTGCTTTATTGATTATGCGAAAGCGTTTAACTGCGTAGAACACAGCAGATTGTGGCAAGCTCTCCAAGAGATGGGAGTTCCAATTCATCTGTCTCCTCAGGAACCTGTATGAAGGACAAGAGGCCACAGTCAGAACTGGGCATGGTCTTACCGATTGGTTTCCGATTGAGAAATGAGTGAGGCAAGGCTGCATACTGTCGCCCTGCCTATTTAACCTATATGCAGAGTGCATCATGAGGAAGGCCGGTCTGGACGAGTCTTCATATGGAGTGAAGATTGCTGGAAAAAGTATCAACAACCTTAGATATGCGGATGATACCACTTTAATGGCAGAAAGTGAAGTGGAACTCAAGAGACTTCTGATGCGCGTAGAAGAAGAGAGTGAGAAGTTTGGGCTTAAACTGAACATCAAAAAGACAAAGATCATGGCGTCTTGCCCTATCAAGTCCTGGAGCATCAATGGACAAGAAGTGGAAGCTGTGACAGATTTTCACTTCTTGGGTTCCAAGATTACCTCTGAAGGAGACTGCAGCCATGAAATTAGGAGACGCCTGCTTCTGGGAAAGAGAGCAATGGTTAGCCTTGACCGCCTAGTAAAGAGCAGAGACATTAGTCTGCCAACCAAGATCCGTATAACTCGTGCTATGGTCTTTCCAGTTGTGATGTATGGATGCGAGAGTTGGACTGTGAAAAAGGCTGACCGCCGAAGAATTGACGCGTTTGAATTGTGGTGCCGGCGAAGACTCTTGAGAGTTCCTTGGACTGCCAGAAGATCAAATCAGTCGATATTGTCGACCATAAACCCTGACTGCTCATTGGAGGGTCAAATTCTAAAGTTAAAACTCAGCTACTTTGGTGATCTGATGAGAAGAGAGGAGTCGCTGGAGAAAGATTTGATGTTGGGAAAGGTTGACGGTCGCCGGAGAAGGGGTAGGCAGCGAACGCGATGGTTAGATGGCATCCTCGAGGCACTGCAGATGAAGTTATGTGATGTTAGGAAGATAGTGAGAGACCGGAAAGCGTGGCGTGAAATGGTTCATAGGGTCACGAAGAGTCGGACACGACTGAACGACTGAACTGAACTGAAAGGGGAGAAGACAGATTTTTCATTGTTTGCACAGGTTGTCGCTCAAATTATAGTGCTGTGCAGGCTACTAAAGGACCATACTTGGAAAATATCATCTGTGTGTTGCATAAGTTCCTAGAAGGGAACGGTAGTTCAGGCGGTAGGGTTTGATCTCGGAGCGTCCAGTAGAAAAAGCAATGCAATCCCAGAGTAGATGAGATATGCCGCCGCGCATTAGAGTCGTACTGTGGGCGCTCGTAATCGTTTACTCTGTTTAATGACGCCAGCGGGCCATACATAATACGTGGCCTCTAAGCCGCATGGGCGATGATCTTATTCAAGAAGATTTCTTGGCTTCGGGTGAGGTGGGTTTTTCTCGTAAAAGGTGGGTCTGGTGTGGCTACCTGCATGCGATGCTGACTCATGGCTACGAAGACTGGTCCGAGTATAGTGCATAAGGGCAAGAGAAGACGGAACGGACCACCAAAATCTGTGCGGGAGACCTGCAGCTCGAAGAGAAGCTGGGCAGCGTCGGAACACCGCAGGGGTCGGTAATCTCCCCGCTACTCTTCAACCTTGTGATCATCGGGGTGGCCACCCGGCTAGAAAGAGTAGCGGGAGTCCGGCACACCATCTACGCCGACGACGTTACGCTATGGGTACCGGGAGGAAGCGACGGACACATCGAGACAACGCTGCAAGAAGCGGTCAACGCCATCGAGGAGCAGCTGGACGGGTCTGGACTCGTTTGCTCTCCGGCCAAGTCAGAAATGCTGGTGATTCCCCCGAAAGGATCGGGCAGGAAAAGAAAGAATATGGAAGTCAAGTACGAACGTCCCAAGATCACGGTCAAAACGGCGGGAGGCCAAGTAATACCGGAGGTCGAGAAGATTCGAGTACTCGGGCTGCTCATCCAGCGAAACCGAGCCAACGGTGAAACGGTCAACAAGCTCACGGGCAAAGCGGCTGCGGCAATGAGACTCATCAAGAGGGTGTCCAACAGAAAAGCGGGGATGAAGGAGGAGAGCCTGACTAGGCTCGTTCAATCCTTCGCAGTTAGCCACATAACGTACGTGGCCGCCTTCCACAACTGGAGGCCGAGTGAACGTAACAAGATAGACGCCACCATACGCAAGGCGTATAAGGCGGCACTCGGTCTCCTCGGGGGCACGAGCACCGAAAAATTCATGGCGCTGGGAGTCCACAACACGCTGGACGAAATAGCCGAAGCATAGAGAACGGCGCAACTCGAGCGTCTCTCTGAAACGAGAACCGGAATACAGATACTGCGGGACCTTGGCCTCGAACCGAGAGAAGGCAAGCAGCAGAAAGACGTACCTATACCAGATAGCATCAACAGAAAGCTCAGGGTCTTCCCGATCCCGAAGAACGTGAGCCCCGAGCACAACAGGGAGCGTAGGTTGGCGAGGGCCAGGGCTCTCGTAGACCTCCACGCCAGAGAAGAAGGCGCCGCCTACGTGGACGCGGCGGAGTATCGAGGGAACACCGACGCATACGCGGCGGTGATTGTCGAGGCATCGACGGGTGCAACGAAGACCGCGGTGAGCGACCGGACTCGAGAAGCGCACCGGGCGGAGGAGGTGGCCATCGCCTTGGCCGTTTCCGACCCCGGATGCACTACAGTGTTGTGTGACTCTAGAACGGCAGTGAAGAACTACGCCAAGGGTAGGGTATGTAGTGAGGCCGCGCGCATACTGCGCAAGGCCGAAGACATCGGACGCAAAAGTCCTGTGGTGATCAAGTGGTTTCCGGCCCACATGGGCAGTGACGTGTCGGAACGCGGAAACGTGAACCACAACGAGACGGCTACTCAGCCGCGCGATGACTAACCAACCGCGCGGCTGCAAGCACGGCCGACTCGGAGTCTTGGTCGCGGCGCAGTGCCAAGGACAAGATGACCACCTTCAACGAAATAGTGAAATGGTACAGACTGAACAGACAGACTATGCCGCCACCTCACCCGGGGCTTACCCGGAAGGAGGCAGTGTTATACAGACAGTTACAGACGGGGTCCCTGCTCACCCCGGTGCTAGCTAAGCACATGTGTCCGAGTGTGCACGCGAGCGACATGTGTAGACTGTGCGCGAAGGAGAGAGCCACCGCGGCTCACATCCTTTGGGACTGTAGCGTAAATCTGCGCGAAGCCAGCGAGAAGACGACGATCCCGCCGCAGCTAGAGGCTGCAACGAGGAGCTATGATCAAGAGACACAACTCAAGGCCGTCCAGCAGGTCTCGGCAGCTCTAGAGAGGCAGCGACCGAGCGAAACCGAGGAGAGGGGGGGCAGCACCCCCAAGAAGGGGGCGGCGGCCCTCTCGAACCCGCGGAAGTAGCGAGGGACGTAACAAGACCTCAAGGAGCACAACGCACGAGACTGACGTGGCCGCGTCGCGGTAAAAGCTTGTCCTCCCTGCTTGGAGGGAGCCTAACCAATTCTGCAGGCATTTTAAATAAAAGTTGTTCTCTCTCTCTCTCTCTCTCTCTCAAGAGAAGAGGTGTGTCGGCCGCCGAAGGGCGAGTAAGGATGAAGCAAGGGGGTGGACAAGTAAATGTGGAAATCGCACCTGCCAAGGTAACCGCGGCGTGTGTCGCCGCATTGCCCCCTGATTCGTCCGAGTGACCTGTGGTCCATTGAATAACGACAGTTGAGGTCGAGAGTTAGTTGCGTTTAAGGAGGCGCTGTATTGCCGGAGCAGTTGCATCTTGAGAACTCGGTGTACCGAGTTCTTGTAAGCCTCACAGGAATCAGTAAAAATACGCATTGAACCAGTTCCGGTGCAAAAAAAAAAAAAAAGAACTGATTGATTTATAGGAAGGGAAAGACGCGTAACTGTCTCACTTGTTTTCTGTAGACACCTCAACCGCACCGTAAGGGAAGGGAGGAAGGTGGGAATGAAAGTGGAAAGAGAGAAAGGGGAGCCGTAGTGGAGGGCTACGGAGTAATTTCGACCACCTGGGGATCTTTAACGAGCGCTGACATCGCACAACACACGGATGCCTCTTCGTTTCGCCTCCATCGAAACGCAGCCGCCGAGGTCGGGTTCGAATCCGGGTGCTCCGGCACAGTAGTCGGGCGTCTTGTTGTTGTGCGCTACCGTGGCGGGGCCACACTTGAACGCGCGCCAAGGAGCGCCAAGGAGCGCCACGCGACAGGAGCGATGGCGTTCCGTCAAAACGCACACTTGTCGGAAAAATTGTGACACATACGGCGCCTTTCCTTTCCTGTAAAACAATTATATGTAGCACTGCAACGAACACCGATAAAAGGCAAACAGAGGCAAATGATAGGAGAGGAAGGGGCTTTCGTCATTCTGCTCTTAAGAGACATCTAAGAGACCCTCTAGGTTTTTCTCCCTTTTCTCCTCTGTCAGCACGAGACAGTGAAGGTGGCCCGGCTACAGAGCCAGTAGCAGATCAGTACATTTTCCTTTTCCTTCTTCCTACAGTAGCAACAATAAGATATGAGGCTATGAGGCTGACCCTGCCCCGCCGGGGTGGTGCAGTGGTAAGACGCCCGACTACTGTGCCGGAGTACCCGGGATCGAATCCCGGCCTCGGCGGCTGCGTTTCGATGGAGGCGAAACGAAGTGGCGTCCGTGTGCTGTGCGATGTCAGCGCACGTTAAAGATCCCCAGGTGGTCGAAATTACTGCGTAGCCCTCCACTACGGCCCCCCTTTCTCTCTATCCACTTTCACCCCCACCTTCATCCCTTCCCTTCCGGCGCGGTTCAGGTGTCCACAGAGCAAGTGTGACAGATACTGCGCCTTTCCCTTCCTATGAACCAAGACTCCAATGAGGCTGACCCCATAGGGCGTCGGATACAGGTGTTAGTGCTGCGCCTTTCACTTGGTGCTTCCCAGAACGCTGCACCCTCAGCATACAGAAGCGTAAGCGCTGCGACACAGGGTTCATATTTCGAGTCAGCGTCATTATCGAAAGTGTCGCTATCTCCCTGACTTCAAATGATATGATTAATTGAAACACCGGAACCTCAAGTGTCTTCACCAACTATATAATTTGAGGTCCGGGAGATATCGATACGCTGACTCGGAATGCGGACCCAATTACAATTTCAGATTTCTTATTTTATTGTTGCAATGAGGCTGACCCTCAAACCTCTTTCATTTCCTTACGGTATAGTGCATAGAATACTTACGGCCACGGGCAGCGAGAGGGGGACACTGTTCTCCCCTGATGGGGCTGAGGCAGATCGGTCACCGCCGCTTGCGGCGGGGGCTAGCCTGCCATCGAAATTTTATCTGTTGTTGGCCGTCATTGCACCCGCCACCACTTCGGTGGTGAACGACGGCTGTTGTTGCGGCGCGCGTCTTTCTTCCCTCTTCCTTTTCTTCCTTTTCTAGTTTCTCTTCTCTGTCTGCACGAGGCAGGGGAGGTGGCTCAGCTAGAGAGCCAGTAACAGGCCCGTGCATTTTCTTTTCCTTCTTCCTACAGCTAGCACCCTAATACAGCCATAACAACAACACGGGCAGCTGTCCACAGAGCCCTGTGGCAGGTACGGCACTTTTCCTTTCCTATAACCAATTTAAAAATTACTTGTAAGTGTCCACGAAAAACTGATTGATTGATTGAGTGTCCTTTATTGAATGGGAAGGCTCATGTGTAATGTGACGTCACGTAACCGGACGTAGAGCCGAAAATGGGCATAGTAAGGGATTGGCGCACCATTTGAAAGTACCAAACACTAGTATGGGCAAACTATAAATGAATTCAGCAACTAGAAGCAACCAGAAGCAACCAACAGCAGCATCCGTGCTTTAGCATTACTCCAATGCAGATTCTGCAGTGCTAATTTTTGTTAATAATAATAATAATAATAATAATAATAATAATAATAATAATAATAATAATAATAATAATAATAATAATAATAATAATAATAATAAAGGCTCTTGCGATGGTACTTCGGGCAATACAAAGTCCTTCGACGCATCGGGCAACCGAACTATGAAGTGAATCCCGACGGCACGACCACATCTCAACGGCACCTGGTGAGCCCAGAAATCGTGCGTGTTGTGCGCCTGAAAGCTTATTACGCGCGTTAAAGGCACTTGAGGTTTTAATTTGTTATGTTTATTTCGTCTGTTTATTTTGGGAAGCATCGAAGCCATGCTTTTTAAGGGGGTAGTAATACGACGAACTGCTGAGAGCTTTATTTGTTGTTGTTTTCAACAAGCACCAACACGCGGCTTCATCACTACGATTCCAACGAACGGAATGATCTTTGTCATGCACAATGGCACCGAGAGTCCGCTCTATCCTTTTATTTGTCGCGCAAGAAGCACCGAAATGTATTTCGAACGATTCTAGCCGTTCTGGTCCGTTTCTACAACATTTCAGATTTTTCTGGCCGTCTTGTGCGTGTTTATCTAGAAGCTGCTTTGCCGTCTTTAAATTGACCACTGCCGAAACATCCCGCGTTCGTAGTTAAACACTCTTGTGCTTATTGCCACAGCCGAATTGCTTAGTTCTTTAGAGGGTTCAAGACAGCCCAATAAAGAGTCTATTTAGGGCGAAATGCTAGTCTCCTCAATTGTGCCTACAGCTTTGTCACTACTACGTAACAATGTACTTACCTACTGAGCGATACGACCGAGTAAGCTGCTGGTCACGTGGTTTCGTATCGGTTCAAGGTCAGGAATGCGCACACGACGCAGACGCTACGTAGAGGAGTTGTAAAAGCTTTCGCTTTAAAAAAAAAATGCACACGATTATGTTACTTCCTAATGCCAAAATTTGAGCGCAGCTCATCAGCTGTTTCATCTTTTCCATAAATTGAGGCAAAACGAAGAGGCGTCCGTGTGCTGTGCGATGTCAGGGCACGTTAAAGATCCCCAGGGGGTCGAAATTACTCCATAGCCCTCCACTACGGCTCCCTTTTCTGTCTTTCCACTTTCACTCCCACCTTCCTCCCTTCCCTTACGGCGCGGTTCAGGTGTCCACAGAGCAAATGTGACAAATACTGCGCCTTTCCTTTCCCGTGAACCAATAGAGAAAAAAAAGAGGCAAGGATTTCGAGCAAGGCACATAAGCACAATTACATACTTCTTTTTTTTTTTTTTTAATTTTTCACACATATTCCTTCAAGAAACACTCCACTAACAGTTCTTGGCTGTCATGAAAGAAACATTGTGGTCCGAGAAATGAAGAGAGCAATTGAGTTATCGGGAGGTTGCGGGAGGCAGCGCGTGGGTCCATAGGAACGTTGCGCAACGAACAGATAGCAGCGACTCGCTGACGCCACTAGCGAGTGAAGCGAGCCTGGAAGCGAGTGAGAACGGGATGCACGCACCGTGATCCGCCACTGTATGGTTGCTTTCTGCGGATGAAGGAGGCGAGAGCTATTGTATCCCCCTCAGGACCGGTCGTCTCGGTGCGCCCGCATACTTGCGGAGCGGGTCGGCGTTTCCGCAACCGGAGAGCACCCTCGCGGCCTCCACTCAGGAAGAGGGGGGGGGGGGGGGTCTCCTCTTTCTGCATGGCGGCGACGGTGTTCTACGCAGCACGTTGTGTTGACTAGCTAGCGACGTCAGTCAGTCGCTGCTAGCGCTGCCTCCGGCGACCCCCTTTTTTTTTTCCTCGTGTGCTCCGGTAGCTGCGCGCGCTCCTGCCCCCATCATTCGCCGCTGAGTGTACCCCCCCCCCCCTCCTCCTGCGAGGCTCCGGTGGCCAAATCGCCGGCTCGAACGGGGGGGCTGAAAGGGGGGCGGAACTGGTTACGAGGCCGACGCCGACGCCGCCGCGAAACCCAGGAACGGCCGCCAAAGAGCTGCGCTCTAAAAAAAATTGGCTGTGGTTTGACGATTGGCCGTCACGAGTAGAATTGCGGAAGCAACATCTGCAGCGAACGCGGCGGTTGCGGCACCTCCGCCGCGGAGGAGTCGGCGGCTATCGGCGGCAGCCCTGGCGCGCCAACTATGAACGTGAAACGTCCCTCTCTCCTGGCGCATGCGCAGCTGGGCGGAAGCGGCGGCAACTCTCATAGCATCCTCGATCACAGCGTACTGGGTGCGCCCCAAAACCGGCCTGTGCACCGCGGCGGTGGCACCTTGAGTAGGATCAACATCGAGGGCAAGATGGGGTGTACGCATGCAGCGACACCTTTCTTCAGAAGTGTGGATTTGATTGTCTGCTGCAAACTCGCCAAACTCCGTGTTCCACACACACCGTTGCAGAAAGCAACAATATCAACGGTACGAGGCATCGCTCGGCAATGTCTATAAGAGAATTGAGTTATGTCGGAGAAGCGGCTACAGGGTCGATTATGAAATAGAGTGCACTTTCTGCTATGCCAAATATTACGGTGAGGGCTTGTTCGCTACTTTTGTTTCCCGCATAGCATAAGTGAGTTAAATCCAGTCATTACGCAAGCAATCGTTGTTACTCAAAAACAAAAAATGAAAGGACGTGTTCTTCAGCCGTCCTCTGTGGGTAAGGACACCGCTGAGCTTAAAAGCACGGCTTCTCATAGCCGGGCCGATCACATTGTAGCAGACGTTCATGCTCACCTAGAAATGCTTTAGGAACTGCATATAAAAACACAATTCACGTCTCAAACGTACACGTCGTACGTTACAAGCTTGACGTGACAAAGGCTCTGCACACTGCTTTGTTAAGCAGGGAATCGTAAACAGCCGTCCGCTATCGTTGAGGCCCCAGATGATCGGTCCGATGATAAAACTGGTCGATTTTCGGGCACTCACCGTGTTTACGCTGTGTGAGGTCGACTGTCATGCCATCTTGGTAACCGGATGATGTTGACAGCAGTTTATCGATTGCGGCAACCATCCGCACTAATTCTCTCCACCGCGTCAGTCAGCGTGCAGACCCGAGCACATCGTGCAGGGTAAAGCGGCTTCTCTGCAGCACGCGTCCCGCAGTGCTTGCCGGGATTGCAGCCCTGGGAACCGCCGTGACGAGGCAACGAAAACCTGCCTCGGTAAGAGGAGCTTCCGGTGATCGAGGACAGCGGATGCGCATCGGTGCTGTTGATCAAGGATGGATGGTGCGCTCCAGGGCGCTCTGGTGCACACTAGTGTGGGCGATCGAGGATGCCATAAGTCACCCGCGCAGCTGAGGAGTTGGCCACTGCTTCCACGCTGCTCTCCAGCTGCGCTCCGCGTGACGTCACTCGCTCCTCGCGCATGCGCTCCGCGAAAGCACTCAGCGACTAGCGTAGTGTTGGTTCCGCAAAAAAAAAAGAAAAGAAAAAACACAGCAGCGGATGCTGCAACTGTGCGAGCTAAGATTGAGGGCCTCAAAACCAGAGGGAGACAGCTGCCGCACAATCACGCTTCTTTTGCTCCTCCGCCACTTCAAACTACTTCGCGGTGGGTGAAGTGCGCTCCGGACAGTCGGCGAGTCGAAAAGGGAGAGTGGCGTCTCCGGACATGGACTTGTTATGGACTTTGAAAGAGGTATATTTATGCATCGTGCATCCAGTACCTTCACGCACTTGAGTTAAAATATTCCAGGCCTTATAAAAATTGCTGGAGATGTTTAGGTGAGTCTTGATCAGAATTACACAGCGCCTGAATTTTAACGAACCTCTGTAAGCGCTCCGTCTGAATGCCTGCTGTGAAATTTACATGGTTTTACTTCATTGCTATGTATAATTATTCTGGCCAATGACAAGATACTGATAAAAACTGCTCAGCCACTCATTAAAAACTGTTTACATAGTGTAAAATTCGGCCGTGCCGTTGGTATGCTTATGGTATGAACGACTGGCCTTCCATGGTCATGCAAATATCGCATTTTGTGTCTACAAATATTGCCTCTTTCACGGAAGTGCTTTAGTGTAACTCTTGAGGAGGCCGCAATTTTATTAGTCTTGATAATCTTATGATTGTTCGCGCCTCTCTCTGTACACAACAGTGTGTTACTTGTGCAATGAACAACGGATGGGTGACTCTGACCGAGCAGAGACAAAGAGTTCTTTCGGCCGGGTTGCTTCCGAATTCACATTTTGTTTTGAACAAGAAATAGCGGTCGCTGTGGATCTTCGCAAAGCCTTTTCAAATTTCCGCGAAGCGTTTTCAAGTTTTTTAAGCGAGCCGAACATCTATAGCACGCAGTAGGAGACCCGTGCTTGACGGCGCTTTTCCGTCAAGTATCTACCGTGCATTACTGCGTGTTAGGTGATAATGAAGTTGGGTTTTAGGCAAGAGAACATTAGTCGCTGATTTCGTGGCCGCTGTGCTGCCCTCGGTACAGCCGCACGTAGTCCACCTGGTCTTGTCGCTGATCTGAGGCGATCCAATCGCTCTATTGGTTAAGGATACTGTACCACTACGTCGTTTTAAGTAGCCATTTTGTGAAGCACCGAGGCTGCTCAAAATTTTGTCACAGCGTCGCAGCTGCCTTTCTAAGAGGTGCGCGAGGAGTTTCTTTTTAGGGTAAAATTAATGCGCCGATTATTCGTTTGTTTTTATCCTTCAACGTGAGTTTATGAAGCTACGGCGAAGTGCGTAGCCAATCTTTAGCAGTGGGATTTCGAGCAATCACGGGAACTGCTGCTCGTTATTTTTGCTTATTTTGTGGACTTGAATATGAAGAAATCATGGTGAATGTGCCACGCCGTCGAACGACGGTTCTTAAATGCATGAGCAGATTGTCGGACAAATCTGCTTTTGTGTACTTACCACACCCCCTTTTGTAATGCCTGTGGCCCTGAGGGGTAATGTAAAATAAATAAATAAGTAAATAAATAAATAAATGAAATGTGCCTTATATATACTGACACTTTTTCGGTGTTTCCTGTACTCACTACTTAGGAAAAGAGTGTTTCAAAAAAAGGTTCCTTTAGAGCCAGAGTGGAGAAGGTGCCTTAGGCTTCAATTTCTTGGAAGTGGAGTTGCTTATTTTTTGCTTCGATTGCGCGAATGCACATAAATAGCTGTACTCGTGTGACGCAGATGCCGAAATGATAAGGTGGTGAAGAAGTTTATAGTTCAACTCTCTACGTCATCATGGATACACGCTGAACTCAATTTTTAGACAATGGCACTTTAGTTGCACACGGGCACCGCTTTAGCATGAGCACTAAAGCGTAGCTTCTAGGTAAATTTACGTGTCGTTTTGACCTAAAGAGGAAATCAACAGATTTTAATAAAAGGAAATCCTAAGGGGGATGAAAAGTGCCTATTGAACATGTGCATCTAATTCCATTTATGCAACCGTGTCCATCGGCAGCCACAGAAAACTAATTGTAGCCTAAACGTGTGAACCGTAGTCACCGCGAAGCGCACTTCGTCAGCAATTTAAGCATTGAAGGTGCGGTCCACATACACAGCCTTCTGCTTGTTTCACTTTATCAATCAAAGTCTCGAGGATAGAAAGAGGGAAAACTGGTAGTGGGCGTCGCTACACTCGGACAAAATTGCAATCGCCCAGCTACACACTCTGAAAGAACCCCTTAGCAGCGATGAGTCTAGGAGATGAGGAAGGGAGGTAGGGAGCACGGCGACTGCGATCTCGTCAACCGTCTCTGCACCTCTTTGCGCCTCCGCTACCGGGCTTAACGTTTTTACCAGACATCACGTGATATCTGGATCCGGTGGCCGCGAGGCACGACCGCTGCTGTTCAGGCAGGAGTGCGCCCGAAAGAGCATTTGTATGTATTTCTTGGCGGGGGGGGGACAGGAGGCGGGCATTTGCTAGGAGCCGCCCCGTTCGTCTAGCAAGCCAGCGCCACCTTGGGAGCAGCAATGAGAGTATTTCAGGGGGTACCAGCAGACTGGGTACCATGGGGCGGAAACGAACACATTGCAAAAAAAATCGTGGGACTAAATGGTTCCTTTGGCAGCGAGTTGTCCTAGCTTTTTACAGCCGTTTTACTTATCAGTGCTTCTATTTTCTGCAAGCAATTTAAAAAGGGGGTGCTTTTTTGGAGCATGGCGCGTACTACATGACGTGAATAAGGTGATGCCCGGGTCTTCTGGAATCGCAGCAACTGCAAGCCTCCGACGAGCAACGCATACATACCTCTTCCTAATAAACGCTTGTATTAAGTGCGCTTGCAGTTTTAGCAGTGTTCGGGGAGTTTTTTTCGCATGGCTAGTACGGCCAGTGCTATATAGCACGCATCAGTTATTGTAGGCCGACGCTGCATAATTAAAATTTCTTTACGAAGCGGTAATCGAACTTCCTTGTTCTTCTTTATGCTCGTCTGTTAGCGTTTTCAACAGTGCTTTCGGCCCAAAAGTGTCTGAACACAGTCTAAACTGCCTGCGCTCAGTCATGAAGTGTGGGACAGTGCCATTGAGGAACAGGAGTCAGGCTGCGACGCTTGCATAGGTTGCGATACCTCAGATGCCGGGGCTTTAGCGTATTTGATGTACTAGAATTCTGGGACTCTACCAACGACACCACAATACTCTTGATGTCATGAAGCTTCAGTAAACGGCAGCAAGAACAACAATAAAACAACAAAAATGCTACGGTTCTTACCTTGGATAAACCGAGTTCCACGTGCGAAAGCTTTGGCGCGCAGATGAAGTTGACGTAGACGCGACGACGTGCGCTGAATAGGGCGAAACTGTTGGAGTCAGCACTCTGGCTTATCGGCTGTGGCGAGAGCTAAGGGATTGAGTGCCCGCTTCCCATGAGAAATTCTTGGGTTCCAATCCGTTGTGATCAGCCTGCCTCCCCCCCCTCCTCCCGTTATCGGCACAAGCTTCACGCAAGATTCGTGGTTGCATTTGATCGGAGTACGTAGTTCACTAAAAATATCGACATGGTGCTATACTGATGCATTGGTAAATAAAACAGCTATGCTCTTTTAAGTAAGGAGAAATAAACCGGCATAGTGGGAAAGTCTTTGAAATATATTCCTTTGCAATTATCTGGCGTACTCCAAACGTTTGGCAGCTGTTACTTAGAGCACATACTAGCGGGCTTCATGAAGCATCTAGCTCTGCTGCAGATCATCTTCCCCGTGTGTCATTGTGTTCAGAAACTAGCATGTATTTCTAATATTTGCCATCGACCGGAAACGAACTGTGCCGCTACAGGTAGAACAGGTGTACGCGTATGAAGGTAGACGTAGAGCGATCCAGAAAATCTGAACGGTTTTTATTGCGTAGCACTACTAGCCGCAATCACGGATTTCGCCTATGTCTGTCCGAAGCCGCTCACTCTCTCTCTTCTAGAACTTGAAGATGAGGAAGGGAAAGTGGCGACGCCCGCATCACGCGACTTAACACTGAGAGGGTGCGGCCGCATAGATGCACCCAGTGAGAGAGGGGCGTGTCAGTTGCAGACGTGGCGAAGGATGGCGTAAAGTCGTGGCGTAAAGCGAAGGATGGCGAGGAAAATTACCGATCTAAGACGGAGAAAAAAAATGAAAGAAAGCAAAAAAAGGTTGCTAAGACAAATTCGGGAAACTAAGCGCAAGACATAGTAAATGCTCAATTAAAACCCTCCATTCTCGTTGATTGCGCTCTGCATTGTACTGGTGGTCATGCAAACTATCGTAGACATGGAAATATAGACGACAGTGCAGCCTAAATAAAAATTATGGAATGATCAACTGCATCCACGAACGAGGCCCACTGGGGACGCACTGCGGTCACAGTAGACGTGCAGTACACCACGCAGATATTACTGATGCCTATGAGTTGCCCAATTTCTTTTATTGTTTTTTTATAAGTTACGAAAGGCTGCTAACGTAGGTGTGTGTGTGTGCTCTTTTGAGGAAAACGCTTCGCGGAAAATCTGGACGCGGCACATCCGGGCATGATTGCCAACTCTCTGCTCGTTGAACGACAGCGACACAAACTCAGTGTCGCTTTGCTTCGTAAAGCTTATTTGGGGACGTGAAAAACATTTTATCAGGCCAGTAAAAACGTGTGCAAACCAGCAACCCAGCAACTGCAGTTTAGAAAGTTATTTGTGACTATACAATGCCGCAAATAGAACAAGCGAATGGCGAATGCGACCCACGCATAGCAGATCAGCCGCATCTCCGTGGCGCGGTCGGGCGCACGGGCCACTACAAAAATCATCTCGCCGCGAGTTACTCCTGCATGGTGCAAATTCTCGACTAATGTTCGTGAAAAAAATTTATGTCGATGCTGCATAGCCGCATTCATAGTACACATTTCCGGTAATCGACAACTGCTGTATCTTGTCTGATGTAACGTTTTCCGCGAGGCAGCCGTGATCAAGTGACTATACACAGCTCTCTAACAGTGTTCATGGCGTAGTTGGAATCAAAGACGTAGTTGGAATTACAGAAACATGAATTTGACCAGAATAATAAAACTAATAATTGGTTCACAGGAAGGGAAAGGCGCAGTATCTGTCACACTTGAGTATGTGGACACCTGAACACGCCGTAAGGGAAGAGAGGAGGGGGGGGGGGGGAGTGAAAGTAGAAAGCGAGAAAGGGGAGCCGTAGGTGAGGGCTACGGAGTAATTTCGACCACCTGGGGATCTTTAACGTGCGCTGACATCGCACTACACACGGACGCCACTTCGTTTCGCCTCCATCGAAACGCAGCCGTGTTTAATCACGAGATCGTTCCACCGAATTATTGCATCATGAGAAAAGACCGTGGTTCACGAGGAGGGTGCGCATCATGATTGATAAATAAGCAGTTACCGTTCATTGTCCTGCATGACTTTCCATGCGTGGAAGCTGTTTTCTGCAAGGCAGCTTGTAAAAATAAAGACAATTACCGGCTGCATCTAATGAAGTCCTTCTATGGGACATGAATCAGTCTCTGCAATTCAGGAGCCTGGCGGTGGCTGTCACTGGCCCTAATGGGGCTGGGATAGGTAGGTCACCGCCACCTGCGGCGGTGGCTAGCCAGCCACCAAATTTTTATCTGTTGTAGGCCGTCATTGAACCCGCCACTGCTTCGGTGGTTGACGACGGCTGTTGCTGCGGCGCGCGTCTTTCTCTCCCTCTTGTTTTTTTTTTCTTCTCTATTTTCTCTTCTGTCTGAGCAATCAGGCAGCGGAAGTGGCTCAGCTACAGAGCCAATAGCAGGCCCGTGCATTTTCTTTTCCTTCTTCCCACAGCCACAACAGCAAAAATTCAGGAATTCCTTTAAAATCATGCTTGAAGTCACGGATTATTATCGTGAGTGATTTCAAACCAATCCCTTGACATAAATTGAACAATGCAATTGAACATCAAAGGCTTCAGAGTCCCTCATATATTTAAGTTGAATTTTAATTATCTACAAATTGTTCTAATGCCTGCACGGACCCAAGGACCAATCGATAATATCCGAGACCTTGTACTAATCCGCGATCACTTTCCTCAAAATCGTGCTCAAGTTCACGTCATAGAAGGCACCTCAAACCATAGTATATCTACTTGTCGATTACCATAAGAGACTCGTATAATATATAAGAAATGCGTACAAATTGTAACTAATTTTTCTAAAGCACATGGCACTACAATAGTAACATACCTCGCTCAGAAATTAAAATTATTTTTTCACATTGCTTCGAGTGAAACCACTGACATATACATTTTATGGGAATAGTTATGGAATATGGTATCCTACTGTGTCGATGCATTCGTCCTACACAAATAAAATTACGAGGAACTTTAGATTAAAGTAGTGAAGGGCGAAAGTCTGAGTGCCGCATTCTGCTACGCAACTGGCACTGATTAGTAATTAATTATTCAATCAGTCATTATTAATTAGTCATTATGCAGGTAAATAATGAATTATCTAATTAGTCATCAATAACTAATACATAATTCATTATTTAGCCTTCAATTATTAATTTATCATTGATTGACATATGGCCAATAAGACACGCATTTGCTCATACTGTGATGGGACTGTGAGTGGTCGACACCTCTATGACGTCCTCTTGCCTCGGCCAATGAGGGCCGCCGCAAAAGCGGGACACATTTTGTCCACGACAGCATGAGCCATTAAAGGCTTTTGCCTTAAGATAAAACGTCCTTTAAGAGAAGCAATCCGTGCACTACTAGGGACGTGATTCACGCACAAGTTGAGCGACTACGCAGATCAATGAAAGATAAGGAACAAAATATTACCAAATCATTGAAAGTGTCCAGTGCAGTCGCATGGCTAAAATAGATATATAAAAATGCAAAGGAGCAATACTTTAACATGATGCTCCCTATACTGCTTATGGATAATCCTAATAGATTCTGGAAATATTTCCGCAAAGATAAAACACCAACATCCAATCAGTCCACGAAGGGAAAACATAAAAGCTAACATGTACAACAATTTCTTCATGTCAGTTTTGACAAAAGTAGATGGCACACTTCCTAACCACTGCCGTTCAACTATGTCATGTATCGGTCTTCCCAATATAACAGATGATGGTGTTCTTAACTTGTTACTAAAAGTAGACACAAAGAAAACAAGTGGTCCAGATGACATCCCCAGCCAATCCCTTAAGTGATATGCAGAATGGTGCAGCAAATATCCCGGTATCATCTTTCGTATCTAGACGAAAATTGCCGTGTCCAGCCTAAGAATGAGAAAAAATATATAGAACAGTGTAATTTAATCCGATTACAACCCATGTCATCTAAAAATCGCTGTAAAGATTTTTGCTATCGAACCAAAAGCCTTCTCAGCGGAATCCTTCTTATCCTAGAATTCTATGGCTCGAGGTTACAATTGGTGTACAATATATTTTCTAGAAACGACAAGCGTGGGAATTTGTTATTATCGATGCAACCACCCCCGGGAAACAAAAGCTGTACACACATATTATGTGTATTGTGATTATGCAGCAATCCAACGGGTGCTACTGCTCGGCCAAGTGTAGCTCCAGCTACACTTGGCCGAAGTGCTCTACCCTGGCAATGATGTCCATTGTGAGGAGCGGTGGCCGCAAAAATATTGCCACGAAGCTTAGTAATCTTTATTTGTTGTTATTACCAGCCGCCGACGTGTGGCTTTGCCACTGTGATTGTAGCGCGTGGAACGTTCTTGTGCTCTTTGCATGTTCATGTTTGCTGTCACGAAGCGTGGCTTTATCAGTTTTGTAGCGTGAGATGGGGCGAGAGTTGTCTAGAGTGACTGCAGACAAGCATTGAAGGCTCGGTATTATTGAAGAGGTTTTTAGTATTCTTCAGGAGTTTTATCACGATATTTCTGGGCAGAATTTGATTTGAGGACTAGTGAATGCAATATAGATTTGTACTTCGACGACATAGATGAACGTTTCCGGCTATCTCCTCCGCCGAGCTGCTTAGTTGTTTTGCGGGCTCAAGTCAGCCCAATAACGAGTTGATTTCAGTGTTACACCTGTCTGTTTATTTGTCGCCTACGGCTTTGTCAGCACAACTGGACACTATAGGGTGGAGAAGGTTCCGAGAACGTTGCTTGCCATTTGTTTCTTATTCCACGAAGCTTTCATAACGATATATTTAGCATACGCTTTCTCAGTACGGTGGCATAACGTGCGGGCTATCTAAAGCAATTATTGATGTCCGACGTGTGGGCGGAAAAAACGCTGACTTGCCAGCAGCTAGGCAGGCATGACAACCAAGGGCACGCTGTTTGACCACAATTCAGGTTGCGAAGTCACTTGTTATTAATGTTATCAATGGTTAGGCGAAAAAGTAATTAAAGAAACCAGCACGTTCCCCGAATTCTTAACGCGGTATTACACTACTCGAAAGTTTATTTGGTAAGTGCGCTCTCTCCTGGTTCTCACTGTCGCCTCTTCGACTGGTGGTGGGCGCACTCTTTCCAGGCGCAGATGACTGCTTCCCAGCAAGAGGCTGGAAATTCTAGCACGAAAACGGCGGTCGATAAGTCTCTTGGCGGGTGCTCCGTCATCGAAGGTGAGCTCCAGTTTTCTGTTCCAGAAAGCTTGTCTTGGTGTCACTTGGAAGGGGAATCCGGAATCTCTTTACGAGGGCCGCGTGATGATAATGTGTCATTATCACATGGATGCTGCATATTTTCGGCATTACAACGCACCTTCACACAACTAGAAGAACCTGTCTTCCGTTTCGTCAGCCCAGTCAAATGAAATCAAATTTCAATTTATCACCAATTTATGAATGGAAACCAGTTACGCTGTGGATACTGCCACCTTTCACTGACTCTACTGTTTGTATCTGCCCTATTTAAAGCTTTGGAAACTCATGTAACGAAGACTGAAAGTGATGATCATAGGAATATTTCGTTGGTTACCTCCAACCTCAAATTTATCGCAACGCTCACGGTGTTGACAGTGATTATTCATCTGCTCGAATACATGCAACAGCTTCGCAGTTTTCTTTTTCCTTTTTCTTATGTCGAAATTCGTCTCACAGGTACGAGCTGCTCTGTCGTAGGCTTGCACTAAATATAATGTGTTAAATGGGCCACGCAACGCCTAAAATGAGGTAAAGCAAAGCGGTGGAGAGATAAGCACTCCCTCAGTCGTCACTTCATCGCAATAATATTTGACATACATTAACACCGAAGATATCGGAGATTAAATATGGCGCTTCTCTTCCGCCGAACTCAATACTTTGAGACACCTGAAAAAAAAAAAAAAGCTGTGGTTTAGCTTTTGGTTAAACCTGGAGTTACGCGAGAGAAATCTGCATGGCAACGCTTAGGTTCGCATCTCTATGTCGAACACAGGGGCACACCACCGTCACAACGTTTGAAGGAACCTTCTCTGTTGGCAACTCGCTGTTTTACTTCGCCTCTACTAACTACCGAGTTAGCAGTCTTTTTCTTGTTCTTGTTATTGTTATTTTTTTCCTTCTTCTCTTCGTTCTTTTTTCTTCTTGTTCTCCTTCTCCTCCTTCTCCTTCTTCATCTTCTTTCTCTTCTTTTTTTTCTTTCTTCGCTCTTCGGACAGGCACTGGACACTTTTGACCACTAAAGTGCGATGAGGTGAAAGCCTATATCGCGCGGTGGTCTGAAGCCCTCTACTCCGGCACCTCCTTCTGTTTTCACTTTCACCTTCGCGATGACGCGATAGCGTAAGCTACCAGCCAGCATATAAAACCCAGCTTTAACCGAGCCGTATGATGGTCGTGGTGGTGACAAACGTTTATTGATTTAAAAGGGGTGGAGGTATACATGAGCCGGATTTTTGAATATCCAGCCCTTACAGCCCGGGCGCGCTCGACCAAGGCCTTTTGGGCCTGCAGGTCATAGCAGCCGAGCAGGGTCGCCTCCCAGGCCTCCTGAGTGGGGTTGGGGTGAGGAGGAATAGCTGGGTTGGATGGGCAAGCCCAGGATGTCCGAAGACTTGCGGAGAACTGCTCTTTCCGGGCTTCCCATATCGACCCCCTAAATCAGGATCTCGAATTCGAACCCGCGTATTCTTTTAGAGACATTGTTCTTTATTATCAATCTTGACATAGCCTTTACCCTCGCCCGAGTAAAGGTCTATCTAAGACGGAGGAGCGGCTTCTACTCCGTCTGTATACCAACACTCTGCTGTGCCCGGCAGCACTAAAACATTTTAAAGCCGTATGAGCGCGTCTGCGTCGCCCATGGATAACGTACATGCAAGAGTCTTGGCAGGCGGATTCTGATATCACCCTCCCATATGAAAGGAGAGACCCGAGTTGGCAGCTCCTGCCTAAATTTAGTGTCAGGAAGCCCTACGTCGAGTTAGTGGTCGGCCATGACAGCTGCCAGCTGCCACCTCCAACGACTTCTTCTTCCCCTTTCTTCGCTCTTCGGACAGGCACGCACAGGCACGGCGAAATGTTGAGACTGTGGCCAATGTTGCTCTCGCTACAAAAAAACAACAACAACAAAGAAATCTGCCCGCCCACACATTCACAGGGTTCTGCCTCTCCATTCTCGCCTGCGCTTGCACAGCCGTCAACCTTGTCTTGCGCCTGCCTCTGCCACCAGATTCTGTAGTTTCTTCACCACTGAACTGTAACAGTCCGAACGGTTCGTTAGCGAGCGCATGCATATCGGCGGGCAGGCTACTGTTGACACCGGAGGCCGCCGCGGTTAAGCATTTCCCTTCATGTCCCTCTCATTGAGCACACATTAGCGCGCGCTCCTGACATGCGCGGTTTTCGAAAGAAATTAGTTGCTCCCACTGCCCGTCTGTCACCCGTGTCTGTAGCTTTGCTACCGCCTTCCGTGGTTCTACAAACGGCGGCCGGTCTCCTCGCGGAGTTGGCGCGATTGCCAGCAATGAATCAGCGCGGATGCTGGCAAGCAAGCCTGTTAATGCGTGCAAACATGCCCCCGTCGTTTTTAGCCAGAAGCAGGGCTTTCACGATGGTTGGCGACAGGCATCTCTTGTGGTGCATAACTAATGGAATGTGTACACATCACTGGCTTGATCATGAAATGATTATTTCAAGAGATTGCTACGAAATGAGGATATCGGATCACAACAGAGCACGAATTACTCCAACCAAAACCGACACGAACCAAAACGACAACGAAAAAAAAGCACGAACCAAAACTACAGGCGACGACCAAGGGCTGTTGGTTGTATAACGCCGTCATTAAGCATCTCTTTCACTTGTGTTTGTATGGCTTCACATTCTTTCAGTGATATCCGGTGCGGCTGTTGACATATCGGGCGGGCATCATCGGACGTAATTATTCGATGCGTCACTATAGTTTGTTGTACCTTGGATGACGACGCGAAACGGGATGAATTGTCGAGCATTAAAACACGTTGGTTACGACGCTGAGGCGCCGAGAGCTTGGGGCTGATATCAATTTGATCTGGATATGTGTCCGGACATAACACAACTGTAGATATGCAATATTCAAAAACCTCGGCGAAGATTTTAGCGAACACGATGACAATAGTGCGGAAAAGGTGTCGAGGCTCAAGGGCAAGATTTGGTACCAGGATTTCCGACTGACCGTTAGCGCTGCTCATGAGGCTTCGGGTGAAACATGCGCCGTTCGTCAACAAAAGTGGCAGATTACTCTCCGCTACTGCTGTTCCGTCACGTAACTCGTCGCATTTGACACTGACAAAAACACTGCCACACGGTGGGATCAAAACACTATCTGCAGAAATCTTAGGGGAACCTCGTTGGCGAACATTAGCGTTGTCATCACCCTTCTCCGTAGAATCATCCTGGTTCGCTGTCTTATGCTGATGATGGCTCCATTCTCGCGAAGAAAGCCAACACCGAAAATCAGGTCACGTGATCAGTCACGGAGGACCAGTCGGCTGACAATGAACGTGGAGTCTAAATCTGTATCCTGGTGGTGTACTGTCTGAGCGGAGTTATAAAATGGCCGCCAATGGTGCGGATATGCGTACTAAACCATGGTGTCATTACTTTTTTGAGACGTGTTGAATTGCCACATAAAATTGAGAAATTGGCTTCAGTGTCCACTAATGCATTAATGTCGTCACAGTCTAGAAGTACAGGGATGTCTAGCGTTAGCCGGTCCGGGAAATCAGGTGCAGTCGTGTTCATCAGAGTTCTCTGCGTCAATGTCTGCTTCCTCGGTGGTCTTTATCGTGTCGATCTCTAGCGGTCCCGCCCCCAGAGGCCGCGCTCGTTAGTCTTCCCGCAGAGGATTTGGTGATTGGCCCTGTACCGCCCTCGACGAGTTCGAGGCTTGAGGGGAAGTGATAGGCATCGGGGTTACGGCGATCTGGACTGCAGTCGCGTCATGTGTAGCAAGGGCAGCTGTGTCAAATACTATTAAATGCCGCGAAGATGTTGGCCAAACCGTGGCCGAGGAACGTTAGCCAGAAAACACTACAGCCCGAGCTCTCGTTGGTCACTGTAGGTAAAGATAACCAGGCCCCCCCAGTGATAGCATAACCGCCTTCGGTCAGACGACCGCCAGATATCCGATTTGCGCAGCGCATATCGATCATTCTGAGCATAAAGCGCTGGATCCACGGTAGGTGGTTGGACAGGAGGGCCTGGAAACAATGGTGCTGAAGTCTGAGCAGGTCGCCGCAGCATATCAGCGTAGGTAGGCCGGACATACTACGTCGGGAAAGGCTGCGGTTCGCCAACCAGTAATGGATGCGTCATAATATGTTGCACTTCGTCGCAGAAGAATCTAGCAATAGAGCCAGCTGTTGGTTGCGACACACCACAAATCTTCTGCAGCTCCTCACGCACGATGGAATGGATCATGACGCGTAACATGTCAATGCTATTGATGACGTCCGGGAGCAACTCCGCTACTGAAGCGGCGAGGACAGGTCTGTGGTGAACGGCGGAGCGCTATTTAAGAACTTGCTCCATCGTTACTGCCTCCGTTTAAAAACTCAGCAACAGTTCCTGCCAGCTTGCGCACGAGCACGCCAAAAGCTGTTCTTTAACGCCGTTCATTAGGTAGCGTAGCTTTCTTGCCCTTCGACATCGCCGTGTCAGTTCGTCGGAACAGCTGCGTCATGTCCTCTACGTACATTTGAACCGTCTCGTCTGGAAGCTGTATGCGAGACTGAAGAGCCAGCTCTGCTTTTTCGATGATCCGTGCTAGTGTATGCTTAGAGAAGTTTACTGTGGAACTTGCGCCATGATGTAAGGGCATCTTCCCGGTTCTCCTACCAAGACGAGCGCCGTTCCCTAGGCTGCAGAAGACGTTCCTCAGCTTCCCAGTGTCGTCCCGCGGACTCAATGCACATACGCGTTCATACTGAGCGTGCGGTGTTCCACGTCCTCAAGCTGAGTACCGTGGAGGAGGTTTGGCACTAGTGGGCTGTAGAAGGTGTAATGCGCAGCGCTTTGCATGGTTGGTCTAGGAGCAGGCGCAGGGGTAGCCGACAAGGGTGCGTACTCTAGGGACAATGTTTTTGCGACTCACTCGGTGAACAGGAGTTTCGGCAAGCGGAGGCCGGAGATCCTCAGCATGGGTATCACTCTAGAAGATATGCCAGCAAGGCTACCCAGAGTTCTCCACCATGATGTCATGGTGCAGAAGAGACAAGCAAACGTTCAGCACGGTTGCTTCTTCTTCTTCTTCTTCTTCCTTGATATTTGGCACATACCCATGAAGGGGGATTGGCCAGGGTTCAGTGTGGACTGCCAAATGTCCTACAGAAACTGAATTAGTGTATTAAAGTAATTGACAACTAAACAAAAACTTAAGATTTAAGGTCACAAAAGTTATTGAAAGAAAAATATGAAGCAAAAATTTGGAATACAATTAGCAAGGGAATCTGTCCGTAGCTGTAATGTAGTTATGTAAGTACTGACAAACTTGAGGCAACGCAAATCCCTTCGCACTCGCACCGAAGGAGAGTGAAAGTGGGACCGACAACGTAAACCCCAAGCATGCAATTGGAGTTTCTAAATGCACCTTCCTCTGATGTGAAAACCTTCGGCAAGCGAGAAGGAAGTGATCAATATTTTCAATTTCACCGCGAGCCTCACAAAGGCTTGTGGGGCTGATCCCTCATCTACATAAATAAAGATTTGGGCGAGGAATCCTGCATCTCAGGAGAGTCATCGTTACTTCACACTGCCGTGATTTACATGAACGAACTTTCCATGAGTATATGAGATGCTGGTATTCGGCTGTAGATAGCAAAGGATCATTGCATGAAGCGGCTAGGTATTGATATCACTGGAAACGAGACATTCCAAAAATGGTGATATTAGGGATGGTACATGAAACAGATGCATCAAGAGCTGATTTAGCCAGGAAATTTGCCGCTTCGTTCTGGAAAATACCGCTGTGACCGGGTACCCAGATGAAGCTTAATTCTTTCACCCACCCCGGTATGAAATATTTTAGTGAGTGGCTCAACAGAGCATGTCGTGCTGACTCCAGGGACAATAAAACATGAAAACAGTCTGGTAGAAAAATTATTTTTGATTGACTGCAGAGAACTTTTAGTAGTGCTAGACCAATTGCCATAAACTTTGCTAGAAATATCGGTGTGTAATCCGGGACACGCACCGAAAAACTCCAGGAAAGAGACTGAAAAAATTCCAATCGCTGCTTTGTGCGCCATCACAGACGCATCAGTGGCAATTACAGTGTGATCAGGGAACTTTTCAAGGTGTTCACATAGGAGACTGGATATTAGACTTGAGGGTAAGTGCTTCACATTAGATGGAAATATAGAATCATAATTTATATCCACAAAGCAAGGTCCACACCAATGTTTGCTAAAATGCTCTGCGTGAAAACAACCTGGGGCTTGCAGACCCTTGGCCACTGGTGAGTGAGAAAGAGGGCGGGGTTTGACACAAAAATAGGTATAACTACACCGGGAGTAGCCTCAAATGATCGCAAGAATGATCTGACAGTTAGAAGCCGGAAACGGGAGTTAAGGTCCGAAATGCGGGCCTCCAAGTACAGAACAGTGGTAGAGACTGACTGTGGAAGCCCTAGGCAGAGGCGCAGCGCCCGTCTTTCTAAAAGCAGCAAAGGATGCAGCTTATATTTTGGACACCCAGAAAAAAGAATGCAGCAAAATTCCAGAATCGGTCTCACATAGGCTTTGTACAAAAGTAGAAGAGTATCTCGACGCATACCAAATTTCCTTTTAATTATCCGTATCAGCCTACCAAGGGCACGCTAACCTTTCCGAACATTAGACTTGATGTGAAGCCTCCAATCCATACTAGCATCATACGTGATGCCTAAATACCGCACAGATTCCACTTGAGGTAAGACATCTGAGCGGTAGTTTAACGAAACATATAAGGGTGTTATGGTTTTAAAAACTAGCACACTACTTTTGGATACATTTAAAACCAATTTAATTTTGTCCAGCCAGACCTCAAGTGCATTTAGGTAAGCCTGTAGTGAACGATATAGGTCATGCATATCTTGCATATCTTGAATATCTTGCATGAATCTGCGTATACATATACTGTGACATCAGGATGAGCCGGAATATCGCACATTAATATATTAAAAAGGAGTGGGGAGAGCACAGAGCCCTGAGGCACCCCTCTTGTCTGTGCGTAGGTGTCCGAGATTAATGAGCCATCAGTGCAAAATAATTCTCGTCCTTTCAAAATTCCCTGTTCCACGCGTAGAACGGAGGACGTAATAATGACAACCTGTTAAGTAGAATTGAATGTTCAATGCTTTCATAGGCCTTAGCAATATCGAGCGTCACTAACGCTGATACCTCCTTGTTGAACATTGCAAGGCGAGTCCTGCTTTCTAAATCTACATGTGCAGACCATATCGAGCGTCCATTGCGGAAACCAATCTGGGAAGAACTCAAAGCATTAACCTCTGAGATATGCTTTGAGAGGAGGCCATGCACAATTATTTCTATTAATTTTACTAGATTCGAAGTCAAAGCTATCGGCCGAATGTTTAGAACATGAAATCCTCTTCCAGGATTTTTCAAGACCAGTATAATTTTCGCCAGCTTCTAGACGTGCGGCAGCCATGCAGATTCTATTGATTCATTAACCAGATCCAGAAGATCCTGAATGAATTCATTTGCTAAAATTTTGAGCATACCTACCGTAACCCCGTCCCAACCTGGAGCCGAGGTTTTAATGGAAGAAATCACAGATAGGAGTTCTGACCTATCAACCTCAACATAGTTTGAGCAGGAAATGGGAGCGTGCAAGGGAACTCTGCACTGCTCCTGGAAACGTAATGCTAGTCCTTGTGCAATTGGTTCCAACTCATCATTTGCCTCCTGTGGAGACAACACTACTGAACGTAATGACTGAGAAAGGTGCGAGTTTCTATTTCGTCCCATGAAACGATACAAAGCCTTCCTGTGCTTAGGGTTTGACAAATAAGTATTTAAATTTGCGTTGTACTCGTCCTTTGCCTGCGCTATGGCTCTTTTAAATGACGCCGAACAAAATTTGTTGTTTATCCAGTTTACTGGGCTCTGGTTATAAGAAAAGCTTTTCCATGCTGCTTTTCTACGGCGGAAGGCTTTCTGACACGCGTCATTCCACCATGGGGATAGCGACTTATTGTTTACTGCAGCCGCACAGTAAACTGGGAATCTACAGTAGCATTCGCAATTGAGGAAAATACCTTTTGTGCTTTGTCGGTCCTACATGAACAAAGGTTTGATTTGAGGGAGGAGCGTAGCGAAGCTAAATATTTGGCGTTGTTTACTAGCTTACGGTCAAAAATGCTATTTCGTATTGTGCTCATCATGATGGTAAATGTTATTGGAAAGTGGTCACTAGATGTACCACTGTCTACTGTTGACCATCCTCCTATACCTATCCCACCTGCTGGCAGGGATAAATCGATGACAGATCGCGAATTTCCGCGCATGAAGGTTATAGCCCGAGAATTGCAGCAGCGCACAGCATTTGCCGACATCCATGTCCATACCAACTGTTCACATGCGTCGGAATAGTTATCCCAAAGAGTATGGTGCGAGTTCAAATCACCTGCAATAACGACCCTATCAGAATTTGCAAGTAATCTGTCAAAATAGTCTGCGCTACGTACACCTATGGGGCAGTAGACGTTAGAGACTTTGACAGGGCCACAATGCGGCAATGTGATATCTACATCCAAAATCTCACATTCAGGATTCATTATTGTTTTGCTTATTTTTGCCCGGTGACATAATTTTGACGATATCAAAGTTAATAAGACACCGCCCCTACCGTTTACACGATCGGCGCGGAAAACATGAAATTTCTTTAAGGTCAATGACTTTGCGGGGGAGAGCCAAGTTTCTTGCAAAATCACTATGTCTGGCTTATGTGTTGAAAGGAGAAGATATAAATCTGGAAGTGAAGATACAATAGAGCGACAATTCCACTGGAGAACGTGTACACCTGCCATGATTACTTACCTAAAAGTGAGGCCGCAACAGCCTCTTTTAACACATCGGTTTGCTGTAAAGCTTTGGAAGGCCCTTTTTTAGTTTTGGTCTGGGAAATGGAGGACTTAGAGGGTGAGGTTGAAGCACGGCGCTTCTGAGTAGGGCATGCCATTTCAACATCATTAAAGCAAATACCTTTGCGAGAAATGCTTACAGGGACACTGTCGATAGGGTGCACTTGAGCCAGCACTAGAGAAGAAGCTGCATTTAAACTTTCAGAACAGGTTTGAGATGAAATAGATGCTGGAGTCAGCACAGGTTGAGGTGGGCAAGATGACTGGCTACCAACAATACCAGAGAAGGCTTCAGTAAAGCTGGTAAGCATACGGTCAACCACGACAGAAAGGGCTTTTTCAACCGTTTTCACAATTGCGGTAGACAACGTGGCCTCAAAGTCTGGGGTAGAAGGGCGCACATAGTTGGCATAAGTGTGCCTTTCCGATCAAGAAGGGCATAAGCATCTGCTCGAGAGCAACGATTCTCTTGAATTAATTCTAGTAACGCCTGCTCCTGAGAACATTTCTCACAACTGGCGTCATCAGCCGTGTGCTCGTTACTACACAGACAACAGCTAGGTTTTGCAGCGGTACAGCGATTAGAAGAGCGTCCTTCCCCACACACCCTGCATCTTGTCACAGACTTACACGCTCTTCCACTGTGTCCAAATCGCCAGCAGTTGGTACTTTGAAGGGGGCGAGGACGTAGCGGGTCAATGCGCTAAATAATGGGCCAAATTGTTAACTCCGATGGACACATGAGACCGGCAAAAGTTGTTATAACTGACTGTAGCAACACGCACCCCGGCCACCATGCGAGAGCAGCGATACACTGAAAGAACACCAGCTCCTGTGTCCTGAAATTCCTCCAAAATTTCTTGAGCAGTAGATGCAGGATCCACTCCATGAACAAGCCAGCTGTTCAGGAATAAAGGCTTTGACAGGAATCGAGGTAAAAGAACTGCAGCGTAGCAGATCTGACACACAATTAATGTTTGCAGATTTGCAAACTATACCTCGTCTCCCAAAAGGTCGCACCTCAGAGATATCAAGGTAGTGATCCGTCAGACTTTTGAGTTGCTGCAGAATAGTTTTCGGATTTTTCATTTTGAGCATTCCATCGCCTATCGGTATGAGTGCGACAGGAATCACATCGACACCATTTTTAGCAAATGATTCCAGAGGCAAGCTTTCAATCGGCAGGCTGGCGAACCAATCTGCCGAGCCCCCTCCCGGGGAGGTGAAATACATGCCTGTGCACAAGGTAATGACACCTTTACATTACCAAACCCTATTAAGCTTGCCTGAACCCTGGCCAAAACCCTCCTGAACGTGGAAAGGTCTCACCACGAAGAAGCACCAGGCACCGAACACCTTGAGGACTCCCAGGACCGCTTTTGAGTAGCCTTTTTCTGGCTGTAGCTAGCACAGGATCACCTTCGGACGCAAGCTGGGCGCTGGAAATTCGTGACCGCAGAAGACGGTGCCGCCAGCACTGTTTTGCAGGTTCTTGTTGTTGTTGTAGTTCTCCTCTAATGCGATGGCACATACCCAAACAGTAGGGATCGGCCAAGAATTGGGGTGCAGAGATATTAGATTTTGAGATGTATAACTACATCACAGAAATAAAAAAATAAATGCTAGGGAATAGAGGAGGAAATGTAAATATGATAAATCAAAATATAAAAGAGTAAATACTAACGCACGCAGTAGCAGAATAGTAAGATTTATATGTACAGAATAAAGCTTCAAAGCATATTAGCAAGGTAGACGTTTTATTTCTATTAAGAAGTTTTGAATGGCATTAAAAACATGCCTGTGGCTGTACCCAAGCATGGTAGCACCGAACGATAATAAAATTTGGCTGTTCAAATTAAGACCCAGCTGTTGTAACGGCTTCTCTAAATACCGTTTTCTCATCATGGTAAAACGGCGGCAAAAAATCGAGCAATGATCTATTGTTTCCGGTTCCCCGCAGAATGCGCAGACAGGAGAAAGCGCCAAACCAGACCCGTGCATATAGAAATTTAGGGGCGGAATACGACAGCGTAGCCTGGTTAGAGAGACCTCAGTCTGCCTTGATTGACATGATTTCATATTCCAGGAATACTTGAGATGCAGGTAGTCATCCGATGATAAAATAGATCCAGACTGCGTGCTTAATAAGGCACGCCGCCGAAATCGTGCTGCTGTTATGTACGCTGTTGCCGGGAGGATGGGCAATACAGGGCCATTCGGATAATCTTTAGCTAGTCTGTCAGCAACCTCATTGGCTGTCACATTGCTGTGTCCTGGTACCCACACTATATTGTTACTTAGCTGTATTCGCTGTTCGTGATGAGGATGAAGAAGTGCAACAGACTCGGAGAAGACGACGACGCTGAGTGTTGTGAAATCGGTGCCCTCTTCAACGTTAGTTGCCCTCTGTGCCCTCTTCAACGTTAGTTGTGCGGACAGCTTTGGGACTGTAAATCTTCCACATAACATCTCTTGGTGGAGGTGAATCTTTTCGATCCCCTGCGACAAACTGGATCTCCGCAGCGGCCGCTACATCGGAACCACCAGGATGACTACCGACGCCTCTACCTCTACAGCCGCCGCACCTGCTGTTGTAATGGCCCACCCCTGTGACCCCGGAACCTTCTGCGGGACCGACGACGTCGACGTAGACGACTGGCTAGCCCTATACGAGCGCGGGAGCAAGCACAACAGGTGGGATGCCACACTCATGCTCGCGAATGTAATATTTTACTTGGCTGGAACCGCGCGGGTGAGGTTTGGAACCCACGAAGACGAGCTAACATCTTGGGATATTTGCAAACAGAAGCTGCACGACCTATTCGGAAAGCCTATTGGCCGCCACATTGCCGCCAAAAAAGCGCTCGCCTCTCGCGCCCAAACGTCTACGGAGTCTTATTTCACTTACATCCAAGACGTCCTGTCTCTATGCCGCAAAGTCGACCAAGGCATGCCTGAGGAGGATAAAGTCGGCCATATAGTAAAAAGCATTGCCGACGATGCCTTCAACCTCCTGTTGTGCAGGGATTGCTCCACCGTGGACTCTGTGCTACAGGTGTGCCGACGTTTCGAGCAGGCGAAACAGAGGCGCATTTCTCACCGTTTCTACCGGCTGCCGAACACGGCTGCTAGCTCCTCCTGTATCAATATCCCGACTCCTCGACCGCCTGCTAACGACAGCACTTTGACACGCATTGTCCGCCAAGAGCTTGAGGCAATGACTCCCGCGGTCTCGCTGTCGTATACACCCGACAACACCCTGACTACCATATCACTTATTAAGGCTGTTGTTCGCCAAGAGGTTGCGAATATGGGCCTCCCTTCTACCTGCACCACGGACACCACGGATTCAGGACCTGCTCCTCCAGTAATTGCTGCCACCTCAACCAACGCCGGTTTCTCGCCCCGATATCATTACCGCAACCCAAATTAATGGCATACCCACGACAATCGCCCCATCTGTTTTACTTGTTCTCGCGTTGGCCACATTTCCTGTCACTGCCGTAGTCGCTGGTACACGCCATCTCGTCAGTACACCTACGTCGACCGCCGCGGAGACTATGCCCCTCGCTATTCCCCACCTCGCCCCGACCAGACCCTTGCTGACCCCGGTTCCACTGTCCGTGCTGCCAACCGTTCACCATCCCCACAAGCACGACGTTCGCGTTCTCCTCTTCCTCGCCGCAGTTCGCCACCGTCCTATTCTGGCCACGTACCGGAAAACTAGCCAATGCAGCTCCCGGAGGTGACGCTGCATTTATGACCCGGACCGAAAAACCTCTGTTGACCCCTGCCCTACAAAATAACCGTATCGACGTCCTTGTGGATGGAGTTTCCGTTTCTGCTCTAATTGATACAGGCGCCCAACTGTCCGTTTTCAGCTCCTCATTTCGCCGTCGCCTCAAGAAAGTCCTTACGCCAGCCGTCTCGTCCACAGTTCGCGTCGCCAATGGCAGCCCTGCTGCCGTGGTTGGCATGTGTACGGCGCGAGTTACAATTGCTGACCGTCATGCCCCAGTGTTGTTCACCGTCCTACATGAATGCCCCCACGACGTTATCCTTGGCATTGATTTCTTAACAGCCCACTCTGCCCTTATTGACTGCTCTAGCGGCCTACTTCGCTTGGACCTTCCGCTCTGCTCTGAAGAACCCTCCTGCTCACCCCGCCTTCGATCAGCACAGTTTAGCCGCTTTCCTCCTGAAACTGCCGTTTACATCCCCATGTCGCCATTTCCACCCGTCCCAGATGGCGATTATCTCGCTTGTCCCATTCCTGATGTCATGCTGCAGCGGCACGTCACCCTTCCTCATCTAATTGTGCACATCTCCCAGAACCGCACCACTCTCCCTGTCCTTAACTTCAGCTTTTCAACTCAAGTTCTGCCCGAGGGAATTTCATTAGCTGCGCTGTCCCCGATTACCGATTGTGCCATTTCAGCTCTGTCTACAGATCATACAACTGCCGTCCTTGCCAACAACCCCTCGTCGCCCACATCGCGCCCTGATCCGCTTAACAGCATGATTGCAGCTGATCTGCAACCTGAATTCGCCGCTGTGTTACACAAGCTTTCGTTTACCTACAGTGACCTTTTCGACTTTGGTACCCGCCCATTGGGTAAAACGACAGTTGCCACCCACCGCATTGACACCGGTGACGCCAGTCCTATTCACAGGCGGCCCTATAGCGTTTCGCTTGCCGAACGACGCGTCATTCAAACGCAGGTCGAAAAGATGTTAGCGAACGACATAATCGAGCCTTCCAGTAGCCCCTGGGCATCCCCTGTCGTGTTTGTCAAGAAGAAGGATAACAGTTGGAGATTCTGCGTTGACTACCGTCATTTGAATAAGATAACCAAAAAAGATGTATATCCTCTTCCGCGCATCGACGACGCGCTTGATAGTTCGCACGGAGCCAGCTACTTTTCATCCTCGTTCCGGCTACTGGCAGATTTCTGTCGACGAGAGAGACCGTGAAAAAACAGGGTTCATCAGCCCTGACGGCCTTTATCAATTCAAAGTCATGCCTTTTGGCCTATGTAACGCCCCTGCAACTTTCGAACGGATGATGGACTCATTGCTGCGCGGCTTCAAGTGGACGACTTGTCTTTGTTACTTAGACGACGTCATTGTTTTCTCGTCCGCGTTTGACAGCCACCTCTCTCGCCTTTCTACCATTTTCGAGCTATTCCGCCACGCCGGCCTTCAACTCAACTCAAAGAAATGCAGTTTCGGCCATAGGGAAATCAAAGTGCTTGGTCACTTGGTTAACGCTTCCGGTGTCCAGCCTGACCCTGACAAGATACGTGCCGTCAGAGATTTTCCCACTCCGCGTTCATCCAGCGATGCCCGAAGCTTTATTGGCCTATGTTCTTATTTCCGACGATTCGTCCCGAACTTCGCCGTCCTTGCTCGTCCGCTCACCCAACTCCTCAAGAAAGACGTTTCATTCTATTGGGGGCCTGAACAAGTTGCAGCTTTCTCAGAGCTTATTGCTGCTTTAACTACGCCACCAGTCTTGGCCCACTTCAACCCTTCCGCCAATACTGAACTCCGTACCGACACAAGTGGCCATGGAATAGGAGCTATACTCGCTCAGCGACAACACGGCCGTACAAGGGTGATTGCGTATGCCAGCCGCCTCCTCTCAACACCCGAACAAAAGTATTCTATTACAGAGCGACAGTACCTGGCGCTTGTCTGGGCTATTACGAAATTCCGCCCTTATTTGTTTGGCCGCAATTTTCCGGTGATAACAGACCATTCTGCCTTTTGCTGGCTTTCCTCTCTCAAAGATCCTACTGGCCGTTTGGGGCACTGGGCGCTACGATTACAAGAATACACCTTTTCCGTCGTCTACAAGTCCGGCCGGCTTCACCAAGATGCAGACTGTTTGTCATGTCATCCCGTCGACTCCCCTAGTCCTACAGACTCTGACGATGATGCATATGTCTTGTCGGTCTCCGCTTTTGCCAAAATTGCCAAGGAACATCACTTAGATCCTTCTCTGCATTCCATTATCTTCCGTCTTACCTCCGACCGCCCTGACCCATCTTTCGCCTTATTTGTGCTCCACGAGAACACCCTATACCGACGTAATATGCGACCAGATGGCACAGACCTTTTGCTTGTCGTTCCCCAACACCTGCGTTCCACCATCCTTGAACAGTTTCATGATGCTCCCACGGCTGGCCACTTGGGTGTCTCTCGCACATACGACAGCCTGCGCCGACGTTTCTACTGGCCGGGGCTCTACCGCTCTGTCCAGCAGTACATTGCCGCATGTGAACTGTGTCAGCGTCGGAAGGAGCCCACAATTTCGCCTTTAGGTCATATGCAGCCGATGCCCATACCAACTGACCCGTTTTTCCGTATAGGCGTCGACCTCCTTGGCCCCTTTCCAGTTTCTACCTCGGGGAACAAATGGATCGCCGTCGCCACCGATTACGCTACTCGGTACGCTATTACCCGAGCCATCCCGACCAGCTGCGCCACAGACGTCGCTGACTTCCTTCTAGAAAACGTAATTCTTCATCATTGTGCTCCTCGCGAACTACTAACTGATCGTGGACGCTGTTTCCTGTCGCGAGTGGTTGACGAAATTCTTCGTTCGTGCTCCGTCCGCCACAAATTCACCACCGCATATCACCCCCAGACCAACGGCCTCAAGGAACGTCTAAACCGTACCCCCACAGACATGCTGGCCATGTATGTGTCTGACGACCATCGAGATTGGGACGTTCATCTCCACTTTGTCACATTCGCCTACAATTCATCTGTCCATTCTACCACTGGATACTCCCCATTTTATTTATTATTCGGCCGACACCCGTTACTACCCTTCGACACCTCTCTACCCGTGGCAGACGCCACCACTACTTACACCAGTGATGCCGTCACCCGCGCTCACGATGCCCGCCGGATAGCTCATGCCAGGCTCTCTGCATCCCAAGACTCTCAAAAGATCCGGTACGACAGCCGCCACCGTGATGTCCACTACACTCCTGGATCTCTCGTTTTGCTGTGGCTCCCGTGCCGTCTAGTGAGCTTGTGGGAAAAACTTTTGCCCCGTTACACTGGCCCTTACCGTGTTTTGCGCCCCGTGACCGACGTCACCTACGAAGTTGAATCTGTGGTTCCGAAGTCCCCGTCCACAGCTCCAACCTCCGAAATAGTGCATGTGTCCCGTCTAAAGCCCTATCATCAACGTTCTATTTCGCTAACATAGACCGCACCGGGACTGTGCTTATCCCGCGGGGGGTAGTGTTAGCTGTATTCGTTGTTCGTGATGAGGATGAAGAAGTGCAACAGACTCGGAGAAGACGACGACGCTGAGTGTTGTGAAATCGGTGCCCTCTTCAACGTTAGTTGTGCGGACAGCTTTGGGACTGTAAATCTTCCACGTAACAATATGTATGAGGCTCAAATGTGAGGGGAGCAATGAAAGAAAGGTGTTTAAAATTGGCGAATCCATATTTGAAGAAAGCGACAAGCACAAGGAATAAGAGTCTGTAATTACAGCCACTGTTGAGTATTTTGGGTCTAGTTTGCGCAGAGCAAGCATCACCGCCTGCAACTCCGCCTGGAAAGTTGGAGTAAAATCCGGAAGACGGACTGAAAAAGCCCAGTCTAAAAGCGGACAGTATATTCCAACGCCGGCTTTTTCATTAAATTGAGAAGCATCCGTTGCTATAGTTATGCTAACGGGAAAACTTTGTAAATGATCTTCTAATAATCCATTTAAAATGTGAGGTGATAAGTGTTTTGCATTATTTGGGAAAATGTCATCATAGACAATTTGAATCGACGATGCACTTACTTTTGTTGGAAGGATGTTAGAAAGGACTACGTGCAAAGGTTGTAACAGATTTTGCACTAGAATTACCTGCGGGGTATGAAACCGAGGCTATCCGACTCCAAAAAAGGAGTCTGGCTAGCAACAAGAACTTGATATGGAGGGGTGGAATTGTGATTCATATATTTTTAGATACGTCTGGACAGTCAAGAATTGTAATCTAGTTAACAACGGTGGTATTCGGGCTTCAAGGTATAATACATTGTTAGCCACAAATTTGGGGAGCCCAAGGCATAATCTAAGCGCTTCCCGCTCTAAAAGAACAAGCGGACGAATTTTGTAAGCAGGTGAACCAGAAAATAACACAGATCCAAATTCTATAATTGGGCGGACATACATAACATAAATCATTAAAAGTGCGTCTCGCCGCATCCCAGACCTTGGATTGCTTAACCTGCGCAACATACCCACAGCACGTGCCCCCTTCGCTGCAACATGTTCAATGTGATCCCTCCATGCCAGATGGTCATCGTAAATCACCCCTAGATATTTCAAAGACTTAACTTCAGGAATCATTTCCTGCTTAAATGTTAGAGAAAGATTTACCGGATCCTGAATTTGGAAAACAAGGAACGCGCACTTTTTAACGTTTAATGTAAATCTTAAGTCACATAACCAATTTTGAAGGGAGCTTAGGTACGATTGCAGGCGCCTGTTGAGGGATTGAATGTCAGGTGCAGCCGTAAAGAATGCGATGTCATCCGCATAGACATACGTGCGAACCTCCTGATGAGTGGGAATTGAACTCATTAAAATGTTAGAGCACGGGCGAGAGAACTGCCCATTGAGGGACACCTCTGGTTTGTTGATATTTGCCAGAATGCACTCCATTCAATGAACAGTAAAATTGTCTGTTTTGTAGAAATGTAGATATCCAATGAATTAAGTATTGTGGAAAACGTAGAGATTCTAATCTGTGCAATAAAATTCGGGGCTCTACACTATCATAAGCCTTCTCTATATTGAGAGTCACCAATGCAGCATGCATTTTTTTGCGCCGCGCAAGAAGAATTTGACTCTCAAGGTCGGTATGTGCATTCCATATTGAAAATTTTGCTCGAAATCAGATTTGACAGGGACTAAGAATATGTTTTTGTTCGACAAACTCGGTAACCCGTTTGAGTACGACCCTTTCAATTAATTTTACCAAGTTTGATGTTAAAGATATTGGTCTGATAATGTCCAAAGTATAGCCACCACCATTATGTTTCCGTAAAGGAATCACTGGCTAATTTCCAGTAACCAGGTATCCAAGAATGGATAATTGAGTAATTTACCAATTCTAACAAGGAATTTGGAGACACCTCAAAGAGGATCTTTAAAAGTTTTGACGTTACCCCATCAGGGCCAGGCGCAGCAGTTGGCAATGTCAATACAATCGAATAAAGCTGAGAAAATGTAATTTTAGGGACATCCTTAACCGTATACATTGGGTCTACAGACATAGGGGATTTGTGAAGTGTTGACAAAAAAACGCTTTTCTAAACCTTTAGCGATATTTTGTACTGTTTTAAGAGCTTCTTTAGGAGTCGAAACACATGAGGGTACATTTTTTGAGACAGGAATCTTTTTCCGTGATTTTAAAAACCTGAAAAGTGCACGTCGGTTATTAGATTGTGAAAGGTAATTGAAATACTCAGTATCGTAATTATCTTTCGCTTGTGCGACTGTGCGTTTAAATGTAGCTGCAAAAAATTTATAATCATGCCAATTTTTGGGGCACTGGTTGTGAAGGAGCTTCTTCCATGCAGCCTTTCTTCTTCTATAATCGCACGAACAATCTGCATTCCACCATTTTGTTGATGTATTGCCTTTAGATGCACGTACTAAGAATTCACACTTCTTACGACAGGATGCAATAGCCTGGCATAATGTTTGCGATTTTAACTCTTCCGTAGCCTCAACCACTGACCCAAGAGACGAAATCAAAAATGAGTGAAACGGGTTATAATTTACGTATGATCTCAACTGAGATGTCGGCGGAGTTAAGCGGCAGTCAACCTCAAAAACAATAGGTATATGGTCGCTAGAGGTGCCACCATCAATTGTCGACCAATTTAGTGTAGAAACACTAGTGCTGGAAAAAGTTAAATCTATCACAGATTGACTGTGAGCACGTACAAAAGTTGGTAAGCCAGAATTCATGCAGTTAAGGTTATTGTCTGAAAGCTAATCCCACAGACGCTTGCCGCAGGGATCCGTCTTGTAACCCCACGAAACATGGTGCGAATTAAAATCTCCAGCCAAAATAACCGAATTTTGACAATTAACTAGTAGGTGGTCTAGAGATCTGGTGTCCTGAACACCATGAGGGAAATAAACATTCGCTAATGTAAACGGACTGAACCCTGGAATTTCAAAATCTAAAGCCAATAATTCAGAATCTAAAGTAGAATATTGAAAAGAAATCTTAGCTCTATGACAAAATTTTGAAGAAACTAGAATCAGTAACCCACCACCTCTTGACTGCCGGTCTTGTCGGAATGATCGATAATTTTGTAAGTGAAAATGTTTTTCAGTTGTAAGCCAAGTTTCTTGCAAAACGATTATTACTGGATTATGTTTTAAAGAAAGATAAACTAAATCTGTAGTAGCTGAAAGAAGAGATCTACAGTTCCACTGAAGAACTTTTACTTTCCTATCGTTATGTAATCCGGGCAGCAGCAACAGCCTGCCCCAAAATGTTTTCCTTTGGTTTAGAGCCTAGCTGTTGCTTTTTTGATTTTGCTTGTGGGCGAGGTGATGACGGGTTTGACAACGAAGATCCACTGCGTTTTAGAATTCGCTTATCTGTCTCTCCCATATCTGCATCATGAGCCTCGTCTGACTTGTGGGAATTTTGCATAGGTGATGCGGAAAGAGACTCATTTTGCGAACAAGACATTGCAGCTAATGAGTGCTGCACTGATAGTGAATGCCCAGGTGCCGTAGAAGAAACCATAGCAGTTTGCACAGTCTGAGAAATGTGAGCTGCCAGAACGTTGGATATGCATTCTGTGACTGTTGTCACAATCCTATCCATCATTTTGGTCATGGTTGCTTCCACAGCAGGTATTATGGTTTTAGACATCATGGAATCTAATGATGCTCCTGAACGGGCTGACACACCTGCATACCCATGAGCTCTGTCTTTAATTTCCTGAATTGCCTCACGCCTCGAGCAACGTTTGCGGTTAATAATCTCCAGAATTGTCATTTCATGCGCTCTAGAAGGACATTCCAAAGAATTTACTGAGTGAAGTCCGCCGCAAAGACAACATTTGACAATTTGATCAGAGCATAAGTGTGCTTTATGGGCATCACCGCATTTGCAACACCGCAAAGTGGATTTGCAACCGCCTGCTGTATGGCCATAACGCCAGCAGTTGTTGCACTGCAGAGGCTTTGATGGTAGGGGATCTACTCTGAATATTAAAGGCCACGCTTTAATCTCCGATGGACAGACTGTGCCTGCAAATGTAGCAATAACCGATTCTGTCGGCACACGAACATTATTGACCTCCCGGCTACAGCGATAGACCGCAACAACGCCTGCCGCGGAAAGAAGGTCAAGGACTTAATAAGGAATCTACACCTCGGACTAGACCTTTTGTGCTGGCCAGGTGTGAAGGGATAAAACGGCTTACCTGATGAGGGGCGAAAGTAGAGCATTTTAGCAGGTCCTTTATACATGACAGGTCTGGTGAACGGCAAAGAATCCCGCCGCGACCAAATTGGCGCACCTCGGCTATTCCTTCGTAGAAGGAAGTGATTTCCTGAAGGGCAGCTCGAACAGCTCCTGGGTTGTTCATTTTAATGGTGCCCCCATCCTTAGGTACGAGTGCCACAGGGATGTTGCGGACACCGGAGCTCTGAAAAGCTTCCAAGGGCAGATCATCGGTCAGGAGGGAAGCCGACCAAGTGGAGCGCCCTTGGCCGGGGGACTGCGTCGACATTACCTTAAATTGACAATGTCACCGCGTGCGTTAGTCAACAGAGAACAAAAAAAGCACAGGGGAAAGACAAAACCGGGACCAGCAACCAAATACTTAGCCGATCGTCAAGTGAGCTCAGCTGCCAACCTTCTGCCAGCTGCCAATCTTGATGACCGTTGTATGCATAGGGGTGGAAGAAAAAAAAAGTAAGTTTGCAGGTTCAATTGCGCGAGTGTCATCTTCTTTCTAAAAACATCGTCGTCTTCGGATGCCTCCTAATGAGAACTTGGTGGCAATATTGTATATTTGTGGAGCTATGTACCGGTGTGAATAAAACTTTCCATGTTTGCGATGCTAAAGAACAAGCCGGCCCACCACCTGAGGTCAAATTCCCGGCGTCGAATACCTTGGCTCGAACAAGCTAGCTCTCGCTTTAAAACAGCGATTTCCACGTCTGCATTTAGCAACTGCGAGTTGACAGAATTAATTATGCTAACGACATTATCTCAGGATGTGGCTTCTAAAACTACCTAAAAAAATTGAGAACTTTTAGCTAATGAGCAATTCAGTGGGAGAGACGATTTGTGAGATAACTGTCCTCTTATCGGAGGTAGATGGGACTGCCCTTTTCCCTTCGAAGAAAGTATACGATTTGAAAGCACAAATGTATGTACTTTGAGCATGTAAGTGAAGGTTAATGACACATAGTGTGCGCGTTTTGTGGCATTTGTGTCACGCCTACTGCGTTGTGACTTGAGTGCTAAACAGTTTAATTTTTTACTTAAATTTAATTAATTAGATGAGGACCTCAAAGACATCACCAGGTTTTTCTTAGTTCCGTCTTCGGGTAGATAATTTGAGTATTCATTTTCTATCACAGAGAAAGTTTTTCGGAGTCTTGTATGTCGTTTTGCTCATCTTGAACTATGTAATCCTTCTATATTTAGCAATGCAAATCAACATGCAACAAAATTCTGCTTTTGATTTACTATACTCAATAAAAACACGAACGCTGCAATCTCAGCCAGTGGTTACTCTATTTTAATCCACATGTTTCTGGATTGAAATACATGCATAGCGACTATTTTCAGAAATATTGCACATTTGGTGATGAATTTTCGGTTCCTGCAGGTAAGCATTTTGAAGTAGCCGGCTGCAAAGGACAATCTGAGGTGAAGGCGACTGGGACTCAATGCTCTCTGCGGATGCACTTGAAGGCTTCAGGATGCCAGACAGTCTTAACCAAGTCCCAAGCTTCACAGTGCACCATGCTCAAGAGGTCCAAAGGCACGCAGCTGGGAGACATTTCATGTATGCACCGCCATCTGAACCAATATTTCATTGCTTGTCATATGTGTGTCGGCTGAAAGATGGCAAGTGCACATAAGTGTACATGTCAAGGAGATGAAATGGGCATGGGCATGCCATGCGGACAAAAGAGGGGGCAGCCGATGATCACTAAAGGCAACCAATTGTATTTCAAGGGAGGAAAGAGTGGTTAAGAAGTTTGAAGTTGTCAAGTGGATGTAGCTAGCAAAGGAATGGTTTAAATAATTTTCATAATGATAATTCAAACAACTGGCGGGGTTCTGGTAATCATCCATGCAAGGCTGTGGAGTCGGACGCTCACTAATTGGCATGTAATGGGCCATGTCCATGTCCATTGAAGTGGCTTCCTGAATTGCATTCAGGCTTTACCGATGGCGAAGAGGCTGCCATGAAAACCCTTCAGTGCTTGCAGTTCAGTTGCTATCTCTTTGCCGCGTCAGGGATGGCAGGATTCATCAGTGAAGGTAGGATTGTAGGAAAGAGGTCTGTTTCGGTTTTTATAAGGCGGCTATCCGCCCGTGCATCGGCCACACCAGTTGCGAAAGTGAACTCGCGGCACTGCTCGTCTCACTCGCCTTTCCCCGCATAATTCTTAAAATACACCACAGTAGCAACTTGGTTCATTGAAAAACACCCGTAGCAGCAAAATAGGCAGGTGCGCGTTACAAAAAAAGAAACATGGCAAGCTGATTAGCCCAAAATATAGACAAAATTACCATAGATAAACAACACAAGTTTATACAAGGTTGGTCACAGATTGAATAAATGTCGGTCTCTTTATCAAAAGCGGATCAGACGCCTTACTTACGCTCGTGTCTGGCCCTAATTTGCATATATAAGAAGCGTGTGAAATTTCCCTTTCAAGTAGCACAATGACGTCAACCTTCCGAAACACTGAAGACAATGCCAAGGCTGCTTCGAAATGCTCTAAAAGGACCCTATTATCGGAAGAAAAACTATTCTTTAAATAGAGATTTTCTAACCGACAAATATGCGCAAGCTTGCACTCGACACGTGTGTGATTGAGCCAGATATGACTCCTTTAATAAAAGGGCCATTTGTTTAACCTAAACCAGTGTAGGAAGTCTCCTATACTTACAATGAATTTTTGCTGTAGCTGGTGTAGATTCAAAAAATGGCCCTAAAGAGATCCGATGTTGAATCAAAAAGTGACGTAGATGCTTTTATGTGGTTTATTGAACGTTATCTCGCCTACATTTGAGGAGTTATCTCCTTGGCTTATTTTTTTTTGTAATGCGCAGAATCCTCTTTTACTAGTGCGGATGTTTTTTGTAATAAGGCTGAATAGCTAGTTGAGGCTTGTCCTGTCCACATCTCGTCTCTTCTCCCTGAGTTGCAATTCTTGAGCGAGAGCAATGATGTTAGACCAACTGGCTCAAAATGTCCCCATGTTGCGCTAGCAGTATTGACCTAAAATCCCAGAACATGGCTCAGGATCTTCGGATATTTCAGGGATGAATTGCGCGGAGCTTTTCAATGGCCTGAGGAATATCGAGTTTCATGTTGTGGCCCAATAAGTTGATACCTCGCTCTTTACAGTTGAGCTTTTGCAGGGTTCAGTGGCAGGCTTGCCGCTTTATGAGTTTACAGGATATCTCGGATATAGAGCGCTCCTCAAAAGTACTGGATTAGATGAGGATGTCGTCGTGACAGCAGAATGCATCACGCCGTCTACTATCACGTAGATGGCGTGAGCGTGAGCGAGTGCACAGCCAGTCAAGTATTGAGATGTGCTCTGTCCTCCAGGCAAACCAAATTTCTTCAAAAAATTAACTGAGACCCCTGTGAAAATTGAATGCCGAAAAGTACTGGTCGCCTTGTCGAAACCACTTTCTGGTGGCATTTTTCTGCGACCAGAGTAGAGCGAAAATTCGCATTTCGAAGAGGATACTTTCCATCCTTGGGAAGGAGGATGCACCCTTCTCTGCATTGAATTTCTTGTAGCCCACACACAATCACGAGCCGCCACCTTTTTCGTGGAGTGTTGTGCGGAGCAGCTCTTGCAGGGCCGAGTCGATTTCTGGCCCTTTGGCAGGGGTGAACAGTCTCGAGATGGACTACCAAGGCTGTGGAGCACCAGTTTAGATGCGGTTTCGTGCAATATTAATGATGGTGTGTCGGTCTGCACATTTTATTCATAGAGAGGGAAAGGAATAACAGAAAGCTAGGGAAATTAACTGGACCATCCCAGTAGGCTACCCTACACCTTGGGAGGGTAGCAAAGAGACAAAAGGAAAGAAAGAGCGGCAATGAAAATGTGTTTGTCGGACGTCCATAACCCACTATAATAAGAATACCAAAGGTGCAATCCTAGTGTATAATCGGGAACTCAACCCCGAGTTTTTTAAAAAGGACAGAAGCTCCATCTTTGCTTTTTTTTTGTGATGATCGAAGTCTTTGTCTAAGGCCCCAGAATATTTGCTGATGTAAGGCCAAGATTCAAAGCAGCAAAGTGTAGCATCCAAGACAGCACACTCCCGCTCATACTGAGGGCAGACACAAAATATATTTCCAATCGTTTAGTGACACCCACACAACCTACACGTTAGAAAGTCTGCCATTGTGACTAGATTGGAATAGGCGCTAATAAACGCTACCCTCAGCCACAGATGGCACAGGAGCGTGGTGTTACATCATGGAAGGCTGAATGGTATTTGTAGTTGATTTAAGGGGTCAGAAAACGGCATGTCCACCCGACGGAGATATAGCATGATTGCATATTCACGGTTCGGGCGAGCAGTTGAAGGCGCCTTGCTTCATTGGCTCTTGTCAGTTATATCTGTACATTTTCAGTTGTACTGTGAGATCAAGCAGCTTTGTCAGGTAGGTTGTTGCTAACTATCCCACTATGTCCTGGTAGCGACTGGAAGGTAATTTTGTGACACTGTTTTATTGCCTGGGGCAAGACGTCGTACCTGTTGTATAAGTTGGTCATGGTCGCCATGGCCCAAGGCAGATTGAATACGATGAAGGGCAGCTTTAGGATACAGAATACAGGCCATTTTTGACTGTTTGTTGTGATATTTACTTTACATTCGCATAAAATTCGGCCAGGTCAGCACAAGTAGAAGTATTCCTTGTGGACGTTATTTGTCTTATTTTGTCGTCTCTAAAAGGAACAACCGTGGTACAAGCAGAACTGGGTAATGTGCCTGTACCATGTGTATAGACGTGAGCACGGACCCTATAAACAAAGTGTAGCATTGACAGTGTCTTTTGCTTAAGGACTGGCGCTGATAATAAATAATAATTCGTTCACACAAAAACAAAGACGCAGTTTTGTCACATTTGTTCATGTGCACCTGACACGCGCCGTAAGAAAAGAGAGGGAGGTGGGAGTGAAAGTGGAAAGAGAAGCAGTAGTGGGGGCTACGGAGTAATTTCGACCACCTAGGAATCTTTAACGTGCACTGACATCGCACAGCAGATGGGCGTCTCTTCGTTTCGCCTCCATCGAAACGTAGCCGCCGGCGGTCGGAATCAAACTCGGCTACTCCGGCAGAGCAGTCGGGCTGGCGCTGATAAATTCGATTTCTTCGATATCCTTGGAATAATACCTTGCGCACATCGGAGCCGTGCCACTACAGAGGAGGTCGTGCTACCGGTTTGAACTGTATTGATATGGATGACTATTGCCTTGCTATAACCTTTGCGAATGCAGAGTCTCTGCAGAGACATAGGTGCAAGGTGATGCTGTGGAATCGTTGAAATACGACGTATGTAGATTATCAAGGAGTCTAGAGAAATATGCGTCGAAAGTGAGTGTCCGTTGGTAGTGCAATATTTTCTGTGTTGATGCGTTTTGAGCGATACCCAGGAATGTGCGAAGGAATTGACCGTGAATGCTTGGATGGCTCGAAAATAAGACATGCAAGTGGCGAAAAATACGGGTATACTGTGCTGTAAGGACCATAAAATTGGTATCATGTATAACTTCAGCGCTGACTAAACCGACGGGCCCCACGAAAGTCCTCGAAGAAAACAGAGTAAGAGACCCATATGGCTGAAACGTGGAGGCTAACGAGAAGGGATGTATCTACTTAAAGGCCCACTGTCCACCCTCTGGTCGATATTTTTTTCGCGGTGGCTGTGAGGCTTCGCCCCTACAACGCAAGGTCGCAAAATGTTTTTGAAAAGAGTAATTAATAACGGAGTTACAGCCACCGCAATCAACTGATTTTGCGCTTTCCTCTCCTTCCGTTCCCTCTCAGAGGGTTTTCACTCACCTGCCCGGTCGTCTAGCCTCCGTAAGCCAAATTCCCCTTTCTCCTCCACGTTTGGCGGGAGGTGGGGCTTCTTGTGGAGAACGACACTAGCGTACGTCATGAAAGTGAACTGCAGGCGAGCAAGAAGCAGTGCGTGTGCGGTAGGTTGAGCGAAAGAAGGGAAGGCTGTAGAAACGGCGCAGCACACAGAAGGCACTCGGAGCAGGGGGGTGGTGATAGTTCTACTCTCCGCGTGCGCGAAAACGAAGCAGGCCAGGGAAAAGCGTGCAGCAGCGAGCGGTGGACACAATTACTGGTGCACGCCCATCCTTCTCCCGTCAGCGAGACGGACCAATGGACGTCGTTTCCGACAAATACGTCATCTGCGGCTCGACGGGCCAGCTTAGAGAACGGGGAAGCTGGCTTCCCGAAGGAGAGCACGAGAGCTTTGATTTGTATTTTCGTTGCTTTGCGGCGCGCGTGCCATGGTAGCAGTTTGCATAGACTATCTCTGGTACACGATAGAAGCAATGAGCTCCTTTGCTTAAAACGTCATATCCTGGACAGTGGCCCTTGTTGAGCGCAGCTCAGACAGCCATAGAACGAAAAATAGTATTGGTAACGTTAAAGGGCCACTGTCCAGGGAAGGACCTTTTAAGCGAAGGAGCCCAGTGTTTCGATCAGGTACCGGAGATAGTCTGTGCAAAATGCTACAGTTACACGTGCGCCGCAAAGCAACGAAAATACAAATCAAAGATCTCATGCTCTCCTTCGGGAAGCCAGCTTTCCCGTTACCTGCGCTAGCCCGTCGAGCCGCAGCTATGACGTATTTGTCGAGAACGACGTCCAATGGTTCCATCTCGCTATCTGAGGGTGAAGGATGGGTGTCTACCGCTCGCTGCGCGTTTTTCCCTCGCCACAGTCCGACTGAATCCAGCGGCGCGCGCTCCCTCACTCGTTTTTTTTTTTTCGCGCACGCGGAGTGCCACGCCCCACCTCCCGCCAAACGCGGAGGAGGAAGGGGAATTTGTCTGGCGGAGGCTAGACGACCTCAGGAAGGAGAGTGAAAAACCTTTGCGAGGGAACGGAAGGAGAGAGCAACGAGAGAATCGGGTGATTGCGGTGGCTGTAACTGCGTTATTAGTTACTGTTTTCAAAAACATTTTGCGGCCTTGCGCTCTGGGGGCGAAGTCTCACAGTCACCGGAGAAGAAAATAGTTTCTACCGGAGGGTGGACAGTGGGCCTTTAAGGGATGGGCGGTGTGCAGAGTGGCTTAGGACAGGTGGGATATTGTGTTAGGAAAACTGGCCAGCCTGTATACGCTGCGCCTAGTGTCATCGACAGTGGAGGAACCATGAAAGAAAGCAAGCAATATCTCAATTCATAAGAAAGGGGACGCTAAGCACCTGAAAAATTACAGACCAGTTAGCTTACTGTCTGTTACGTATGAAGTATTTACTAAGGTAATCGCTAATAGAATCAGGACAGCCTTAGACTGCAATCAAGTAAAAGATCAAGCAGGTTTTCGGAAAGGGTTGTCTACTATCGACCATATTCATACCATTAACCAGGGGATAGAAAAATGCTCGGAATATAATCAGCCTACTTTCGATGCCTGTGCGCAGCCATCTATGTTTGATGGGGGCGCCCCGTATGAGCCAAACTAAGAAAGTCTGCTCCGGTTCCTCTTGACGCCATCTTGGGCTGTGGGGTGGGTATTGATGCTGGTATGCGATAGTGTAAAAGTGCTGTCTCGTGGTGCTCGTGAAAGCCATCCGACACCTTGGTGCTATTTTGTGGTTTGCTTGAGCACACCAGCAAACCGTATACTATCCGTCTGGCATGGCGGCAGCTGTTGGAAACCACACTAGCGGCCCGGGCGACTGCTGAGGACTGCGCTCCTCAGCAGTCCTCAGCAGTCGCAACTCGTCAGAGTTAGCTGTGAGGATTTATCTGTTGTGTCTTTCCCGATACATATATTTTCAATCTTGTTTTATAATCGCAATGGGTGACTGTACACATAAACACACAGCGAATGAACTGTGCGGGCAGCTTCCGAACGCGGAATACAGATACTTCGAAATATGTTTTCCAGTCATTGCCGCTTTGATTTGACAGGAAGTGCGACTCATTTCGTGTCGTGTACTTCCTCTCGACACTGCATATTTATATTCGATGTTGCGCTGCTTTCATTTCGCATTAAAGGCAAAGGCAGCGTTCACCGTTGTTACGCCGCCAACCGCTGCTATCGCGGAACCGAGCTTGGCAAATGCATGCGTGTCTGTGGTGCACCGGTGACCTAGTTCAAAAAGCATACGGTCGAGCTATCCTACTTCAACAATATTTACTTTCAAGGTAAACCAGGGTTGAAGAACAGTACTTAAAAGTATTAGTGTGCAAAGTACCATCCGCGTACGTTTTTATTCAACATTGGTATACGTCCGGCGGCGCAGCAACATCGCATCTCCGTCCCGTCGTTGCAGAATCGTTTTCATGACGTATTGTTGAGCAGAACGTCAAAACGTGCGCTCTCAGCTTCACCATGAACGAAGACGACAAATTTGCAGCACATACAGCAGCGCGTGCGAAAGCGGCGCCGCCCGCTGGCGCGGCGGACGACGGCACTCTCGCCGAACGATACTCCCTAATCTTCGCTATGCCTAAATTTTTTCGCATCGAAGGTACATGCGACGGCGCTTTGTAATTGCTCAGCGGTAGAGTAAATGGTCTCTCGTGAAACTAACTTACTGCTGGTCCCACTCTATTAATAAAAGAAAGATGCAAATTTCGGTGACGCCGTAGCCACGGAGTCAGCGTACAGACCCTGCAGTGGGTATTTTCAGACTGATGATGATGATGATAATTCAGCCACATTTCAAGCTGCGGCCTCTCACCAGCGGCTACTGGCGGTGTTGAGAAACTTGTTGGTATTGCAATTATCGACAACACAGTTGGGTCAGAGATACGCAAGAAATGTTTTTGTGTTGTCGGCGTATTGTTTAAGTGAATAACAGATTTTAGCACGCTGCTCTGGCGCAGGCGGAGGAGGTCCACCGTATCGTTTCGGGAGGCACGGCCTACCCGGAGTGCGTGTTTACTATGACGAAGGAAGTAAAATGGGCATCATATTCGCGAGTCCGTCATTGGTACTAAGTCTGTCTGGCTTACACAAAACATTCATAGGTGAATTATATCAGGATGGATTGGAAAGCGATGAAGCAGAAACATATCACAGCCGCACTCGGACTGTCGTTGCACGCTTCTCGGGTACGCTGTCGGCAGTCAGCTTGCAATTTGTTTGATTGTTTGCGCAGTCTACGATCATGTATTGCTGTCTCGATGACATTAGCACTAAAAGGGGCGCCAATAAAGGTATTTAAATCTCTCGAACGAAAATATGCTGAGATTCAAGGCCGCTCTGCTCTGCTATGCATGAAGCGTGCGAATGCACGTACAGCCCACTCGGTACTGGCAACAATGGGCCAGCGCAATGAATTCGGTTAGAAAATATTTTCCTCCTCTCCTGCTTGCTCTTGGTAAATTGATCTATAAAAAATGCGTTAGGCGAGGAGACACGACCTCCTCAGTACTATTCACAGCTTGCTTAGAGGAAGTGTTCAGAGACACGAATGTGCTTCTATTCTTAACAATGTTTTCGCGGCAGCTTTTTCTGACATGTTTCTATTGCTAACCGCGAGGGCCCTGTTTTTGATGTTGTTCCCATGGATCCAGTTCTATTTGACGTATCAGGCGTTCTGAATCTTATTGAAAATCTTAAGGTCTCCTCCTCCTGCGGTGTTGACAATATTAATTCTAAGTTTTTGATAAACACAAAGTCATCCTGCTCCATAATCCTTACTAAATTATTTGATCAGTCTCTTGAAACAGGTTGTATTCCCAATGATTGGAAAGTTGGGAAGGTGATTCCTCTGCATAAGTCTGGAAATAAACATTGTCCTCAAAACTTTCGTCCTATATCACTCACTAGTATCTCTTGTAAGACCATGGAACACGTTATCCCTTTTTCAGCATAACCTAGCATGGATTTCGTAAGTCATTTTCATGCGAAACTCGGCTAATATGCTTCACACATGACCTTCATTGCATCACTGATCGCGGGCTTCAGGTAGATTGCATATTTATTGACTTTTCTAAAGTGTTTGACAAGGTCTCTCATGCGCTTTTCTTCCTTAAATTAAATAACCTGAACATTGACCCTTAGGTGCTTGCATGGCTGAAGAGTTTTCTTTCAAACCGTTCACAATACGTTACAGCAAATAACGTTGATTCACATTCTATACCTGTTCGTTCTGGCGTACCTCAGGGGTCCGTTCTCGAGCCCCTCCTTTCTCTCATCTATATAAATAACTTACCGGCTAACATTTCTTCTTCAATTAACCTTTTTGCTGATGACTGCGTTATTTACCGTGTAATTAATGATGATAATAATGCCTCTTGCCTTCAGTCTGATATCAACAAGGTTCTTGATTGGTGTAAGGAATGGAATATGGAATTAAATATTAATAAGTGTAAGTATGTGTGCACATTTTTCGTTGTTCCAGCTTACCCACTACTTATCAGATTAACAATGTTTCTCTTGAGACTGTGTACTCTTACAAGGATCTAGGTGTTTACGTTTCTTCTAACCTATCTTGGAAACCCCACGTTGACTATATCATAAATAACGCAAACCGCACGCTAGGGTACCTTCGGAGAAATTTCTCTCGTCCATCCAGTTCTTTAAAATTATTGCTTTATAAAACTCTGGTACGCTCCAAATGAGAATATTCTGCATCTGTCTGGAACCCTGGCATTGATTCACTCGTTTCCGATTCGGAAGCTGTGCAGAACCACGCCTGTCGCTTCATACTGTCAAACTATCACAGAACAAGTTGTGTAACTGCCATGAAATCAAGTTTGTCCCTTCCACGTCTATCTCACCGCAGATCAGTAGCATCATTATCCCTTTTTCATAAAATTTACCACAACAGCTACCTGAAAGAAAGATTACGAACAAGACCATCTTACATATCAGTGCGCATTGATCACCGCCATAAAGTTGGGGTTCCATCTAGTCACACAAAATGTTTTCATGACTCATTCATACCTAGAACTTGTGTCAGTTGGAATCACCTTCCCCATGATATCGCATGTATAACAGATAACGACGCATTTCGCAAAGCCATTGTTTTTCTTTGAATGTATCTATGCTTGTTACTGTGTTGTTTGCCCTTTACTTCCTGACATAGTTTTTACTTATCCCAACTGCATTCTGAAGTTTTGTTTTCCTTTTTCTTTTTGCGCATGTTTTTTGTGTACTTGTACTGTATTTTTTTTGTAACCTTGCTGTACTTCATATACGTTTATGTATCCCACTCCCCTCTGTAATGCCCCCGGGCCCTGAGGATAAATAAATAAATAAATAAATAAATAAATAAATAAATAAATAAATAAATAAATAAATAAATAAATAAATAAATAAATAAATAAATAAATAAATAAATACTGACATTCTAGTGGAAATCACGAAGCAATAGGCATGGGCAGGGCATGCTGTGCGAAGAGAGGATAACCGATAGTCCCTTAGGGTAACAAGCTGCATTCCAAGGGAAGGCAAGCGTAGCAGGGTGCGGTAGAAAGTTATGTGGGCAAATGAGGTTAAGAAGTTCGTAGGGGTCAAGTGGATGTAGCTAGCAAAAGGGCGGATTAGAGGAATATGGGAGAGGCCTTCGCCCTGCAGTGGGTATAGTCAGGCTGATGATGGTTATCTTTCAGCCACATTTCATGCAATGTACACCCTCCCACGTTTTAATCTGAACGAACGAGCGTCGACCATCGAGTCGATAAGCGCCGTACGACGGAGCACAGCGGCGAAATGAGCGAGAATACGCTCAATGCGCGCAGTGAGCATTCCGGTGTAGCTGACCTCTGCCAGGCTGTTCTGGGAACGGCACCTCACCTCTGCTTCCTTTGTGCACCGCTATCGTAATCATCTTTTTTCTTTTCTGAACGCTTCCATCAAGCTCTGGATGGAATGCTATATACGCGCGCCCGCTGATTATACTACATGCGTATCAGCATTTTGTTTCTTTTTGCTATGGGATTACTTCGCTTATCAGTTTACGCCTTCCTCGCATACAGGAATGTAGGCGGTTATACGGGGCCTTTTCTAAGCTTTTCCAAGCGGCATGCAGAAAACAGACGAAATGCGATAACGCACAATAAAGCCGGCGGGGTTGGATCCGGTTCCCATAACCGCCTGGCATAGGACAGCTGCACCGGAGTGCTCACTGCGCGCACGCGCGTATTCTCGCTCATTTCGCCGATGTATTCCGTAGTACGGCGTTTGTCGACTCGGTGGGCGACGCTCGTGCGCTCAGGTTAAAAAAGTAGGAGGGTGCACAAAGGTTTTTGCCGAGAGGAGCGACGCGCATGGCTGCTGAAAGCATGTTGTCAAAGCGTTGCGATCCGGAATTTGTACTTGGGTATACTGTACTAGAAGTGTCAATCTTAAGCCAGCATTTGGTCTGCTTTGGAATCAATCGGGCTTTTGGCATGAGGCTGACTTCATTCCAGGAGAGTTTGTTCTGTATTTCCCCCCTGTATGAGTGCGCATCTAAGCTCCTGTCCAAGATCTCAAGCTCGTCTCTTTCGCGCGAATAATGAGCTGGTGCCCAGGTGAATGCTTTTGTGACCGTGCTTTTCAATTCCAGATGCAGCTGTCCTCCAGTGATTTGGAGGATTTGTGGAGCATGTATGTTCAGGGTGCCACAATTTCGGCTTTTATTCTACTTGCTTCAAGCCCAGCACATTCAGGTCTCTGCAGTGGCTTCCCTGCAAATAGAGAGCAAACTGCGGGCGATGCTCTCGAGCCGCTTTTTCCATTCGTTCGCACTCGAAATGTTGGGACCACCATAATCATGACCTCCTGACAAACGTGGCAAGGAGGAGGAAGAGGAGGAGGAGGAAAGACAGGGAGGTTAGCCGGTGAAAGAAACCAGTTTGCTACCCTGCACTGGGGGTAGTGGGTAAGTGGATATAAAAGTGATGGATAAGAGAGGGATGGGTGTAGCCAGTATAGTCATATTATAGCCATATCAGGTCACATCAAAGCAAAATCGCAGCCTATCAATACGGCTAGTGGTTTTTATGAAGCGCAGCAGTGCCTGGGAGGTCATCACTGCCGACGATCGCCGTTGCCAGTTAGCAAGAATCTTGATTTCAGTCAGTGGGCGTCCATCTAGACGCTCGAGCGTATGGCAGAGACACTGCCTTTCCACACTGTATATGCGGCACTCACAAAAAAATGTGGCCTATAGTCTCGTCGCACCCGCAGATTGCACATGCGGGGCTATTTGTCATACCTAAAACAAACGAATAAGAGTTTGTGAACGCTGCATCAACCCACAGGCCGCACAGCAAAGTTGCTTCACGTTCGGGTAGGCCGGGTAAGAAAGTGTTCGTCAGGGTTTGCGTGGTAATTTCGAATTCCCTCTGCCCCCGTAAGGCGCAAATTTCTTCGCGGTCGTCACCGCGGTCATAGCGGTCATCAGGGGAATGTCAGCAGCGGCAGCGCTATCGCAGAACTCCTGGCCGCCATGTATAAATCGCACCGTTCGTCCAAGCGTAATAGACATAAAAATGCAACAAAAATAAAAACGTAGGGAAAGGAAACGAAAAAAAAATTGCCTACGATTACGTTACGTCCTAATGCGGAATTTGAGCGCAGCTCATAAGCTGTTGCAGCTTTTCGATAGATTGAGATATACATTTCGGCTCGGGTGGTGCACATATCGAGACCCGCCGCCGCCGATCCGGCGTTCTGATTGCCGCCGCACAGGGGTGCCATTTGAGGAGGAGGGAAGAGAGCAATTAAGTTGTTGGGAGGTCGCGGGAGGCAGCGCGTGGGCCCATAGGAATGTGTCATGGCGAAGAGATAGCAGCGACTGAATGATAACGCTGACGCCGATAGCGGGTCAAGCCAATGTGACTGTGTGTTTCGGCTTGGGATGCACGCACCTTGACTGCCGATGCGAGGCCGGCGCTTCGGCAACCGGAGAACACAGTCGCCGCAACGCAGGAAGATTGATTTATAGGCAGGGAAAGGCGCGGTAACTGTCTCACTTGTTTTTCCGTAGACACGATAACCGCGCCGTAAGGGAAGGGAGGAAGGTGGGAGTGAAAGTGGAAAGAGTGAAAGAGGAGCCATAGTGGAGAGCAGCGGAGTAATTTCGACCTGGTGATCTTTAACGTGCACTGACATCGCACAGCACACGGACGCCTCTTCGTTTCCCCTCCATCGAAACGCAGTCGCCGAGGTCGGGTTCGAACCCGGGTACTCCGGCGCAGTAGTCTGGCGTCTTACCACTGCACCACCCGGCGGGGCAACGCAGCAATAGGAGGGTGGCTACACACAGCGGCGAATGGTGGCGGCAGGAGCACACGCAGCATTCGGAGATTGATGGATTGATTGGTTTATAGGAAAGAAAGGCGCGGTAACTGTCTCACTTGTTTTCTGTGGACACCTCAACCGCGCCGTAAGGGAAGGGAGGAAGTTGGGAGTGAAAGTGGAAATAGAGAAAGAGGAGAGAGGGCTACGGAGTAATTTCGACCACCAGGGATCTTTAACGGGCGCTGACATCGCACAGCACACGGACGCCTATTCGTTTCGCCTCCATCGAAACGCAGCCGTCGAGGTCATAGCAGAATGTTACGATTCGCCACCGTCATGTGCAACCGCCGACTCGGCCGCCTCGCACTGGTGACCTTGCGGTGGCCTCTCCATTCCGCAGCTTCTGCACTTGAGGTTGCTCGGGTCCGGACAGACGTCCTTCCTGTGACCGAGTCTTCCGCAGGCATTGGTTGGTTGGTTGGTTCATAGGAAGGGAAAGGCGCAGTATCTGTCACACTTGCTCTGTGGACACCTGAACCGCGCCGTAAGGGAAGGGATGAAGGTGGGAGTGAAAGTGGATAGAGAGAAAGGGGAGCCGTAGTGGAGGGCTACGGAGTAATTTCGACCACCTGGGGATCTTTAACGTGCGCTGACATCGCACAGCACACGGACGCCACTTCGTTTCGCCTCCATCGAAACGCAGCCGCCGCGGTCGGGTTCGAACCCGGGAACTCCGGCACAGTAGTCGGGCGTCTTACCACTGCACCACCCCGGCGGGGCTCCGCAGGCATTGCATACCTCATATTTTTTGCGGTAAAGTTGACACCGCTGCGCCATCGGAGTCAGGCGAACCCATCGTGGTACTTCTCTCTCTTCAAAGAGAATTAGTACAGTTCTGGAATTTTTGGCGAGTCTCCGCACACCCAAAACTGGCGGGTTGCCGTGGATTCTCAGCCTCTCCATGATGATCTCGTCGGTATAAGTGGCACGTCATGTACCACGCCCTTGCCGCAATCTTCCGGCGTCGCCACGTAGGCAGTCAATTCGATCTTCTCCCCCTCGAACACGAGGTGGGTTAGGCTCGCGTAGCGTCTCTTCCTTTCGGCGCTTGTAGTTGCCACGAGGATCGAGTGCTGCTTAATATTCGTCGAGATGACGTCCTCGCCTGAGCTGCCACGATTATTGCGTCAGCCAAGATTGCGTTGCCAAACTTGAGCAGACGCACGAGGCCGCCACGTGGCCTCAAAATGATTTTCTCGGCGCCATCGGGTAGCGAGCATGCTGCTTTTCCACCGATTTCGCAGCCATTTTTCTTCCAGCATGCTTCTCAGCAGCTCGCTGCTGCTCAACTTGTTGCACGGTCTTCTCGAGCGGCACATATTTCTTCTTCTTGGTGGTATACCATTGGCCAGGCACTTGAAATTCCTCCAGATCTACCGGCGTTCCTTCGACAATTTCCATTTTTTTAAGCTTTAGTCAGCTTCACGAGGCTAGGGGTGGGTCCCCGACGGGGCCGCCGCGATCCCAGGGCGCCGCGAGACGCTAGGCCACGTTAGGCCTAGCTTCAGCACGTAGTCCACCGAACAAAGTCCGAAAAAATCGGAAACAAAGTCCCACCTCGGAAAAACTGGTATTCCTGTGGTCCTCTTGATGCGTTCCGTCGATTAGACACAAAATTCAGAAACGCCGAGCCGATGAATTGCCCAAAGTAACCGAAATTGGCGGAGCCCATGAAAGGCACGTCCGCTCGATTCAGAGGATCGCGCCGTTAGCGGCAGGAGCTACGTGGTAGTAAATGCCAGCTATGCGGCATGGGCCACCTGCTTGGTGACCGAAAATGTAAGGAAATATTCAGGACTGGGAGCGAAAAGTCAAGGATAAGCCAGCGCACGACGACAACAGAGGGCGACCGAAAGTCAAGCAAGAAGGAGGAGGAGACTTCCGCGTTAGAGAAGACTCCTTCCCAAGTTTGGAATCTACCACCAACGAGACGCCACCGCAGCAGCGAGGGCGTTCCAGTTCACGCTCCATGGGACGCTCCAGGTCTGGGTCCAGGAGACGCTCGAGTTCGAGGGACGCGGCCAACCCATGGACCAAGCGGAACGCCAACGGAGACCGGAAAAATGTAAGCTTCAAAGCGGGGCCTCCCAGGCTAAACCTAGGAAAGATAAGAAGGACGAGGAAGTCGAAATTCTTAAAAAAGAAATTGAGGAGCTTAAGGGGGTGATTAAAAAGCTAACGCAAAATCAAAATTCGAAACAGTATACGGAAAAGCAAGGGCCTCCCACTCCCGCGAAGCAGCTGCAACCTGCTCAGCCAGTCGCCCCGCCACAAGCGGCGCCACCGGCGAAAGGGGATGAGCAAATGGCGACTGAGGCGTCTCGCCCGCCCCCGGTGAAGCGCAAAGTTAATGAAGCCGACCCGTTCCAAGCACTCGAAAATAGGCTTGACGAAAGATTGAATTCATTCATGAGCCAAATGACCCAATTCATGAACCAAATTCAGAGCCAGGTACAGGCACTTGCAGGGGAAGTGCAAAGAGTTCGAACTGAACTCGTAGCTGTCAACACGTGGCAGCAGAATGTCGAGCAAACGCTAACCCAGCTGCAAAATGGCCAGGCGCGTAAATGAAAACCAAATTTGGCAGTGGAACTGTCGCGGCTTCCAGCGCAAGAGAGCGCTACTGCAGCAATACCTTCCACTCATAACTGAGACCCCCCTCGCAATCGCCCTTCAGGAAACAGGGAAGGGAGCCAAACTAATGGGATACCAGGTGTTCAACAGCGATAGAGGCGTGAAATCGACGGTGGCGACCTTTGTCAAGCGCAATGTAGCGGTGATAGAACACGATTTGAATTCGAAAGATATCGAGAACGTATTCCTCGAGATATTAACGGGACGAAAGAAGGATCCCAGTCTATTCCTTCTTAACATTTATAGCTCACCCAAGCAAAAGAAAATTAGGTTTAGGGCTCTTATGCGCAAAGCCATCAAGGCGGCCGGGAATAATCCCTTGCTGATCGTTGGTGACTTTAACGCCAGACATCAAGAATGAGGCTATGCTTTACAGGACACCAAAGGTAGACAGCTATGGGAGGACACGCACGAGCTAGGTCTCACCCTCCATATGGATCCCGATCATCCAACGAGGACGGGTAACAGCGTATGCGCGGACACATCCCCAGACCTGACATTTTCAAAAAACTTACAGGGCTTAGACTGGCAAAATTCTGAGCAAAATTTTGGCAGTGACCATTTCATTATCGTTTCGGTCCTCAAAGAGGGCGTCATGACGCACAGGGCGTGCCAACCGGCCGTTACAGAATGGGATCAATTTAGAGAAATCAGGACAACCGCGCAATTAGAACGAATTGAGAACATTGAGGAATGGACGGAGGCACTCAAACGCCACGTTGGTGAGGCGACAAAGACGCTGGCAGGAGACAACGCTCCTGGTATAGCAGATAGCCGACTGCTCCACATGTGGGACGCTAAACAAAGCATGGAACGCAGGCTGAAGAAACAAAAGTGGAACAAGAATCTTAGAAGACGAATCGCGAGGCATAACAAGGAAATTGAAAGCTACGCGATCAAATTGTGCGAACAAAACTGGCTCAGCAGATGCGACGAAATGGAGGGAGGCATGAATCTCTCCAAAACGTGGGGCATGCTCCGGCATCTGCTGGACCCAACAAATTCAAAAACTCAATCGGGAATAAGATTGGCAAAAATCAGGCACGCCTTTGAAGGTGACGATGCGACGTTTATGAATAAGTTAGTAAAAACGTATGTTGCAGACAACCAGCGTTCCCCACTCCCGAGCTACGGTGGCACGCCCGATGAGGCGCTTGACGCCCCCATCACGGAGGTAAGGGCGGAAATTGTAAGACTAAAAACTAAATCAGCCCCGGGCCCCGATGGGATCACCAATAAAATGCTAAAAAATCTAGACGATGACTCTATTAGTCTACTAACGGAATTCATTGGAAAAGTTTGGGAAACGAGCCAGTTGCCAGATCAGTGGAAAACGGCAAACCTAATACTAATACCCAAACCGGGAAAACCCCCGCAATTGGAAAATTTGAGACCGATTTCCCTAACCTCATGCGTGTGGAAGTTGCTGGAGCACGTAATACAGACGAGATTAACGTGTTTCATGGAGCAAAACAACCTGTGGCCGCACGAAATGGTCGGTTTCCGACCACACTTGTGCACGCAGGACGTAATGCTCCGACTAAAGCATGATATCATAGACTCGCGATCGAGAGACGCCAAAGTGATCCTGGGCCTAGACCTCACCAAGGCCTTCGATAATGTCAGGCACGAGGCTATTCTCGAAGGGCTCGAAGTGCTCGGAGTAGGGGAGAGAACGTACAACTACATAAAAGACTTCTTATCGGGCAGAAAAGCCTGCATGATATTTCAAAATTTAGAATCTCCTACGATAAAGTTAGGAAGCAAAGGCACACCGCAGGGCTCAGTGCTATCGCCTTTTCTATTCAACGTGGCAATGAGAGGCCTCCCGGGTAAACTTAACCAAATCAAGGGGCTAAATTTTAGCATGTATGCGGACGATAATAACCTCTGGATTAACCATGGGAGCGATGCGAGTACGGAGGAACGCCTGCAAGCAGCGACCGACATCATTGTCGATTACGCGGGTAAAAGAGGACTTTCGTGCTCCCCGCATAAATCTGAGTTGTTCGTTTATAACCCAAAGTACCTCCGCTGCAAGAATAGCGGGGAGTTTCATATTCAGGTGGAGGGCAAACCGGTGCCAAAAGTAGATCAGATCAGGATTTTGGGGATGGTCATTCAATCCCACGGTCACAACGGAGAGGTCCTGAAAAAATTAGAAAGTTACGTGATGCAAACCCTCGGGCTCTTGAGGAGGGTCGCCACTAAAGGAAGAGGCCTCAAGGAGAGAAATGTACTAAACCTAATCCAGGCATACGTAATAAGCAGAATCAGTTACGCCACGCCCTACCTGGACATCAAGGCCGGCGAAAAAGAGAAGTTAGACTGCCTGATTCGAAGATGCGTTAAGAAGGCGCTAGGACTGCCCATGGGTACCTCGAGAGAACGACTGCTCGAACTCGGGGTGCATAACACGTGGGCAGAACTGGCGGAGGCAGTGCGAGTCTCCCAATTAGAGAGACTAAGCACGACCGAGACGGGCAGGGTAATCCTTGCAAAAGTAGGCCTCAACCCAGACAGGGGTGTTCAAAAAAAAGTCAATTAATAGTGAAATCAGGAATGCCTTGGTAGTCCCCCCCCCCCCTTCCCTAGGAATATGCATCCAGAATTTAATGTCGAAAGAAGGGCCAAACGAGCTGAAGCTCTAGAGCGACGGTTCAAGAACATGGGAGCAAAGGAAGTAGTCTATGTTGATGCGGCAAGTGGCAGAACAGGTGTGGCGGTAGCTTCGGTAGTCGATGGCCGAGGGGCACCGGTATCCGCGGCAGCCATCAGAGGCCGCAACATAGAGACTGCGGAGGAAGTTGCGATAGCGCTAGATTGCGTAGGAACAGAAGCCAAGTTCATAATTAGCGACAGCAAAACTGCCATTCAAAATTTTGGGAAGGCGAGGATATCGCCGGAGGCGGCCAAAATCCTCACCCAAAGAACAATAAATTGGAAAATTCAGTTAATTTGGACACCCGCTCACGCTGCCGTCCCTGGTAACGAGGCGGCTCACGAGGCGGCTGGGCATACGACGAGCGTCTGCAAAATTACGGGGAAATCATCGACCATTATAAATTGGGACGTAGACTGGTACCCCTGCCAGATGTTAGAATAAATAATAGAGAAGCTGTCGCGTGGAGGCGGCTACAAACTAATGCGTTCATGAACCCGGTCTGGGCGTTTCACGCGCTACCAGACTTTAGGGACAATGATCTCTGCAAACACTGTGGGGCGAGAGGGACCCTCGACCACATAATTTGGGAGTGCCCACAATCTCCAGGGATATGGCAAAATATTACAAGTAGAGAAGCCTGGGATACCCTGCTGCGAAGCGCGGACCCTGCGATCCAGCACCGCACCGTCCATCTGGCGGAAGAGGCCGCAAGAAGCCAAGGGCTACCTGCCAGCCTCTAATCCGCGGGCGCACGACTCCCCGTTTCCGATGGAATTAAAAGTTGTACAACCAACCGACTCGGCCGCAGAGAACGCAAGACATCAGTCAAAGCAACGCACATTCGACCAATTCAGCGCCGAACCCCTGAAGCTTCCTCCCGCCGGCTTGTTCCCTCGTGTACGAACTCCCCTGATGGGGCTGGGACAGGTAGGTCACCGCCGCCTGCGACGGGGGCTAGCCTGCCACAGAATATTTATCTGTTGTAGGCCGTCGCACCCGCCACCGCTTCGGTGGTGGACGACGGCTGTTGTTGCGGCGCGCGTCTTTCTCTCCCTCTCCTTTTTCTTCTCTATTTTCGCTTCTGTCCGCGCCCCGCCGGGGTTGTGCAGCGGTAAGACGCCCGACTACTGTGCCGGAGTACCCGGGTTCGAACCCGACCTCGGCGGCTGCGTTTCGATGGAGGCGAAACGAAGAGGCATCCGTGTGCTGTGCAATGTCAGCGCACGTTAAAGATCCCCATGTGGTCAAAATTACTCCGTAGCCCTCCACTACGGTTCCTCTTTCTCTCTTTCCACTTTCATTCCCACCTTCCTCCCTTCCCTTACGGCGTGGTTGCGGTGTCCACAGAAAACAAGTGAGACAGTTACGTCGCCTTTCCCTTCCTATAGATAAATCAGTTAAATCTCTTCTGTCCGCACGAGGCAGTGGAGGGGGCTCAGCTACAGAGCCAGTAGCAGGCCCGTTAAATTAAATTGGTTCACAGGAAGGGAAAGGCGCAGTAACTGTCACACTTGCTCTGTGGACACCCGAACCGCGCCGTAAGGGAAGGGAGAAAGGTGGGAATGAAAGTGGAAAGAGAGAGAAAGAGGAGCCGTAGTGGAGGGCTACGGAGTAATTTCGACCACCTGGGGATCTTTAACGTGCGCTGACATCGCACAGCACACGACGCCTCTTCGTTTCACCTCCATCGAAACGCAGCCGCCGAGGTCGGGTTCGAACCCGGGAACTCCGGCACAGTAGTCGGGCGTCTTACCACTGCACCACCCCGGCGGGGCGTAGCAGGCCCGTGCATTTTATTTTCCTTCTTCATACAGCTGCAACAACAAGCTACACGTGTCGTGATTTGTGTGCGTGCGTGTGTGTGCAAACGCTGGCCAAGCTCAGCGCTCGAGGGAGAGAGAGTCACCCTCGGCCGGTAACAGGAAACGCCGAGACACCAGCTTTCTGAGCGTGTCAGTTTTCTCTTCGGGCCTGCTTATCTGACCGTGATGCACTATTAAACGTGGTTCTTGTTAGCCGACGCCTCGTCTTTTGTCGGGACTACTGATGCCTAATTCTGCTGTACCCCGAGCCGCAAGGCGAACGCTACCCTTGGGGCTTCGATCCTCATCTAACAAGACCTGGGCAGGAAACTCGAAACAATTTCGCATTTCCGTACCAAAGAAGACCCAACTGCACACCTGTAACTTTTTCATATTGTTCAAACATATGCCCTACTCTGTCTCTAGATATAAATCAACTATATAAAGGAGATCGCAAGCTTTCCTGCATTAGTTAGGGCTAGTGGGGCTCCATCGATAGTTTGAAAATGATTACGATTACTCGCTACTCACATGTCCCAAATGCATTGGAAATCAGGAGTATCTCGTTCATTAGACAAAATAGATAAAAGCTGGTGCGTGAAAGTAAGGAGGAATTGTGGGTAGAATGTATTGAACAAACGCGTCAGCACGCCCTTCAGTTAATATTGAGAACCAAAAAATTTGAAATTTTTCTCTGAACGTAGTCACAACGAAGAAGATACATTATTTCTTTTTTATGACCTCGAAAAAGAAGTCATTGCGCCTCTATGTATGTTGCCCTTTCCGTAGATACATGTGTTAATAGTGTAAGCGTAGTGCTTCGTCTTTTTTCTCTGTGCTATTTTGTGGTGACTGCACTGCAATGTTTCTTAACCAGTTCAGATATGACCAGCCTTACAGTTGCTTTCTGATTGCATTTATGGTTTAATTGTATTCTTGTAATGCTTCACGCGCCAGACGTTTAATTAATAGCGAAGCCTCTTCAAATCAGTTTACGTAAAAACACAGAGGTCAGTTGTTTAATTTCGGAGATAATAATGTTAATCATATTTCTGCTAAGGCATCAGATTTTGTTTTATTGCAGATTAGTGTTTAAGTATTGTGTTAATGTGTTCCAAACACTGATTTGGGTGTTATTCGTGTTTTCGATTCCGCTAAAAAAAAGAAATGCTTCTTCGCTGCTCGATAACGGGTATCGTCCTGCTGTAAGAACTGTTCCGAAACCTACATTGGCCCACCGCATGTGTACAGCTGGGACAAACTGCGTGAATTGAAGCGCTATGGGCAAGTCATTTGCCCTACAGATAGCGTAATTAGGTGACAATGTTAAATGATGCGGAATTTTTGAATCTGTGGGAAGGTTAAATTATTTTGATTTCTCCATTTTGTGCACGGTAAGCTTGAAACAAATCTTAAAACAAAACACACACAGCTTCGACCCTAACAAACGTAGAAGCTTGAAGGCAGATACCATTCTTTAATTCCTTGAGCAAGAAGTGCAATCAGTCCCTTTTAGTTCCGTGTCGGGAGCCATGGATGTTGTTAAAACCCTCCAAAAGCACCCAGACTTCCCCAGTGACTTCCTTTCGCATATTAGAATGCGGTGAACATCGTCAACATAACACAACGTTTCTTAAAGGTGAACCAAAAATATCTTGAAAAAAAAAATGGTCCGCAAGAGAAATTGTGTCTGGAAGGATGTTTTAAATGCTTGCATTATCGTTAAGTTAATGACATCTTCTCCATCAATCTGAAATTACTTATTCTAAACTCTTTCTGCTTGCGTGCTCCGCTCACTAAAATACTCCGTTCATGTGTTTCTCCACTGATGAGGTCCAACTGCAAGCTCGTACTGGTAAGACTATATTTGCGTGAGTCCTGCCGTTTCTGCGGTTTTGTTCCATACGATGTCCCACCAACTGGCCTCCAAATATGCTCGTTTATGGTTATTACTGACGTGGCTCACAGGTTCTGACTTTTGTATACTATTCAGCTTGCTTGTGGAAAGATTAAGACGTGATAGACAGTGCTGTTGTGGTGAAAACCTGTGCTAACTCGAGACAAAGAAAAGACACGACGGGGACTTTGTGTGTGTGTGTGTGTGTGTGTGTGTGCGTGTATCGTCTTGCACGAACTAGATCAATATAATTGACGATCGTGCAATAAAATTTGGTTACTAGCGTTGTGTCTCTTCTAGCCGTTGTTTGTGTAAACGGTGTTTTTTACCACAAGGAAATGCACCAACTAGCCCAGCGCTTCATCTTGGTAATGTGCTTTTGTGTTGCTGTTGATGCCTTTTTTTCGCGAGTAAAGGTGAACGCATGTAGTGGCTTGAAATGATTTTATGGTTTCATTTGGCTAAACTTCAAACTGCTTTTTTATAGCTGATACTTTCTGGTGCAGAAATGATTTCATTTTCAGTATTGCTTACCGTAGTACCCCGCATAAATGCCGTATAAACCCCGAGCGAAAGCGCTCTCGGCGTCATTAACTTTTTAGGGACTTATAGGCTCTAAAAGGCGGTCATGCCAGCATAAGAAACAAGCACGACAATAATGATACTGGTAATGTTTCACCATCCTTTTCCACTGTATGCATTGTTCTCTCAAATTTACATTTTAGCCCTTTCAATTATTTATTGTTATTTTCGCTATTCAAGACATACACCCGTTTCCCATAGATGTTTTGGCCTGCAGCAGTTACTGTGCCATTATGGCGGTAGCACTTGCTAAAACCGAAAAGAGTTGCCAATTCTAACTTGACGCTTGTGACCTTCTTGGTGGTGCAGGGGATGGGGGGCTTCAAACACGATCTGTTACGATGGTAATGCATCACATTCATGGCAGAGATTAGGTCAAAACATCTTTCAGTTCTTTCTGTGTTCAGAAAAGTTTTTAAGATGTCCTTGGCACTAAAACCCGCTGAATTAGCAGTGCCACGTCGAAATTTGCATTTCTGTGCAGCCAAAAAACATATTTAGATTAAGATGTTAAGTGTTTGTGAAAGCAACCCTGTTCTGTGTGCCCTAGCAGCCCACTTACATTAAGTTCAGCCTTTGAGTCCAGAATATTTCTTGAAATGTTATAAGGAGTCTGGGATGTAAGAGGGGGCATTGCATAATCTGGACAAAAATAATTTTTTTGGAGCTATTGTGGCGTGCAAAGCAGCTATTTTGTTTCAAAACTTGATTTTCAGTTGTTCCTCATAGCGCGCAACTGTTTTTATATATTTGCTCCTTGAATGCGCCTTGAAGTTGTCTAAAGGATGATCTTAGAGGAAGTGCCCGCATGTCTGGTTTTCTACCCTTTAAATCTAAATCAAATGTATTGGATGTCTTTATGATTTTCACACTAGTATGAGAGGTTGCCCCACTTTCTTTTTATTAACTGTATGAATCGTAGGTCACACGTTGCTTCAAGATATATTGAATTTTACTCAGTTAGAATGCGAAATGCACTTTTATCTCGCTTAGACAGTTATTTGTCATGCTAGTAAAAGCAGGTGCAATCTTTTAAGTTGATGATCCTTAATTTCAAGACTGCTATTCTCGAGGTTTCAGTTTCGCACCACGTGTTTAGTGACGTAAAGTGTCATAAAGAATATTCTCATTATATTGTAACTCATCCTGAGAGAAGGGATAGGTCTGACGTATACAAATGTATGTTTATTCCTAATTTCCAGATGCTGTTGATAATGCAAGCTCTAACCACGCCATGAATTCAAGTTCCGCAGGAAATTACAGGCGATACCTCTGCCGTGAGTGCAACTACGCAACAAATTTATGTGGCCACTTCAAATACCACCAGAGGACGCACAATGGAGAGCGTCCCTTTCGGTGCAGCCATTGCCAAATGCAGTTCTCAATGAAGCAAACCTTGATACGCCACCTTCGGACCTACACAGGCGAGAAGCCACACAATGCAGAGAGTGCAGTAAGAGCTTTAGAACAAGGAGTTCTCTTGCAGTGCACTTTCACATTCATACTGGCGAGAGGCCTTACAAGTGCGACCTATGTCCAATGGTCTTTTCCGACAAATCAGCCCTGAATCACCACGCGCCAAGCCACAAGAAGGACAAACCATTTGTGTGTCGCATTTGCCACATCGCATATAAGCGCAAGGAGAACCTGAAGTGTCACGAACTGAAATCTCATCTGAAGTGTCTTACCGTTAAATGAAGTTATGACATGCTGTACGTGCATTCAATGAGGGGGAAATATGTCTTCATCTGCATTTTCAGAACTGGTAAGTTAGCATGTTGAAAAACTACATCGATATTTAAGGACCTTCGGTATGAAGATGAGAATTATAGTGTCGGTAGACTAAGAGGTCGGCGCAAGGAATAGCATATATATACACTATAATCTCCGACAGCCTTCCTGAAGCTGGATTTCGGAGGATTAGAAGTGTAATCGCACGTTTTGTCGTGGACGTGCGAGTTTTATCCGCGAGTTATTTATGATGATATCCTGCTATATTCAAGTTTGATGACCACTCTGTGGAAGTAACTTAGAGAAAGAGATGTTCAGACTTTTTATAAATGCCAAAACTGAAGCTTTTATATTATGCAAAGGACTAACCTCGAAGCATTGCCTGCTAGAACTATCCACTTGATTCAGAAAAACAAGGGGTGCTTTGAGATTTGAGACGTGTCTTACCCAGACACCTTGTCACATTTCCCAAGATTAGGCAGTCATTGCGCTTTGTATAATTTTCCGTTCAACACCGATTTTTCACATTGTATTTAAATGGTCCAAGATCCCATTTTCAAAATGTCTACTTTTATGTAATGTGCTTCACTGGTACCAGATTTGTAAAACTTGTGAGTTGCCTTGGGATGGTATTTTCAGTTATTTCTTTTTTTTAGTTAAGACCATCGCTGCAAAGGACGTGAATCGGTCACGAACGTGTATGTTTTGTCTGGAGATTAATTTTTATTACGAATTTCTTTTTGCTGCTCTGTCTCGCAGTGAAATTGGAGTGAAGTGCGAAAAATGGTATTCCACTTCATTATAAATTTTTGGAAGCTTAGTTAATAAAGAAAGCAGTTGCATTTTGTTTAATGACCATCATAACTTTTCTTTAGTTCCTAGCGTCCGTCTATATGATAGTGGAGACGCGTTATTTCCTATGTGCGTTAGTGCACTTCAAATGGGAGTTGGTATCATGTGTTGTGTATTACGAAATGCAAAGCAAACGCAATTTTTGTGTTAGCCAGACTGTTCTTATTTATTATTTTTGCTTGATCTTTTGCGGTACAAATAGCAGTGTACTTCATTGGTCGTTTCCTTACTCTATGCATGTTTCATTCTTGGCTGAAGCAGAGCTGAAATTTGCGGGCATATTCTCAAAAATTATTTTTTAAGCATTCCTGTCTGATTCTATCTCTTAAATGCATTTTTTTAGGTTGACATCAGTTGGTAATTTGGTCACAATTAAATTCAAAGCTTATGTTCCCTATTATGTCATGCTATGTCTGTTTGTTGATGACTGGACTTCTGGGGTCAATGCCATTGCATCGTCATATTCTTTCTTCCGGTTTAGGTTTTCAATTATTCAGATATGTTATAGAAATGTGTATTTCATATTCAAAAATTGTCGCTGATATGTCTTTGTAGTAAAATCTCTGCCCTTAAGTAATAAAATAAACCTGAAGCTTGATACGGCTATTGAGCTCACTTGATTATTGGCAAAAATAATTAGAGCCAGATACAGACAGGTATCTACCGCTAATAAGGTTGGAAAACTAACCTTAGCATCGTTCGGTGCTATAACCCTAGCTAGTGAGGATAAATTAGCAGTGCTTGTAGAGGAATAGAGGGTATGCAATTGATTATTATAGGGTGTAGTGAGGTGGGGAGGCCAAGTGAGGCATATACTATACAGAAGGGCGGGCATGTATTGTGTTATCAAGGTTTACCGGAGAGGCGAGAGCTATGAGTAGGTTTCCTTATCAACAAGGATATAGGTGGTAATATAGATGAATTCTGTAGCATTAATAAGAGAAGAGCTGGCATCGTAATTAAGCTAAATGACAAGTATAAGCTGTAGGTTGTACAAACATACGCACCTACATGTAGTCATCATGACCAGGCAGTAGAAAGCTTCTATGAACATGTAGAATTGGTGATGGTGAAATTAAAGCACATTATGCTGTACTGATGGGCGACTTCAATGCCAAGGTAGGTAAAAACAAGCTGGAGACCACGCAGTGGCCACTACGGATTTGGATTAAGACATAGCTGGGGGAGTTACTAGTTGAGTGGGCTGAAAGCATCAACTTACGAATCATGAGATCCTTCGTCAGCAAAAGAAAGAACCTAAAGTGAACATAGAAAACCGTAACGGGAATACTAAAAATGAAATTGATTTCATACTGTGTTCTAAACCAGACATTATGCAGGATGTACAGGTAATTTTAAAGGTCCGATGCAGTGGCCACAGGATCGTAAGGTCTGGATTAATCTGGATTTGAAAAGGGAGCGGAACAGATTAGTGAGCAAGTGCCTATGAACGAATTAGCGATAAGGGGAAAAGTAGAAACATTCAGGCTCTCGTTGGAGAATGGATACTCAGTGCTAACCGTGGAAACCGACCTTAGCCTACAAGAAACGAAGAATAATTTCAGAGATATCATTAGTGAGAGCACGGTAGAAGCAGGCGGTAGAATTGTTAGAGAGGATATCAGTAATCTGTCTAAGGAGACGAAAGATTCGATTAAGAAACGCCAAAGTATGAAAATCTCCAACCCAACAGACCGGATAGGACCGGCAGAGATATCAAAGCTAATCAAGACGAGCAAGGTGGCCGACATAAGGAAGGGTAACATGGTGAAAATTGCGGATGCTCTAAAGAACGGTCGTAGCCTTCGAAATTAGGCATAGGCAAAAATCAGATGTAGGAACTGAGGGATAAGGCGGGCAATATCATTACTAACATGGACAAGATAATCAAGGTATACGCACCTCTACAGTAGCCATAATTGTCAGGACAAGAATGAAATTTAATGTAATGAATAGGAACCAGACGTTCCGCCAGTAACAAAGGAATGTTGGGGGCCGTAATTAGTCCGGGCGCGAGTGGAAATGAGTCAGGTAACACGCAGACTGTGGCGTATATTTCTGATCACATATGTGCTTCTCAAAGATGTGATGTCCTGCTTAACTTTATAAAAATGTGTACAGCAACAGAATACTTATGGCACAGTGGGAATGAAGTAATACGTAAGGCCTGAAATAGGTGGTAGCCCATGGAAGTGTTTGGGGAACAAAAGCTCGAAGCTCTTTTTTTTTGCATATGCCCCAGATTAGATTGTGTTATACCAAATGAGATTGGATTAGGGCAAAATACAACTGCTTTTTTATCTGCATGGACAACAGGTGCCTGATGTGATTGATCGCAGCAATAGATCAAGCTACCTGCAGACGAACATAATTTACATGGTCCCTCAGCCTAGGTCACTGCGAAAAAATACGCATAAGAATTTACAGGAGATTACAGATTAAATCAGGGTAATCTTAAACTGGAGTTGGATGGCAGGCTTATTTTAAGGACATAAAAGTATGAACATTGTTTTTTTAACATTCAATTTCAATTTATTCATTGCAAGCTGCAACATCAGTTAACGCAGCCAAGAGTTGACATCCTGTGCGCATAAGACAAAGGTAGAATGAGTTGAAATGTTTACTATGTTATTCATATTGTTAGTTAGCGGCATTCATTGGTCGTGCGCCAGAGGACGATTAAGTGAAACAGACTGCCTTAAAAACGATGACGCTGAGGGTGGTCAGATCTCAACCCTATCTTCAGAGCAAAACCGCATGGAGGTGCCTTGCCCATAATCAGTACCCAAACAACTGAATTAATTACAAATCATTTGCACCTTCTAAAATAACAATATCTAAGGCTAACGATGAATATAATGCAGATCTGAAAACCTATTTGTCTAACTTAGTCAAACAGAAGTCTCTCTATAGATACATGGAACGCACAAAATTGTTGCCCTGATTTCATACCACCCAGTCTACGGTTTTCTCCATACGAGAAGAAAAAATCAATTGGAATCCATAGCCCAAGCCCTTGCAGCACGTTTTCAAACTCGCACTTCCTGTTTTTCAATCTGATTAGTTTGGTACAAACTTCGCTAAGGTGCCTGTATCTGAATTAGGGCCTGCATTTAATTTAGTGCAGTCTGCTACCCCTGGTGTTGACTGAGAATCAGTTGCCACGCTAAAATACTATAGAAGCCACCCTAACAGCACAGCTGACTCGACTGTCTAGTACCGCGGTAGGCCGCACTCAGCTCACTCAGCTAGGCATAACAACGATCATCCATCCTACCCAGGGGGTCTCCCTACCTGCAGACCTGCGTTCCCATGTCATCATTCCTCCTATTCCCAAGCACGTGCAACCCGAGCATGACGGGGAACGCAGGGCAGCGCGCGCCAAAGCACAAGGAGTATGACGACAGTTCCAAAGTAGCCTACGTGGGCGTGGCAAATAACTCATCGGGAGACGCATGGTACTCGCCGTCGCTAACTATGAGGCCCGATTACTCGCATCAGGCTCTATCACCACACGCTCCTCCGAAATCGCAGATGAGGCAGCCATTGCGCTCGCTCTCATCTCCACCTTTGCTACCAAAATTCTCTCCGACTCAAAATCAGCACTATCAAATTTTGCCAATGGCCTGGTATCCCACACAGCGGCTCGGCTTCTACGCTATGGGCATCCCACACACTCGGTAACCCTCATCTGAACCTAAAGAACGACGCTGGAAACGGCAGCGTTGGAACCGGACCCTGAAACGCCGCCTCACCCATCTAAACAGAGAGATAGAGACGCATGCAGCGACTCTTTCACGACAGAATTGGGACTTGCTATGCAACAAGATAGATAAAATATGAGTGTGTCTCAGACTTGGAACCTTTTTAGGCACTTATTAGACTCTAGCAAGACTAAGACAACCCAACGAGATAACCTTACTAGACTAATACATACTTTCGATACACCTCCACTGGAACTTCTCCAAGAACTACGCGATCACTACTTCCCTAAGTACCCTTCTATAGTACACCCCGACTATTAAGGGCCCCCTAACGACTTCCTCGACCAACCCATCACAGTATCAGAGGTGCAGGCTGAGCTTCAGAGGCTTAACACATCTTCAGCCCCCGGTCCACATGAAGTGCATAATAAAGGCACTCCGGAATCTCGATTCCCAATCTATTGCCGCCCTTACTGAGTACTTTAACGAGCGCTGGCAACGGGGAACCATCCCACTGCAATGAAAAGGGGCCAAAGTTCTGTTTACACCAAAACCTGGGAAACCTCTGCTAATTTCAGACCTTAGGCCCATCTCTCTCACCTCTTCGATCGGCAAACTAATGGAGCATGTACTCCAGACCAGAATTTCTCAATATCTAGAAGCCAAAATGTCATGCCCACCAGCATGTTTGGAATTCGTCCGGGTCGTTCTACACAGGATGTCTTCTTACAGCTAAAACATCATATTCTCGACTGTCAAACATATGACACCAAAGCGATCCTAGGTGTGGATCTTACCAAAGCATTGGATAATGTTACACATTCAGCAATCCTTCAGAATCTTACAACCCTGGGAGTCGGCGCTAAGTTGTATAATTACGTCCGAGACTTCCTCAGCCAGCGCACAGCCACATTTATCTTTGGCGACCACTGCCTTCCAGAGATCACGCTAGGTGCATGAGGTACGCCCCAGGACGCCGTCCTATTCCCTATACTATTCAACATAGCACTTCTTTACCTACCCGAAAAATTGGCCCAAATCCCCGACATTCATTTCAGCCTCTACACCGACGACATCACTGTCTGGGCTAACCGCGGCAGTGATGCCGAATTAGAGGGACATCTACAATTGGCACTAAACACCATCGACACCTATGTAAGGGAACGTGGCCTAACTTGCTCCCCTTCAAAATCAGAACTCTTTTTCTACCGGCCCAAACAATACGATTCAGGCAGTCCGCCTATTTCTCTCAAGCCAGGTACCCATTTGATCACACTAGTATCTCAAATCCGTGTGCTGGGCCTAGTTCTTCACTCCCATGGCGCACAATGTGGTCATAAAGGCTCTGCATATACAATGTCAGCTGACCACCCGACTGATTCGCCGCATAGCCAAGCGCCGGGCAGGCTTACGCGAGCGAAACACAATTCGCCTCACCCAGGCTTACATTAAAAGCCGCGCCACATTTGCCCTCCCATACCTCCCCCTCAAACAAAAGAAGAGAGACTGGGTGAACGCGCTCCTGCGAAGTTGCACGAAGACGGCTCTACGACTTCCCCCCAGCACATATAATGCCCGACCCCTTAAACGTGGTGTACACAACACTTTCGAGGAACTTAGAGAGGCTACATTAACGGCACAAATAGCCCGCTTATCCAAATCGGCGGCTGGCCGCACTTTATTATCCCACTTATACATAAACCCAGTTACACACCCCATTGATGGCGTCCCCCTTTCTCCTAACCTCCGCTCTAATCTCATCATACCTCCAATCCCTAAAAACATGCACCCTGAGCGAGACCAGGGCCGTAGAATAGCCAGGGCTCAGGCCCATCACAGGCAGTATAGCGAGGACCAAGAGGTGGTCTACGTGGACGCAGCAGAATATACGTCAGGCTCCCGTATGATCCTGGCTGTAGCCGACAATCAAGCAAAGTTGCTTACTTCCAGCTCTATAATCACCAATTCACCATATAGGCAGAGGAGGCAGCCATCGCGCTTGCTGTCATCTCTACATCTGCCACAAAAATTATCTCTGACTCCAAATCTGCGAATCTAAATTATGCCAACGGCTATATATCCCGCACCGCAGCTCGCATATCACGCTTTTGGCAGCCCCGGCACACCATAAGCCTCATTTGGACGCCAGCATATGCCGGCCTCCATGGCAGCGAAGAAGTTAATTCTCTAGCCCGAGTACATTCCGGGCTAGTGAAACGGAGCCCTCTCTACAGGCCGGGGAGCGCCTTCTCTCTTTCCGTAATATTCTCTTGTACTACCGGGACAAACGAAGGGAATGTACACCCCCCAGCCCCCTCTCTCACCATAGCGCAGGCCGTACACTGGCGAAGCTTGCAGACTCGGACGGCTCCATACCCTACAGTACTACATGCCCGATACTGAGACCAGTTTTCCTCATCATGCAGACTCGGCGGCAAACCAGGACACTTCATACACATCCTTCTTACATGCCCCGCCTTTCCTCATCCCCCATCACCGAACGTCGCAGAGTCCTACTGGGAGTCTCTAATGAAGAGCACTTCAAGTTAAGAACAACGGAAGATTATCTCCAGTGCTATGAGGAGGATTGCTCTTCAAGGACTTTTTTTTGCCTTATAAGGGTGTCTCCCACATAGTAAGGGAGCACCCAAGTGCCATGCAGGGGGCTTAGCCCCCACTGTTTGTTCAATGGCAGTAAAATGTTTCTACCAACACCACCAGCACACGCAGGCCTCCTGGGTAACGAGGAGGTCCACTCCCTCACCCGAAGTCTTACTTTCTGAGCAGGAGTCGGATCCCCTACGGCAGCCCGGGAACGTGTGCTTACCTTCAGAGATGTCCTTCCCTACTACCGAGATAGTCGGCGGGTTTACGCACCGCCTGCTCCCTCCCTAACCCTTACCGAGACCTCCCACTGGCGCCGATTCCAGATACCCTACCCTACTCTCCTACAGGAGTTGGCCACCCTGGTGCAGTAATTGGCCACAACCTCCTATGATAAGCTCCATACCGGGTTAAGTGGAGAAATATGGGAGAGGCCTTCGCCCTGCAGTGGGTATAATCAGGCTGATGATGATGATGATGACTCTCCTTCATGCAGTACCTGGGTTCGATCACGACTGCCGTCGGCTGCGTTTCGTTGGAATCGAAAAGAGGAATTCCCTGCGCTGTGAGACGTCAGCACACAAAGATCCCCATGTAGTCGAAATTACTCCGTATCCCTACACTACGGCTCCTCTTTCTCTCCCACTCTCCTCCCTTCCCTTATGACACAGTTCAGATGTCGACAGAAACATGAGTGACAGACACCACGCCTATCCCTTCCTGTGAACAAATTAGTATTATTGCTATGTACTCACCAGTGGTTAAGATGCCCGATCTCTGTGCCAGAGTACCCGGCTTCGATCCCGACCGCCGGGGACTGCGGGTAGTCCGGCACAGTAGTCGGGCATCTCAGCCACTGGCGAGTAATTTATATATATATATGCATGAATCGGAGATGCCTCTGCTACACCGCAGGCCCGTGCATTTTCTTTTCCTTCTTTCTACAGTCTCAACAACAACATTGTTGTTGTTGTTGCGATTGTAGGAAGAAGGAAAGAAAGTGCACGAGCCTGCTACTGCATGCTCTGTAGCCGAGCCATCTCCTCTGCCTCGCTCGGACAGAAGAGAAAATAGATATAAAATGAAAAGAAAAAGAGGAGAGAGAAGGACGCGCGTCGCAACGGCAACCCGTTTCTCTCTTTCCACTTTCATTACCATGTTTCGCCTCCCACCTCTTACGGCGCGTTCACATGTCCACACAACAAGTGAGACAAATGCTGCGCTATGCCTTTCATGTAAACCAATCGCAATGAAAATTATAAAAACACCGGATTGAAAAGACGGTGTTACAGATGCTATCGTTGCAACACACAGGTTTCGCTTTATCTCTAGTTTCAAGTCATGCTTAAACATCCAGTGTTAAACAGCCATGCGCTGCGCCAGGCCTCAGTGTTCAGGGCCATGTGGGGTGCCGAGTTCCTCGAGCCAACGTTGCCTCGAGCCCTCGGGACAGTGCCTCAATGCCAGCCCTCCAGCTGCTGCAGTTAAAACATTTGCCGAGGTCATGCGAGACGCCGGAAATCGCCGTGCACCACGTGTAACCGGAAAGGACATCCCTCTGTAGCACGCCTTTCGAACGGGGAGGGATCAGCGCGTCGAACGGAAAGTGGCCAACGTCTTAGTCCTGACCGTGACGTCATTCGCAACCACTACATTGGCGCAGGTCGTGTAGACTTGAAAAAAAAAAATCGTTGAACCAGAGGATGCAGGCATAGGCCCCTTTATTTTACGACGATTCCAAACGGAGTCATTAATTTCTCAAATAACTTAAGTACTATTGATAAAAGGTGGGACGCGGTCAAGAACAGTTACCGAAACGTCATGACAGTTCGCGTAGTAGTGTGCCTCAGGTCTTACATCCGAATGACGCACTGATAGTGTGTATAAGGCCGCTAACACGCGGCCTTATCACGCTGATTATCGCGTGGAATGGTCTTGTTAGGGCTCGTCGTCGCGAGACGCGGCTTTATAACTTTTTCCGAGTTATCATAGCGAAGCACAACTGTTTTTGCATTGTTCCAGACTTTTCATGGTTCCCTAATTCGGTCGATTATTGGGGTGGTTCTTAGCCGACCTTGAATCGAATGTTGCGGCTACTGGGGATATTCATCATTCGCCATCGTGAAGATGCCTACTTCAATTGGGAGCACAAGCCAGCCTAATAAAGCGTTTCCAAGTGCAAGTCTGATCGATTGCTGCATTTTGCTGCATGCAGTCTTGTCTCTAGCAAGTGACATCTGGTCGTGGTGCTGAACGTCCTTGTGATCATGCCTCAAAAAACGAACGGATCGAAGGGATTTCAAGATGGCAACCGATGCGAACGGATGCGTTCTATGAGCTCCGCAATTTTTCTGAACATCTCAATGATTCATCACCGACGTCTGCTGGCTTTTTTGGCACGAAGTGCTCCACAACCGCCCCGACATTACCTGTGGGCGTTTCAACTCAGCGAGACAAGCTTGTGCCTACTACAGACCTTTCACTTATGATTGTGGCCGACGTCGGGAACTAAGCCTCGGGGCTGCGAGCGCCTAGGGTGCTCCCCACTCCCTACCGTGGCTGTGCCGCGCTCATAGCCGACATTTCTTTACTGCCAAGATGCACTAAACAGTCACCGGTACAGACATCACGGCCGCGGAGCTCGCCGACGGCACATGGACGGCGCTGGAGATGCAGCGTCGATACCGCCGCCCACAAACTCCGGCCCAGGAACCGGCCACCAACCAAGCGCGGAAATGCGGACGCCCACCTCCACCTACCAAGAAACGACCACTTCCTCGCCTGCCAAGCGAAGACTACAAAATTGTACTTCGTCCGCAGGGCACCATTGACCTCAACGCCATCGGACCTGCCAAGTTGGCACTTGCCCTCTACGACGCAGCCGAAATTGACAAGCACCTTGCAGTTACGGTTGATCAAGTCCGTATCCATCCAACAAACAACACAGTAACGGTGAGCACACCGGACACTGAGCGGGCGCGTCTATACGCAAAGTCACCACGCCGGTGGCCACATATGTTTCCGCACGGGACGATGCTGTCCGAGGTATCATATACGGAGCCCGCATCCATGAGACTGACGCCGAAATTCTGGCAGAACTTGAGCCCGCAACCTAGACATTCCCATTGTCGCCACTCGTCGCATGGGACGCACTCGACCTTTCGTCATCACCCATTGGCAACAGCAAGCTGCCTCGCCACCTCAGGTACCTTGGTTTCACCTTTGAAGTCTTCCCCTTCAAAGAGCGCCCCGAGGCCTTTTTCAACTGCCGCAAGCTCGGCCACAGGGCCGACGTCTGCCCCCGTCCCACGACGGAACGCTTGCCGTCGCTGTGGAGCCGCTCATGAGCCCCCTCCAGCTGATCAACCACCCGTTTGCGCAGCCACATACATAGTATGTAAGGAAGCACATCCAACCGGCAGCCGCAGCTGCAAGTATCGGTTCAAGCGTTCTGGCCGATCGAAGAGCACCGCATCGACCGTGGACACTCACTATACCTCAGCAGAACAGAAAGGCCGATCGAAGAGCATCGGTTCGACCATGGACACTAACTCCACCTCAGCAGGACAGGAACGTCAACCCCGCCCCCGTGAACGCAGACGAGATCGAAAGCCTCCACGAGATGACTCTTTCCCTCCGATTGACAGCGACAGAACTCGCAGTCGCGGCCGCTCCTCCTCTGCCTCGCCTAGTCCTCGGGCCAACTTCCGGTCCACGCCCGAGACCAAGCCCATCAAACAAATCTGCAAAGAAACCACACAGTCTGCAGCTTCTGTCGCCTAGTGAAAATTTTTTCAAGCATGTTGCGCACTTTCACCAACGGCTGACTGACTCAAGGATGTGAAGGCGAGTTCAACCGACGCTGAAATCGCGTACGTATGGTGACACCCCAAGACAGCTGAAAACAGAACCGTCTTAGCGCAAAATATTAAAACAGCTGCTACCACCCTTCCCAAGTTTACCGGTAGCTCACAAAGCAAAGCTGCAAAGACACCATACAGACTGCAGCATCCGCCGCCTAGTTAAATCTGATCTGCAGCTAAAGTTTAAAATACATAGACGACAACTGCTGCCGCACTTCTCATGTTTACCGGCAGCTCACAAACCAGTCAACGCTGCAAAGAAACCATACACAGACTGTTGCTAAATTATTCCTGTCCGCCGCCTAGTCACAAATTTCTTAAAGCATTCCGCTCAGTTTTGCCAAGGGTGACGAACTACGGACGCACGAAGGTGACGGCGAGTTGAACCAACGCCGAAATCGCGTACATGCGGTGTAAGACACTCGCAGCTGAAACTATTTTGGCGGGAAGTCCCCGTTTACATTCGGTATTGATGTTTCAGCACCGAGTAATATTTTAACCTGAACACAGTGCGACAAAATGCAAGCTGAAATGCTTTAGTGAGACCCGGCGCCATCGATTTTACTGGCGCACGGCTGCCTAGATCGGTGCCCGCGCTGATCGAGACGGCCGTGACCGGCGCCTGCTCCGGGGAGCGCGCGCTAGCTGTGCACCGCGTAGGTAGAGCCACGGTTGAAATGCGAGAGGAGGAGTAGCGGCACCGGAGGAGGACAGAGGAGATAGCGCTACTTTTAGTTTATTGAGGGGTTTTAAGCGCTAGGCCTTTTCCGCTCCTCCTCCGCGCCTAGAATTTTCAGCGCTGGCTATTTAAGAGCGCTTCACGGAGCTATCAGCGGTTATAGTTATTCTTCGTTTCTTTTCGTTTATCTCCTTGTCAGACTTCGTTCGAAAAGAGCTCTCTCTAAATATAGTATACAAATTCCACAAAACTGCTTGCTCTCTTCAAAGTCGGTGTTTACCCGCTCTTCTCTGGCCTCAGTCAGGATAGCGTGGAATGACGCTGGCCACCAACTTTCGAGCTGCGAGGGTAACATCACTGGGAGATGATAGCGTAGCAGGCAGGCCCCGACTGAGAAGTCGTAGAAAGAGCTATGTGCTCATTTTGGAGTTGGTCGCTCGCTCGGTCTCTGTTTGTAAAGTGTTTCGCCTCTCTTCCTCGTCTAAATAGGTTTTCTGTATCGTGTTTGTGTTGTGTAAAGTTAAGATTCGTTTTGTTACTTCAAGTTCGTCGTCCTACGTCTCATTGAGTGTGTGTGATCTGCACGTCGTCTGCCGAATCGACGATAACCTTAGAGAGGTGGAGAAGAACAACAAAGAACCTGACCTTTACTGCTGCCATATCATCATCAGCAGCAGCATCATCAACATCATCATCATCACCATCATCATCATCATCATCATCATCATTTCTCATTGAGGCCCTTGTTAAGATAAGGACAAAGAAGCATAACGCAAATGGGTGGAATATGACGTCAATACGTATAAGTGTAATGAAATAAAATACAATAAAAAGCGACACGATAACGATCAAATGTTGATAAATGCAGACTGGCAAATGCTGTTAGAGGTGCTAACGATAAGAAAATGAAAAAAAGTGAATAATGCCTGCGAAATTTAGTCGGTTGACGCTAATTTACAATGTAGTCGCGCAGCTGGTTTAAGGTCTCTGTTGTCGTCGATATGGAAGATTTATTTAAAGGTAATATGTGTACATGTTCAATGCCGAGAGATTTCAATAGGCAGCGCAGTGTTTTGGTGGGAGCTAGGAATAATTTGCGACGAAGTTCAACAACATTGTAATATATTTTAAGAAAGAGGTAGGGTTCGGGATTTTCTGTCTTTGCTCTACTCGCTGAGTGTTATGTGTGGTATAAATTTTGCAGTTTGAAGATATGAAGCGCGCTGCTGGGTTTTGAGCGGCTTCTAAAGTTTCAATCAAATATGCTTAGTGAGGGTTCCATACAGCATCTGCATGCTAATCATGCATTAAAAGCGTAGTTCAAGTGTTCTACATTTTGCCATTTTGCACACGAAGGAAGATTTAGTCCCTTTGAACACAAGCTCATGCTTTTGGCCTTCCTTAGCTCATGTCGTGAGCTCGTAAAAGAACAGTGTGTGGCGTAGTCGGACCGTGCTGCGAAGCCTTTCTGCTATTCAATGTCTTTGAGTGCGAAGTGTCTGTTATAGTTTCCCCAGATGCTCGGCTAAGTGTCTTCTCTATCTGATTGATTGACTGATTTATGCGAATGCAAAGGCGCAGTAACTGTATCACTTGTTTTCTGTGGACACCTCAACCGCACCGCAAGGGAAGACAGGAAGGTGGCAGTGAAAGTGGAAAGAGAGAAAGAGGAGCCATTGTGGAGGGCTAGAGAGTAATTTCGACTACCTGGGGATCTTCAACGTGCGCTGACATCGCACAGCACACGGACGCCTCTTCGTTTCGCCTCCATCGAAACGCAGCCGCTGAGGTCGGGTTCGAACCCGGGTACTCCGGTACAGTAGTCGGGTGTCTTACCACAGCACCACCCCGGCCGTTTCATAAACTATGACAATAATAAATATTTGGTTCACAGGAAGGGAAATGCGTAGTATCTGTCACACTTGTTTCTCTGGACACCTCAACCGCGCTGTACGGGAAGGGAGGAAGATGGGAGTGAAAGTAGATGGAGAGAAAAAGGAGCCATAGTGGAGGTCTACGGAGTAATTTGGACTACTCAGCGCTTTAACGTGCGCTGACATCGCACAGCACACGGACGCCTCTTCGTTTTGCCTCCATCCAAACCTAGCCGCAGCGGTCGGGATCGAACCCGTGTTTTCCGGCAGTGGTCGGGCATCTTACCACTGCACCACCCCGGCTGGGCTTAAAATATGACAACAAATTATGACAACAAATTCGCGTTTCAGTGCATGCCCACATATTCGCGTTTCAGTGCATGCACATAAGCCCTGTATTCAGTTTACAGATACAATAAAACGGTGTTTTTTCTTTTAATATGTGTGGACGTCTGTACAAAATATAGACGATGAAGAAGAGGTACCAGGGCGTCCAATTTAAGTTTATATCTGAGGCGATATATGTGCACGCTGAGAAACCCAATGCGGGGAAGTTGAATCTATTGATCATTTACTGCTCTCCTGCCAAAATTTCACACTTCGGACCAAAATTTACCCGGAGGGCTCTCTCTCCAGGTAAGGCCTTCCCTTGTGTCCACCAGTGTTACTATGGTTCAGAGCGAGCACCAAAGGAGTTGCATTGGATTCAGTTTTTGGGATTCTTCGTTACTACATATTTGCAACAGTTCAGTTCAGTTCAGTCGTGTCCGACTCTTCGTGACCCTATGGACCATGTCACGCCACGCTTTCCGGTCTCTCACTATCTTCCTAACATACATAACTTTATCTTTATTTTAAACTGCCCACCTTTTTACATTTCTTGAAAATGTCTCTTTACACCATATTATTGTGTTTGGTACTTTACTTTAAATGCTGTATTGTAGTTTTTGGTTGCTACATGTTACATAATTGTCCAAAGTTACGCTGAGTTCGTTACGCTGAGGGTAACAAACTGGATTCTAAGGGAAGGAAAGCGTAGCAGGGGGCGGCAGAAAGTTAGGTGGGCGGATGAGATTAAGAAGTTCGCAGGGGTCAAGTGGATGCAGCTAGCACAGAACCGGGTTAAGGGGAGAAATATGGGAGAGGCCTTCGCCCTGCAGTGGGTAGGCTGATGATGATGATGATGATGACATAATTGTCCCTTGGCGCTAGTACATTCGTCGTAATCTCCTGAGGCAATTTCCGCTCATATGTCATAACCATCCGCCAATCCCACTTATGGCTTTTGCCCTGTATCAAAAGGTCAAGAAGCAGCAGCAGCAGAAGAATGGCATCCAGGTAAACAGCGCACAGCGTGTGTAATACTGCCGTTGGTCGGTGCACATTGCCCCAAATCGGCAATGCCAGCCAGGAGACACTGGCGTCAATGATATGTCCTCGGCGCTCTGCAGTTGCCCGTACGAGTGCATCAACAAGATCCTAGTTATAGTCAAGTGATGGAGATTCATGCACGTCGCAAAATTACCAAGAGCTTTCTGCTTTTGGCTAGGCTTCGATGCTAAGCTTCACTGAACCAGTATAATTACAACAGAGAATGCCAGAGAGAAAAGATGGTCAAATGACTCGTGTGTTGCTCCCTGACGATGCGTCAGTGCGTGTTCAACATCAATGTACCTACAAATAATCGATGTTTACTAGTCAGCCTGTCAGAATATATACATATTTATTTATTTAAATACCCTCACGCCCGAAGTATAGATCAATAGTAATAGATGTTTCGTCATATTTTCTTCCGTGAACTGTAAACCCGGTAGCGTATTTGGGTTTGCTCGGTACGTTGGCTCCGCAAGAAAGAAAACGACAGAAGAGACAAAGAAAGCGGGCTGTTCCGACTAGCATCTACCGCCCCGAGAGGCAGCGCAAGCGATTCAGGTGTACAGAGAAACAAGTGACAGATACTGCGCCTTTCCCTTCCTGTGAACCGATTAATAATAATAATAATATTTATATTAATAAAATAATAATAATAATAATAATAATAATAATAATAATAATAATAATAATAATAATAATAATAATAATAATAATAATAATAATAACTGATTTTAAACTGATTTATTTATAGGAAGGGAAAGGCGCAGTAACTGTCTCACTTGTTTTCTGTGGACACCGCAACCGCGCCGTAGGGGAAGGGAGGAAGGTGGGAGTGAAAGTGGAAAGAGAGAAAGAGGAGCCGTAGTGAAAGGCTACGGAGTAATTTCGACCACCTGGGGATCTTTAACGTGCGCTGACATCGCACAACACACGGACGCCTCTTCGTTTCACCTCCATCGAAACGCAGCCGCCTATTATTATTCTTATTATTATTATTATTATCGCTAGACCTTTAGGCTCTCTCAAGCTAGTGCCACGGCCAACATGACACCCATTGAAAAAGCATGTGCCGCGAATCTCTAGGCCGCTCGGCTACCTCAAGCTTGGGGCGTTTCTGGGGGCGATAGATGCTAGTCAGAACAGCCCGATTTCTTCGTCTCTTCTGTCGTTTTCTCTCTTGTGGAGCCACCGTACTGAGCAAACACAAACACGCAACCCGGTACCAAGCAAAACACGGAGAGGAATTGATAACGGCAATGAGTTCGTTTCATATTGCCCTAGTGCTTCACGTTATTCTGACAGGTGAGATAATATGAGCAGGGTACATATGCCTTTCTGTTGCATAACCATTGGAATTGAGTGTAGCCTGCAGCATACTGGGTCCATTCTGCGTCGGTCTTGTTCTGTTGCACGTGCATTTATGTCAGCCCTCGTTATGAAAGGCTTTATAAAAGCGTTTATGAAAGCCTCCACGAGATGACTCTTTCCCTCCGCTTGGCAGCAACGCGTATTTGGGTTGGTCCGTGTCGCCAGTCTCTCCGACAATAACAAAGCATAACATGGTGCTAGCTTTGCTGTAAGGCTCTGTATGCAAGCCTCCATTGCAGCGCAGCTTTCAACGCGACGTTCGATGGTAGGGGTGAAACGCTGAACGGCTTCTTCAACATTGGATATTCAAGTGTCAATAGCGTCAAATTTGGCCTCTGTGTTCGAAAGCGGAGAAGGTGATTTGCGCTTCTTGCGTCTAGGCTGATCAGCGTCTGTAGTAGAGTCGCTCACAGGGTAGGGGGTTTGAGCGCGAGCCATCCCTGATGGGGCTGGGACAGGTAGGTCACCGCCGCTTGCGGCGGGGGCTAGCCTGTCACCGAATTTTTATCTGTTGTAGGCCGTCATTGCACCCGCCACTGCTTCGGTGGTGGAGAGAGAGAGAGAGAGAGAAGAAACCTTTATTTAGCCGGATAGTTATATAGGGCCGAGTTATATTGCCGTACTAGATGGCCAGCAGGTCAAGCCTGTTAGCGACCTCGTAGGCGCGCTTGAGGATCCGGTCTTGTATGCACGGGTCCGAGCTGCGCAGCAGGGTCTCCCAGCCATCTGGATGCTGGATTTCTCCTAACTCTGGAGGTGGGAGTCCTCCTTGCATCCCCAGAGTATATCGTTGAGGGTAGCTCTTTCATCGCACAGTGTGCAGTCAGGAGAAAATTGGCTGGGGAAAATATGTGAGAGGACTACCGGGTTTGGAATGGAGTTTGTTTGGAGCCTCCTCCAGGTAATTTCGTGTTCTTTGCATAGACGCTTGTGCGGGGGCGGAATCTTCCTTCGTTCAAGGCGGAAGTGATGGGTTAAATTCGGTGGTGGACGACGGCTGTTGTTGCGGCGCGCGTCTTTCTTTCTTTCTTTTCTTTCTATTTTCTCTTCTGTCTGCACGAGGCAGCGGAGGTGGCTCAGCTACAGAGCCATTAGCAGGCCCGTGCAATTTCGTTTTCTTTTCAAACAGCCACAACAACAACAACCACCTGCTGTGGTAGTACTCCCCCCACTACTCTCCCCACCAAGCACCCATTACTGGTGCCACGTCGGAGAGTGCAGCCGCGAGCAAACGGGCTGGCGGCATTCTCAAATCAACAGTAGCGCTATCGCAGCGCCTCCAGTCTTACTGGAAACACGATGGCTAACTCCCCGATTACAGTGTGGCAATAGAACTGCAGGGGCTTCAGGGCTGAGCGGCGGGCCCTGGAGCATAGCCTGCAGGCCTAGCTGCAAACTCCCCACATTGGCACGCTTCAGGAAACATACACACATATCAAACTCACTAGCTACACGGCATATAATCAACAAGCAGCACAGGATCAACACCCTCAAACCGCCATTCTCGTTCATCAAAATCTCACAGCCAACCAGCTCGAATTAGACTACCCCGAGGTCCCGCACACTTTCGTGCAGGTCCTCCCAAACACACGTACCCAGACTCCGCTGTGCGTTCTCGACATCTATAGCGCCCCCAGTGACAAAAGCATGAGTGTAAAAATTCTATTCAGTAAGGCCTGCATGACAGCCCGAACGGGAATGCTCCTCTTACTTGGAGACTTTAACGCACCGCACGCAGAAGGGGGGTACAGAAAGGCTTGTGGCCGTAAGGGAGCCAAGGTCTGGGAGACGGCTCAAATGCTGGCTTCTACTCCTCGACCCCGACCAACCCACCCGTTTCGACAACAGCGTAACGCAAAACACTTGCCCAGATCTCACATTCGCTCGTAAAATCCCGGACGCTCGCAAGGAGAAACTTGGTAGCGACCATTATATTCTGAGCACCACTTTTACAGCGACACATTGCAAAGCCCCCCGCCGCATGATTACACACGTCAGCTGGGACGCGTTTCGGTATGAACAGACTCTTTGCTTCAGGACGCTACCAACGCCACCTCCATGGCCATTCAGAAGGCGGACGGCCGTAAACTCAAGCTCCGTCTTGTCCGCCTTGAATGTAAGATCGAGGCATGTTCAACCCATTTCAGTCAAGAGCAATGGCATCAGCTCTGCGATCGCCTCAATGGGCAGTTAGGGTGGAAGAACGCGTGGTTCTTGGTCAAACATCTGCTAGGCCCTGCCCAAACGAAATCCGCTTCACAAAAGAAAAACCTTACCCGCGTCATACATGCTTTTCAGGGCACAAATGACGAACTCAATACTCTACGGGAAGGGAGGAAGGTGGGAGTGAAAGTGGAAAGTGAGAAAGAGGAGCCGTAGTGGAGGGCTACGGAGTAATTTCCACCACCTGGGGATCTTTAACGTGCGCTGACATCGCACAGCACACGGACGCCTCTTCGTTTTGCCTCCGTCGGAATGCAGCCGCCGAGGTCGGGTTCGAACCCGGGTGCTCCGCTTTAGTGGTCGGGCGTCTTACCACTGCACCCCCCCGGCGGGGCATACACTGTCCTGCAGATAATAAAAGCCAGTATTAGCCTAAGGAAAAGAAAATGCACGGACCTGCTACTGGCTCTGTAGCTGAGCCACCTCCGCTTCCTCGTGCAGACAGAAGAAAGTTACCGAACAAAAGAGGGACAGAAAGACGCGCCCCGCAACACCGTCGTCCACCATCTATGCGGTGGCGGGTGCAATGACCTACTAGTCCCAGCCTAGTAGGGCCAGGAACAGCCACCCCTCACTATACTTTCCACCGATACCACCACCGAGGTTGTTGTGGCTGTAGGAAGGAGGAAAAGAAAATGCCCGAGCCTGTTGAGCCACCTCCGCTGCCTCGTGCGGACAGAAGAGAAAATAGAGAAGAAAGAAAAAGAAGAGGGAGAGAAAGAGGCGCGCCGTAAGAACGGCCGTCGTCCACCACCTAAGCGGTGGAGGGTGCAATGACGGCCTACACCATATAAAAAACATTACACGAGTTCAACGCTGCTAAACAATATATTGAGCGTAAGCATTAACTGTGGGTGACCGAGCGTTCCTCTCTTTCACTTCTTCCCCAGCCCAGATATAAAGCGCCGTTTTAGCCAAGATGTATGAACGTGCCTTAGTGGCCTATAGGGGTAACGTGAATGCCAGGGTCCTAGCAGCCTCATTCTGACATAACCGTCCCATGTGAAACGAGATCCCCAATTTGGCAGCTCCTGCCAACTGAGCCGCGGCTTCGACCACTTGTGTTGTTGTTGTTGTGGCTATAGGAAGAAGGAAAAGAGAATGCACGGGCCTGCTACTGGCTCCTGTAGCAAAGCCACCTCCGCTGCCTCGTGCAGACAGAAGAGAAAATAGAGAAGAAAGAAAAGGAAGAGGGAAAGAAAGACGCGCGCCGCAACAACAGCCGTCGTCCACCACCACCGAAGCAGTGGTGGGTGCAATGACGGCCTACAAGAGATAAAAATTGACCTACCCTCCCAGCCCCATAGGGCCAGGAACTGCCGCCCTTCACCACCTCTCCCGCGCCGGGGAGTACCCCTATAGGCCTCAGGTCATCCTCATTAATAAAGGATTATGAATGAATGAGATGTTCGTGCGTCTCACTTCCTGTCCTGTATATTTGCAGTCAGGAAAGTGGCTACAATATACAAGGGTGCGCAGTAACGCCTGCCCTGGCTTCAAAATGAATGTGTTAATGTTTGCAGCGCCATCTCTCGAATACTCCATCAAAGTCCTTAGGTGAAAGTGGCGTCTGAGTTCACGAACCTTCTTCTAGCTCACTTTTCTTTGGCACGATTCTTGGAAGAAACAGCATGGACGTCTATTTACCGCAATATCGTTGAGTTCATTGTTGAATTATTACGGTGTTCACGAGGTGTAATCTCACTTCACGCGCGTCTGAAACCTCGCGTGCATTCGGTTTCTGCAATGCGTGATTTTACTCCTCAAGATCGACCACGCGCTTGAATTATATAGTTCACGGCTATTAGTGGGCAGGTGATATTCTGCCTTGGTTCCATTGCGCACAAGATGACGACTTTCATAACAAAGCGCGAGAAAGTGGCATTGCAATCGACAGAAATGGCTTCGCGCGCTAAACGTTTTTCGTTCGTTCATATTCACGGAGAGAAAGGCTGGCATTGAAGGGCTGACTCCACCAAGGGATTGAAACCATCTGTAGGCATTAAATATGGTAAGTGCTTCTGATTTCTAATAAGCAACCCGACAGGCGTGAAAACAAGGCTTTTTTCAAGAAGCGCTTTATTGCTAATGTAATACTAAAGTTTCGGGAGCGAGAAAGTACTGCTTTCTCTGTTCGTTCAGAGCCATGCCACTTAAGGTTTTGGCCAGTGAGCTCCGCTTATACCCTGAGAGAGGACTCACCATATGCTGCGCATGTCGTCAAATGCTGTGAAACCCGAAAGAGCTGCATACATGTAGCACGAGTTCACTGTGAATGGGAGTGAGCTCTCTAGCGCAAAACGGCTAGTCCCAACATACTTCAGCGATCGCTCGGTACGAGGGCGTTCTGTAAAAGTGCATGGGTGTGTATGAAAGCTGGCCTTCACTACATGAGTCCCCATGAAAGGGCAGTGTTTTCGCAACGTGGTACATCATCATCATCATCATCATCATAATCATCATCATCATCATCATCAGCCTCACTATACCTACTGCAGGGCGAAGGCTTCTCCCATAATATTCCACTTAACGCGGTTCTGTGCTAGCTGCATCCACTTGACCCCTGCTAACTTAATCTCATCCGCCCACCTAAATTTCTGCCGCCCCCTGCTACGCTTTGCTTCCCTTGGAATCCAGTTTGTTACTCTAAGCGACCATCGGTTATCCTCTCTTCGCACTACATGTCCTGCCCATGTGCATTTCTTCTTCTTAATTTCCACTAGAATGTCGGTAACTTGAGTTATTTCTCTGACCCACTCTGCACGCTTCCTATCTGTTAATGTTACCACTACCATTTTTCATTCCATAGAGGCGCTTATATTTGAACATGAACTCTCACGTGTAGTGAGCGATAAAGCGACCCCACATTCGCAGTGTTTTGGTCACTTCCACACTTGCGTATCTCGTCGGGAAAAAAGTGACAAACAGTGCCTTTTACTGTTTTGCGGATTAATTCAATTTATTTATTGCCTAGCTTGTGGAGAAGCGTATCTCTCTAGGCAGTCTGTTACTTCCATGGTGATTAAATGGTTTTTATTAACTTCGTTTGCATGAAATCACAAAAATTGTTTTACGGGAAGGGACAAAACCTGTTGCCCCTTTTCCCGGTGGACACATAGACGGAGCCGTAAAAATGCCCCGACGGTGGGAGAGAAAGTGGAAAAAAAAATAGAAGAGCCATCGCGGAGGGGTTAGGAGTAATTTATACCACCTGGGAATCTTTAACGGGGGCCGAAATTGCAAAGCACGCAAACGCTTCTCTATTCTGGTTTGATCGAAACGCAGGCGCCTGCGGTCGGGTTCAAACCCATGTACTGGGAAGCATCAGCTTGGCGTTTGAACTACTGCCGCATCGAGGTGGGGCGAAAATCAAAGAAAACGTTTATTGAAGTGAAAAGCTTCAGTAAGAGGGTCGGAGCCGAGCTTCGCGTATGCCGTACGCCACGACGGAGTGACGTCATAGCCAAGGTCGCGGATGCTTAGGCCCCCATCCTCTAGGCCTGCGTAGCGGGGGTGGGGAGTAAGGGGCCTCTATTTAAAATGGACAATAATAGTTGTCATCCCTCCATCCATCCAGCTGCGCAGCCCCCTCGCCAAGCTCTGCCGGCGTTGCCTAGCAACGCTTAAGAGGTTTGCGACTTCTCCCCATTAAAAAAGGAAATGCTTTGTGTCTAGCAGAGAATCGAACCTCTGTCCAATGGTTCCCCAGCCGAGCGCTTTCGTGCTCTGCCTATAGTGAACTAGAATACTAATTTTCTAGTTCACTATAGCTCTGCCATGCCCTGGGTATTGAAACACTCTTCATAATTCCCCTTATTTGCCGTTAGGATGATAGCGGAGTTCCGCTAGTTACAGGAGGAGGAGGTAAACTTTATTTAAAGAAGAGGTCTTAGGCGCGGGGTGGGTTGACGTTCCCGTCCCCGCGGTGGGCTCCTCTTCTAGGCCGGACGCCAGGTGGCCGACCGACGATGTTGTTCGGCGACATCTTCAGCCCGCTCCGTGACTCGGAGTTGAACCTCCGGGTCGGAGCTGAGCAGCGCGGCCTCCCACTGAGATTGGGTAGAGAGCTGCAGACTCTGTGATGGCTTGTCTTGATTACATGAGTATAGGATGTGTGGTGTGTCTGCCTTTTGATGTCCACAGAGAGAACAGACAGGGCTGAACTGCTCTGGGAACCATATGGAGTACATGTACGGATTAAAGAAAGTCTCTGTTTGAAGTTACAGATACTGCGATTGGCTCGCAATTTAAAAGTACCAATGACTAAACTAAATTAAGGTGACGTCAAGGATGTGACGTCACCTATCTGCGGTCAGCTATGAGGACCCAAACGTATTTTAGCTCATAACCGAGCGGGAACGAGTGCGCTCCAACGCCGCCGGGCGGCGCTTCTTGTCTCCCGTGAGTGACAGATGCTGCGCCTTTCCTTTCCTGTAAACTAATTATAGAACGCCGGTGAACGTAGACGCGCTCGACATGGAAGCCAAGGAGAGATTAGCTGCTGGCGAACGGTGCGTAAGACTGGAGGCATTAACTTCGGATTTCCAGGTAGTCATTGCTTTTGGCTACCTATCATTTTTTAAGACCTTTACGCTCTTGGAGCCAAAACCTGTCCCCGGGAGCTTTGCGCGCCATTTGTGCGTCATATCTGTGTGCTGATGTTTCACTCGCAAATAGCAGATTTGTGAGGAGGGTGTATAACAATAAAAGTGACTGATGGTGACAGGTAATCAATAATTGTCATAAACAGACATTGATAGAGGTAATAACTATGCTAATGAATAATAATATTAATGTCTAAAAGCACTTGTAATGACCCATATGCTAAACTACGACTTTTAATGACACTAAATGATGGAATGGTTTGTTTTGGTTTGTGGTGTTTTATGTCACAAAGCAACTCAGGCTATCAGGGATGCCGTAGTCTGGAGGGCTCCCGATAATTCGACCACCTGGGTTTATTTAACGTGCACTGCCTGCGCAGAGAACACGGGTGTCTTGCTTTTCGCAGCCACCAAAAAGCGGTCGCTGAGGCCGGGACTCGATCCCACATACTTGGGCACAGTAGTCGAGCGCCCTAACCACTGCACCACCTTGGCGTTGCTTGATTAGAAATGAGCAAAATGCTGTGCGGCGAGTGGTAATTATTACGCTGGCTAGGCAAGACAATGTGTAAAAGTGCTCAGCGATGAGTTGTAATGGCGAAATTGACCAGGCATGACTCATCATGACTGGTAACGACTACGAAGGGACCAATATGTCAAACGACGGCTTCTAATGTCTGCAGGTGTTTGTAAATGAGTAACTATATTTGGCTATTAGTAGTAATGACTACGTTGACTGGGTATGACTCATCATGAGTGCAAAACTAACAATATTGTGACATATATGCCCTGCATCGCTGGACGCTAAAGAAGACAACGATCAGAAATAGTGACACAGAAGACGACAAAGTGGTAGCAACGGTTAGTGCTAGAAGAAGGTTAACGCTGTTGTGATTCTGTGCTTTGTGTGCTGCGTCAACCTGGACTAACCTTCGTGCACTAACCTTGCCACGTATCATCTTGGTGGAGGTGCTGGGTATATATGTCACAATATTGTTAGTTTCAAGAAGTCAAACAATGACTTCAAATCACCTCAAATGATTGGAAATGAGTAAAAATGCTCAGTTGTGAATAATAAGGGCTAGAGTGACTAAGTATGCCTAAGTTTATATACGAAATGACCAATATTTCAAACGACTATTAAAGATTGCAACAGACGGCAAAGAAGTAAAAATGCTGAGCGATGAGAGTCAAATAACTGGAGAGGAGGGCAGCTTTTGCCGTTTTATTCCTAAAGGGCCAGAACACTAGCCAAAATATGTCATGAGATTACGGTGGAGATGAAAAGACATTACCTCATATAGTACAGACCGAGCACTACAATATCAAAGATGGTTTACAATCTTAATTTGCCATTGAAATTCGCATAACTCAGCAAAATATCGGTGATTTTCGTGATTGCACACTTATTTTTTCTTCTTGCTTGTCATAACGTATTATATTTTGCTCTTTCTGCACTGCGTCCTTAAATAAAAACAACCCTTCCTTTCCTACCGCGAGAGGCATGATTTTCATCACTACGTGGCGCCACAGTTTTTGGAATTTTGTGAATGAAGCAGTGATAGTGGCCCCAAATACTTTCGTTGACGAGGTGTGTGTTATTGTGCCGTAACAGCCTTGAGTGTGAAACTGAAAAGGTCGTTACTCCAAGGAAAAATGTCATTATTGTCTTGGCGAGTGAAATTTTAAGGAAAAATGTCATTATTGTCTTGGCGAGTGAAATTTATATTTGTTTTCGGTACGTCTTTTTTGTCGACCACCAATCGTCATCGCGGTCGCTGCTCATGGTTTCCAGCATCGGAGTACATAAAAACGGACGCATGCACTGATCGAAAAGTTCGCTATAGAATCGAGCATATTAGACAACAATCTTTCCATTGCGACAAAAAAAAAAACTTTAAACCTAAATTTCAGTGTTTTTTTTCCTTTAAGAGACATCTAGAGACTCTATTTCTTACTCTAATTCCTATTGCGCAACCTTTTAAGGTATACTGTAAGGTGTTCGTTTCAAATGAAATCCAACGCTGTGCGCAGTTTGCCGGAAATAATTAAAGTATTTTTTGAGGAAAGGAAATGCGATTTATCCGTCATTCTTCCCAGAGCCCACCTGATCCGCACAATGAGGTGGGTAGAAAGGTGGGAGCGAATAATAAAGCTGTGCCATTTAAGGGTCCACAAAATAATACTGACTAGAAGGGATATTTATTAGACCCGCCATCGGAGTACCTGGGCTAATCAGACCGCAGCGGCCGTGATCTAATAGTCGAAATACAAATTCGTCTGTATGTGCCGTGCTGTCAATTTACCCTGAAGATCTCTGAAATATTGTTTTATAGGAATAAAAGACGCAGGGTCTGTCACTGGGTTTCGGTCGACACGTGCGCCTATGCCATAATGGAAGGCATGAACGTAGGAGTGAGAGCGAAAGAGAGAAAGAAAGATGTCTTGTGGTTGAAAGCCGGGGAGTAATTTCGACCACCCGGGTTTTTTTTAACGTACAGTGATGCCGCGCAGCACACGGACGCCTCTTCGTTTCGCCACCTAACGTAGTCACCGGCGGTCGTTACAGGTAGTCGGCATGTTAGGAGGTACTGAAGCTCCACTTTTAAGACGAAATAGCGGAAGCTACCCGCCCACATATAAAGCCACGCTTTAACCATGCCGTATGAACGTGTCGGCTTGCCCGGGGGGTAACGTGAATGCAGCGGTCCTGGGAGGTCGACACTGCTAGCACCCTGTCATATGAAAGGTGAGATCCGCGTTGGCAGCTCTTGCCAGAAGTAATATCAGGCAGCACTACGTCTAGTTAGTGCTCGGTGATGTGAGCTGCAAGCTGCAGCCTGCCAACGATAGGCTCTTCAGTTTCCGCTCACAACACCAAAGCCGACAGACTTTCACTGGCCACCGACGCCGTATTTTAAGTGAACAGGTAACCCGACCTTCGGGCATGTAACATCGATGACAATCGCCGCTTCCTCATGCGCCGGAACGAGATCTGGCCGGAGATTCGTGTCACCCACGGGCCGGTTCTCGTGAGTGACGGTGAATGGCTACTCGGCGGCTGTATTTAGCCGGTAGACTATCCGCTTGTGTCGGCTGCTGTAGGCGACGCTCTGGCGCAGTGGCAGAGAACCTGCAGGAGGGTTTTCTTTTCTTGCCCGCATCTCCGACACCACTGGTCAGCAGTGATATCCCATGGCCTGGCTCCATTGAGGGGCACCAGGTTCAGCCTCGCATGGCGTACGAAGCGCCAACCGCAGAAGCGAGTGAAAGGCCCCTTCCTCACGGAGTGGGAACTGCTATGGGGGCCGCTATACTCTCCATCACTATCCCTTTGTTGGGTGTGTCTTGGAGATCGTTATCTTGTGCACGCATAGCGATGCCCCGAAATGTCCTCACCACTTTAGTACGCTGCTTCTGCGAAACGATCATGTCGGCGCAAATGATGCTTGGGTCCTCGTCTTGTATCTCCCACGTGGCCACCAGACGCCAAGAAGCCTTGCGAGCCATCGTCCAAAAACACTAGAGGTGCGTTGACCTGGCTCGGAAGTCCCTCTCCGTCTCTCCGGTCAGGTAGGTGGTAATGTCCTCGTCGGTGGCTGGTCGGCGCAGTCGCTTCGTCATGATGGCGGTGACGGCGCGCAGCGCTGATTGTACATCTAGATCAGGAGACTTGAGGAGCTTAAATGCGTTGTCGAAGCGGCAGATGTCGTGGAGCTCTGCTGCAATGGGGATGCCGACCGAGCCTGATGCTGCGTTGCCGTAGAGGTACTCGTAGAGAGCCCTTTTGTTAATGGCCGCAGCGCGTCGTCGAGGCGCGCCCACCCGGACGTGCCCAAACCATCGCACCGCATCGAGACATTTAACACTGAATATACGAATGTTTGACAGCGTCCAATCTGTGCCAAGGGGAGAGCACTGGGCTAAGCAGGCGGCGGCCGGTGTCGATGGCCTTGTCCACAGTGACTGTGTGCGGGAACACGTTGAACCCTACAAGAATGTCTGGCTCTCGAAGTCCTGGACCATCCGCACCTGTAATGAAAAAGGGGGTCATTCTTGTGCCGATTGGTGTCCTGCCGTTGAAATGAATAAAGTGACTTCGCTGGGTTGAACCGCAGTACCGGCCTAGAGTAGAGGGATGCCAATGGGGTAATGCTGTCTTGGAAGTTCTCCGGTAGGTTGGCCAGTGACGTGAGGTCGTCGGCGTAGGCCAGGGTGTTGTGGTGCCTCTCGCCTCCCTGCACAGCACGCAAAACTTGGTCAATGACGAGTTTAAACTGAAGTCCCTGTCGTATCCCTACCAAGATGTCAATCGGTTGTGTTGATCCTTCCTGTCCCACGATGGTTATGGTGTTGTCCTTGTAGAGGTAAGCGATAATGGAACAGAAGATGCTGCGGGCGCCGGGTCCAAGTAGCGAGTCGATGAGGGTATTGTGAGCGACGGATCTAAAGGCATTGCTGAAGTGCAGGAACGCCACGCACAGCTCCCTACCGCCAGCCCTTTTGGCGTCAAGGCGCTTCTGCACCGCGAAATTGTCTTCAAACACGCCAGAAACCCCTTTTGACAACGACAGAGCAACTCGTGTTCCGCCATCCATCGCTGTAGCTGAGTGGAGAGGCACCCAGCTACAGTTGTAAAATCGTTGACCCGAGGACAATGGGGTGCCACGATGTGCTTTGCAGATCCTTTCGTGTGGATCAGGATGATCCAAGACTCCTACGCTGGGGGCACTTGAGCTTTAGAAAAGTGTTGAACGCCGCTGTCAGGAAGGCCGCTTCAGGGTCGGTCGTCTTGCAGTGATGGTAGGTGATTTGGTCGTTGCAGGGAGCGGTGTTTTCACATTTCCTCAGGACCTCCTCATCTGTGAACTTGTCTAGAAGAAATTCCGTGAGGTCGCTGCTCCTGGGCTTTTTGAGAAGAAGGATAGTGTCCACCTCCTTGGGGCCCCACGTTGCGGCGAAGTGGTCCTCGAGGTCCTACAAAGGAACCGTGAACATAGGCGACTCGCCATCCACAGTCAGGCGTATTGCTCGGCGGCGATTCATGCTGTAAAGGGACTGGATCTGCTGAGCGTTGTCGGGGTTCGTCGAACGGCGCGGTTTACCTACGGAATAAGGCTTTGGCAGCTTTACCGCTTTTCCAACCTCGGTGATGGCCTCTAACAAGATGAAAAGAAAACCATCCAAACCCTCAGCAGACACAGGCTCACGTAGCAAACACCGTAGGCGCCTGGTTTGGTAGACGAGTACGCCCTCGCTCTCCGATCTCTCAAAAAAGAGAATTGGGGATTTCCTACAGGGTAGCAGATGCGTCGTGATGGCTGCCGCCATCTTTGTCTTGAAGGAACGATGTGCTGCTTTCCTCACTGATTGTTTACATATGTTCATTTGATTGTGGCGCTGTTTTGAGGAAAAGGAGAGATGGGGTAAGTGGTGCTGGTATCCTCCTCGCTGGTGTCTTGCTCAGGCATTGCTGTGGCGTTCTTGTAGCTTGGCTGAAGTCATTTTCTTGGATGGGCTCAAGATCTGGTGGCCTGGTGTCCCGTGATGGCACCTGTCTTTGTCTTCTCGCCACCGTTAACAGTGGCGCGGAACGGGGCGGTAATCTCTGCATGGCAGTCTGTTTGCGTTGCCACATGCGATGCATCTCCAACAAGTTTTTCGACGTAAAAAAAAGCTGGCAATCACCGCACTTGTTGCTGTGTAAACGAGTGCTGGCCACATCGAGCTACCCTCCGGCGAGGCTGGGATGCGCTCTTCGCTGAGGACCGACCGCTCTGCGGCAGAAAGTGCAAAAATGCATGCTCTGATTTATTTGTACCCATGCTCACCTTCAAGATGCCGAGTTAGGGACTGCCGCCTGGATGTAACACAACCAGGGATTACGGGATAACGCGTCCTTGTTCCGTATACCGGAACGTCCGCGCCAGCCGAAGGAACGGTGCGGGGCTGTTCCCATCACGGCGAGATTGTGATCCGGGGTGCGGCAATTCTTAATTGGTGGCCGGGCTTGTTGGGCAGGTGGACGGCGATCGGACGGGAACGCGGCTCCTCTTGGCGGTCAGGGCGCTGCTTGTCGTGGGCGATGACATCCTTCTTAGCACCGGCGGTCATCTGGAATAAATGGCGGGGTGTAACCGCGCGACATCCTGGGGGAATAGATTTCTTTCCACAGAAAAGGTCAGCGCTGCAGCTGACAAGGAAAAAAAGAACTATCCAGAAAAACACCCCAAAACACTAACTATGAGGCAGGTCAACCAGAGGCGTGCATCAATAAAAAGAAAAAAGCACTCAACAGCATAAAAGAGAAAACAACGCAGTAAACAAAAAAAAAAAACACTCCAACACAAGAGCATGAAAAGCCAGGCAAAAAGCTCTCACCACGGTTCCAGTAAAAAACAACACAAAAAGGAAGCTAAGAGGGAGAAAAACGAGCGCCAAATACCACATATAAATTACCCTTAAAACGATACAACGGCAAAAGAGCGCTCAGCAATGGAACAAACAATGCCAGAAAGTCTAGATCTCTCACGAAAAAAGGAAGGCACTCAAAGCGCGAAGAAAGAGGGGAAGGTACTATACGTGCAACCTTATAACCGAAAAAATCTTAAACAGCAGAGAAAAAATGAAAGAAAAAAAAAGAGACCTCTAATGAATTAAGGAGGACAGCTCTTAACAAGCTCTCAGCAGCAAGCAGGAACCCAGGAACAGCATTAGGCCCAAGGGCAGCAGGAGGTCCAGGAAGCCCGGCAGCAGGTCCCAGGGCAGTAGGGATCCAATGGCTGGCAGGGGGTAGGCTCAGAACTACACTGTGATCTTAGCCGAAAGGCCGAGATACTTTCGGCAATACTTGGGACATTGGAACGAGAAAATGGTCATGGGCTCCTCTAGAGTGGGGGCATCCTTAAGGGGGTTGGAGATCTCCAGGTTTACCAAGTCTTCGGAATGTCAATGCTAATGGGAGACGCATCCCAGTGGCGTTGTCATACAAAAGACCGGACGCACAAGAGATCAGCCGATCGGGCAGTGTCGTGACGGTGGTGTGAAAGTCCGGTGCCGGAGAACCAAACCCCCCCACCAGCCATTCAGGGCACCCAATTATCCGATGGGCAAGGCGAACCCAAGCATTCCCGAAAAGGGAATAATTAAAGGCTGCTTCTAAGAATTAAGACCTTGAGTAGAGTCCCGACGCCTTGCATCGATCAAAGCGCTACACTTGGCCAAACGCCGAGGTATACTGACCCGCAGGTCCAGTACTACACTTTGATCTTAGCAGGTCCCAGGGCAGCAGGGATTCAAGGGATGGCCGGGGGTAGGGCTCTGAACTACACTTTGATCGTAGCCAAAAAACTACTAATAAAAAGCTAATGACGGGAGGATCCAAATCAAGTGACAATACGCGAGTGCATCACTTCGATCTTAGCCGAATAACCGAGAAGCTACTACACTTTGTTCTTAGCTAAAAGGCTACACTTTCATCTTAGCCTTTTTCTTAGCCAAAAAAAGCTAAACATTGATCTCAGCCAAAAACTGCTAAAAAAAAGCTAATGACGGGAGGGTGCAAACGAAGTGATAATACACGAGTGCATCACTTTGATCTTAGCCAAAAGGCCGAGAAGCTATTACACTTTTTCTTGCTACACTTTGATCTTAGCCAAAAGACTACTAACAAAAAGCTAATGACGGGAGGGTCCAAATCAAGTGATAATACGCGAGTGCATCACTTTGATCTTAGCCGAAAGGCCAAGAAGCTATGCACGCAGTTCAGGTGTCCTCTTTCTATTAGTGAAAGTGGAAAGCACTTTCATACTCACCTTTCTCTCTTCCCTTATGGCGCTGATCAACTGAAGAAGTGTTGATGTTGTTGCTGTAGGAAGAAGGAAAAGAAAATTCGCGGGCCTGCGACTGGCTCTGTAGCTGAGCCACCTACGCTGCCTCGTGCAGACAGAACAGAAAATAGAAAAGAAAGACAATGAAGAGGAAGAGAAAAACGCGCGCCGCAACAGCCGTCGTTGTCCACCACCGAAGCGGGGGCGGGTGCAATGACGGCCTACAACAGACAGAAATTCGGTGGCTGGCAAGCCCCCGCCACACACGGCGTTGACCTACCGTCCCAGCACCGTAGGGCCAGGAACAACCACCCTTCACCGCCTCCCGTCTCTCGAACAAGTGTCCACAGAAACAAGTGTGACAGATGCTGCGCCTTCCCTTTCTGCGACCAATTCTTATTCGTTCCTATTCAGAGGATGCGAAAGATGCAGCCCCCTCTCTTGCTCTGACCACTCCCGATATACCCCAATTGTTGGTACTTCTAAATCAGCCATCCATACTATTAGCGCAGGTTGGATATCCCTTCCAGATATGTCTCTCCCCTAAAACATCCTTTAACTCACCCAAACACCTTTCTTTTGACCCCTGCACACGCAGACCTAGATGATAACGTAGTGACTCATGGGTGTGACCATCGGTTCACTATCTGGCCGCAGGCAATAGAGGCCACATTCGGCCATGTGGTCTCACTTGGTGCGCCGCTACGCCTCCTCTCTATTCATGATATACGTCACCATTACAACCACGGTCGCCTTGTGTATCTCCCTCTACACCGCAAAGCCTCTCGTTATCGCGGGGTTCCCTGACGCCAGCATCCGACTTGCACATATCCCTACTTCTGTCTTCCGCCACCTTATTCTCCAATCTATCTATCCCTCCTCAGCTCGTTATTTCTGTCCGGCCAGAGCCAATCTTGATCCCATCATGAGGGGCTGTGGTCGCCACCCCCAGCAAAATCACTGACTATTCATTGAAAGGAGCAGTGGGAGGCTGCCCTGCGAAGCTAAGTGCCCGATCTTCAGGACAAGATCTTAGATTGGGCTCACGAGGTAGCGGAGGCATACCTTACGTAGAATCTCTCTCCCTCCCCTACTGCCTCTTTACCCTATGAGATAAATAAAGTTGTTACTCACTCACTCACGGCAGCGCTCGTTGCGCCGCTAGCAGCGGCTTTCCCCAAGATGGCGCGTGGCGAGAACGGCGCCGCGACCCCATTCGAAGAATATCACCAACCTGGACAGCAGCGTGCTGGCTTCGAGGCACACTAGGAAATTGCGGGTGAGGGTGTCTTCTTGTTTTTGGAGGTAGCTTCTGCCAGAATTGTGCAAACTCTAACTTATCTAGTTACAAAATGTATCTAGTTATTGTGTCTAAAATTTTGCAGTGTTCGTCAATGAGGAAGAAATGTCGAGCATCCAGCCTTTGGAATCGAGCCTCCAGTGCTTGGAGGCTATATTCTAGGAATATTAGAAATTTATCACACATATGCTGTTGCAATTGTGTTAGTTTGCCTAAAATTTGGCTCATGTTTTGCTTCAAATCAAGCGTCCGGCTCAACTGCTTTGTTTGATAGCGCCAGCTCAGCTGTTTTATCTGATAATGTGGGAACCTCTAATCCTTTATTTTTGGAGGTGGCGTGGAGAGTGGGGCTCCTGCGTAAGGTGAACTCTGACCGTTTAAAGGTAAAGGGGATCAGAGGATGGGTGTAAGAGTTGGGTGACGGCCTGTCGTAAGCACATTACCTCTTCTCCAAGGCAATCCATCTCCTCGTTGCGGTAGTATGGCTTGCGTATCACTCGATCTGCCCATTGGCGTTACTCGGGTGCCTTTGGCGGCACTGATGGATCCAACCTTCGGAAATCATCTACATCTTGGGTCAGTATTCCGATAGCTCCCCTTTTATTGCGAAAGTAATACTACATGCACTTTCAAGCCGTCAGCGTGGTCCCGGCGGTAACCACGTTTGACCTTTGACCTTTCGACGACCCCCGTAGACGAACTCAAGCTGGCAGGAGCTGCCAACTTGGGTCTCTCGTTTCACGTGGGACGGTTATGTCAGAATCAGCCTGCTAGGACCCTGGTATTCACGTTACCCCTGTAGGCCACTAAGGCACGTTCATATCTGTTGGTTAAAGCGGGGCTTTTATATGTGGGCTAAGAAAGAAGAAAACGAGAATATGAAGAATGCTCGGTCACGCGCAGCTAATGCTTTCGCTCAATATTTGGTTCAGCAGCATTGAGACTGGCACCCCGTGGCTGACAGCCATCCGTAAGACCGCTCACGCTACTTTAGGCCTCATTCATCGCATAGCTATGCGCTCTGGCGGCGCGCGTGCTCACACGGTCCGCCAGCTTGTTCGCTCTGTCCTCCAGCCACGTATAATATACCAGGCACAGTTTCAACGTCTCACCCGCAGACAGTGGGACTCCCTTGAGGCCATCAATCGTGAGGCTATGCGTGCAATAACATATCTTCCCCGCCTAACATCCATACCAGTACTTCAGGAGTATGCCTAGCTAAATACGCTCACTGAACTCGTTGATCAGCGGATGGCAAACAGAGCTCGCAAACAGTCTTTACAACTACATCATTTAAAGACACTACCTCCATGGTCGTACTGCCAGCTCACGGACAATCGCCCCACTGCTTCCCCGTCGGTATCATCCGCACACCTGCCTGAAGGGTGCATATTATATACCGATGCATCACATACTGCAGAGCGAGGAGTTACTTCTGTGATAGTCCCTCTCATCCGCATCTCAACACTCACGTGACATATACCGCGGATACGTGCACCCCTCTGGCACTGGAACTTCAAGCAATTTACAATGCCGTACATTCCCTTCCACCAGTTCCTACATTCAATGCAGTTCATCATTACACAGACTCTCTCACTGCCCTTAAACAGCTTAAGGCCGTTCGACGCACATTCCAAATAACACAGTCCATACATTTGCTCTGTTCAAAGTACCCATGTCCTATTCGCATACACTGGATTCGCGGCCATGCTCGCGATCCACGTAATATTCAAGCAGATGCTATGACGCATATACACATCAGGAGATCCACCACCTTCCCCTCTTCCCCCAGATCCGTTCCTGTCCCACGTTTCCGATTCGCAATTTCTGCGCCAGCGAACACGCGCTCTAATTCCTCCGTGTTCGCACCCTCTCCCCCGTAGTCTTACTCGGCAGGAGGAGGTGACAGTGCGCCGGATCCGGGCAGGGGCGGCTCTGACCCCATCTGTTCGACATCGATGGCGGGAAAAAGATCTACCAGCGACTGACAGGTGCCCTCACTGTGAGACTCCACCTGACGTCTGCGATGTGCGTCACTTGTTGTGGACGTGTCCATCAACGACGCACACTAGGCAACGGATAATCATGAAGGTGGGCCTGCGGAAGAATCGCGATAGTGATTATGAGAAATGAACAATGGACAATCGCTATACTGCCAACCTTCTCGAATACATAAGCACAACTGGACTTCACTCCTTCTTTTAACTTTCTATCTCCTGCATCCCATTCCCCCTTTCTCAACTTATGCCTTGTGGGAAACTCTTCGAAAAAAAAAAATCCTTGTAATGTTTTTTTTTCTGCTCGTGGCTTAGTTTTCATGAGCGTAAGCTCCTACTTCTCACATTTGGCTTCTGTCGATCTGTCGGTGGCTCTAGATTCAAAATGGCGAATGAACCACGTGACCATCAAATGCTTGAGTTAGAAATTTGTTTATGTCTGAAGCAGTATTCACCACAAAACAAAATATTTATTTAGTACGAATATACATCAATGGATGCGGACTCCCAAAAAATTTGTTGTAGTTTGGCTCTGGTTAACCGTATTTGAACTGCGATAGTATGGGCGGAAGCTTCGTTTGCGTGCCACATTATTCCCCTATCACGCCCTATCAGTTAAGGTGCTACATAATTGGGGAAATTTGAGCTCATCCTTCAAGAGTGTGACGGAAGAGCGTAGGTTACCAGCCTTCTTCTGCTCTTTCTCCTCCTCGGCTGTTGAAGGTCAAGTGTGGCATCCGCCGGGGATACGAGATGGCTCGAAAACTGATGCAGTATTGCTATCGCAATAAAATACTTAATTCGTATTCACTAAGACAAAGGCGAGGCAATGCCCGGAAAAGGAATCAATAAAGCAAGGGTAACTGCACCACGAAAGAACCAGGGCCAGCAGTTATACATGGTGTCTAAAAACTCATTGGACACGCAAGTGCGTATAATAGAGATTGTGTATACTCTGGCACGAAAACAAGAGACAAAGTAAGGGGTTTAGGTTTGTGGTATTCGGGCTTGCCGCGGCTGCCCTTTGAGCGGCCGCCGCCCGTGCCATGTTGTTGTTCTCGTTCCCTTTCTCGTGCCTGAGGCGGCGGAGAGAGGTTCGGACGACTTCCTACTGTCGTTCGCCTGTGGTTTAGCATTGATTAAACCTAGGGTGAAGCTAAAGCTGAAGCATGCGTACACACGGTAAAGCTCTTTATTTAGCAGAATGTTTTCCTTTGGTTATGGCTAGGAAGAGACTCCTTTGATTCATGAAGTTCGTCTTGGTTTGAACTAGGCCTACTCCTAGTCCGTGGCGTGGCTGCGCAGCCGATACTGACGTCAGGGATCATGTGTCTCACCAAGCAGCTGCTCACGCATTAAGCTACTTCCCACATCAGTTAACCATTGACCTTGATATTAACGTTGACCTTGACCTTCGGTGAGAACATAGTGACCCAGTGTTTGTGGCTATAGTTTCAACTTGACATCGAAGATGTTTGAAGGTCGTCGGGAGCACACGGTTAGCTTAAATTAATGTCGCTTAGGGAAGCTATCACTTCAATATTAATCATGGCTTGACTATAGTGATAGAGCGAAAGCTGGTAGTTTTTCAGCGATAGCCTCTGTAAAACTGCATTATCAATCCACGGTCTTTTCAAAATTTTTCTTATTATTGGTTCAGAGGAAAGCAAAGGCGCAGTATCTGTCACACACGTTTGTGGACACTTGAACTGGCAAAGCAAACCAACGGTTTGTTTTTGAGCTGCAAAGTTTTTCGACGTCCATTTTTTTTTGCCCCGCCGCGGTTGTGCAGTGGTAAGACGCCCGACTACTGTGCCGACCCCTCCTGCAGCCTTTGCAACCACCCCACTGCCACCCTCGCACACGTTCTATTCCAATGCCCGGCGGATCCTCCCTCGCGGGGTCTGGAGCACTTCACCACCTGGGAGGAATGGGAGACCCTGCTACGCTCTGAGGACCCGGTCCGGCAAAAGACCGCCACAGACCGAGCTGCCGACGTCATGAACCGTAGGAACATTAACGTTTGAGTGTAGTGGGGCCGTGCGGGGGCCCAGAGGCCTGCGTGCCCCGAACTCCTCTGTTTAAATAAATGTTTTTACTACTACTACTACTGCCGGAGTACCCGGGTTCGATCCTGACCACGGCAGCTGCGTTTCGATGGAGGCGAAACGAAGAGGCGTCCGTGTGCAGTGCGATGTCAGCGCACGTTAAATATCCCCAGGTGGTCGAAAATACTCTGCAGTCCTCCACTATGGCTCCTCTTTCTCTCCTTTCACTTTCACTCCCACCTTCCTCCCCTCCCCTAGGGCGCGGCTCAGGTGTCCACAGGAGCAAGTGCGACACATACTGTGCTTTTTGTTTCCTGTGAATCAATTACGCCAAATTTGTTCCATACTGAAAGCTTGGAAACCTGGCTTAGTGAAGCTCTCGCTTCACAAAGGGCCATGTGCAGACAACCGATGGAGGTATAAGTTATTACCGTAGTCATGAATTTCAGCTCGTCATAGACACCAAAGAAACGAGTGTGCCAGCGCCACAGATGCTACGCCTCTCCGTCTGCTAGGAGTTGGCCAGACAAGTATTTTCAGACGACCAGGCGCAGTCTCTGCAGCGCGTGGTAAATTGCACGGGCCGGAGTTCGTCGACCCTCAGCGAGGCAACGCGCCGCCATAGCACAAACATTGCGGCTACAATAATTAGACGGGCAAATGGATCACGCAGACACCTTCTGTCATAGTGTGCTCGAACTTGAAACATACGGTACACAAGACACAGTTTCAAAAAACACATGATTTATTGTATGTGGCGCCAAAATTCGCACATTGCTCTTCAGGTACGATGGCCCCTCCTGGCCAGGCAATCACTCGTCACTCCTATAGAGAACTCCCACGCCTCAGGCATTCAAATCCTCTCACATTCTTTGACAGCTTCACAGCTGTCCATTCGTTCCACGTGGTCAGAGGGGTCTTTGCTCATCTGGCATGAGACTGTAGCAGGCAACTAATTTACTAATACGTATGGCAGGCATGTCGCTACGCTGATAAGTCGGAATCAGTACATTCTTTCAATCTGGCGACTGCTCGGTAAAACAGATGTGCTGTTTCAGCTTGCGGATCAATGTATCTGTTGTCAATACGTGCGCCGTGCTCATCTAGTATAGGCAAACGTCATGTTTGTAAACAAAGGTGGCGCTGCGATCGGCAGCGACAGTGGGTGTAGGCAAAAACGCAGCGTGCCTACACCGAGCCAAGCGACGCCGCCTTCGAAACCAGTTCGCACGTGCAAATATTCGGAAGCGTAAGCTTTGCTTGTGCGTAGAAATAGTTTGGTCTATGCCTGTAGAGTAGTTCAGCACTTTACTAGCCGATTAGTGCTAGGGTTACCTGGCGTAGAACGCTGCATTAGCTCCTTCTCCGTGGCTTTAACAGGCCGCGGCTACGGTGGGCGACTGTAGCAACGTTGGACTGTAGTGACTGATTAAATTAAATGAAAACGAAAAATCACAATGTACAAAAAAACTAATATATAGTGAACACTGTCCAACTTCCGGGACTATTGTTAGCGCATGCAAGGACGATGGTATGAATGATTGGAAGTGCGTTTTTCACATGACTATTTTGATTGGTACGTTTTCTGCTGCAGGCACCTTCACTCTAAAGAACAATATTACCCGCAGTTATACAGAACTAGAAATCATATCTTTAGCTCACTGTACCAGCAACGTAAGTCATAGAATTACAAGGACTCAATCTTCTAGTTCTTTGTAGCATTCGATTAGTGGGCGCGCTGCCAACTTTTTTTTTTCCTGCTCGATAAAAAGACGTTCCACGTCTGTTTAATCGCACAGACGTAGCCAGGGTCATTCACAGGTTAATATATATATACATGAATGCTCCTAAGAATGCTGTTTGTTTTTTGCTATGAGCGCAAATGCAATGTTCTTCACGATGTCCACGAACCCTTGCAGTGCAATTTGCGCGATCTGCTGAGTATGTTTTATTTATATTGGGAAAAATTTTATTCAAATGCGCGTCACCCTATTCTGCTTATTCTTCATCCCTCATAGCCAGTTCCACTTTGGGACATTAAACGAATTGTACTGTATATACAATTAAATATCTTGCTTGATCAGAGCTGGTTGTAACTGGTTAATTAGTTCATTATGACCTTAATGACCTTCCAAAAAAATTTAATACTCTTGGAAATAGCGCTGCTTAACTTTGTCCGGATCTTAACGATGTTCTATCGATTTCTAGGACCGTTGATGAAGAGTGCGTTACTCGTTGAAATTCGGGAAAATGAAAACAGAAAAAAGCTACTTCACAACTCTTGGCCTGTTTCATTAATATCGCGCTGCAGTGACCGCTCAAGGTAACTGCAGTTGCCTTCGCAGAAGATTTAGTGTCCTTTTCTGTACGAAAATATGCACGGGTAGCACCGCAGATTAATGGAATTCACAGTGCGGTTTCCTAGCTGCGTTCGATTAAGGTCATACGCGCACGGAATATCACGTCTAAACTTCTTATGGCCTGGTAGTACATACACCAAAACGTGATCGAGCTGCAGGCGTTTGCTATTGCGCTATTCGTCGTGTGGTCGAAAAGCAATTACGACAATTAAGGGTTGCAAACAAACTGATCAAGTTTCACTGCAGAAGTGCAACACACGTTATAGCTGCAAAGGCAATCCGTCGCCGAAGGGTCTACACAATTGTGGCGCTCAACGCCTCTGTCATTCGCTCTCATCTTTATCCAACCGCAAGAAACAAGTGAAAACAAACACAATTTTCTTCGTTGTGCCTTGCGGCGCAAACAACCGCACCACACATTGCAGGAATAGCGGGAATTATGCTCGAAAACGTAGCAAGCGCCGCGAAACCAATGCAGACGACCCGAGCTTTTGCCTACAGAACGAAAGTCACTGCTGTCGCCAGCGCCACCGCATCTTCACTGACGTCACGGGCTGACGCTTGTCTATAACATCAAAGGCAAGAACGCACGTCAGCCTGGTGATGCAGGATATCCTTCTCCCCCCTCCCGGTTATAGGGTGCTGTAGGAGAGGCGAGTTGCAAGGCGACCCGTCGTGGACGTGTAATGGTCGCGTTCCGCGCCACGTACAACGGAAGTGCCTAAAAAATCGCCATTATGACCACTATTTCTCACCTTGTGGGGCAATTCCCTACCTGAAACTAACAAAGCTTTCTGCACGTCGCCGCATTGAATCACTTAAATTCTTGTAATGCATAATATCTCATCAGCCATGCTCTTTTCCTATCGCTGTATTTTTGCCCCAGAAACATCAACCAGAGATTATCACGAACTTGACGACTTTTTACGTACGTACTAACACGTTCAAATTCAGTTTTTTACTCGCACTATTGAGTGGTGGATTGCATTACCTGGTACCGTCTTTGCCAAAAGTAACCAGGCTGCATGTCTTGCTTCTCGCTTGTATTCTGAAGCCAACATGAATTCCCAGAGGATGGCAACTTGTTAAGAACTGAAGAGAGGAGTTCGCCTTTACGTTGCACAGATTCACAGCTTCAGAAGTATTACGAATTCTCTACTACCCGACTGAGAAACGAAATACGCAGCCTGATTACTTTTGGCAAAGGCGGTACATTCGCTCCTTGGATCTCGATAGTTTATGTAACAGGCATTCAAGTTGGATTACTATTTTGTATACGCGCTTGTAACCCTCCAGTGAACATGTACTCCGCTCTTGTTCATACTTTTTTGTTCCCAGTGCAACATGAATTGTATATATTTTAGTGCTGTATTCCGGCGTTAAACACTGCACAATATGTTTCATGATTGTTCTGGTCAGCACTCCTGCTAAAGTACCCCATATTCATGACGTCGTGCGCAGGCAAACTCATGAAAAAGGCAGTCCACGCACGCCTCTCCAAATATCTCGAGGAGAACGAGCCACACACTTGTTTGTGTTCAGAGCAAACCTGTTTACCCACGATGTGCTTCTGCAATATAAACGCGAAGTCATTGATCCAGCACGCAGAAACACTGACCGAGCACTTTTAATCTTGCCAGGTCTACTCTCCACCGGCTAAGACACTAGACAAAGGGGAGTTGCTGCACTTTCGCAAGCTAGGGACCCAATCTTTCAACAATTCAACAAATCTACGCGCAACAGATCCTGTCATTTGACTTACAATGCAAATTCTGCGGTGAGAAGGTGGACCTGCATCGGGGAGAAGGTGGACCTGCATCGTATGGTGTGGGCCTGCCAACGAAATTAGACTATCGTAATTAATAACCAGCCAAGGCAGCAGGTGTGCGGGGCAGCTCTGTCCAGCTCGGACGCAAGTGGTCAAAAGAAATTGTCGAACACAAGAGGTTACATTTGGGTGCGTGTGAGGTGTATCCCCAGTGCGTGTGGCATGCATTAAAGGCCCCTACCACGATGAGTTGGGAGTTGCGAAATGAGCCGAGGACTGCCTGAATAGATCTGCCTTTATTTTTAGCGTTGCTGTATATGTTAAGATGCGAGTCTGTTTGTGTGGCTGAGCTGAGCTCTATCGTGGTATATTGAGTGCTTTTACTGCCTGGTGTGCTTGTCGGTGTGCGGTCTGGCGCAGGCATTGACACGAGTGTGAGGATTGCCGTACGTGGCGTAAGAGCTGCAGTCTAATAACCGCGGATATGAATGCGACTTCTTTCCGTGTCTTCCATAGCGATGACATGGGGAAATTAGGAGACTTTGCGATATATGCTGCTGGTTGCGATGTGTTTCGGCGTATGCTGCGGCAGTTCTATTGCCAAGTAATTGTATCTGTTTGCCTAGTGGATTGGCATCACCGCCTATCATTTTGCATGGTATTGTTCTGTGTCATGTTGCTGAGCTGTAGAGACTGGATGAGAGCAAGCCGCAGGTTAACTACACGCACTTGCAAGGCGATTCGTTATTAAAAGTTGGAAAAGCTTTTCGATACCGGCTTCATGTTTGTCCAAGCGTGCGTTGATCATGGTTTCTATCCTCTCGGTCATGGATTGTATGAGCTGTGCCTGGGCTTGCATGAGCTGTTTCTGCATCAATCCGATATTTTTCTGCACCTATAGTGCTGATTATACTACCAATTTCTGAGCGAAATTCGGCGGAACGTATGTATTGCTTTACAGCGTCTTGAGGTGTGATGGGAGGATCAGTGGTTGGATGGGGTGAAGTAGCGGAGTGTGCTTAGTCGGAGAACTCACTATTTTTAGCAGGGCCGGCTCCTTTTTCGGGTGTGGTGTACCGCGTAGACAGTGGCTCTTTTGGTCTCCCGGATGCGAGCTGAGGAATCACGGGGGTTTGAGGTATCTCGAAGGATCCAGAATGCCAGACACTATATCACGAACGCCGGATGAGGGGCCAGGGACTCTAGTTTATTTACTGCGAACGCTGAACGCGGGGTCACTGCCCGGCCTTGAAGACACTAGGTGCATCTTGAAACGGAGCTAGCATTGCGGAGCACCATTGTGATGGTTTCTTTTGCAAATAACGTAGGAGGGTTCACAGTCATTGTCCATGGCTAGATTAGTGTCTCCACATCGCAGGCACAGCGAAAGGGCTATGCCCGGGCACAGCTCCGGGCACCGGGGCAGACATCAGGACGATGGCCCAGCTTGCAACAAAGGTTGCAGGCTTCAACCTTGCGTCTGAAGAGAAGGCAGGAGGTTACACATCCTCGATAAAGGATGTAGTAGTGAAATTTAATGCCACGGAATGAGATGAGAACGGCCTCAGTAGAGCCCACACGCTAACTCATATAGATGAGGTCGTGGCGGTCAAAGTCAAGAAGAATGGAAGTGATTTCCTCTGCGGAATGGTCCAAGGGCATTCCGTGGATGATGCCTCTGCACAAATTCAGGGGATCAGTAACGTGCGTGGCAACGTCGTAGGTAGTATCGTTAAACTTGAGGGCTTTAATTTTGTGGTAACCATCAGTATGATGCATGTCAGGCTTGCTGATAAGGAGGGTGTTATTTACGGGATTAGGTCGAAATACATCAGTACTTGCTTCAGCAGTTGAGATTTTCGAGGCTTGCAGAACGGTTTGCCAAAGAGTGTGAACATGAATATCGGTGCAGTCAAAGCCCTCGCGAAGACGAATAATAAATAAACTGGTAGTCGCCAGCTGGTAATGGCGGCGGGTGATTCGTGTTCCAAGGAGGCGCTTACGAGGTGGTTTCCTTCATCTCCGACTGGAGGGTGAGGGATTTCGTAAGGAGTTTTGGGCGCATCGTTCATGCACTACACGCCAGCTGCTGTCCGCGGCTTCTGCTGAGGAGATGTCTCCATAGACCGTGTATGCATTGAGCATAGTGGGAGGGTAGACCCAGGACTCTCGGCCTAGCGAGAGTGTCGAGGCTGCAGCCCCAATATCGGGCTGATTCAAAGGAGAAGGGCCTACAATTACCTATGATGGTGGTTCAGTGAGGTATAGAGCCGCTTACGATGGTCCTAAAATTGCGGAAGTGCTTTGGAGAACTTCTGGAGCCACTCATTAGGAAAATCGACGGAGTCCATCGCAGACGCATTCCTGCGCACAGGCCCACTAGCGGCCAGTCGCACGAGAAGTGTTTCATGTGTAAAAATATTTCGAGAGCACTAAAGAATCTGCAGTGGGGAATTGTAACAGCCTGGGCGTTGCTGCTGCACACGGTACATCGCGCGCCCTTTGCCAAACACACGGCAAATCGAGAGCGACCATGTGGCCTAACAGACCATTCATCTAACTTGTGCAGGTCCTTGCAATTGGTCTCGTCGGAACAACGAAGCAAATCAACCAAGTTGGCGGAACGATCGACCTTCTAAATCTGCCAGGTGCGGATGCTGTAACATGATCTGCCACTACGTCAAAATTATCACACAACCGAAGCTCTCTTCTTTCTTTAGCGATATCTTTACTGCTCCGTGATGCACCAACAGCGCCACCATCACTGTACGTGACCTCATCGCTTTGGGATATAAATGAGCAACTTCAAGCCTTCGATTTCAGTGGGCACGGCAGACAGAGAGCGGCCCTGTGGCCTAACAGACTATTCTTCTGCATTGTGCAGGTCGTTGCTTTTGGTCTCGTCGGAACAACGAAGAAAATCAACCAAGGTGGTGGCCAGATCGACCTTCCAAATCTTCCAGTTGCGGCTGCTGTTCCATGATCTGCCACTACGTCAAGATTATCACAGAAGCGAAGCTCTCTTCTTCCTTTAGCGACATCTTCACTGCTCTGTGGTGCTCCAACAGCGCCATCATCACGGCACGTGACCTCATCGCTTTGGGATATAAATGAGCAACTTCAATCCTTCGATTTTAGTGGACACGGTGGACCGAGAGCGGCCATGTGGCCAAACAGACCATTCTTCCGCCTTGTGCAGGTTAGTGCTTAGTACATCATCATTATCATCATCATCAGCCTGACTATACCCACTGCAGGGCGAAGGCCGCTCCCATATTTTTCCAATTAATTAACCCGGTTTTGTGCTAGCTGCATCCATTTCACCCCTGCGAACTTCTTAACCTCATCCGCCCACCTAACTTTCTGCCGCCCCCTACTACGCTTTCCTTCCTTTGGAATCCAGTTTGTTACCCTAAGCGACCATCGGTTATCCTCTCTTCGTACTACATGTCCTGCCCATGCCCATTTCTTCTTAATTTCCACTAGAGTGTCAGTAACTTGAGTTATTTCTCTGACCCACTCTGCACGCTTCCTATCTCTTAATGGTATACCACTACCATTTTTCGTTCCAAAGCCCTCTGCGTTGTTCTCAACTTAAGAAGAACGCTGTTGGTTAGCCTGCACGTTTCAGCCTCATATTGCTTACGACAGCTTTGTTAAAAGCGACAACCGTTGTCTCTTGGTCTTGCCGTGCCCACAGCAAGCTGTATTAATGGCGTATGAGGTGTACTGCGTATGCTTACCCCTCTTGAGCGGAAATATCGTGTTGAATCCTTCACCTGACCCGGAGGGCTTCAGCACACATGCACGGCTTGAAAAATTGCTTTTAGGACAGAATAAATTAATTGAGGATGTTGCAGCAATTCGTACACAACAAACTAGCATGGAAACACGTCTAGCGGACTGGCAGACCCGATTCGCACAAGTGGTGAAACATGCGGTGCGTGTGGAAAAACTTGAATGTACGATTAAAGCCTTAGGAAAGAGAATTACGGATATGGGGGATAAAAGTTAGGGCTCGAATGTACTGGTTTTGGGGGTATCAGAGGAAGCAGAAGAGACACAGGCTGTATTGCGTCGTAAAGGTCTAACTCATATATTTTCTATGAAGTTACAAATCCCGTGCAAGTCTGTAGCCCGAATACATCGGATCGGCAAGAGCGATAAAACGCAGCCAGAAATTTTATATTTTCAAGATTACGAAGAAAAGTATCATGCAAAATCCTTTCAAACTTAAAGGTTCTTATACTTCTGTTCAAAACGATTACTCACGAAACACGCCCAGGAAGCGTAAACGTTTGTGGAACAGTGCTTCAGAGGAAAGGGAGCACGAAAGAAAAGTTAAACTAATCAATGCGAAACTTCGAGTCGACAACAACCTTCACATTTGGGATGACACACAAAACTCTAGCAAAACAATTGGTAAATATAAAATTGCTAAACAAGACTGATTCCTCCGGCCTGATAAGAAAGGGATGCGTATATTAAATGCAAATTCATGCAGCATTGTTAACAAAAGTGATCATTTAGAGGCTATTGTCTTAGGTTACAACCCGCACATCGTTGTCTTGACCGAAACGTGGCTACACAGCGGCATAGATGACGAAGACGTTTTTCCACCATCTTACAGTGTTTTCCGTCGTGACAGGTCAACGAAGGGAGGCGGGGTGGCTGTGCTGGTAAAGCAAAACTTGTCAGCAGCTCTCTTATGTCAGGCTAATAGCATAGAGACTATTAGTCTAAAGATTTCTTACTACGGACAACTATTCTTGCTATTTGCCGTTTATCGAGCGCCTGACTCACCAGCCCGATTCCTGTGTGATTTGCGTGAGCATGTCAGTTAATTCGTACATAAAAAATGTTTTAATAGGAGACTTTAATACTCCAGGAGTTAGCTTGGAACACTGTTCTTCTAGGGGTGAACTGAGCACTCATGTTAATTATATGCGTGACAATTGTATGCCACAATCTGCAGCAAGTTGTCAACTTACCAACGCAAATGCATGGTTCTTCATCATCAATGCTTGATCTTGTCTTTGTGAGCAAATCGAGAAGTTTTCACTATCTGATCATAAAATGGTGTACTGTTCGTGTCAGTTAAAAAGATGCACCGCTAAGAAGGCAAAAGCTGTACAAGTGAAGGACTTAACACGTGCCAGAGACGAAAGCGTGTTAGATTATCTCGATTTATACCTATGCAGCTTTCACAGAAGCAATGTAGTAGAACTTTGGGACAAAATCAAAACATTTGCAATTATTGCATCGAAAATTTTGTTCCAACGAAAACAAAGAAAACAGGAAATGAAAACTCTTTGATAAGGCGGGAAGTCATTCACTTGAAAAGAAAAGTAAAGCGCTTAAGACGACGGAATGCCTAACGAACTGCAGTACAGAACTTAAAAGGTACGCTGAGCTCGTCAATTGGGCATGCCAAAGGACATTATTTTAATGCCGCGCTTTATTCGTACGGCTGCAGAAATTTTTTGTTAAAATTTCTTAGTAAAAACACCAAGGCAGTGGATCAAATAATAAAGGATGGCTTTCCCGTCATTGAAAAGCAAAGTATCACCGAACACTTTATTGCATTGATCTACAGTGTGTTAAATAACTGAAAAAAAACTTGTTCTTCCCTTTTCACCTTTATCAAATGTACCTCCTCTAATCGTCTCTGACCAATTTTGGAAGTTCCATGAAATTGTGCCAGCTGGTGATTTTAGCGTTGCGTGGAGATCTGTTTTTCTCCGGTAAATTCACCTGTGCTTGGATAACGTAATGGTTGCTACCGAACGCTTCGTTGGTGTGGGTCCATTTAGACTTCTATATTACGGATTAGGGTGAGATCGGGGCATGCATCCTCCTCTTGTGGGGAAACGGGGGTCGGTAACAAGCTCCAGGGGGTGATCGTTGCACACGCCACCGCTTCAGTGGTGGACGACGGTTGTTGCGGCGCGCGGCTTTCTCTTCAGCTATTTTTTCTTCTCTACTTTCTCTCTTTTGACCGCACGAGGTAGCGGAGGTGGCTCAGCTACAGAGCCAGTAGCAGGTCCGCGCACTTTCTTTTTCTTCTTCCTACAACCACAACAGCAAGCCCCAGGTGCCCCGCCGGGGTGGTGCAGTGGTAAGACGCCCGACTACTGGGCCGGAGCACACGGGTTCGAACCCGACCACGGCGGCTGCATTTCGATTGAGGCGAAACGAAGAGGCATCCGTGTGCTGTGCGATGTCAGCGCACGTTAAAGATCCCCAGGTGGTCGAAATTACTCCGTAGCCCTCCACTACGGCTCCTCTTTCTCTCTTTCCACTTTCACTCCCACCTTCCTCCCTTTCCTTACGGCGCGGTTGCGGTGTTTCATGGTGGTTACGATGGATCGTCCTTTGGCAGAGTCCATCCTACAGCCCAAGTCTCTGTTTAGGGAAATAAATTAACCACTAACACTGAGTGGTTGTCCTTAGCTTATCGTGTTGCTTCTTCTATTAGTGCATCGTAGTTAGCTCTGTGATGTCTGGAGAATGCGTAGACATTTAGGAGGAATAAGCTGCGCTCGCTCCTTCTCTTTGGGATGATTTCAATAAATATACTTTCTATGATCTCCTCATTTGTGCGAATATTCTTAATTGTGATGTCTTTGTAGCACAGTGTTGCGACTCTGTTGAATATTTCATCTGTGAAAAATTCGTAGCTTGCCATCTTAGGAGGCGATTTGGTTTCTTGCAACGCTACAATTTTTTGTGGGTGGTATGGTGCCGCTCGCGCCTCCTGCGGTGGCCGAAGATGGCAGAAAAGCTACACAAGAAAACATCTCGCGGATTCTCGCGTACAGATGCCGCGAACAGATCCTCATTCAAGGATTTCAATATGAGCTAAAAAGGGCTTCCTTGATATTGGTACAGCTTCGCTTTCTGGTTCAATTTATCAGTTAGCATAATCTGAGCAGCAGTAGGTGCCGTGATTTCTGGAAGGTTAGAAAGCCTAGGAGAATTTTTGTTTTATACCGTCGCAAAAATCACACGGTGCCTCTGGTATATCCCACTGTATTGTCGTCAGTATCAACGAGCAGTATACTCTGCAAAGACGAGAGTCCCCACACTTCTCCATCGCTCTCTTTGCAGGAAGGAATACGTACTCAACCCCCGCACTTGAAGCGCCCGACGCAGATGACTGCCTCGAATATGACTCACGAGGCAAGGTGACCTAAGCGTTCGGGCTGCCGTTACGTCCCGTAAGAGTAACCGACATGGTGTGCTCCCTCCGCCTGATGGACCCATGAACACCATATTAAACATTAAGGGTGCTCTTGAGAAGCAAGTTACAAAAGCTAGAAAAAACGCAAACATAGGTGTAACATATATCCGTTTCGCAGTGCAAAATTTAACATGTTGTTTATACCGAGCATAAACAAAAAGTAAATGGTCTCGTCGATATCCTTTAAGAGAAGAATGGCGAAAGCCTTCCCTTCCTCTTCTATCCTTTGGCGTTCGTTGCAGTGCTACATGTCTGCAGTGGTAGAGATCTCTACATGCTGTTGGCCCGAGATCTGTACCACTGACTGCTACATGCAGTGCCAGCAGGTGCGCAGCTTCATTGCAGGGACAGACTCGTGTGCTGATATCCATATGATGGGTATGGTACTAATAATGGAATTTGTGAGAAGAATCATTTGACCCGAAGAGCTTCACTACGAGGGTCAGAGACGAGCTTCGCGTATGCCGTATGCCGGGACATCACAGCTAAGGCCAGTAGCGAAGCCCCCTCGCCAAGCTCTGCCGGCGTTGCCTAGCAACGCCTAAGAGGTGTGCGACTACTGCTCATTCACAAAATTAGCCTTCATCCGGGAATCGAACCTCCATCCCTTGCATCCCCAGCCGAGCGCTTTACTGCTGTGCCACGCCCCGGGTAGTGAAACGCTCTTCACAATTCCGCTTGTCTACGTTGAGGATGATAGCGAAATTCTGCGTTTGACAGTGCTACTGGCGTGCGATTTGAAAGTACCGAAGACTAAAATAGTTAAGTCACCAATCTGCCGTCAGCTATGAGGACCAAGCGGGAACGAGTGCGCTCCAACGCCGCTGGGCGGCGCTTATTGCCTTCCGCGTGTGACATATGCTGTACCTTTCTTTTCCTTGGTTTGGTTTGGTTGGTTTGAAGGGTTTAACGTCCCAAAACAACTCAGGCTATGAGAGACGGCGTAGTGGAGGACTCCGGAAATTTCGACCACCTGGGGTGCTTTAACGTGCTTTCCTTTCCTGTAAACGAATTATAGATCGCCGGTGAACGTAGACACGCTCGAGATGGAAGCCAAGGAGAGTTTAGCTGTGTGGCGAACGGCGCAGAAGACTGGAGAAATTACCTTCTCCTGATCCCGATGTTTTCTCTTTTCGCTACATATATCCAGGCATAGCAGAACTAAGCCATCTTTAATTTTTTGGCCTCCTCTGAGGTCCGTCCTTCTGCAAAATTCTAGACAGCCGTTTTGCTGTCGCTGATTATAGTTTTGGCCTGTGTGCCCGTGCATTCGAGTGCTATTGCGACCTCTTCGATCTTAGGAGGACAATTCCTAAGATTCGAATTTCCAACCATGTGGGACTGGGTAGTTTTCGACATTTATCTTTATGTCTGCTTTATGTTTCTCATTTTGGCGGGTTGTAGATAAATTGTTATGACTTTTGCGGTGAACAGGATAGACCACGCTCAGCAGCGTACTCAACCACCTTATTTGCGGCAGCCTGGAGTTTGTTCCCTATCTCTGCGTCGCTACCTTTATTTATCCAGAGATTTATGTCATCTGCGTACATGCTACATTTTAAGTCCGGTATTTGCTTTAGTTGTGCTGGTAGCCCCCTCATAGCAATGTTAAATAGAAAGGAATACAAGACAGACTCTTGGGCGTTCCCTTGCTACCCAAGGTTACTGTGGGTGATATGGCGATTTGCAAATTCATGGTGACTTCTCTGTTTGTGAGGAAGTCTGATCTCGTTATAGGTACTGATTCCAACCCGAATCTCTTGAACACCTTCTAACAATGCCTTATCCTAGACATTGTCGAAGGCTTTGGTTAGGTCTAGTCCGAGGATAGTTTTTGTATTTGAAGATTCATGTGTTCTGATATCGTATCTAGTCAAGTCACTTTTATTTTCAACATTTTACAATGTTGATGGTCTCCCAGGCAAAAAGCTGTAGGGACAGCTTGACGGGGCCTGGAAACCGGCGGCAGGCAACAGTGACAGCAGTACAAAAAATGAGTACAAGAGATCAGTTGCTACTTGGGAAAAAAAAAACAAAACTGATATTTTATCACAGACATACAAATGAGACGAATGAAGTGAAAATATAAGTTATATCAGGGTGTTATATAAAGACTAGCGTTTACATACACAAAATATTACAACAAACCGATAATTACAACATGACGGACACAAAACTCAATCTACTATGTATATTACACGCGGTACCATTTTACACTGGAAACAGCAAAACACAGGTCAGCCTATAAACATTGAACGTAAAACTTTGCGTGTTAGTACAGCGTTACTAAGAGTGGATAAATTGAACTTATTTAGCAACATTGGCACTGTATAACTTAATGACTGCAGAAGGTAATTTGTTCGGTGGTGCGGAATTGTCCATTTTTCAGGTGTACGTGTTTTAGAAATATTGCAGCGTAATGTTGCACCCGAGAGCGTAATTAGAAATTCTTTATACTTTTCATTAGCAAAATGGAGGTGGTGGAGAAGATGGTAACTATAAAGAGACTGAATATTGATTATATGATGCTGACGGAATAGCTCGGCTGAAGGATGCAAAAGTGGTACTTTGTTTATGCAACGTATGGCTTTTTTTTCTAGACGCAGAAGTGTACTGATGTTTTGTTTGGTGGTCGTCCCCCATACTAGCGTGCAGTAGTTAAGGTGTGAGCGGAAGAGGGCATGGTACACTTGTAGTCTGACAGACATAGGAAAGAGGTCGCGCGTTCTAAATAAAGCACCTGCAGCAGACGAAAGTTTTTTAGCCACTTGTTCAACATGACTGTCCCATGTCATCTGATTGGAAAATGTCACACCTAGGATTTTATGCTGTTTAACGATATCTATTTTACGGAGACCTAATTTTAGCTCCCGACTACAGGCCAGACGTTTGTTTTTAGGAGCAAATAAAATTGCTTTTGTTTTTTTCCCATTTATTTCTAAGCTGTTTACTTCGGACCATTTCAGTACCTTTGACAACGCCCTATTCGCCATTTCAAACAATTCGGCTTCATTAGTTGAGCTAAAGAACAAACTTGAATCATCCGCATATAATACAAATACGGCATTATCATCAGTGCGCATAAGATCATTAACGTAGACATTAAATAAAAATGGCCCAAGAATACTGCCTTGTGGGACACCAGATGAAATCGGTTGGAAAGCGGAATAGTAGCCATTAATGTGAACACACTGGGATCGGCCGGCTAGGTATGACTGCAGAAGAGTATTTGTTAGCCCACGGACACCATAATAATCTAACTTGTAGTCTCAGCATCACGTCCTGTGTGCGTAGTTCCGGCCTGAAGCTCACCATATTGTGGGACCAGAGGTTTCTCGCTCCATGTATTTGGTAAGTCTCGTCTGAATAACGTGCTCCACTAGCTTGCCTACGCACGAGATCAGTGATATCGCCTACAATGAGATCACTGAATCGTACAGACTTAATCGAAAAGCCCGTCCTCCCCAGATCAGACTCTCACTAACAAGGAAGAATGCATCTGGAGGTGATTACAAGCCGGTAACTACATCTGCCCGATCTGAGTTTTCTTAACACAAACCTGGGGGGAAGAAGATTCAAAATGTAAAAATTTCGGCCAAAAAGGCACAGTAGATTATATAATATGGAAATTTTCCGACTCCCCTGGCGTCGGCACTAACATTCACAGTAGAAGAGCCTGGCAGGTTTGGCTGCGGAGGGGAAATCACCGCTCAGCGGCACACGGCCCGCCTGGCTGCTGAGGCCGTGAGGAGTTCTTATAACTTCACCTGACCTCAGCCTGCAGAGCCCTCCTGGAGCCCTTCTTCTCCCGCCCCCGGCAAGCAGGCTGGTGGCGGGAGATAGGGAGATAAGGTTTTCGTTCATTTATTATAATTGGCTGACAGGAAAGGAAAGGCGTAGTATCTGTCACAATATTTGTTGTTGTTGTTGTCAGGACTGTAGGAGGAAGGAAAAGAAAATGCATGTTCCTGCTAGTGGCTCTGTAGCTGAGCCACCTCCACTGCCTCGCGCAGAAAGAAGAAAAACTAAAGAAAGAAAAAGAAAAGGGAAAGAAAGACGCATGTCGCAACAGTCATCCTCCACTACTATGGCGGGTGCAATGACGGCCTACAACAGATACAAATACGGTGGCAGGCTAAGCCTCCGCGCAAGCGGCGATCTACCAGTCCCATCCCCGTAGGGCCAGGAGCAGCCGACCCCCACGTCCCCCGCCCCTTTCTCCGGCAAGGGCGAGTTTGCACGGCACACCCTCGTTCCTGTCACGTGGCGTTCCTCAATTGAGGCATTGCAGATGACAGGAAAGGAAAGGGAAGGAAAGCAGGGGGGCGGCAGAAAGTTAGCTGGGTGGATGAGGTTAAGAAGTTTGCAGGGGTCAAGTGGATGCAGCTAGCACAGAACCGGGTTAAGTGGAGAAATATGGGAGAAGCCTTCGCCCTGCAGTGGGTATGTCAGGCTGATGATGGTGAGATGACAGGAATGCTAGGATGAGTGAGCGAGTGAGTGAGCGAGTGAGTCAACTTTATTGTCCGACAGAAACGGCTCTTTTCTACCCCAGCTCCTCCCCTCTAGAGGAGAGGCGCCTTAGGGCAGGTGAGAATCCGCTTCAGATGCTGGACAAAATCCCCTGGTTCTCGGCGGCCTCTTCAGCCAGTCGAAGAGCTAGTAGCTGGTGTTCCGGGGTCGGACTTTTCAGCGAAGCCTCTCAGGCTTCTCCACTGTCAATTTTGTTGCCCTGCCTGTGGAATGCAAACACTCACATATTATATGGTTCAGGGTGCCCCTCTTCCCGCAAATCCTGCAGCTCTCATCTTCAAATTCTGGAGATATATATTTATTCAAACCAGATTTGGATAAACATCTGCTTGCAGACGTCTCCATGCAGTCATCTGTTTCCCATGTAGTGTCTTGTCTGGAGGGGGTAGCTTCAAACGCTGCCTTCTAACACTGCGTCACATCATAACACGACAGCAGACGTCCTTCTGTGTTGTAGCCTTCCTCAAGTTGCTCATTCCACGGTGTTAGAAGTGCTCATTCCGACCTACTCGGTAGCAGAGATCTCGATCCAGATTGTGATTCGACGAGATTAGTTTTTGTCTAGAAACGCTAGACAAGCACTAATCTCGTCGAATCACGTGGAATATGACAGATCTCGCGCACAACTCTCGCGCATGGGATTTCGGTTAATGATCCTAGAAAGGCTCTCTCCTTAAAACAAAAATGCTTCTTCTCATCCTTGCCTTGCCTTGGACTGGATGGAAGATCTAGTGCAAGACGGCGCGTAAGAAAAATGAAAAGTCGTGAACGCGGGCAAAACGTTACGTCATGCCTGCGTCCTTTGGAAGCATCGAAATTGGCATTCTCTATCAGCCTACAATGATGCCATTGGGCAGGTTGGGAACAGTTGCTAGCTGTTGCCAGGTACATTTTTAAAGTTCATTTTAAATTGTAAGCCCCACGCAAATCCTTCAAGCATGACTTGTGATCACAAAATATCCACCTTGAATTCTTTTTCCGCTAAAATGTCGCCGCTAAAACGCAAGTTTTGGCAAATTGATACTGCATTCTCTAAATACAGCTTGAAGAAAAAAAGAAAAACACTCGTCCTATGCCCTTGCTTGGTCCAGATTGTCTTCGCGCTGTTTCTGCATAGTGTTACCCCAAGTACCATCTCTGGCTCCCTTTCAGAAATGCGGTCATGCTTATAACAGCAGATGTTTTCATTGTCTCTGGGAGGGCTCTCTGACTGAGCAGCATAAGCATAGTGTGAATTATTTACGTTTTACATTAAACACCCACACCGGCAGTAATGAAACTGAAATCACCTTTCCCCGGGATGGTGCAGTGGTAGGACGCCCGACTACTGTCCTGAATACCCTGGTTCGAACCCGACCTCGGCGGCTGCGTTTCGATGGAGGCGAAACGAAAAGGCGTCCGTGTGCTGTGCGATGTCAGCGTTGTTGTTGTTGTTGTTGTTGTGGCTGTAGGAAGAAGGAAAAGAAAATGCACGGGCCTGCTACTGGCTCTGTAGCTGAGCCACCTCCGCTGCCTCTTGCAGATAGAAGAGAATATAGAGAAGAAAGAAAAGCAGAGGGAAAGAAATACGCGCGCCGCAACAACAGCCGTCGTCCACCACCAGCGGTGGCGTGTGCAATGACGGCCTACAACAGATAAAAATTCGGTGCCAGGCCAGTCCCCGCCGCAAGCAGCGGTGACCCACCTGCACCAGCCCCATCAGGGCAGAGCAACCCCTGTTAAAGATCCCCAGGTGGTCGAAACTACTCCGAAGCCCTCCTATACGGCTCCTTTCTCTCTTTCCACTTTCCCACCATCCTTCCTTCGTTTGCGGCGCGGTTCAGTTGTCCACAGACACAAGTGTGGCAGGTACTGCGCCTTTTACTTCCTGTGAACCAATTATTATTGGTATTATATTATTATTATTATTATTCCGCGGTTTCTTGGGTAAGACGCGTGGTGGGACCACAATGCGTGGCCGATCCAGCCACCTTTTCACGACCGGCGAACGCTTGCACCTCTCGGATGCTAATTGCTAAAAGACTGCGAAGCGTGCGCCAGTGTCTTTGTCAAGATGTAGACGCATAATCCCCGAGCACCGCTGGACCAAGAAGTCGCTTAAGGTCTCCAGAAACGCCAGTGTTGTTCGTGCCGCTGTACCGCTCCAATGCCTGGAATACTTGCCTGGACGCACGGTGCTGACCATGAAGTGGAAGGAAAGTGTCGTGGTCGGCGTGTTATTGCACTGATTCGGCTGAGGAGATGTTTTGACTCCTAATTCTAAATAGAAGACGCCGACGCCTGCAGAAATGGGCGACAGCATGGCGCAAGCAGTGCGAATGCAGCATAGACAGCTGGTGAGTTTTCATACCTTTTTAATTCAGGAATGCCTTTAGAGTCTTCATTTTCAGCTCCTATATCCCGTCAAGCTTCCGCCCACCTAGGCTGATGGAAATCCGAAGTTTGCATACCGATAAGAGTTTCAGAAATTATCGTTTTTCTCGCAAGTGGTACTCCAAAGTATTGTCCCTAGGGTGATGGACATCCCAAGGTGGTATGGTTACTGTTATAGTAGTTTCAGAAATTGTCGTGTCAGTTAGCAAGTGTTACTTTATTGTCTTGTGAAGGAGTGCTAACTGTGAATAGTCTTTTTATTTACTATCTTCGGTAACGACATTGTGAAGGTAAGTAAAGGACTAAGTCTGGGGGTGCTTCTAGCCCGGTGCCAAGAATTGCCGCTAGCGGTCACCTATTGGACCGGTGGCGCCATCTGGCACAGCGAATCAGCACTGCAGTTTTTGTTTGAATCGCGTTTATAGACCAGGGCCCGCATTCCAAGTTTGCGTCGTTATCGAAAGTGTCGCTGTCTCTCCGACGTCGAGTCATGTGATTGGTGAAAATGCCGGAACATGATGTTGCCACTACTTCCGGTTCTGAAGTGGCAGCACCCGGTTCTGGAGTTTCGACCAATCAAATGACTCGAGGTCACGTGAGATAGCGACACACCGATAATGACGCAAACTCGGAATATTGGCCCAGGTTGCGCGACTTCTCTAATTAGTAGCCGTATACTCCGTAGGTCAGGCTCTCGCATTTGAGACTATTGTTTCCTTACGTTAGTGTTAGCTAGTCCCTTTGTATTGGGTGTGTCCCACTTCGCAATTTCCACCTATATTGCTACGACGGTATCAGCTGTGATTATTAACGCGAAAGCGTTACTTCGCTAAGTTCGCAGATTTCTGTCCCCAGACCGTGTCCGCAGACAATGACCGCAGACGGTGCCCACAGACCGCGTCCGCAAAATCGTGTTCGCAGCAGTTGCGGGTAATTGAGAAGTGGTAGAGGTTAATGAGTGATGTCAATCGATGGTAGCTGACGTAATGTTGCAGCAGAAAAAATAATTAGGCCGATAAGGTATTAGGTAATTAATCTGAATAACTGGTTCATAGGAAAGGAAAGACGCAGTATCTGCCACACTTGCTTTGTGGATACCTGAACCACGCCGTAAAGAAAGGGAGGAAGGTGGGAGTGAAAGTGGAAAAAGAGAGACGGATGCCGTAGTGAATATGACGTCGGAGATGTGACGTCACGTAACCGCAAGTAGAGCCGAAAAAGGGCATAGGAAGTAATTGGCGCTCAATTTGAAAGTACCAGACTAAAAGGGGCAAACAAGAAGTTTGGTTTGGTTTGTGGGGTTTAACATCCCAAAGCGACTCAGGCTATGAGAGACGGCGTAGTGGAGGACGCCGGAAATTTCGACCACCTGGGCTTCTTTAACGTGTACCAACATCGCCCAGCACACGGGCACCTTGCTTTTCGCCTCCATCGAAAAGCGGCCGCCGAGGCCGGGATTCGATCTCGCGACCTTGGGAACAGTAGTCGAGCGCCGTAACCACTGCGTCACCCCGGCGGGACCAAACAAGAAGTGAATTAATGTGAGGTAGCAGATGTGACGTCACGCAACCTGTTGTAGAGCCGAAAAAGGGCATAGGAAGGGATTGTCGCGCAATTTTAAAGTACCAAAGGCTAAAATGGGCAAACAAGAAGTGAATTAGGCTACTAGAAGCAACCAGAAGCAACGAAAAGCAGCATCCGTGCTTTCGCATTACTCTAATATAGATTCCGTAGCGCTCTTTAATTTTATGTTAATAACCTACTTCCAACAACTACAAGAAGACATCTCGTATGGAATACAAGTTGGCATGGCACACCGATGTAACCGGTATGAAATATGTGTGTTACTCCGTTGTCACATGCCGCTTCTAGATGCCTTGCGCGAAGGCGCAGAAGCACACAGGGATTAAAATAAGGTTCTTCACAATCTATAGTTGCCTATGCCAACAAAACATGTGCCAGCGCGGATGTATTCTTGCAGCAGAATAATCTTCGTACAACACGGATTATTACACCGCCAATATTTCTCGATGTTTATGTTGCCCAGCTTCCTTTGCACATTTGGCGAAAATAACAAATTGACTGATAAAGCATCAGTCGAGCCAAACCTTTCATTGCGAGAATGTAAATTTAGTTTAGAGGTTATTTACTGTTGCTATATTTAAAATTTGATTGTCCCCGAGGCGGCATTGCTGACAGCTCTATAGTAAGTTGCCTCGGTGTAGCGCGCTGTCAGGAAAGGAGCAGACACCTGCTTCAAAGCCGCCATCTTGGTGCAAGCGCCAATACGAGAGGCTCAGGCGTCCAACAGGAAAACTGTGGCAGATACTCCACTTTTTCGTGCTTGTAAACCGATTTCTATTGCGAAAGAAAGCTTGTAATATATACACTGATATCTATTCATGATAGTAAAAATACTAAATTTAAATAATAAAGATGATAGCTAGCGATAGTGGAAATGAAGACAATAAAATAAACAATAAAATGTGATAAAATAGGAACGTTACAAAGTACAAAAGTAAAAATTACAAAACCGTCGCGTAACGCCAATACTGTTGCGCAGTGACCCCTGATTGTTTAATGAAAAATTAGCTCTGGTTTACCTTGTGGTTAAACTTCGAGTTAGGCGAAAGCAATCTGCATGTCTACGCTTAGGTTCGGCTTCAAAGCAAAGACATGGCGTTTGCGCATAGTATTTTACTCTATTGTTTCAGCTTTATTCATGCCATAGGGGAATCACTTCACATATCAGCACATCTTGCCTCTCGTCGCTGACCGCTCTCACTTAGGTGTAGAAGACTTCTAGTAGTATGATATCGTCTCTACGTCGAGCTCCGGGGCCCACCGCCGTCACAACGTTCAAACGAATCCTCTGTGGCAACAACTGTTCGTTCTTCGCCTCTATCAACTACCGAGTTATTTTTCTGCTTCTTTTTTTACCTCTTCTTCATCTTTTCTTTTTTCTTATTTTCTGTCTTTTTTTCTTCTTCTTTTTCCTTTTCCGTCTTCATCGTTTTCTTCTTATATTTCTTTTGTTGTTGTGGTTGCTACTCAAAGGAAGGAAAAGAAGTGAAAGAAGAAGTTCTTCTTTCACTTCTTTTCCTTCCTTTTCTTTGACTTCTTCGTTTCCTACTCCGTCTAATCCGTGTTCAATGGTGGTACGGTACGGTGCTATGGTGCCACGCCGACGGCTTGAAAACCTAGCGCAGTGTAGCTTTTGTTATAAAATTACAAAACTGTTGCGGCAGGGCCATTGCAGTTTGTGCAGTGACCTCTGATTTTGTTAATGCGCCGGTACTGAGGGCGAAGGTGAGGCGGCTGCTCCTGGCCCTACAGGGATGGGTGCGGCGGGGGCCATTCTGCCACAGGCGATTTCACCTGCTGTAGGCCGTCATTGCACGCGCCACCGCTTCGTTGGCGGACGACGACTGTGGCGACGCGCGTCTTTCTTTATCGCTCTTATTTTTCTTTCCTCCTCGATTTTCTCCTCTGGCTGCATGAGGCAGCAGAGGTGGCTCATCTACAGATCCAGTAGCAGGCCCATGCATTTATTTTTCTTCTTCCTGCAGTCGCAGCAACGAGCCGGTACTGAATGGTGCAGAACCGTCTGGCTCGCAATTTGCGCGACGGAGCCCTGTTCAGCCTGTCGCCATCTGTGTACTGCGAAAAATTTTACCATACTTTACAGCAGCGCTCCTTGCGCCTCGCGCGGTGTCTTGTCCCAAGATGGCGCAGGCGCAGGAAAAATGCGATGCGCGCCGGTTAAAGTGTGTCACCACCCTGGATGGCAGCGCGCTGGCATCGAGGCACCCTACAGCATGCGGGTTTTATGCTGCTAGTGAAAACTGCGTCAATGCGCGTCGAAGACGCCATTTACTTGCACAGTCGTCTGCAGTACCGATTAGCGGACGCGCCTACCCTGTCGCTATACGCCATGGTGATATTAGAAGAAATGTATCGATTTCAAGTCGAAAGTTCAACATGGTGCAGATTTATGTGACAGATTGGCTGGCCTCAGGTGGCAAATCTTTGTCACATCATGGTTGCTTCGCGTGGTGTATAGCCTTTCGTTTCATCCAGCGTAACGCGTAATTCATCACGCCGCCAAATGCTGTGAACGCCTCTCAGACACTGTGTATAGAGGGGTTTACAATGATTTGTAAACAGCATGTGTTTAATGCATTAGCATTGTATGGCTCTGTAGGCGTGTTTCACACGGATATAACCTTGTCGGAGCTGTAAAAGTGGAACGAAATCCATAAAAGAATGCAATCAATGGATAGGGCATCAAGGAAAGGCGTCCAAGTGACAAAATGATTGATATGGGTTAATTAGGTAATTTTGAACCAATTAAGTGTGTAATTTTGAGCCAAGATGGCGGCCAGGCAACGTACGGTTTAGGGTCTCAGCTTCCGGTCACGGGCCTCAGTACGCCTCGGTTGCAGTCAACTAGAATATCATCTTGTGGCGCGAACGGAGGCGCGCGCCAATGGAACGGCTGAAGCAAAACGTCTTCCCTCCTGCAAGGGCGCTGCCGTGCCTTTTACCTACCCCGCACCGCTGCCTCCATGCTGCTGAGGGCAGTCGGAACGGCTCTCGGAGTGGAGGGTGATGTCATGAAAGGTGGGGAGGGAGTCACGCGTGTCCATCCTGGAGTGGGGCCAGCTCGCTCTGTCATCTTACGAGTGATGGAATTTGCAGCCTCATTTCCAGGTCGCCTGCGTGAGCCGGAAACCAGAAGAGTTGGATAGGAGGGGAAGTGGGGAGAAGTGCTTAAGAATGTTGAGCGCAGAGGAAGAGATTCTACCCTTTGCAAAGTTGCAGACTGCGGTTTTAGAGTCGCTAAATATGAAAAGGGCCGGTGTGTTGGCAATGGCGAGGGCGATGGCTGCTTCCTCTGCTGCAGTGGAAGTGAGAGCAGGGATAGTGGCGAAGGGGGGGGGTCGTGTATTGGAAACAGTGGCCAGGGCATAGGCGGGATGCGAGAGGTAGGGTGCCGCATCAACATACACGGCGTCAGACCGTGTACCGTAATGGCACCTGAGGGTGGAGGCGCGGGCAGATTGGCGAGCGGTATGATGCTCAGGATGCATGCTCTTGGGAAGGGGCTTGATAGTGAGCATGGAGAAGAGGGAGCTGGGCAAGGGATAAGTGACACAGACATGGGAGACAGGGGTCAATCGAAGGGAAGTAAGAAGGGGGGCTCTGCCAGGGGTGGTGCGAGATAAACGATCGGGTTGAGCCACGCGATGGGCCTCGACAAGTTCTGAAAGAGTATTGTGGACATCCATTGCCAGCAGACGAGAAGTGAGGGTTAAAGTGGGAAGCCCGAGAGCCGGCTTATAGGTTTGGCCGATGAGATGGTTTACCTTGTCTTCCTCGGCACGAGACGGAAAGAGGTAGGGGAGGGAGTAGACAAGGCGGCTTAGCACAAAGGCGTCCACGAAACGACGGAGGTTGTGCTCGCGCATGCCGTAGTGTCGGTTAGCGACCCGCCGGATCAGCCGTACCGTCTGCTGGACGGTGATAGTAAGGCGGGAAAGGGCCGTAGTGTGTTTGCCATTGGATTGGAGGAAGAGACCGAGAATACGGATGCAAGAGACAGAAAGGATGGGATGTTCGTCGATAGTGACGTTATGATTGGGATATGAGTTTGGAACTATGCCTCGAGCCAGGAGGAGCAGGACCTCCGACTTGGACGGGGAACAAGCTAGCCCGACCGTGCGAATATATCGGCGACCATGTCTGCGCCCGCCTGGAGAGCGGCTTCCATCTCTCCTAGATTGCCCGTAGTCACCCAAAGGGTGATATCATCCGCGTAGAAAGCATGGGAGAGGTTAGAGATGGTAGCTAGAGCACGTGCCATAAGGAAAAATGGTTATGTTAAAGAAAATGGGAGAGAGAACAGAACCCTGGTGGGTACTTCGATTCCAAGAGGGAAAGCGGGAGAGGAGAGGTGGCCGAATAAGATCTCAGCCGTGCGATGGGCAAGAAAAGCCTTGATGTAACCATGGATTTGGGAACCCACGCAAGAGCGGAAAGGGCGTCTAGGATGGCACTATAGAGAACATTCTCAAATGCTTTCGTAAAGTCCAGTGCCATGATCGCCAGTGTCATGAAGGACCTGTTCGGAGAGCTGGAGCATGACGTCCTGGATAGAGTGGGATAGGCGAAAGCCGAACATCGAATTGGAGAAAAGATGGTTAAGCATGTACCAACCAGCCCGTATTTGCCCTCTTCTGAAAAGATGGTTGTCCCCGAGGAAGCTCTGCAAGCGGTCTAGAAGGACGTGCCAGGGGTGGTGCGAGATAAACGATCGAGTCGTGCCACGCGATGGGCCTCGACAAGTTCTGAAAGTGTATTGTGGACACTCATCACCAGCAGACGAGAAGTAGGGGTGGAAGTGGAAAGCTCGAGAGCTGGCTTATAGGTTTAGCGGATGAGACGGTTGACCTTGTCTTCCTCCGCACGAGACAGATGCCGCCGGAAGGGGAACACGGTGGCGCGGGGTGGTACAAAGGGTATCCATACACCCTGGAAGCAGAGGCGAAAGGCATCGAGTCACCGTATAGGGGACCTGCGCTGCCCAGGGGGCGCGCTTAAATCAGATACTCAGCGCCGCCTGGATTCAAAATGAGCAAGCGCATAGAGGACCGAGCACGCCGCTCGTCGTACCGTGGCTGCGCCCATCGGCGGATTATGAGCTTTCTATTTTGTGCATAATGTTTTTATCAAAGTTTTAATTTTTTGAAGAACTTGAAGTTGGCTTTTTTATTGCCTAAAAGGTGCAACCTGACCTCCTCAGCTGCATTCCAACTTGGCTACGAGTCGCGCCGTTGCTGCATTATGGAAGCTATAACGTCGCTACGTGTAGGTTTGAAACGGTTGTCGTGAGTTCAGTTTTTAATGCGAAGCATTACTTCGCTATGTTCAGAGATTTCTGTCCGCAGACCGCGTCCGGAAACCGCGTCTGCACACCATGTCCTTAGACCACGTCCGCAGGACGTGTCTGAAAAATTGTGTCAAAATTGAGAAGTGATAGAGAATAATGAGTGGTCTCAATCGATATAAGGTGACGTAATGTTGTGTCTGAAAAAATAATTATGCAAATAAGTTAATTAGCTAACTAGAGGCACGCAAAATTGTGTCCGCCGCTGTTGTGAGTAATTTAGAAGTGGCAGAAGTTAATGATTGCTGTCAATCGATAGAGGGTGACGTAATGCTGTGTCCAAAAAATAATGAGGCCAATAAGTTAATTAGATTTTTAATTACAGGCAAACGCGAAATCGTGTCCGCAGCAGTTGTGAGGAATTTAGAAGTGATAGAAGGTAATGAATGGTGTCAATCGATAGAGGGGGACGTAATGTTTTGTCCGCAAAAATAATTAGGCCAATAAGTTATTTAGGTAAATAATTAGAGGCAAAAATGTAAAAGGCGAAAATGGTCTCATTAGCCAATGACTTGGCGCCACATTTGAATGTATGAAATACTAATACAGTTAATTAAATCATTCAACTGAGGTGACATCACGTAACCTAAAGTAGAGCAAAAGGGGCATAGGAAGGTATTGGCGTGCAATTTGAACGTATAAGATTAAAATGGGTAAACAAGAAGTGAATTCAGCAACTAGAAGCAACGAAAAGCAGCATTTGTGCTTACGCTTTGCTGCAATGAAGAATCTGCCGTGCTCTTTAATTTTTTTTTCTGGCTATGGGGTGGTTGCAAAGTACCGCGTCTCTGCACGGTGAATTACGGGCACACTTTCTATCAAATAAGATTCTTCTGCAATGAAGCATCGCTATAGTGGAATGTAAAAAAATTGGCAGAGGCTTAGCTTGGTTAAGCCCGGAAGGTTGCGAAATTTCCACCGATTTAGGAGGCCCCCTACTCCCCGCTCCTGGCACGCAGGCCTGAGGAACGGGGGCTGGAACCTCCGCGACTGAGGACTTTTGAATATACATTGGTTATTCGCGGCCTCAGCCGCCAGGCGGACGGCTTTCTGCTGGTCAGCGGGGACGTCGCTTCGCAACAGGGTTACCTAGGCTTCTCTACTTTTAATGTTGTCCCTAGCGCCCGGAGACTTAGGGCATTCGCAAAGTATATGGTCGAGGGTCCCCCTCGCTTCGCAGGCTTTACATTTATCGTTTTTTCTGTCTGGTTATCTGTCTGGGTGTGAAACAACCAGACCGGGTTCGGGAAATTTCCGGCTTGTAATCGCCGCCAGGCTATGGCCTCTTTATTATTTAAGCTAGGATCCGGTGGCGGCATCAGCGTCTTCCTAATGTATAATTTTCGATTATTTCTTTATAGGTTTGTAAACGTTCATCGCCTGGCAGTCGGGCGGCTCCGCGTTTGCCCGGAAGTAGAGCTCTCGGGCTAAATCATGGGCCGCTTCGTTGCCGGGGACGGACGTGTGTGCTGGGACCCAAATTAGGGTGATTTTGCGATTGATTTTAGTTGCAGCTTTTAGAATTAGGGTGGCTTCTTGCGAGACCCTGCCTTTTCTGATATTCCAGAGAGCAGTTTTACTGTCGCTAAAGATCAATCTAGCCTTCGTTCCGACGCAAGCGAGCGCTACTGCGACCTCTTCAGCCGTGTCTATGTTTCTGCTTCGGATGGTGGCGGAGACGACTGGTGCGCCGCTACCATCGACTACCGCGGCGACTGCCGCCCCTGATCGGCCGCTTGCAGCGTCTACGTAGGCAACTTCTTCTGCTCTGAATTCTTTTGCACTTTTAACCAGTGCTTCTGCTCTCTTCTCCCGTCTCTCCTTGTGGTATTCTGGGTGCATGTTGCGGGGGAGAGGACGGACAATGATGTTCTCGCGACATTGTGGTGGTAGGGCAACCTTGTCGGCTGTGCCCCTATCTGTTTTCCGACCCACCCATTTTAAGATGGCTCGACCCGTGCTCGACCTACTTAATCTCTCATGTTGGGCGATCCTCACCGCTTCAGCAAGTTCCGTCCAGCTATTATGCACTCCCATTTCTATCAGGCGTTCCGTAGAAGAGGAGATGGGTAGACCCAGCGCCCTCTTGACGCAACGCCTGATGAGTGCGTCTATCTTATCTTTTTCATTGGTCCTGATGTTGAGGAACGGTGTGGCATAGCATATTCGACTTATTATGTACGCCTGCATCAGTCTCAAGAGGCTTCTCTCTTTGAGGCCTCTGCCTTTGAATGCAATCCTCCTAAATATCCCTGTTACTTTCGTCGCGTAGGTAGTGAGTTTTTTTATCGTTCCGTCGTTATACCCGTCCTCTTGAATAAAAAGTCCGAGGATTCTGATTTGCTGGACTATTGGTACGGTTTTGCCGTCGACCTTAATTTCTACGTTAAAGTCGCCCTTGCATCTCATTGATTATGGATGATATATGAAAAGTTCGGATTTTTGCGGAGAGCACGAAAGACCCCTTTCGGCCGCGTAGGACACAATGGTGTCCGCCGCCGCCTGTAGGCGTTCCTCTATGCTGCCATGGCTGCCATTGTTCATCCAGAGATTAACGTCGTCCGCGTAAATGCTGAACTTCAGGTCTTTTATGACTTTAAGAGCGACAGGAAGGCCTCTCATCACCACGTTGAAAAGGAAGGGGGAGAGCACCGAGCCTTGCGGTGTTCCTTTACTTCCCAGGTGGACGGTGGGGGATTCTAGGTCCTGAAACTAATTTCAACGTCCTGTTTGTCAGGAAATCCATTACGTCATTATATGTCCTCTCGCCGACTCCTAATTCCTGTAGTCCCGCGAGAATTGCCTGGTGTTTTACGTTGTCAAATGCTTTTGTTACAGCTAGTGCTAGAATTACCTTCGCGTCTCTGGATTTCGAGTCAATTATGTCATGTTGTAATCGGAGCATTACATCCTGCGTGCACAGGCCCGGTCGGAACCCGACCATCTCGTGCGGCTACAGGTCGTTTTTCTCCATGAAATTAGTTAGCCTTGTTTGGATTGCGCGTTCCATAAGCTTTCCAATGCATGAGGTTGGAGAATTAGGCCTGAGGCTTTCCAATTTCGGGGGCTTGCCAGGTTTTGGAATTAGCACAACGTTTGCAGTTTTCCACTGCTGGGGAAGACGACCGCTACTCCATACTTTTTGCATGTAGTTGGTGAGTGCCGTTATGGAAGCGTCGTCGAGGTTTCGTAGCATTTTATTTGTTATTCCATCGGGGCCGGAAGCTGATCGCGTCTTTAAGCTCAGGATTACGAAATCCTGAGCTTAAAGAGCGAACGGCTCAAGTTGGTCGCCCAGCTCTTCGGCGTGACGTCACAACACCTGTGGCGCTCCTCGTGTAGAGGCTGGGAGGTAGGCCGCCGCTTCATGAGCACCGCCGCCCCTCGCGAACGGCTCAAGTTGGTCGCCCAGCTCTTCGGCGTGACGTCACACGGGGTTACGCAAAATGTCATTTCATGTACACCGCCGCGCTACGCGAACGGCTGAAAAGTAATCTTAGTATTGCTTTCGCTATAATATATCACAGCAAAATAAAACTACCTCCCTGCTATATAAACATCCAGTAGGATTTGACAATACTGGGCGCTTTAAGCTGATTGAACGCGTGCAGTACTTACCTACTGCTCATTAGAGGAACAGCAATTATTCAACTAGCTTCACGGTAAGAAAATGTGTCGGCTAAAATAGTGCCTCGTGTCTCGCGAAATATTGTTACGAAGAAGAAGATAGGATAGGTGATGAACAACATAATCCATCTTTTTTAGGGCGATGCCGTTGCACGCATCTGTAGAGAAACAAAGGCCTGCAATATTTTTACGAAGAAGAAGATAGGATAGGTGATGAACAACATAATCCACCTTTTTTTAGGGCGATGCCGTTGCACGCATCTGTAGAGAAACAAAGGCCTGCTGTCGCGTTTCGGCACTTGCCAATTTACGACAGCGAACGACAAGCAACTGATGGGTTTTATTGTATTTTGTTTATTCTTCAAAGCAAAGTGATTAACAGCGAGATCCGCTTCGAAGCATGCATCTGAAAGGCTCACACTGATCACTGTTAAAGATTAAGTGGCCACATTTGTCCTGTTCATAAATGTTGGGCGGAAATTATCGGTGCCTTACAATGTGAGAGCGGGGGGGGGGGGGTAAGTTGCGATTGTTTAATGCGAGAAAATGTCTGAAAGCATGCCAGTTAGGGCATTGCCCGACTCTTTGTAGTTCCGGCAAAATACTGCGTTTTCGGATAGGTTAACTCTCTCGGTTTGTCATCTAGATGATCGCAATTAGTATTTCAGGATGCCCCTTACGTTCCCCTTTGTTGACTTTCAGTTGTCATCCACCTTACAATGGGCCCACTCACACCCGGTTCTAAAAGGCACCCTTCACAACACGTTCTGATCAGGTTGCGCAAACGATAAAAGCGCATAAAAATAATTTTTTTTATGTACGGTACGGCAGGCGAAGCCACGTTATGAAGCGCAATGAGCAGAGCTCAGATGAGAAGGTCAACAGTCCCCGCACTCATTCAGTTTCCTTAATGCAGCTGAGTTCTACCGCCACTGTGTTTTGCACAGCTGCGGTGGAATAGAGCACAGGGCAATCTTTTTATTGTAACCGAGCGCTTCTAAACGCAGCAGCAGCGGTTTCTCGATAAATTAGACGCTCTTCAGCGCCTCCAGCCGCGGCAGTCTCAGCCGTCCTACCAGGGTAGCGGCGCAACGGCCCCTAGGCGGCGCTGGCGGTACACGGAAAAACTACAGCAGCGGTCTGTAGTTTTGGTGCACACGGCACATCACCCCACCTATTGTCGGACACATGCAGCGTTCCGTTGAACGCATAAAAGTTCACCGGAGTTCAGGAAAGTAAAGGCGCACTATTGTTACTCTCGGAATCCTTCTGGCACATCTCGCAGACAAGACAGCAACGCTTAGGCTTACGAATTTCTTCAGTGCAGATTCGGCAGTAATCTCGGAAAATATTTGTATTCGTAGGGCCATTTTAGTGTAGCAAAACACCATCGCAGGTATTCGAGATGTGCTACACTGGTGTAGTCTCAAAAGGAGCCTATCACCATTGCAGCAATCTGCCGCCGCCCTTCGCTGTTTGTATGGTCTTATCTATTTGTCGCTTCGGCCTGCTCGGGAAAGCCCGAGACTACCTTGTAGCTATTCGGTCTACCAGGGCAGCCTCGCTTGTTACTTTGAGCCTTCTGAAGCCTATATTGTCTTATCGAAATTATTCGGAGGGCATCTTCAGTTGAGCTTGTGTCTTTTAACTGTACTAGTGTTTAGAGAGAGGCGATAGCGCGGTATATCTGTCCGTATCTGCCACACGTGTTCTGTCGACACTGGTATGGATGGATGGGAAAGCATTTATTTTCACCGGGTTGAAGAGGTGAAGGTTCAGTTTGATTGTTGGCTGCGCCAGATGGCAGCCAATTGCGTCCTGTCGACGACCTCTTTGGCCCACTCAGTGACACGAGCCTGGATGGGAGCAGCGCAGCACGGCCTCCCACTCCTCCAGAGATGGAGCTGGCAACAAATCGGCGGGTGGCGGATAGGCCGCGCACCACCATGTAATGTGGTCTAAAGTGGCGTCGACGCCACACTCTTTGCATTAATGATTAACCTGCTCTTTGAGTATATATGAATATATTTTGGGGCAGGGGAAGGAGCGGGTTTGTAGCTGGCGCCAGAATATCTCCTGGGTCTCGCTTAATAAATTTTGTTGGGGAGGAAAGGTGCGCCTTCCCAGGCTAAAATGGCGACCTATATCATTAAACGTGAGCAAGCCACAATGTTCATTTGGCAACTTGTAGACGTTCTTAATTGTAAAATAGCGCGAACAACGCAGACAAAAACAAGAAAGACACGGGACGAGCGCTCGTCCCGTGTCTTTCTCGTTCTTGTCTACCGTTGGTCGAGCTGTTTTACAATTATGAGAGCAAGCCCTCTCTCGGGCCCGCTGGAAACGAGGTACTCACATCTCAGCCGACGAAACTTTGGGCATATTCGGGAGCCTTCTCGTTCCCAGGATTGCCCGAGTGAGCCGAAACCCATACCAGTTCTATTGTCCTACCAGGGACCGGACGGTAGCTTTTAAGGATATTCCTGGCGGCAGACGACAGACGGCCCCTCCCGAAATTACGCACGGCTGTTTTGGAGTCAGTGACTATGACATCTGCTAAGCGACGGCCAGCGCGTTGGCTGCTTCCTCTGCAGCCTCGGAGATTCTGGTGCGTACAGTAGCTAAGAGTTTGGAAGGCGTGGACTCACGGCGCCATTTACCGCACAAATCGCGAGACCTCGGTCCGTCTCTTCATATTCGGCCGCATCTACGTAAGCAACCGACTGGTAGCGTGCCGTAAGAGAAAGGAAGAAGGTGGGAGTGCAAGTAGAAAGAGAGAGAGGGATGCCGTAGTGGAGGTCTCGGGAGTAATTTCGACCACCTGAAGATCTTAGTGCACGGACTTCGCCCACTACACAGATGCCTCCTTCGAAACGCAGCCGCCGGCAGTCGAGATTGAAAGCGGTTGCTCCGGCACAGTAGTCGGGTGTCGTACCACTGCACCACTGCACCACTGCGACGGGGCAGCTAATGCCTGCGCCAAATATGTCTCAGGACATACCGATACTGGAGTCAAAAAGCGGCGGTCGGTCGAATGTCACCTGTAGAGCCAACAATAAAAGCTTTTATGGATCTCGAAACTAAATATTGCCATCTGGTGTCCCCATGTTCTTTCTGTGCCTGGAAGAAGAGGACACTGAAGTTGGCTCGCGTGCTGTGCGCCGAACTTTGCCTGCTGGTTCAGCTTCGTCCCGTCGTTTTAGTCACGTTTAGCCCTGTTGTCCGGGACATATTTTAGTGTCGGCGCTAGGTTTCGATCCCAGTACATGTCCCGTACACTACCGCATGCCCAGGACTCATTTCCTGTGCCAGTCGACACATCTGCGCACCGTACTAGCCGGAGGAATCAAGGCCTGCCCCTTGAGCACGGGCCGTTGGAGGTCAATACCGCAGCCGCCCCTCGACCTTCTATGCAAGCTCCAACTTACTACACCCTGCAAAATCCACGACTGCCTCAGCCCTTTGATGGCAGTCAGAGCGAAGTCGTCGAAGTCTGGCTTACCCAGTTTGAACGGGTCGCCTCGTTTAATCAGTGGGACGACGCCGCCAAGCTTTGAAACGTCTTCTTCAGCCTGGAAGATGGCGCGCATACTTGGTACGAGAACCGAGAAGACGCCCTAACATCATGGCGTGAGTTCTGCCGACGCATTCGTGAGACCTATACCAGCGCGGATCAGCGAGAACGCGCAGAAAGGGCTCTACAGTCTCGTATGAAGATGCCAAATGAGACTGTGACCATGTATGTGGAGAACATGACCCGGCTCTTCCGACGTTCTGACCAGGCCATGACCGAAGACAAAAAGGTGCGCCACCTTATGCACGGTAATAAAGAGCAACTGTTCGCTGGCCTCGTCCCTAATCCACCAAGGACGGTTGCCGAGTTTCTTTCGGAAGCTGTCACAATAGAGAGGATGCCCCAGCAGCGGTCTACCACTTACGACAGTCTGGTGGTCGCCGCTTCGGTTGTGGAGCCGTTTTCGGCCTTCGGGGCTACCCCGAACCTACGCGACATCATCCGCTCAGTTGTACGCGAAGAGCGCCAGACGCTTTTCGATGCTCTAGAGCCAATGGTTGGCTCTGTAGCTAGCATTGTCCGCGAAGAGCTTCAAGCGTTGAAGTCGTCGGTAGCGTCCGCTGATCCGCAACCTTTCCCCACAGAGTACCTGCGTCCAACTTATGCAGATATGGCGCGACGCCCTGCGCCTGCTTCGGCGCCATTACCGCCACCTGATCAAGGCTGATGAAGGGAAGGAAAGCGTAGCAGGGGGCGCCAGAAAGTTAGGTGGGCAGATGAGATTAGGAAGTTCGCAGGGGTCAAGTGGATGCAGCTAGCACCGAACCGGGGTAAGTGGAGAAATATGGGAGAGGCCTTCGTCCTGCAGTGGGTATAGTCAGGCTGATGATGATGATGATGATCAAGCCTCGCTGTATTGCGCACAAACTGAGCCTCTGGTCGACAATCGACGACCACCGCAGCGGAAGGCGGACCTGTGGCGCACCCTAAATCGCTAGCGCCTGTGCTTCCATTGCGGGAAACCAGGTCATCTCTATCGCCAGTGCCCCTATCGACACCTTGGACTTCACGGATTTCCCATCGACATGCGTCGTCCTCCAAAAGGCCAAAGACCCCGAGAGATTGATGACTACTTAACGCAGCAGCGCGTGGCGCCAGCTTCCCAGCGGCAGTCACGATCCACGTCCCCACGCCGACCATCGCCGCAGCCCAGGAGATCCTAGATGGCGCAGCGACGGTCGCCAAGTCCCCGCCGGGAAATCTAAAGACAGCGACCTCCTGGGCGAGGCCGCTTGCAATCGACGTGACGAAGACCCCCTGACAACGAGACCTGGGAGCGATCTGGATTTTAGGGCACCAACGACAGTTCCTACGCATGAACATCGATTCTCGCTGGACATACCCGTGGTTCTCGACGGCCATAAGGTTAGCGCATTGGTGGACACTGGCGCGGATTTTTAGATTATAAGCGGGAAGCTAGCAGCGCTTCTTAAAAAAGTAATGACACCAGGGTCTGGAACGCAGATTCGCACCGCTGGCGGACGTGTCGTAACTCCTAGTGGCCTATGCACGGCACGAGTTCAAATTCGCAGCTCCACGTTCATTGTAAGCTGCCTTGTTATATCTTACTGCTCCCGGGACTTTATCCTTGGGGTTGATTTTCTCCGGGAGTATGGAGCTATTATCGATCTCCGGAAGCGCACAGTGACATTTTCAACCGAAAAAGCTGCTGATAGTGACATCAAGAATCGCCAACGCCGCGCCGCCCTTCGAAATTTTTCCGAGAGCGTTTCGATTCCGCCACGCACCAGTGTTTTTGTGACTGTTACTGGCGACGAACTGCGTGACGGGCATGCGGTCACAGAAGGTAACCAGTCTTTTTTGCTCACCCACGGCATCTGTACAGCGCGCAGCCTCACCCACCTCCGCCACGGCCGGTCTCAGCTCCTGGTGACTAACTTCACCAACGAACCCCGGAACCCCGGAGCCATCGCGTTTGTTGACTCCTTAGCGGATGTTTCAGAATGTTTTACTTTTGGGGCTGTCAGCACTGTGCAGTCCCCACTTGACCGTCTTGATATTAGTCCGGATCTCTCGGACACACAGAATCGTTAGCCACGTGCCATCCTACTAGAGTACAGCACTTGGTTTGAGTCCTCATCGAAAGTACGGCAAACGCCTCTCGTGAAGCACCGCATCATTACTTCTGACGACGCCCGCACTATCCGCTAGCACCCGTACCGTATCTCAACGGCGGAACGTGAAGCGATTCAGACACAAGTTCAGGAGATGCTTTGTGATGGTGTCATACAACCATCCAACAGCCCGTGGTCATCCCCTGTCGTGCTGGTAAAGAAAAAGGATGGGACCCTTCGCTTCTGTGTTGATTATCGAAAGTTGAATGCTATCACTAAAAAAGACGTCTACCCGCTACCCCGTATCGACGATTCGCTCGAGAAGCTTCGTTGCGCTCAGTACTTCTCCTCCATTGACTTGAAGAGCAGGTACTGGCAGATTGAGGTCGATGAGCGGGACCGCGAAAAAACAGCTTTTGTCGCCTCACATGGACTGTACGAGTTCAAATTGCTGCCTTTTGGCCTATGTTCAGCACCGGCTACTTTTCAGCGCATGATGGACACCGTTCTCGCCGGCCTCAAATGGCAAATCTGCTGAGTCTATCTCGACAACGTTGTCGTGTTCTCTGACAGCTTTGAAGAACACCTCGAACGCCTGTACGCAGTATTAGATGCCCTTAGGGCAGCTGACTTGACGCTGAAGCCCGAGAAGTGCCATTTTGGCTACTAAGAGTTGAAGTTTCTTGGTCATCTTGTGAGTGCCGCAGGCGTTAGGCCAGACCCCGACAAGACTTCTGTTGTCGCCGAATTTCCCGTTCCTGCAAACAAGAGAAGTTTGAAACGCTTCCTGGGTCTCTGCGCGTACTACCGCCGCTTCATCGCCGATTTTTCCAAAGTTGCCACCCCCCTTACTCGCCTCACGCGCGATGATACACAGTTCGTGTGAGGCGGCGAGCAACAAGAGTGTTTTGCGGATCTACGCAGCCGACTGCACAAGCCCTGTTCTTGCGCGATTTCATGAAGACGCTGACACCGAAGTCCACAACGACGCCGGCAATATCGGCCTCGGCGCTGTACTCGCTCAACACCAAGCTGGCGTCGAAAAGGTAATAGCGTATGCCAGCCGCACGCTCTCCCGCGCCGAGACAAACTACTCCACTACGGAAAAGGAATGCCTTGGTTGTGTGGGAAACCATGAAATTTAGGCCTTACCTCTATGGCCGCCAGTTTAAAGTGGTCACTGATCATCATTCTTTGTGCTGGCTGGCTAACCTCCGCGACCCATCGGGGCGCCTAACACGATGGAGTCTTCGCCTCCAAGAATTTGAGTACACCATTGTGTATAAATCTGGCTAGAAGCACGAAGATGCTGACGCGCTGTCGCGCGCACCCGTCGGTTTAGTCGATGAGAGCACGGATGACGAGAGCGGTTTTCGTGGACTTGTGAGTGCTTCAGACGTAATAATGACCTGACAGCGAGCTTACCCGGACCTTCGATCTGTCATTGATCACCTGCAGGGTCGCGCTGCTGATATCCCTCGGCAATTTGCTCAGAACCTGCCTGCTTTCTGTCTCCAGAATAGCGTTCTATTCAAACAGAACTCTATCACTGTTGACCGACCGTACCTTCTCGTAGTGCCAGCCGACCTCCGTGCCGATATCCTTTTTGCTTGCCATGATGAGCCCACCTCTGCCCACTTGGGCTTTACACGCACACTCGCCCGAGTTCGTCAAGCCTATTATCGGCCTAAACTTGCTGACGGCGTTCATCGCTACGTCAGAGGCTGTCGTGAGTGCCAGCGTCGAGAGTCGCCGCCTCTCAAGCTAGCGGGTCTGCTCCAACCTATTGCGCCTCCCCGAACAACGTTTGACCAAATCGGCATCGACCTTCTGGGCCCATTTCCGCTGACATCGGCGGGTAACAAATGGATTATAGTCGCGACCGACTATCTCACACGGTATGCGGAAACCAAGACGGTGAAGCGTGGCACGTCACCTGAGATCGCCCAGTTTTTTATGCAGCAAATCGTGTTGCGCCATTGCGCGCCGCCCCAAGTAATCACCGATCGAGGCACGGCGTTTACGGCACAACTTACGCACGACGTAGTTGAGCTCAGTCACACGAGCCATCGCAAAACTACTGCCTATCACCCACAGACGAATGGCCTCACGGAGAGACTCAATAAAACGATCGCCGACATGATTGCAATGTACATAGACTCCCAGCACAAGACCTGGGACGAGATTCACCCGTACGTCACATGTGCCTACAACACTGCCATCCAAGAGACGACGCGTTTTACGCCATTTCGCCTGCTCTATGGACGCGACGTTCAGACGATGTTGGATGCCATGCTTCCGTGCTGCACGGATAATCCTCTCATCCCAGACGCTGAGCAGTTTGCTCAGCGCGCAGAGGAAGCACATCAACTTGCCCGCATCCACATTCAGCAACAGCAAGGCAAGGATACGCGTCGCTACAACCTCCGTCATCGACACGTCACATACCAACCAGGAGAGCAAGTTTGGGTGTGGACACCGGTGCGCCGGCCTGGCTTGTCTGAAAAACTGATTTCGCGTTACTTTGGACCATACAAGGTTCTGCGCCGTGTCACAGAAGTGACATACGAAATCCTTTCAGAGGGTACTGCGCAGACCTCGCGTCGTCAACCACGCTCCGAGGTGGTGCACGTTGTACGCATGAAACCGTATTTCACGCGGTAATTTGCAGTGTACTATGCACTCGTTTAGTTGTGTAGGGCACCGCCTCCGTTTTATATTCGGTTTCTATACTGACTTGCACCGCCCATCGCTCGCGCCCAGTCTGTGCTTTTGTTTTTTTTAAGAGGGGAGAAATGCCATCTGGTGTCCCCATGTTCTTGCTGCGCCTGGAATAAGAGGACACTGAAGTTGGCTCACGTGCTGTGCGCCGAACTTTGCCTGCTGGCTCAGCTTCGTCCCGTCGTTTTAGTCACGTCTAGCCGTGTTGTCTGTGACAATATAAATAGGTCAGTTGCATAATTAAATGTCACAACGTCGCCATTCAGTATGTTTTAGCAACGTTTGTCCCCTGTAGGGTGCCGTTTAAAGCTGTTTTTGTGAACTGAATTCTCCTGGCGCGTGTGGTACCTGCACTGCTTAATCAAACAGATGACAGGGGCGAGCCCAGCCGCACTGTTAAAGGTTAAAAAGTAAAAATTGGTATATATATAAAGACAGGCGCTGTATCTGTCACAAATCTCTGTGGACACATCTATAGCACCCGAAGGGGGAGATAAAGGTAACAGTGGAAGACGAATTGGGGAAGAAAAAACGGAGCCTATGGATAAATAGCGACCACCTAGGCATATTTAATGTGTACTAGCATCGTACAGCACACGGACGCCTTTGCACTTGCCTCCATAATAAAACAAAAACCACACTATGCAGTGGACACACTAATTTACGATGTTAGATGAGCCTGGCAGTAAACAGGTAGCCAGGCTAATAAACATCATAATAAACACTAGGACAGTTGGAGGCTGCGCTGTCCTGCTCGAAGTGACTAGCTCAAGTTGATCGACATAGTGCACAAGACGGCAAAGGTCACTAAGGCCCTGGACAGAGGGCTCCACTCTCCGGAGCCCTCAGTCCAACTGGAGCTCATGGAACGGAACTCCTTTTACCAAAATAAAATTTTTCACTCACTCACGCGCGTCCAATGAAACGCGGCCACTAAGGTGGGTTTTGGAAAACGAATATTTCAAATTAGTAGCTTAGAGTCCTAACTATTGGGTCACCGCGGCCACTCCTCGATAAGCAATGCGAATTGGACAAGACTGGATCAGCGCGCATGCGGCCATTCGAGTCTGCTTCAAGTGACATGTAATTCCGCTCTTTCCGAATACATTTTTGTATTTGCTAGAATCAGCTGAACAAAAATAAATATCAATTAATAAACTTACTCTTCACCATAAAACAAATACATGGCGAAAAACGGCGGTGGGGAAAAAGCTGCAATGCAGCAGCTCAAGAGTGTACCACCACCCCGGTAACAGTGAAAGGAATTCATAGGTTTTAACTTTGCACGGAGCCATCCTTGAACATCAAAGAGCCTTAAGGAGGATCTATCCACCTCCCCACGAAGACCTCAATATAGAGCAGTCGGTTGCCTGGAGACAGCTACAGACTAACACATACCCCAATCTGAGTCTACTCAGTAAAATCCACCCCACTACGTATGAAAATAAATGCCCACTATGCGGAGAACCCCTACACTCTACCATGTTACATGGGCCTGTCAAGAAGCACAGGTAGCACCAATGAACACCACACCAGCACCGGAGCAGTGGAAGGCTGCGCTGTCCTGCTCGACGCCTGACGAACAGCTCAAGCTGATTGACAGAGCGCGCAAGACGGCAAAGGCCACTGGGGCCCTGGACTGAGGGCCCCACCAACGCCGGGAGAATTCCCTTTGTGTAAATAAAGTTTTTCATTCATTCATTCATTCTGAGGTACCATGGAGAAGCAGATAAAAAAAGGTGTAATCGATTTGAACCTAAGGAAGGCTGAACGTTTAACTGGTATTCTAATGGTCGGTTTGAGTTGTGTAAACTAGCGTTTCTGTATACCGGTGCAGAAAATGAGTGAGCACGGTATTGAACAAATAATTGTATAGAAGCTTTTAACACTGGCAGGGAAAAGTGACAATTTCTCTCAACCATGCCTACTACATTTCGCGCTTTTATGCAGAGATGGCCGACATGGTCGTTCCAAAGCATAATTTCAGAGAAAAGTTTCGAACCGCTTACAGATTTCATCTATTAAATATTTACATGCTGCATACGACAACAGGGGTACCTAAGTTTTCTTTTGGGTAGCCGAGGAATGTTGTAGAATTGGAGAGATTGGGCACCTACCTGAGGCAAGCGACTCGGGAACAGAGAAAACAGTGGTTAAGAGGCAGAAGACGGCTCAGTGACAATTGAGCAGGAGGTGATTGTTGAGTGTTGACACCAGGGTCAGTAACAGAAAGATTTGGGAAGAGGTCGAGAGACTTTCATGCGCTGACGGTAATGCGGTGTCCCATTACCTGCCAAGCTCCAGACGTAGCAGATGAAGTGATTATTAGTAGTGAACGAAGAGTTTGCCAGTTCATCAGGCATTCAAAAAGTGTTCAACGTTCCATTTAGAAAAGTGGGCGTGGCTTGATCCCAAATAATGTCCGCGTATATCAGCGGAGCCAGAAGCGATGTTTAGCCTTCGAAACATAGTAAAGCGAAGCGAAAGCTTTGTTTTTCTTGGTTTTGCTTTGGTCAGGCTTAGCTTTAGAATGAACAGGCATGATTTACAGCGAATAAATTAATTGCCGTGACTAAGGAGTCGAAGATGCCGTCAACAGCAAGAGGGAGCGCGCGATGCTGTATAGGCCGGCAAAGGTCGAGTTCAATTGGTGGTACGCAAAAGGCGGCACCATGCCTAAGGTATGCAGCCACATTGTGATCGCTGGCTCGTTGAAGGGCAAGCGGCCTGCCAGGTTAACCTCAGTCGATACATGGCGTATGAAGCTTTCGCTTCAAAAATCTGTCGTCGAGTGAGAGTCGGGTGACAGGATGACTCTTGATGACGCGAAGGAAGAGACGGCTGTAGAGTGTCGTTATCAATGGAGCCTCTTGTTTGCGGAAGGAAGGCCTACTTGTCGCTTGCATCTATGAGGCCAGCAAAGAACTCGACGCGTGGGGCATGTACGCCAGTCGTATTCCTCTGCTTTTAGATAGAGTGATGGCACCTGTGAAAATGAATATAACTTCCGCCAACAACACGGGGGTACGTCGTCACCGATTGCCACCTGATATACACAGAATGAAGCATAATAAATACAACGCTGAAATTTCTCGTCAACATGCCCATATCACACGCGCAAACCTGGTTTGGCCCGGTACTTTCTAACTGAGAGATGGCCGAGGACGTCTGAGAAGCTGGCTTGGCTAGTTGGCTGAACATCGATTTGAAAGGCTGCAGTGAAATGCTTAAAATAGAAATGCGCCCACGCCATCCACATATAGCCTCTGAAGGCGAGGTCTTCGAAAAAGCATAGCGCTGTGGCCAGATGTCAGGAAAGCGACTGCTTCATAGCGCTGAAAAGATGGGAAAGTATGATTGGGAAAGTAGAAATATGGATATGGAAGATATTATACAGTACGCTCCAACATCACATTTTAACATTTCTCAAAATCACCAGCAATAATAATTGTATATTTCGAAAGGGGAAGAGCGGATGGTCACTACCAGTGACAATTTCGATTGGAAGAGAAGAAAAACGTAGCAGGGGTAGCAGAAAATCAGGTGGATGTGAGGTTAACAAGTTTGCAAGGATCAAACGGATGTAGCTTCCACAGGACAGGCTTAATTGGAGAAATATGCTTTAGGCCTACCTGCAGTGGGTATATTTCAACTGATGATAATTGTAAAACAAACGAAATCACGGACTGCTTAACTAAAGCCTCAAAGTGCCCAGCATTGCGATCATCGGGTAAATATTGTCCTTTTTGATTTAGCTGGAGCGCTGCGTGAATTGGCCAAAATACGCGGGCTGCCCTCCGTCGCTGATATCTCGAATTTTACATAAGCTTGATCGGCTTTATATTATCTCAGAGGGTGTTCGGTTTCTTCTACTCTCGGGGCTTCTTTGGGCTCTTCAAAGTCTTGTTCCTCGTCTCCTTCCTTGTGCAGATGTCTCTTTCTGGACATGGTGACATCGCTACTGAGACATGGAGTGGACCACACTTGGACGCAGTCCTGTTCGATGAGACTGCAAGTAGCGAAACCTTTGACGAACTCTTAAGAAGGATTACAGCGCAAGGTATGCAAGGAACGAGCGAGGAGGCTCTTTGGGGTTCCACAGGGAAAGAAGAAGGTAAGTGAAGAAATATCATGATAAATTGTTTACAGGGCACATATCATGATCAATTGTTTACAGGACACGAAACAGACTACTAAGCGTGGCAGCTGTGCAGCTGTTTTTAGCTGCAGTCTGGAATTAAAAATGTATGTAGCTGCTGTAAACTGTAATAATTCAGCCAGCGATAACTTTCTTGGCCACTGGAAACAGCTGATTAAGGCGCACCTGTCCCTGTTACTTTTTCAATTAAAAGAAGGGAAATTGGAAGCAGTTGCCTAGACAGAACACTAAACACATGAATTGTACATAAGCTTGATTGGCTTTATATTATCTCAGAGGGTGTTCGGTTTCTTCTACTCTCGGGGCTTCTTTGGGCTCTTCAAAGTCTTTTTCCTCGTCTCCTTCCTTGTGCAGATGTCTCTTTCTGGACATGGTGACATCGCTACATAACCGTGCCTGAACTCAAAATATTGTTACGGGGATGTACTTAATGTAACGACACTGCGATGGGCTGAACTTGACGCTGAGATTTCAGTAGCCGTTCAGTGTTCACTCTGTCAGCGTCTTCCTCTTTTTCAACGCTTTGTCGTGCCCGTGTTTCTCGGTCGTCGTCTTTGTCAGTGAGCACATCACTTTGGTCCCCGCGTTTCCAGGTAACACTACCCCCCCTCGGCAAAAGGCAACGTCCCGGTGCGTATTAGGCGTGCGATGTGGAGGGGGAGTAATATGGCTTTAGGCGGGCGACATGTACGATTTCGGAAGTGGGTGTAGCAGTCGGTGCCTTTGGGTGGAGTGGTGAAATCTCATAGGTCACGTCGGTCACTAGGCGTAGTACACGGTAAGGACTTGTGTAGTGGGGCAGAAGTTTTTGACACAACCCTACACGACGGCACGGAAGCCAGAGAAACACCAGAGATCCGGGAGGATAGTGCACATCGCGGTGGTGAGCGTCGTAGCGGCGTTTTTGAGCTTCTTGAGAGATGGTGAGATTGTGACGAGCAATCTGGCGAGCAGCGTCGGCTCGGGTGATGGTATCGCGGGCATAGGTTGTGACGGGGCCAGCGGCGGGAAGCAAAGTGTCGAAAGGTAGTAACGGGTCCCTTCCAAAGAGAAGATAGAATGGAGAGTACCCAGCAGTGTCATGACGCGAAGAGTTATATGCAAAGGTGACAAATGACAGACTTATATCTCAGTCGCGATGACTGTCGGATACGTACATTGCGAGCATGTCGGTGAGTGTGCGGTTAAGACGCTCCGTAAGGCCGTTCGTCTGAGGGTGATACGCAGTGGCGAACTTGTGCCGAACGGAGCAAGAACGAATTATTTCTTCAACAACTCGGGAAAGGAAACAGCGGCCACGGTCGGTAAGTAGTTGACGGGGAGCACCATGGTGTAGTATGACGTCGTACAAAAGGAAGTCAGCAACGTCTGTGGCGCAGCTGGTTGGAATGGCGCGAGTGATCACGTACCGCGTGGCATAATCGGTGGCCACAGCGATCCATTCGTTTCCTGACAAGTACTCGGGGAAGGGCTCTAGGAGGTCAAGGCCAACACGAGAAAATGGCTCAGTCGGGATAGCAATCTGCTGCAGGTGTCCAGGTGGTAGCACAGGGGGTTTCTTCCGGCGTTGACAGAGGTCGCAAGCGGCTACATAACGTTGGACAGAGCGGTAGAGTCCAGGCCAGAAGAAACGCCGGCGCACGCGGTCGTATGTGCGTGAGAGGCCAAGATGACCAGCTGTAGGGGCGTCGTGCATTTGTTCGAGAACGGCAGAGCGTAGGTGTTGGGGAACGACCAGCAAAAGCTCAGCGCCATCAGGTCGCATGTTGCGGCGGTATAGCGTATTCCCATGAAGGAAGAACAGGGCGAGGGAAGAGTTACGGCTGTGTGTGCGGAGGTGGTCGATAATAGAACTGAGGGTTGGGTCCGACCGCTGTTCGTCGGCTATGTGGGAAAAGTCCGATATAGAGAAGACACAGGGGTCCGACTCATGGTCAGTAGAGGAAGGGGGATCGACGGGATAACGGGACAGACAGTCTGCATCCTGGTGAAGCCGACCGGATTTGTATATAACGGAAAAGGTATACTCCTGCAAGCGCAGTGCCCAGCGGCCGAGGCAGCCAGCAGGATCTTTGAGGGAAGAGAGCCAACATAAGGCGTGGTGATCGGTAATTACAGTGAAGGGTCGGCCAAACAAGTAGGGTCTGAATTTTCGAACGGCCCAAACGAGAGCCAGGCACTCCCGTTCCGTAATAGAATAGTTCTGCTCTGCTGATGACAGGAGACGACTGGCGTAGGCAATAACGCAATGTTGGCCGCGGTGTCGTTGTGCAAGAATGGCACCAATCCCGTGGCCACTGGCGTCAGTGCGAAGTTCTGTTGGGGCAGATGGGTTGAAATGGGCGAACACAGGAGGATTGGTGAGAATAGCGATGAGGGTGGAGATTGCGTTAGCCTGCTCTGGTCCCCATGAGAAAGGAACGCCTTTCTTCAGCAGATCGGTGAGAGGACGAGCAACAGCGGCAAAGTTTGGGACGAACGGGCGAAAATAAGAACACAATCCTATAAAGCTGCGGACATCACGGGGTGAACGGGGACATGGAAACGCACTGACAGCGCGAACTTTGTCGGGATCAGGTTGCACGCCGGTGGCATTCACCAAATGGCCATAAGTTCGCGGCGACCAAAACTGCACTTCTTTGAGTTCAGTTGAAGTCCGGCACGGCGGAAAATTGCCAAGATGGAAGAAAGGCGACGAAGATGGCTTTCGAACGAGGGCGAGAAGACAATCACGTCATCCAAGTAACAGAGACAAGTCGTCCATTTGAAGCCGCGGAGTAAGGAGTCTATCATTCGTTCAAAAGTAGCAGGGGCGTTGCAAAGTGCAAAAGGCATAACCTTAAATTGGTAAAGTCCATCGGGTGTGACAAAAGCTGTCTTCTCGCGGTCTTGTTCGTCAACAGAGATCTGCCAGTAGCCGCTACGAAGTTCGATGGAGGAAAAGTAGCGGGCTCCATGTAAACAGTCCAAGGCATCGTCTATTCGCGGCAGCGGGTAAACATCTTTCCTTGTAATCTTGTTCAGATGTCGATAGTCGACACAAAAGCGCCAACTGTTGTCTTTCTTGCTAACGAGCACGAAAGGAGAGGCCCAGGGGCTGTTCGAAGGTTCGATGATATCGTTGCCCAACATCTTGTCGACCTCCTGCTGGATGACTTGGCGCTCAGAAAGGGACACACGATAAGGCCTCCGATGTACAGACTTTGCATCGCCGGTGTCAATGCGGTGAGTCACAACTGATGTTTGGCCCAGAGAACCGGCAGCAAAGTAAAAAATGTCGGAGAAGGATAACAAAAGGTTGTGCAGGTCCTGAGCGTGTTCGGGGCTGAGGTCAGAGGCAATCGTTGCGGAAATAGGGTCGGTAATTGTGGCGGAGAGTACGGGTGTTGGAAGGACGCTTGAATGTGGGCCAGGAGTGAGTGCACAAATGGTGCAGTCTGTGAGAGGGGACAAGTTAGCTAGGGATATTCCTTCGGGAAGAACTTGGGGCGACAGACTGAAGTTCAGGATAGGAAGGTAGGTGCTGTTCTGTGTAACGCGTACGATTAGATGAGGAAGAACGACGTTGCGGTCAAGAAAGACCTCGGTGATAGGGCAAGCAAGATAGTCACCGTCAGGCACAGGCGGGAAAGGTGACAGAGGTAGGTAAACAGCAGAGTCAGGGCGCAGGCGAGCGAACTCAGTGGAGCGAAGGCGGGGTGCAGATAGAGGATGTTCTGAGCAGACGGTCCAAACGAAAAAGGCCGCCGGAGCAGTCGATAAGGGCAGAGTGGGCCGTTAAAACGTCAAGGCCGAGGATCACATTGTGAGGGCACTGGTTGAGGACGGTGAACAAAACAGGGATGTGATGACCGGCAAGGGTGACTCGGGCAGTGCACTGCCCAGTGACGGCAGCAGTACTGCCATCGGCAACACGAACGGTGGGCGAAGCGGAGGGGGTCTGTACTTTCTTGAGGCGGCGGCAAAACGATGAGCTCATTATCGAGACTTGGGCACCAGTGTCAATGAGGGCAGAGACGGGAACACCATCCACGAACAGGGAGAGGAGGTTACAGGGCGAAGAAATGGGCAGTAGAGGATTTCCAGGTCGGGGTACCAATGCAGCGTCACCTCTGGGAGCTGCGTTGGCCAGTTTCCCGTGAAGCGGCCGGCAGCGGACGGCGAGGAACTGCGGCTAGGAAGAGGTGAACGGGAACGGCGGGCTGCGGGGAAGGAGACAGACTGGACACAGGAGGAGGCGGAGTAGTATCGGTGCGGGGCGGCTCATAACGAGGCGTGAAACGGGGGTGACCGTAATTGGAGTAGCGGTCAACGTAAGGAAAACGTCGAGGTGGTGATGTCCAGCGGCTGCGGCAGTGGCGAGCGATGTGGCCAATAAGCGAGCACGTGAAACAGATCGGCCTGTCGTCAGGGGTGCGCCACTCATCAGGATTGCGGTATTGGTAGCGTGGCGCGTAGGTGTTGCGAAGTGTAGCGGCGGCGACCATGGGAGCGACGGGGCTCGATCTGTGGTGTTACACGGTGTGGCTACAGGGGACGCCCAAGTTGGCAACCTCTTGACGAACGACGGCTTGAATGAGGGATATCGTCGCTAGGTTGCTGTCCGAGGAGGGCGGGTTGAATTCAGCAGGAGCGAGCGCTTCCAGTTCACGACGCACGATGCGTGTCACATTTTCAGTGTTGGAAGGATGCCTTAGGGTCGGCAGATCCTCGCACGTGGAGGTAGGGGCAGTGTTGGGGAGCCGATCGAAGCGATGTGCAATGCGTCTGTGTTTGGCCTGCTCGAAATGTCGACAAACCTGCAAAACGGAGTCAACCGTAGTACAGTCCCGACAAAGTAGAAGATTGAAGGCATCGTCGGCTATGCCTTTGAGGATGTGCCCCACTTTATCAGGTTCTGGCATGTTTTTATCAACTTTTCGGCAGAGGGCCAGAACGTCTTGTATATACGTAATATAAGGCTCGGTAGATGTCTGAGCACGTTTGGCGAGGTCCTCTTGGCGGCGAGTTGACGGCCAACCGGTTTTCCGAACAGGTCACGGAGTTTTTGTTTGCAAATATCCCAGGAGGGTATTTCTGCTTCATGCGTTTCGAACCACACGCGTGCCGTGCCAGTAAGGTAGAAGATGACATTGGCCAGCATCAGCGTGGCGTCCCACCTGTTGTGCTGGCTAACACGCTCATAAAGCGAAAGCCAGTCTTCGACATCGACTTCATCTGTACTGCAGAATGGGCCAGGGTCACGGGGTTGGGCTACGACGACAGTTGGAGTTGAGGAGGTAGATGGAGCCGTGCCGGTTGTCATCGTGACGGTTCCGAGGTGACGGCCACTGCGGAGATCCAGCGTCAGATTGTGTCGAACCCGCGACCTCCACCAAGATGTTATGGGGATGTACTTAATGTAACAACACTGCGATGGGCTGAACTTGACGCTGAGACTTCAGTAGCCGTTCAGTGTTCACTCTGTCAGCGTCGTCCTCTTTTTCAACGCTTTGTCGTGCCCGTGTTTCTCAGTCGTCGTCTTTGTCAGTGAGCACATCACTTTGGTCCCCGCGTGTCCAGGTAACAATATAATTTGTTTTTGATCGTCGTTTTTGTGATAGACGCCAATTCATTTGGAGAGCAAACCCATTGCTCCATTGCAGTTATATACCATGATAATAAATAGATAGTTTGTATTGATTTGATTCGAGTCGGGAAACTGGCTGTGAAATCAAGCAAAAAATAAACAAAAAATGTGCAAATAAGGTGGCTTGCCGAAGTTTGTGATATTTATTGCATAGATCGCGATATGCGTATGTGTAACTTGTGCCAATAATTGCTGTGAGGGAACCTTATTAACCATCTTCATATTTTTGAGTGTTGAGAGAATTAGGTATTTTGCATGACAGGTCTTGCGGATGACACATTTCACAGGATAGATACTGAAAATGATGGAAGGAATGCGACGGAAGATGATGAAACACGATAAGAGGACTTACAATCTTCTATAGTGTCTGCGCTCTGTATAGCTTAAGCTGTCATGAGAAACGACTCCCATCAGGCGCCATGCATGCTGGTAATTATGCACCACGCCCTTGGAGAACCATAGTTATTCGTTAAAGTTGGCATCTCATGCCCATCCACTCGATATTTGTTTTGTCCTCAAGACATGAAATGGCTTGAAAAAGTAAGCGTCATAGAAATATGCAGTCCTGCACTCCAAAAATGAACTGCTCCAGGAATATACTGCTATTAATGTGTTTCATTGCCTACATTGAAATGTCCATGGGAACGAACGTCAGAACATTTTCGATGACAAGCCGATATTGCTTCGAACACGTGATATCTATTCAAAAGTCGAAAATATCCAATGATTTGTTGACTTTGAACCAGCCTAGGCAGTAGACTGTCGGTCGTGCTGCCTACCGTGCCGCGGCTTTGCCTAGAATATAACGATTTACGCAAGGAAATACTATTTCGCTCGCAGAGAATGCAGTTTACCGAACGATGCAAACGCCGCGGGAAAGAATTATGACGTGACTACTACGCTGAAACACATTGGTAAATACAGAGGACACGGTAGACTCCGTTCCCAACTTGACCGTATTTTGCATTTGTATCGTGAAGATTTTCAAAATAATTTGGGCCTGAATAGATGGCTAATTGGCGGTCATATTGCACACAGTTTGCGTACTCCGTTACTATTTATACTGTTGCAGGTTTTAAAGCTGTACTTCATTTAGCTGTGTATATTGCAAAAGCCTCATCAGTTAGGCACAGATCAACCAGCCGCAACCTGCAAATACCTTTTTGTCGCTGATGATGGTGACTTGGCATGAATTTGTCCTAGCCTGCGCATTAGTTGAAGCACACTCATAAAAGGAAGAGCGCAGTCACAGTGTGGAGCAGTTTGTTCGTTCACACGCTAGCTCACATTTCCACGGGATGTGTCGCTTTTGTGACCAGGTGCTTGTGGTATAGCCGGGCATCGGTGTGGGTATTGCAGTGAAGTGCGGCTGACCCTCTGCTGATGCAAGCCCAAGCTTCTGTGGTAGTGTAGAGCTCTCTGTGGATGGAAGAGACTGGCGCGGAGTGGCACAAGACCCTCGGGGCTTTCCGTCTATGAGTCCGCAGCTACGGTACACGGCGGCCTGTACTGCGCGCACTGGGTCAAACCAGCGGCGATATACTAGCGCTCGTAGCGCTTAGGCACGCGCTTCGAACAGGAGAGTACTTTCCCTCGTGCCGCGCCGGGGTGGCGCAGTGGTTACGGCGCTCGACTATGTGCCCAAGAAAGCGGGATGGAATTCCGGCCTCGGCGGCGGCGTTTCCTTGGAGGCGAAACGGAGTGGCGTCCGTGTGCTGTGCGATGTTAGTACACGTTAAAGACCCCCAAGTGGTCGATATTTCTGGAGTCCTTCACTACGGCGTCTCTCTTAGCCTTAGTCGCTTTGGGACGTTAAACCCCACAAAGTAAACCAACTTCCCCTCGCGCTGTGATATACCATCTCGTTTGATTTATCCGACTTGTGGGCACTGTATAGTTGTAGCATTATTTTGGTTTTCGTCGCCGCCCTCCACTGCTCACTCTCTGCCTTGCTGACACTCACTTGCTCAGCCCGTATTGTGATCAGCTCCGTAGGGCTCGGAACACTGGAAGAGGCCAAGCCTGCGTCGGTTGTTGGCATGAAGATTATCTATTAGTTTCGAACACTCTTGAGTTACATGTATCTGTAACCGTGACGAACACATCTAAAGCAAGCCAGGCGGCGTAGGCGGGTCTCGAAAACCACCTTGCTTTTGGCTATCCTGGACTGGATGGTCCACAATGCTATATCTGCATGGATAGTCTATATCGCAAATATCCGTAGGAGCCCAGGGTTATACGGTGCTCTGCAGGCTGCCCTCTCTTCAGTCAGGCATGGCTGGGGCACTCAGACACACTAAGGAGTTCGCGAATCCTAGGCTGAGCGCATAGAAAGCTCTCCAGAGCTCGCGCACCACAATAAATCTGTTGAAGTCCCGCAGACACTGCCTTCTCAGCAGGCAGCTGGTCGTCTGCACTGTATGTCGCAGGTTCGCGTCATGAAGGTCGTACGGCTCTCCCGAGGAACTGTTTCTCCCAATAGAGGTATTCCGCCGCTCGCAGTGTTTCTTGAACACCTGGTAATGCAAAGCCTATCAAATGCTCCGGACTCCGCGAAGGAGAGCATGGCTTACTTCACAGTGAATGACAGGCCCAGCAGCACTAGGTGCACAGTGGAAAGCACCACGAGTTGCTCTAGTTGGTCTAAATATTGGTCAAGCACAACCAATTCGCCTGCAAAGCGATGTCAGTGCACGTTAAAGAACTCCAAATGGTCGAAATTTTCGGAACCTCCAATCAGTTCAGTTCAGTTCAGGCGTTCAGTCGTGTCCGACTCTTCGTGACCCTATGGACCATGTCACGCCACGCTTTCCGGTCTCTCACTATCTTCTTAACATCACATAGCTTCATCTGCAATGCCTCGAGGATGCCATCTAACCATCGCGTTCGCTGCCTACCCCTTCTCCGGCGACCCTCAACTTTTCCCAACATCAAATCTTTCTCCAGCGACTCCTCTCTTCTCATCAGATGACCAAAGTAGCTGAGCTTTAACTTTAGAATTTGACCCTCCAATGAGCAGTCAGGGTTTATGGTCGACAATATCGACTTATAGTCGCTTTGGGACTTCAAACGCCATAAAAAACCAACAAACCAGCCCCGCGATGTACAGGTTCGTGGAGAGCCATCTAGGCAGAATCACAGGGGCAAGAGACCCAATTCAAGCAGTGAGGTCTCAAGATCATCCTACAGCAACGGTGACACTGCACACCCTTGTCTTAAGGCGTTTGCGGGCCGCTACGGGCTCATACCATTCATACCTGAGGTGGGCTATCACTGTATTGTAGCTGTACGGCCTACTCAGCACATCCGTCCACTTAGGCGGCATGTCGATATATGCCATTCGACTCAGCAGCAGGTCGTGCGGTTTGCTGTTGTAGGCCCTCACAACGTTGAAAAACCAGGCAACCATGCTCCGACGCTCTTTTCTCGCTAGCTCTATGTACTGCATGAAACAAGGAGGTTGTCCTCAAGGCACTTATTCTCCCGGTAGTTCAGGTAAGCACCCATGTAACACCTACCGAGATATAAATGTGAACACGATAGGCAAGTTCTGCGCGCAGTTCCACTACAACCGAGCTAACGGTAGAGGTCGAATAATGTCTGAAATTTCACGATAAAAATACACGGTACTTTATTAATCCACTTGCGCACAGGGAAACGGCCATCGATTTGCACACCTAGTGTAGGTGGTTTGCCAAGTCTAACTCATTCGCTGTTTTAATTATTTTGATTGGTATGGTGCGTTATCTAATGGATATCTCTTCTATGATGTCTTATATTCCTGGTTTATTAGTTTAGATATACTAGCCTAATACTAGCCTAAACGAATGATGTGAATAATCGCCGTGGTGGTGCAGTGGTTCGGGCGCTCGACTTTTGTGCCTAACGATGCGGGATCGAATCCCAGTCGCGGCGGCCACTTTTTAATGGAGGTGAAAAGCAAGGCTCTCGTGTGCTGTGCGATATCAGTGTACGTTAAAGAACCCCACGTGATCGAAACTTCCGGAGTCCTCCACTACGACGTCTATCATAGTCTGTGTCGCTTTGGGACGTTATATTTCACAAACCAAATGTTGTGAATAATGTACCACTTTACTATCTGCTTACCTATTCTATTTATTACGCAGTACACATCATCACTGGTTTGGATATATAAAACAAGCATGGTGGCTCTTATTATTTTAGTTCCCACTTTCTTCCTAGCTTGGCGCGAATAGCCTGGTATCAAGGTAGGGGCTCAATTGTAATTTGTTCTTAGTTATGCATATGGAAGATGCATGTCACCTACTCGGTCCACCACATTTTCAGGCTCCTGCATAGTATCTTGTGGCTCTCCAAATAACGAGCTGTATTGCTCTACGTATATTTAGCTATACACCAGATATATTTTCCAGATATACAGATATAAGTGCCCGCGCTATGTTGAATAGTTGTGGGGAGACTACAGCTTCCTGGGCGTCAGTTTATTGGGAATAATAATGATGCGCCTGAACCTTCTACCAGGGGAAATCTCGGCTGTGCACCGTTAGAGCAAGGCTTTGAGCCACTTCCGAGTTCTGACCCGCAGTCGTTTCCTGTCAGTGTTCTCAGAAAGTGGGCATGTTTAATGTCGAAGGCATCGCTCTATCTATGCCTAGCGATGCGTGCGTGTTAAATTCGCTTTTTCGTGTATGCATTAGCATTTCCTTCAGCTGCATCATCATCATCATCATCATCATCGTCATCCTGAGTATACCGACTGCGGGGCGAAGGTCTCTCCCATAGTCCTAAAATTAACCCGGTCCTGTGTGAATTGCATCCACTTGCCCTCTGCGAACGTCTTAACCTCATCAGTTGTAGAAGGATATGTTTCTTAAGCACAGGTCAGATTCTAATGTGCTTTGTTTTAAAAACCACTCCAACCAAAGTATGGTTTCAGAGGGGCCACGACAATGTGTACGACGGGTTTGCTATTGCAACAGTGCAAATATCGACTTGTAATTAGTCAGGGTCATCTCCTTTGCTTCGCCGATTGTTATAAATAATACATTGTTTAGAATCCGCTTGACACGTGCGGTCTATACAAATCATAATGTACATATATCCGTTAGTTTCCTTAGTTAAGTATCCATAGTGATTACATGCTATCTTACATGTGACTGCAACCTCTATCAGGGTTGTAGTATTCTGGTTCTGTGCAAGCCCATTGCTCTACCACATACTCTAGTCTGTCATTCAACTTTGTGGGTGTTTTTCATCATTACATGATACTTTGTGAGATGCGGTGGAATGTTTAGCTTTACTGATGGGCCTTGTTAGAATTGCCTTCCTATGTCCCTTAGCATATCAGCCAGCATGAGCCACTATGTGTTTCCAGTTTGGGGTAGGTCGGGTGTATACCCATGCGAGGAATATTGCAGGTAAGCAGAGGTCATGCTAATTTGATCTTGCTATCAATCTGGCATATTCGTCTGCTGTCTTTGTAATCAGTGCAATTGCTGTTTTATGTCTTATTTTAGCTACAGCGTCGTTTCCATAGTTTCATAATTACAAGTCAACCTGGTACAAATAAAGAAGGGGAGGATCCACTTGCCGAGTTTCATAGTAATTGAAGACCACACGTGTATTATCTTTCAGAGCTACGCTCTCACAAGTGATCCATTTCCTTTAAGGTAGGTTGGGCCATTATCCTCAGCATGCTCTGCCTGAATGGGTTCCAAATGGGGCCCTAAGGCTTTTGGGTGACAATATGTTGGTTAAAATGGGGCTTTTGTGAAGTAGTAACTGCTGCCCAGGCGGGCCTGATCTACCTCGTGTCTTGTTTATATATGTAATGAGAGGCGAATTGAAGATCAAATGGTGTGTCTGTGATCGTGTTCGTACTTATTCTTCCTGAGACAGGGAGACAAGTAGATGCGCCCGACACTCATGCGGTTGTATGCAACTGAAACTGCAGGAGGACAAAGAGGAGTGGACAGCGGCCAGAGAATAGAGGATACGTCATCAAGGTGTCCTCAAGGTGAGCGGAGCACCGGATGCAAGCAGACGAGGGGCGCCGGAATTGTGGAGACTCCAACCATTGTCTTCGAAACGAATTCACGCGACCTGCATAGATTCGTACTATTAACAGTAGCAACTAGCGCACAGCCTGCCGAGCTTCTTTGTGGTCCTTTAAAAGAGGAGGTAAGCATGACAAATATTTTGAAAGGCATTCCGACTCTTCTCTAGTTGATCAGTCATTCTAAAGCGCCAAAAACAGCCGTGAAGAGAAACCGAAGAAAGATCTAACTATCGACTACGATGCTAAGGAAATTAGTACACATAGCTGCTATAAATGAAGCATCTCGTGACCGCGCACAAACACCCAAATGTTAAGGCTCATGAAGCTACAAGAAATATTTACTGCTACGGGGAACGAGCTGGTGAATGCGCGTCGAGTCTACATTGGCAGACACGGAATACACCGGCGATGCACCGCGAAACCATGCACAAAGTTTTCAAAACAAATCCCATTGCAAAATAGACTTTATGCGCCACAGCTAAATACTGCGCGTGTAGTGAAAAGTGAAAAGAAAGGTAAAAACTAACTGAAAACAACTATAGCATAGAGATTCGAGGACACGGCAACTTAGTCGGATTACCTTGAATCGACCGTGGTCAGAGCATCTAAATGAGCGCATTTCGACAAAAAGTAAACACTAAAGACACATGTATGCGGTCCATTGCCATCGTGTATTAAACATCTCTAGATGGTCGATATTATTTCTTGGTCTCCAGTGTGCCAAGTGGATTGAGTTGCGGGTAATGCGTCCCAGAGATGTCAGAAAAACATTTGCCTTCAGCCTAAATAATTTTGTATTGCTGTTTTTACAAGCGAATAACTCTTTTTTTTCATTTTTACAAGCAGAAAATGAGCTGCAATAGCAGCATAATTGCGTCTTCAAAAATAGACACCAGATTGTGCCTATGCCGTAGTTACTTAGATTTGTATCTATGCGCACAAATGCAGCATAGGAGGAAAAAGATATCAGCAGAACGCGAGGGTGTCGGTGTTGAAATAAGAAGACAACAATGTTTAGTGCACAGTGGGAGTGTGTTGTAGTTTTACATCAGGCTTAATTGGTCTCGTGATAGTGTAATGATCAGGAAAAAGCTGCGATAGTATACTGCTCTCACGCTTGGGGACTGGAAAGCTGACCTGTTGGTTCTGGTGTGCGTTGGAAATCCAGTCGAGGCATTATCTATCTATAGACAGTTCGTGTGGACAGGCTCAGCCGAAACAGTCTATCCACGATATTTTTTCATGCCACTGAGGACACAAGATACTTTCGCTTTAAGGAGAAGAAAGAGATCTCTTGCGCCTTCCTTTGACAGGAGCTGTGGAAATCCCGAGTGGCGCTGATTAGAAACTATTTTGTAAAATAACGTGATTAGCAGGATAGCCAAACGCGTGAAGCGCTTGGTAGGTTTCTTACTGTTTTGATACCTTGTGTACTATTGCTGCCACTAGAGGTGTGGTTTACAAGCAAAGTGATTTGGTCGTTCCATAATCAAGAAAGCTGGTCAGCTGACATATCTTAGCTGAAAATTTAGCATCCGTGAGTCAAGCTCTATCAAAATAAGGTCTTCTCATAATTTAAGCTCGAAGCTGTCGTCAGATACAGCTAGTGAATGCATGAACACTTTAAAGTAAATGAGTTGTTTGATTCTCAGAATACAACACAGAAATTTGGAAAAGTAGGGTTGAAAAGGATGCTACTGGGCGATTCCTGTCTATTCACTATTCACAGTACCGAGAAATATACGGGAAGTTTTATTCGAAAATATTCAGAGAAACATAGTGCATATGCAAATGAGGCTTCTGTAAAATCCCAAGACTCCTGAGTTCCAGAACAGAAACAAGGTAGGGCATCGTAAGATGAGAATAAAAATATAAGACAACAACTGCGCCTCCACATCACGCCAGTTGTACGGAAGCTAAATGCAGCTTGTTATGAAAAGCACTTGCTGATGAAAATTTAAACTTCTAAACATGGTTTTGCTCTCAATCTGTCCTCATTATCATGACAATATAGCTAATTTGGCTATTCTGTTGTTTCTATGCGCAGATGTCGCCTTCTAACACACATGAATCCTCGGCTGCTACCTGGAGCGAACAAACTGAGGATGCAGACCTCGTCGATGACCGTACTGCAAGTGAAAGCTTTGCGCAGCTCTTGCGGGAGATGGCAGAAAAATGCATGAGAAGTATGGAGAACGAGGCTCCGGAGGAACGATATGTGAGCAACGGTAAGTTGACGACGTAGCTCCGTAAACCTGCTCAGTGTTGTTACTGTATAGCTTGGAGCTCCTTCCCAATTTGCTCTCGGGGCTGCCCTAGAGCAATCTGTTATTTTACTACTGGCACTGCATAGGTATAAATGAAACTTTTTTACGCCTGTTCGTTCCCAAAATAATTGAAACTTTTTACAAAGTGCATATCAGTAAGAGCGTGTGTTTTCCGAATACCATGTATTGGAATGAAAGAGAACATAAAAAATTTACTCAGGACTGTATGAATGACACTAAGAACTATATTGTGCGTAGATATGGTGGTAGACCTGTACGGAATATGACGTCGCACTGATCGAAACATGTGATGTCCACTTGGACGTCACTAGGAGAGAGCACTGAAACTTTGTGTGAAAAAAGAAGAATGCCATAACTTCAAGTATATTCTTTATAGCACTTGCATTCATGCCACAATAACATTACACGTGAATAAAGCGGAGACCACAGGTAGCTTCTGCTGACTTTACCTAAATTAAGCAAAGATAGCAAGCAAAAGTAGTGATCATATTCTCGAGACAAGAAGCGTGGTAACTATAGAGTAGGATTAAAATGTAAGTAGCTTCATTTACTTCTTTTGCCCCTTTACTTTTAGCCGTTTTTGAGGTGCTGGCTAGTGAAACTTGGCTACTGGTGTATGTGTAAGCACGCAGTAAACGCTTCTGAACTTTTTATAAGCATGATGTTTCTTTATGACCAATAGGGTTGGCGCATTTAATCTAGAATGAAACAGCATGGCTCATTTTGATCTGTCCGGACTTGTACATTCGTAAGGCGAATACGGCTGACAAAGATGCTTCCCAAACAATAGCTTTAGTGAAGGGGGCCTTAGCTAAAAGTGAATATGCGCGAATGAAAAGTTGGAATAGCGCAAGCATATGGTCAGTGTTATGCGGCAGCTTTTATTCGATATCGTTGCAGTAGCGTGCTTGGGTCACGACCGGACAGACAGGTGTTGGATTCCAGAATGTGTCTTAGGAGACCTGTCTTGTCTCTAGCGTCACACGCCCTGAACTGGTCAACGATTATATTCACATTGCGCCGACATAACATTTTCCGCCATACCACATCTTTAACGCTGTCATGTTAATATTGCCATGTGATTTGCAAGCTTCGTACACTGCATTGTGTCGCGAATAAATATCTCTTCTTCACTGGAGGGTAAAGCTCTGTTACATCCGTGCCGTCTGCTTCTTAGGAGACAGACGGTTGTCTTGCAGCTAGCCCCTATATAAGCACCAACGACTATTGACGGGAGTATTTAAGGTCGGCTTGATTTCACCCGCAGCCACTGTGGAAACTTAACACACGAAGAGTAACCGGTGGTCGATAAGAGTTACAGAGCCTGCGCTAAGAGGAAGCAAGCCTTGTAGCAGGAGGCATAAGTCAGGTGCGCGTAGAGATTAAAACGTTTGCGGCGGTGCTCTTTAAGCGGTTTTCCTTCGTTTCGGAATCAATCACTGGAGTAAATTTTGAAGACACAGTTCTACAACTGAAAAGGCTGAGAGTGAAATAAGGCAGGTCTTACTCTGATTTTAAGGGCTACATGCAAGTCCAATGGTAGAAAATTAACAGAAATATTGATGCATGACGCTTCCGCACCAACTTAGATGGCACGTTTACTGCCTATAAAATGTTGGTCTTTTCTAATCTGAGTCCTCGATTGCACACGACAAGGAAATAAGTTGGCATAGTAGCTCATCAACACGAGCACTATCGCCCTTCGTGCTAAAGCCTTGCTATACTCCGGAGAACTTTTTGCTTCAGCTATTATGTCGGTTATTTGCTGAACGGTACGTGGGCGCGGGTTGCGTGAGGCCGGAATCAAGAAATTAGTATATGTTTAGCATAATTGAACAAGGTATTCCGCGAAAGCTTCACAGCATGGTTATGCTTGGTAGGGCTTTCGTGGCCCTATGTACCTGGCACTGGTACATGTTGTGACGTCTTTCTGTTTTTCTGGTTATCTACGCATGGTTTTCTCTTCCTGGTGTCAGAAAAAGGTGAATGAGCTTTGTTGTGTTCATTTGTTTCTCTGTGTCCGTGTTTTTTCTCTCTCTTGTAAGCGGTTCACATTACACGAGTGACTAGCTTCTCGCCTTTCCTCTCACGAGTAGTTATCTGTTTTAATCCGAAAGCGTTATATCCTAAAGGGAACCGGATTTAACACCTCCAGTTTGAGAAAAAATGGCAAGGTGGCTGATTCTGGGATGCTGAAGTATCTCTATTACAATCATGAGCGCATGTGTTCAGAGCGCTCGGAAGGGCTGTATTTGACTGCGCGCGCAACGTCTACTTATGACGCCTTGTTTGATATGACCTGAATTGTGTACATGTACACCAGCAAACGTACTGCTCTGCCTCATGCTTGATCGCGATGCCGGTTCACAGCCGCGATTGCCGGTGAAGGCTGTATGTAGGCTGAATGAAAAAAGCCGAGATAACATTTCTCATAAAATGGCTGTATGCTGAACAAATTTGAATGGCCGTATTTTAGAGACCGCAAATGCTATATAAAGACATTGCTAGCTGTGGAAAGTGCGTATCAGTTTGTTTGCGCATCGCGAGCACGTCACCGTGTCTCGTCTTATCACTTGCGTGCACCGATGCTTGTTATCTTTACTTGTTTTTGCCATCTGCAGAGCCTTTAGCGACGATCTTTGGTGATGGCGCCTGTGAACTGGCTCAGTCGTAAAGCAGCAGGCTGTGGAATCAGACTGGCGGCGCATGCTCATATGCAGGCTGTCTCAAAGAAGGCATTACCGGTAGGCGTCGCGCTTACAGGCAAAGGCAGCCCTTTCGCGCGCTGATGACTGTACTTCTATATGAAACAGCAGAGACAGCCCAAGTGCGTCTTCCGTACAAAATATCTGAACCGAGTCTTGATGTAGGCAAAATATTTAAACGCGTTTTAACGGAAAAATATTCTCAACAACATAAGCGTATGCAGAACAAAAATTACGAACGTAGTGAAGCCGAAGCAGCAAATGGTAGAATTCGAGGCCTTGCTGATTAATAGCGGATATGCCTGATCCTTCAAAGGCATTACTGAAGAAGCCCAAGCGATTGAAGTCAGCTTCAAGTTATCAACTCCGGTTCAAAGGCGCATGGTTGGCGTTGAGTACCTACTATTATTATGGAAACAGTTAATAGCGCATAATATCAACATCTTAACCGGCGTACCTAAACTGCGTTTGAGACAAAAGTGCTTCAGCTCAAACTACCCAATTTTCGGGAGTTCCTTTACAGTAAGACGCAGTGTTAAATGTCGCTTCTAAATTGCTAGCAGTAAGGTAGAACTTTTATTTATCCCCAGCACTTGTTCTCATGATCGTTTTGTGATTGAGATGACAAATGCAATTATCGCGGCCGAAACTTAGGCAAGAGAAAAAACGTACACTCGGGTGCATCAGCTCAAGTAGTGTACGGGCCCCTCAGAATGGTCATGTATTCTGCCTATACTGAATTCAACTTCGCTCATTGAAATATTTAATGCAAAGCGTAAGTTCAGCTGCGTTTGTTTGACAAATGTCTGAATGGGGAACACACAAGAATTTGCACCGGATGTTTTTTGATGCTGTGCTTCCTACGTAGCCCAGACTACTTTCGCCCATTTTTCAGCGTAAACCAATGTCATGTTCCCAGCTTTTGAGTGCGCTACCATAGTTACCACACCACAGCCGAATACAGGGAGTACGAGTGGCTGCATGGTTTTGTATTAAAACGCGCGTGTTTTGTGCTAACCAGAGGAGCATACAACTGTGTGGTTATCATCTGCTTTGGGGCGCCGAGATGCACAGGAGGCCGATACTGCCAATTGTGGATCTTTATTCCTCTTCATTTTGTTTCGCACTCCGTTAAAGGCCCACTGTTCACCCTCTAGTCGAAAATAGTTTCTTTCGCGGTGACCGTCAGACTTCGCCCCCAGAACGCAAGGCCGCAAAATGTTCTTGAAAAGAGTAACTAATAACGTAGTTATAGCCACTGCAATCACCCGATTCTGTCTTGTTTCTCTCCTCCCATTCCATCGCAAAGGTTTTTTACTCTCCTGCCCGGTCGTCTAGCCTCAGCAAGACAATTTCCCCTTCCTCCTTCGCTTCTGGCGGGAGATGGGGCATGGTAGCCGGCGTACGGGAAAAAAAAAAAACGGGCGAGGGAGCGCGCGCCACTGCATTCAGTCCCGCCGCGGCGAGGGAAAAGCGCGCCCATCCTTCACCCGTCAGACAGCGAAACGGAAAATGGATCTCGTTTTCGACTACGAAGTCAACCTTGCGGCTTGTAGAGAACAGGGAAGCTGGTTTCCCGACGGGGAGGATGAGAGAGCTTTGATATGTATTTTTGCATTTTTGAGACACGCGTATCTCTGTAGCATTTTTCAGACTATCTCCGGTACCTAATCGAAGCACTGGGCTTCTTTGCTTATAGGGTCCTTCCCTGGACAATGACCCTTTAAGTCTTCTCTGATCATGTTCAGCAGCCCAAGACGCGGCGCCTCTAGTGCCTCCTTGCTTGCCAATTAAAGCACATTTGCAATTCCCATAGAAACTAGTACAGGCATTGTTTGTTATGAAATTTCCGCCCTTGTCGTCTGTGTACTAGCCGTAGTACGGAATGCGAAAAGAGGCTTAAAGGTTGCCTTTAATACGAATGTCTCGACTAGGAGTGTACCCACCAGCATGTGTATGTAACAAATTGCAGGTGAGCCCATCGGAATGAAGGGGGCCCACAGTGGAGATGAAACCAAAGCACCACAGCCCCACCAGCGACTAATGCCCGTCACCGTAAAGCGGATGGTGATCACAGGAAGAGAGGATTACCTCGCCGTCATCGACGAAGATAGGAAACAGGACAAAGTGCTAAAGGTGTTACCCTTACTGGTTTTTAATAACAGACGGCTGTAGCGGCATATTTGTCGTGCTTTGGAAGGCAGATGAAGACACACTTGTGGATAAAGTTGTCGGCTTATAGCAGACACAGTATTGAAAAGAATTATAACCTTTCGGCGACATAATAGTTTACAAAACTACAAAATGGTTGACACTGATTGAGCTTGAAGATGTTCTTACAAGGCGATGCGCATATCTAACCGACCAGAAAGAATTAAATTGCTTGTAAGTAGTGGCTTCTACTAGAGAAAATTAATCATACAGAATGACCATTCACGTGTGCCGTGTGAACTCAGGTAAAGAAGGACATATAATATTCGGGCAGTATGGAGCATAGGAGAGGAACACATTCCCATAAAATCTATACCGTCACCCCGATTCCTACATGCGGATGACCTTAATTAGAAGTTAGATAAATTTTGGTCCTGAAATTTTAGTTGATGACTGAGTTCTCCCTGACCCTAAAATACATGCCGAGAACTTACGTAGACCAACCTTTTCCGTTTTCATGTTCAGATGTACCCTCCTGAATGCGATGATGCCATTGCTGAACTGTGGAGCGTACCATGCTTGGACGCCGACATATTCGATGATGGTGCGAGCTGCGATTTTTTTGGCAAATTGTTCTGGAATGTGACACAGGAATCCGTGACAGAGGATTCGCAGGGAGGTCGCCCTCAGAATTATGGTGAGTCCAGTAATGCGTTTCATATCAGGGGTCCGGTTTGTAATTTTGCTTCGTTTAGATTTGTTTCCTAGCCCACGTCAAAAGGTCACTTACTGGGTTGGTATGGAGAACTATTTCTGTGCGGACGGAATAAGAGAGCTCTGTGATGTGAAGACCAGGGTAGCAGAAGGCTACTAACGTGTGCAGGTTTCGAAAGAAAGCCAGGTGACAAACAGGCGACGCAATGAAGAAATATTTAAGCCGATAGCATTAAAGGCCCCGTTGACTGAAAAACGGTCGTCGGCGCCCGCATTGGTGTTATGAGCGAACAATTAGGAATATTGGGTTGATAGGCAGTTACTGGCAGCTGACATGACCGCGCACTGACTGGACGTAGGGTTGAGTTATTTTACGATTGGCAGGAGCTGCCAACTCTGGCCTCACCTTTCATATGATTGGTGATAAGAGAATAATCCTGCCAGAACGTTCGCATTTGCGTCACCCCTAGGCCACTCAGGAAGATTCGTACGGCTTGGTAAAATGGGGCTTTATATGTGGGGTGGTAGTCTAGGCTATCGCATCATACCCTAAGTATGTCCCATCATTTTTTCCGTATCCTATTCCCCAAAACCTTTATCGATAAGCGTTCCCTCATCGCAATATTCTTGATCCCAAGTGCCACTGGCTGCCACTACGACGACCCTAGCCTGAGCCTATTTGGGATGTTAAACTTTATGGGTATGTCTAATTAGATGAATGGGAATTTATATAACATGGGAAAAACACAGTTATTACTGTCATTTACCCGCACTTTCTTGAGCGCCAAGTACATTCTTGCTATTGGCGTTCCAATTGTGCTTTTCTTTAGTAGCGCTTGTGAATCCAATAAATTGTTTCCTTGTGCACAATTATTATTTATTACCGAAAAACCAGTCGCTGTTATCCTTACTGGAAGCTACATGAGTATGTGAATAGACTCTTCATTCTTTATGAGAAGACGGCAGCGTATAGGCATCCTAACCCACACTTGGTTTCCTGGCTGGTACTCTGCGTCGCATCATCGCAAGCTCTATCGTTGGGCGCCGATTCGTTGCTGGTCTTCAATGTGCATCAGGGCGAGTCATCCGGCTTCCTCAACGCGCTGAAGGTAGGCGGCGACATGCTTGATAGTATTGTCGAGATTAACAAAAAAATGTTTCCAATGGCGGTTCTAAAATGGCTTGGGTTAGAGTGAGCAACGATGACAGCGGTAAGATCGTTCCAGTCGATGGCGGTCCTTACAAAAAATGAGTTGAGGTGCGTTGTCGTTCGGGCATGTGGCGGATAAACAGCCAAGGTGTAGGGATGTTCGATGAATCGGCATGATGACTGCTGTGCTAGATGATAAGGCATAAAATTTATGGAATAAACAGTCTAGATATTTTACGGCGTGCTTGCAAGCTTGGGAGACCGGCATTAGCTTTTAGGTTAGTGGCGCTAGTATTACGAGAATAGTCAGAGAAGATAAATCTAGCTGCACGGTTTTGTGTTAATTCAATGGTAGATATCAAGTTTTGAAGATAGGCTGTCAGGAAGTACTGGTGTTACCTCAAGCAGACAGCAGTGCAAAATGAGCGAACGCACCTAACTCGTGGTTGCTTTTTAAATTAAGAGAGAAAACAAAGAAAAAACACGTCCGATGGCATTTGTCATGACAGCGACAGCTCTGCCCATAAACCAAATCAAGCATGAAGCTATATACTTAGGTAGTGCAAATAATAATAATAATAATAATAATAATAATAATAATAATAATAATAATAATAATAATAATAATAATAATAATAATAATAATAATAATAATAATAATAATAATAATAATAATAATAATAATAATAATAATAATAATAAAAAACGAAGGACCCTATCCACCCACTGTAATTTGTCAAAATTACTGAAGCGAGAGACAAATTAGCAACGAAATGTACGGAAAAATATCACATACTGGCAATTACCATCCAATTTACTGATCGGAAAATTATTTTCTATCAAAATAATAAAGTGAACAATATCCTGAGGCTGGCAAGTGCTAGTTCCCGACAACATGTCTCATGCTCTTGGTTTTGGTGATCGGGCGTGAAGATGAGGCGGCACGATGAGGGTGTGATCCGCCTGCAGTTTCTACACAATGGTGAAGATTTGGCCGGGGCCACCCAAAGCAGAAGCCCTGAAAAGCTCAATCGACCATCAGGTTCGCTGCCAAGGCTGGGGAGGCAGGTTCCACCCGCAGTGGGACACAGTAATTTCCTGTGTGCCGACGGTCAGACTGAAACTCTTGTAGGTTTGCTGTCGCGTTTTTGTTACATGCACACAGCTAATACCGAACAGGCGCTGGCCCACACACACACCAGCATACACAACTTGCAGCACGCCTGCCAGCCGCACCAAACTCCGATCTCTGCCACCGAAAAGGAACGAGACACCAAGTGCCTAGGCACACGGAGTTGAAAGGGGGAGGGGAAGAAGCAAACACACACAAAACGGAGAGCTCGCGGCCTACGCGGTAGAGCATGGCAGCTAGGAGGAGAGATGAAATGCGAGCCCGCGACCCAGGGATCGCCGCTGTCTGAGAGGGAAGAGGGGAACGCGGGAGAGGAGGAGTCACTGTCTAGCCAATGCGGCTTTGGACGCAGCAACCGCCAGCTGTCTCTGAGAATGACTCACCGTCTAGACAGCGCGGAGGGGGCCGTATACTGAACTGCCATCATTTTCTTGATATTTTGAATCGCTCAACTTAAGACCATGATTTTGTGCACCGGACTGCCGCCGCATTGCAAATGAAAATGCGAGTTAGTAGGCGGAAAGAGGAGCATGTAGCCATAACCCAGCACCTTTCTGGATTAAGGAACACGTAGTATAATAATTATAGTGCAGCGAAATCTTCAGAATATTTGAAATATTATGAGTCGTAGCTATTTTCTAAATTGGATACAATTAACACTATAGCATGCAGGCCATGCTGAGTGTAGAAACATTGAAGCTCGACCACGTGATGCCAATATTGAATATTTTCAGAAGGTAGACGAAGGCCATATATTGCTAATATACAGTCACTATGGCGCCTACATAATTAAGGCCCCGAAGAGGTTATATAAAGTCCTCTTGACGCCAGGCATATGGCCCTGGTCTGTCTATATAAGGTCATGACGACGCCATATATGCCTTTTATCAGGCCACATAAGGTCGTGAAGATACCATTATGCCTCTGATCAAGCCATATAAGGTCCCGTTACCCGTTCAGATATGGATTAAACGTTGCATGATATGGCCAAATCTGAGCCATATAAGGGCAACATTTTGCACATATATGACCTTATCTGGCCTGATTTTCGATTTGATTTGCCCAGATAAGGTCTTATTTGCTGCCTTGTATATTTGTATCTGGCAGCATATGTTCCATATCGGGAACATATAGAATTTCCGTAAGAGAGCTCTCCTAGACGGCGGGTTTATAGGCGAAGATGACCTAAGGTAGAATGGCGTCCCATGCCTTGTGTTCGGCGTCGAATTACATGGCGATCACGTCCGCAATCGTTTTCCGTAAGTACGTCTCTCTGAGTATAGTACGCACTTTTTAGACGGTGGCTCGTATGACTGTATTCCAGGATTGCTGGCGTCAGCTGCGCCATAAATGCCGTTGCCCTGTCCGTGATGCGTGTTCTGAGGCTCGGTGTCGCAAGAAAATATGGTCAATAAAAAACTTGGCGACTTCTGCACCAGGGCACGTAAGGTAGTCGGTGGTCACAATGATCTACTTGTTACCTGTACGTGAAGATGAAAAGTTGCCAAGGAGATTCATTCCAATTTGTTGAAAGGGAGTTGTCGGGGACGGTATTGAGTTCAGTAGCGTAGTTGGTCTGATCAGTGGCGTCTCGAGTGCTCACACTCTCGTCACGTTTTTACATAATGGGCAACGTCGGCAGGCGGTCCAGGCCAGTAGTACATCTCCTAGGTTCGCTTCAACGTGCGCACAAACCGGAGGTGCGCTGCTCTGGGGTCGTCCTGCTTCATGAAGAATTTTCTGCCTGAGGTATTCAGAGGCCGCAAAAGCTGCGGGGTCCTGGTGGGAGGGAAGTTCTTCACGAGGACGTCATTGCTTAAGGATGACAACAACTGAAGCCTAAACATAACAGGAGGAGAAGTAGTCTTGCCTTCCAAGTAATTGGTTAGGTCTTTCAACTCAGGTTCTGATTGCTGCTACTGTGCTAAACTGCTGGCTCTTACCTGTCCCCAAAAGGCTCCGTCGTTTTCTGTAGAGGAAGCGTTGACGGTAGCCTGGGATGTGCACTCTGCATCGGAATACTTAGGGCCAGACTTTTAGATCACGATGTGGTCAAATTCGTGAAGACGTAGGCTACTTTTGGCAAGGCGGCCGAAGGGGCCTTTAATTTTCCAACCAACAGAATGCGCGGTGATCGCTTACCACCTTGAATGGTCGATCATATAGGTACGGGCGGAATATTGAAGTGGCCCAAATGATCGCGAGACACTCCTCGGCAGTTGAATAATTGGCTTCGGCTTTTGAGAGAGACATGCTAGTTTAGGCTATAAGTTATAACATTCTATACTCTTATAACGAGAATGGCGCCTAGGCCGACAATGCTTGCATCGGTGTGATTTTCGGTATCGGCGTTATCAAAGTGGTCTAGGACAGATGGGGGCTGTAGGCGGTGCTTTACATTTAAAAGGTATGCCAGTATTTGTAAGCTGAGGCAATGGTTCGGCGATGAGCGAAAGGTCCTGAAACGTATCGGCACTAACCACACAGCCCATGGAATCTGAGCACAGCTTTCTTATCGGCAGACGGTGAAAACTGCTACCAGAGAAGTTTCTTTCGTGTCTAGGCGAACAACATCCTTGCTAACGATGTGACCTAGAAACTGCAGATCCTTGTAGGCGAAGTACCATTTCTCTGGCTTCAACGTTAGCCTTGATTATGTGATTGCTTCTAGCATTGTGCGAAATCTTTTCAGGCGGTCTTCGAAGCTTGAGGAGAAGACAAAGACATAATCCTGACAAATATACCACTTTAATCTCACACGACAATGTCTATTACTCGTTGAAACGACACTGCTGAAGAGTAGAAGACGAATGACGCAACCTTGAACTCGAATAGACCGGACCTTTTCGCGATCTCGGTCGTCGATGTCAATTTGCCAATAGCCGCTCTTCAGGTCCTTCGATAATATAAAGTATTTAGCGCTGAACGAACGGTCCAGTGTGCCATCAGGGCGGGGAAGAGGATATGCGTCTTACTTCTTTATGCCCTTCAAGTGGCGGTAATCGACGCGGAAGCGAAGTGTGCCACCTTCTTTCACAGAAGAACTGGTGCCGCCCATGCGCTCTTCGATGGCTGGATAAACCCGTCCTGAAGTATTTCTTTTATTGCTCGCGAATGTGAGGCGTTCTCGCGGGTATGTAGTATAGGGGCTTTGACGCAAAGTTTGTCGCAAGGAGTTTGTCACACTTTAGAGGCTGCAGAAAAGCACTCACTAGCTTTGAAGAAGGATCCGTAGCTGGTCTTGCGTGCTTCGGGGTAAGGCTGGATTGATATCAAAAGTGGGCAGATAGCTTTGGTCAGGTTGATGTCTCGTTGTTTCGTCGGGGGTGACCGGCTCAGATGTCTGCTAATTAGTCGAGGGAAATGGCCGTTGTTCCTTTGCTAAGATGCCGATATCCTTCGGGGAAGTTCGTTGCCAGCACCTGAGTGTTCATTCCGGAAATGGGCGATACCTCTGGCGATGCCAAGTGCTCTATCCAGTAACAACTATGTGCTTCCTTCGAAGACATCTTCTGTGATTTTTATCTCTCTTGTAATCACGGACACAATGCTCGATCGGGTGTTACCGTCGATTGTCCACCGAGGACGTTGGGAGCGATCTAATATGTTGAAATTGTAGTAACGATATGGCTGTGACCATTGAGAGGTTGATCAGAGCTTGATGGCGCGAAACCTAGACTGCGCAGATGGTTGATTTCTTGCGGCCATTAACCGGACCAGGGTCATGGGGCGTCGCAAAGGATGTGTTCAGCCTCACCACATTGGAAGCAGAGTGGGAGGTTGTACGCAGGCGTCGCACTTCCTGGCACTTGAGGGTGATTTGTAGACTTGATGGGCGGAGGCCAATGGGAGGTGCTAGGGAGACGTTGTTTGCCACGTGGATGACTTGGAGGTCCTCATCTGATTGCAAGACGACATTGTTGAGGGTCATTGTTTTTTGAGGCGTATCCTTCGCTGTCGACGTTACACAAAGCGCCCGCTGTACTTCACGAACGATGCCCGAAAGTGTCGTCACTTGGGACTGTTGTGACGATGGCTGCAACCGGCAGAGTTCTCGCATTACCTCGCGTATAGAGTCCCGAAGTTTGTCAGCGCTTGTAGATGTGCGGCTGTAGTGATTTGCGCAAGCCAATCGAAGTGGTCGATTATAGCGGCCTATCCGAGTGTCCATCATCTTCTCTATGGTGGAAGCTTTGTTTATTCGGCCATGGTTTTGGTGGATTTCTCACACGTCCAACAAAAAGTGACTCTTGAACGCCTCTCATTACAAAGTTCGTTTCCTCCTCTTTGGTCATGTCAGGGTAAGCTCGGCGAAAAAGGCGCTTCATTTACTCAACATAAGCAAAGATGGATACATTGGGCAGCTGAATTCTTGTTTGGAGTTGGGACCGCGCTCTTTATTTCCTAAGTACGTTAGTAAAGGTCTTTGAATGCTCTAACTTGAGCTGGTCCCAATCCTTCAAAAACCTCATTATTTTAAAACAGATTTTAGCAGAATCTTGAATGCAATGTAGACTTGCCTCATCTCCCAGCGTCGTCCCAAGCATTGAATCTGGCCCCTTGGTTGCAGTGTTAAAGCCATTCTTCCGTATTTTCTGGGAAGTTATGTTAGGAAGCCGCCACCGCGCGATGCGCAGCAAACGCGCAAGGCGGGGAAAGAAGACACGTGTGGCCACCCTGGCGAAGAAGAGGCATCAAACTTGGGAAGGAAGACAACGGAGAAGAGATAAGAAGATAGATGGACAGCGAACCGTACGGATGCATGTAACCTCCACTATTAGCCTACTCTTTAATAAACAGTTTGTAAAAGGAGCGAGACGGCACCCTGAATTTAATTAGCGCGCCATGAAATAATCAAAATCCGCAAACCAGGAGTGACGAACAAGGGTCAGTCGCGGCCACGTCGACTCTATGGCGGCAAGACAGCAGCGGTGAGCTCCCTTCCCATATGTTCAACATTCCCCTAAAGCACCGCCATTTCCAAAGAGAGTTTCAATCAAGTCACTTGAGTGGCTCGCCCATATATAGCTGTTGACAGCCCAAAACCAAAGCAATGTACTCGCCACAGGAATGCTGAACTTGTCATTCCTGTGCATTGTTGCGCTTACGTAGGAACTGGGACACAATCGGAGACGACACAGAACAGATGTGCGCAAACTATCAACTGCAGGTTTATTTCTGAGTGCATGTATGTATAGGCATTATCAAAACAAAAAACAAAATTAAAACAAAAAACAAAAATTCCGCGATCACATCGTCAAGGCAACATATCTTTTAACGTTCTGTCCAGCATTAAAGAACATGCCTTGTCCTTCTGACTTGGCTGCTTGTTATTATATTTCCAAAAATTCTTTTTCTTGATTAGAAAGCTCGATAGAAGGTACGCTTACACATGGCCCTTCTTTTCCTGATTGTATGCAGTATGCTTCCCACAGTTCTCTGATTAGCTTCTCCCTTGAACTGAGCAGTATTGCTGTCTGCCGAAAGTTAGGTGTGCATTCTTTTTGGCATCTGGCGCAATGATCTGCCAGATTTCCCGGTGAGTTGACAAGACCGCAGTTGCGCCTATGTTCTCTGAGCCTCTCATTGACGCACCTACCGGTCTGGCCAACATACGTCCGCCCGCATGATAGCGGTATCTTATATACTACACCTTCGCGGCATTCCACGAACTTTGTCTCGTGTTTGACGCCACATGACTCCTCTTTCTCTGCCCTGTATTCTTCATTTACTTTCGCGCACATAGCTTTCAATTTTTTGGGTGCGGAAAAAACGACTTTTACGTCGTGTCTTTGTGCAACCTTTTTCAGGTTGTGGGAAAGTGCATGGACGTATGGGATAACCACTGGCCTCTTCTTTTCTTTGACATTGTCTTGGTCCCTTATTCGTACTGGCCTTCTCATTATTTTTTCCGCCACTGAAACGAGCAATGGTGTCGGATAGCCTGCTTTTCTCAGCCGTGTTGCCTGCAAATGGAAGCTTTCTTGCATCTTGTGGCTACATGATTTCTTTATGGCCTGCTCTAAACATGACATGGCCATATTTCGTTTGATCAGCTTTGAATGGGCAGAGTCATACGGTAGTAGACCTTTCTCGTTGCGCGTTTTGTACTGCCAGCATAAATGTGGTTCAAGAGTGAGAGCTAGATCAAGGAACTGTAGGTTGTTGTTTGCAGGTACCTCATGAGTAAATGTGAGCCCCTTGTGGGCTCTTTTGAACTGCTCTAAAGTTTTTCCTAACAAGTTGGGCGTGGCTGAGGTTTTATCTGCACAAACCAAAAAGTCGTCCACATAACGGAAGCATTTAGTAACACCAAGCGTTACCAATGTTTTTTCCAGCTCTCTCTCCCCTCTGGCAAGGAAGATGTCACAGAGTACGGGGGCAACAGCAGATCCTATGCAAATTCCGTCATTTTGAGAGAAGACAGCGCCATTAAACTCAACACACAATGATGAAAGGTATGCTTTCAGCAGAGCAAGGAAATCAGTCGTACTAATGCCGCTCTCATTCATAACCTTCACGCAGCCATATTCTCCAATGCACTCTTCAACGCATTCCAGAACCTGCTCTTGCGGTACACAGTAGAAAAGGTCTGTCACGTCAATGGAGAAACAAGTCACTCTGGGTTGACCGTTCAGGTATTCGATGACTTCGTTCGAATTTCTGATGACAAACGGGTCATTCACTGGAAGCTTGTTCAGATGGCACTGGAGGTATACCGCTATGTTCCTTTGCCAGGTGCCCTTATCCTCAACTATAGTTCGGAATGGTGCTCCTGGTTTGTGCGTCTTAATTGAGAAGAATGGTCTCAGAGTAAGTTTCTTGCTGTCCTTTACTGCTTTAGCGAGTTTTTCCAGGCCTGCATTCTCGCATAGCTTTGCGGCTTGGTTGCGGTTTTTTCTTAGGCTTCTCTCGTTGAGATGCTCTTGCCTGGTAATTTTTTTTTTTTTTTTTTGAGATCGCATCCAAAGCTTTTGCCTGGTAGTCACCTGCTTCCACTACAGCAAAGCCTCCTGTCTTGTCTGCCATCAAAAGTTTCAGTCCTTTATTACGTAGAAAATCAACCGTTTTCTTCGGAGCTACTCCGGCATCCTTTTTCTTGCTTCTTTCATTTATGCTCAATAACGCCTCTTTGACGCATGCATTCTTGTCTTCTGATTGAGCTCGGTTTGCAATGGAGCGAAGCATGCCTAGAACTTCCAATGGCTTGAGGGTTGGCCGAACGGCATATTTGGGTCCCTTATTCAACGTGTCGGGAATCGCAGACGGGATTTCGCATCCCGAGAAGTTGAACGCGTTAGGCACATCTGGGTCGCGTTTCAGTTTCTTCTTTCTTGGCAGATTTCTAAAAGACCCAGCCCACTTGCGTTCCGCCAACACTTCCGCCGATTCTACAAAGTATTTGACCATGTGCTTACTTTGTCTTTCTCCTAGCGTCGAAGAGCAGATCAATCTGATGTGGTCGCGGTAGATCCTGACTTGCCTCCATGTCTCTGATCGCAGTACCTTGCTCAGGCGTCGACACGTTGATTCTGTCGGGGCCATCCAGCCAAAGAGAGCTGAAATAACTTCGGCTGGAGCTGAAATAACTTTGGCTGGATGGCCGCGACAGAATCAACGTGTCGACGCCTGAGCAAGGTACTGCGATCAGAGACATGGAGGCAAGTCAGGATCTACCGCGACCACATCAGATTGATCTGCTCTTCGACGCTAGGAGAAAGACAAAGTAAGCACATGGTCAAATACTTTGTAGAATCGGCGGAAGTGTTGGCGGAACGCAAGTGGGCTGGGTCTTTTAGAAATCTGCCAAGAAAGAAGAAACTGAAACGCGACCCAGATGTGCCTAACGCGTTCAACTTCTCGGGATGCGAAATCCCGTCTGCGATTCTCGACACGTTGAATAAGGGACCCAAATATGCCGTTCGGCCAACCCTCAAGCCATTGGAAGTTCTAGGCATGATTCGCTCCATTGCAAACCGAGCTCAATCAGAAGACAAGAATGCATGCGTCAAAGAGGCGTTATTGAGCATAAATGAAAGAAGCAAGAAAAAGGATGCCGGAGTAGCTCCGAAGAAAACGGTTGATTTTCTACGTAATAAAGGACTGAAACTTTTGATGGCAGACAAGACAGGAGGCTTTGCTGTAGTGGAAGCAGGTGACTACCAGGCAAAAGCTTTGGATGCGATCTCAAAAAATTTTACCAGGCAAGAGCATCTCAACGAGAGAAGCCTAAGAAAAAACCGCAACCAAGCCGCAAAGCTATGCGAGAATGCAGGCCTGGAAAAACTCGCTAAAGCAGTAAAGGATAGCAAGAAACTTACTCTGAGACCATTCTTCTCAATTAAGACGCACAAACCAGGAGCACCATTCCGAACTATAGTTGAGGATAAGGGCACCTGGCAAAGGAACATAGCGGTATACCTCCAGTGCCATCTGAACAAGCTTCCAGTGAATGACCCGTTTGTCATCAGAAATTCGAACGAAGTCATCGAATACCTGAACGGTCAACCCAGAGTGACTTGTTTCTCCATTGACGTGACAGACCTTTTCTACTGTGTACCGCAAGAGCAGGTTCTGGAATGCGTTGAAGAGTGCATTGGAGAATATGGCTGCGTGAAGTTTATGAATGAGAGCGGCATTAGTACGACTGATTTCCTTGCTCTGCTGAAAGCATACCTTTCATCATTGTGTGTTGAGTTTAATGGCGCTGTCTTCTCTCAAAATGACGGAATTTGCATAGGATCTGCTGTTGCCCCCGTACTCTGTGACATCTTCCTTGCCATAGGGGACAGAGAGCTGGAAAAAACATTGGTAACGCTTGGTGTTACTAAATGCTTCCGTTATGTGGACGACTTTTTGGTTTGTGCAGATAAAACCTCAGCCACGCCCAACTTGTTAGGAAAAACTTTAGAGCAGTTCAAAAGAGCCCACAAGGGGCTCACATTTACTCATGAGGTACCTGCAAACAACAACCTACAGTTCCTTGATCTAGCTCTCACTCTTGAACCACATTTATGCTGGCAGTACAAAACGCGCAACGAGAAAGGTCTACTACCGTATGACTCTGCCCATTCAAAGCTGATCAAACGAAATATGGCCATGTCATGTTTAGAGCAGGCCATAAAGAAATCATGTAGCCACAAGATGCAAGAAAGCTTCCATTTGCAGGCAACACGGCTGAGAAAAGCAGGCTATCCGACACCATTGCTCGTTTCAGTGGCGGAAAAAATAATGAGAAGGCCAGTACGAATAAGGGACCAAGACAATGTCAAAGAAAAGAAGAGGCCAGTGGTTATCCCATACGTCCATGCACTTTCCCACAACCTGAAAAAGGTTGCACAAAGACACGACGTAAAAGTCGTTTTTTCCGCACCCAAAAAATTGAAAGCTATGTGCGCGAAAGTAAATGAAGAATACAGTGCAGAGAAAGAGGAGTCATGTGGCGTCAAACACGAGACAAAGTTCGTGGAATGCCGCGAAGGTGTAGTATATAAGATACCGCTATCATGCGGGCGGACGTATGTTGGCCAGACCGGTAGGTGCGTCAATGAGAGGCTCAGAGAACATAGGCGCAACTGCGGTCTTGTCAACTCACCGGGAAATCTGGCAGATCATTGCGCCAGATGCCAAAAAGAATGCACACCTAACTTTCGGCAGACAGCAATACTGCTCAGTTCAAGGGAGAAGCTAATCAGAGAACTGTGGGAAGCATACTGCATACAATCAGGAAAAGAAGGGCCATGTGTAAGCGTACCTTCTATCGAGCTTTCTAATCAAGAAAAAGAATTTTTGGAAATATAATAACAAGCAGCCAAGTCAGAAGGATAAGGCATGTTCTTTAATGCTGGACAGAACGTTAAAAGATATGTTGCCTTGACGATGTGATCGCGGAATTTTTGTTTTTTGTTTTAATTTTGTTTTTTGTTTTGATAATGCCTATACATACATGCACTCAGAAATAAACCTGCAGTTGATAGTTTGCGCACATCTGTTCTGTGTCGTCTCCGATTGTGTCCCAGTTCCTACGTAAGCGCAACAATGCACAGGAATAACAACCACCAACTAGCCCAATTTGAAACTCTCCTACTGAACTTGTCGGCGTCCCCGATTTCTCGAGCACCGCCATTGCAGGGGCAGAAGCGAGAGGAAGCTCCCGGGAGTAGGCGTCGAATTTCATTATGGTGGCAGGGCAGGCAGGCTATAGGGGCAGTGTTCTTTCACTGTGGCAGCGTCGAAGCTCAGCGGGACGGTGCTGAAATGGCACAGGGTAAGGGGAATGAAGCTGGACACTTGGAAGAAGTGGGTGAAGGATATGCAGAATATCTTTGCCGACGACAAAACCAATCCGCTTCTCCTCTACGAGAGGATGCTCCGACGTACGCAAAGTCTGCGGGAGTCTGTTGTCAATTATTTCTTCGACACGAGTCATCTTTTCCCTAAGTGCGACATGAAAGAGTACACTTCGCAATGGAGGCGACTGATGATTGCGGTACTGCAAAATTCCAACCACGCTGTGATCTTGCGGCTTAAGGCAGCAAGCTTCACTACATAATTGGAGCTGCTTGAAGTAGCGAAAACCCTAGAATCTGGGAAGGCAGCCTATTGTAGCTCTCAATGAAGCCATGATAGAAATGAGCCTTGCCAGCCATACAAAAAGGGTGGAAACAGAGTCGATCCAGATCGAGCACAACAGGGTTCATAGGGCCAAAGAGACGACATGTTACTGGTGCCGTAAATATGGTCACGGCGTGAGGGATTTAGCGATGCCTGTTCACCGCAGCAGCAAATCAACCGCGATGTCACGGGCATGGCAGTCGTTTCACGAGCGTCGACCAAGAACATGAGTAGCGCCATTGGCTACAATCCTCTGCCAATTGGGGAGGGAGGTATCCGGCCAGCATCACTCACCTTTTAACAGGTGTGTGAACGGGGCGCGCAGTTTTTTTGTGCTTGTTTTCTTCATCTCTTTATTCTTCGCGCAGTTGCCACCTTTCGATGCATGTTTTTCATTCTGCATTGTCACTTCTGTCGTGGTATTGTTATTTTTACTCAGTTTAGGCCTTTCTAGCAATATTATTTGTGATCTCCCCCCTGTAATAATGCCTTCGGGTGCAGCAGGACTGTGTAATAAATAAAAACAATAAACCCTCTGGAGAAAGACGATGAAGAAGACATAGGTAGATGGTCTCAGAACAGTACGGATGCATACAACCTCAGCTATTAGCCTGATGATTAAACAGTCTGCAAAAGCAGCTAAAAAGGCATACTAATTTTCACGAAAAATCAAGTAATCAACTGCGCCTCCAGTTCATGGAATATGGGAGGCTCACGCGGTTGCACGAAAGCGAGATCCGGTGTCTGTTCGGCTGGCTGCATCTTCAGGGGCTTGGGCATATTGAATGGGTCCAGCACTTCGAGCAGATGTCACGTGATAGTGGCGAGGCCGTAGGTACAAACAGGTAGACAGACATAATAGCACTGAAATCAATTCTGTACTGAACTGACTAGCGCCCGAAAAACAACTAAGCAACGTGGCGGCGTCTACGGCAGCAGATGTGTTCATTGGTCGCCGAACTAAGAATGTTCGCTGCATTCGTCAGCTCTCAATTTAAAGTGGGCGAACAACCATCTACATAATCGGCAAAAAGGAACCTGGCAACATCCCTATCGATACAGAAATGACACGGTTGTATACTTCGCTGTGATCAGTGAAGAAAAATTTCAGCGCATCTCGCCCTCTATGGTAAATGATATCGCCGCCGCCGCGTTGCTTAGTTATTTTACGGGCGCAAGTTAGCCCAATACAAAATTGATTTCAGTGCTATTATGTCTGTCTTCTCGTTTGTGCCTATGGCCTCATCACAACCACGTGACATCTTTTTTTTTTGTTACACAATCTTGCCTTTAGGCATGTTATAAAAACCCATGGAAATTATTTTCCGTAAGAAACCGGAGAAGGCTCCTGCTCTTATCATTGCCGTTGAGCCATTTGGAGAAATCCTCTTCCCTTGTGGCGGTTAGTCCAACTTCCTGCAGAATCTGTGTCCTTGATGCCATTGTCCCCGCATCAGTCCACAGCAGGTGGCGAACATTGATTTCTGTTGGCGGTTCAATGTCTTCTTCAGATTCCCATCGGCATATTACCAACGGGGTAAGGGCCGCCCCTGCTCTTATCCTTCTAAGGGAAACCTCCTCCAATCTAGTTAAGCTATGAGGGAGGGAGAAAGTAGATGGTTAATCATGGCACGCGTACTTTTCCTTAAAGAGGATGCTATGATGGGAACAATGGAACGGGTATTGGGGGGGGGGGTGCTTTAGTGTTTCGAACTTCGTGTGTGAGGTGGTCAACCTTTCTCTGCTCAGTGTTCTCAGCATCGTCTTGTGTCCAATATATCTGGATGCGTATCTTTGCTTTTTTTTTATCGAGTGCGTGGATTTCCTGGGTTGCACATAGTGGCTGTCACTTCCCTCAGTTGTTTTAAGGCGGCTAAGGAGTCTGTATTGATGTGGGCTTTTGTTATGAAATCTATTTTATTTACGGCCTCCATACATCGCGGACTGCATAAATTTCCATCACAAGCGGGTCCCGGTATTCTGATACATATTTATTATGTACATTTAGTTCACTGTGTGCTGGGCGAGTAGCTGCTGTTCTACCGTCATTTTCTATAGGGAACCTGCACTGCATAGGCCGCGCAGTAATTGTCCCGCAGCGTGACTCAAAAATGCTGCTTTTAGCCGCTTGGTTCGCGATAAACGACCGAGCACATTCAGCACCATTATAGATACGCGTGTAACAGATAATGCCTTTCGCCAGGCGCTTTCAACGTAGCCCATTTATCCGGCACACGCCATGCAAAGCTTCGACAGAGCGTGAAATCTGATCCCTGTAAGCTCATCCAGGTGGCGTGAAAACGCCCTAAAAAGCCGCCTGAGAAGTATCTGCTCTTCTCGTCAGGATATGTGTTACGACGCGGCGATCGACACAGCAAACTTCATTGCAGGTTGCCTATAATCATTGCGTCCGTGACATCTGCTGGACGTTCTGGACGCAGTAAACGCGGCTTCGGCGATAGCATCAGATGTGCTTGCTGATCGTCGGACTGATAATGGTTGTTGCATTCGTCAGCAATCTATTTAAAGTAGGCGAACTACCACCTAGAATACCGTCCAAAGAAACTTGGGAACGTCCTAAACGAACAGAAACGAGACAGTTGTACTTCGCTATGACCAGTGAAAAAAAATCTCAGCGCATCATTCGCTACGAGGAAAATGATACAGCCGCGTCTCGCGGCACGAACGTCAAAAAAAACAGTACAGTATCGATCCGTGCGCAACAATCACAGTGATACGTCCACCTGCTCGCGGCTGTCGAAAAAGAACGAAAAGAAGATTGATATGATCCGCGGTAATATGCTAGTGCTGTAACCATATTCTAGGTAGTGGTATTCATGACCGCAATTCCGGTATCATCTGTGGCAGGCAGGTAAGTCGCCCCATCGACATGCAAGATGTTTTTGCTGATGCTGTTTGTAGCCCTAGAGTCTCAATTTTTCTGACGTTTTAATGCCGACATGGAGCTGGGAATAATGTGTTTTGTGAAGGGTACAACTGGGGATCATAAATACGTGTTCGGGCTCTAAGTGCACGACATCTGCGGCAGCAGAGTGGTAGTTGTCAAGTAGTCCAGTTGGTAGAGCATGTCTGAACTGTTCGCATGACTTCTCCTGACGCGAACCTCGGCCCACCAGTACCTTCCCTGATGGAAACAATGTTTTTCTGCAACTCCTTGGGGCATGAATCTGCATAAGTTCGCCTTTGCCGGCGAAAGATAAGATTTCCTTAGACGTGCACGGAACAAATGGTGTATTTGGAAAGCGTGAAGCATCGTTGTTGCTGTTCCTTGTCCTTTGAAGCAGAAATGTAGAGGTTTTTGACTATTGTGGCGGAGTCTCCTTGCCACAAGTGTAGCTGTGGCAAAATCCCGCTTCAGTATCCTTTCTTCTGTGGGAGCGACTGTTGGTACGTGCATTTCTGTTTTATTTGACTCACAATCGTTTTAGCTCCCCTTCGCACGGGAGAGTGTGGTGGCTAACATAGAATTAGTCGACAGGCCCATATATTTACATTTCAATTTTACGCCCGGTCGTGATTGCGCAGTAGTTATGGCGGTAGACTACTGCGCCGAAGGAGGCGGGATCGAATCGCGGCCGCGGGGCTGTGTTTCGATGGAGGCGAAAAGCAAGACGCCCGTGTGCCGTTCGATGTCAGTGCACGTGAGCGATCCCCAGGTGGTTTAAATTACCGTAGTCCTCCACTACGGCGTTTCTCATAGCCTGAGTCGCTTTGGGACGCTAAAACCAACAAACCAAGCCATTTCAATTCCACGTTCACTGGCATCAACAACGACTGTTAACAGAGGAGGCTGACCGTACTGTAAGTCTCCAATCACATCGTTTGAATGTTAGTCACATGGTCTATATGTACATCTACACAACAAAAGAAAACGGGAGTGACTAACTTCTGTCAATTATGGACAGTTACAGAACAGCCCAAGAAATGCTTGTTATTGTGGAACTGCAGGTGGATCGTCATTTTCCACTTCCAATGGTAGGCCTTAGGTTGGGGCGCTTCATTGCTGAGCCTGCGTGCGAGTGTTTCAACATGGTTGCGGCCACTGTGTTTCGATGGCGGCTTAACGCAAAAGCTTCTCTTGTTGTGCGGGATGTAAGTTGACATAAAAAAACTGCAGGTTACATGTAGTTGCACTTAAGGTGGAAAAAAAGAGGTACCACAACTGCGACATCCGCATAAAGTTACGGAATAAAACGTCAATTTGAAGAAAATATTGAAACATGCGTTTTCGTTGGAATCTAGGGTGAACTACATAAGGGTATGTGGATAGAAATTGGAAGAGCGCGGAAGATGGAACAACTAACGCAATTGCTGGTCTTGATTGACACCGGACATGTTTGGGTGTTCAGTGGCATGTGAAGACCTTATAAAATCGATTTCGAGAAGTTACCAACTACGTGTATAATACGCATCGTTAGGAGTGCCCAGTATTACTAGCGAAACAATAACACTCTACATCCACATTTTCAACAGCTTACCACAAAATTTATTTCGATATATGATCGCCTAAGCTCGTACTGCGCTGCCATTAAGACACTCTTTATTTTAAGATGAGATTTACATGTTGCTTCTCACTTGGTAAGAGCATGAGGGGAACCTTTATTTCTCGACAGCACACGTGTCTTTGATTGTTTTATGGATATCATTCGACAAATGTAGTTAGGTACGGTAAGAAACATCGGCATAAGCTGACAACTTATGCTCGGACACGCAAGCCTAAATATTGTATGATTATCACGAACTCAGTTCCGCTTATTGAGGAAGTTTGCGTTTTTCTTTCGCAAAACCTTTTTATGGTAATTGTAATTTGAGCTCCGCCTTATGTGACGATTCCCTTCCTGCATACTTTCCTACATTTGACAAGGCTATGATCTTGTCGAATTACGAGCTGCTGTCTGCTGCAATTTCTACGACAGCACAACCCAAAATATTGCGTATAAATGCTTGCGTTCATTTGGGAGGAGATGGCGCTGCTTAGTGCTATCTCAGCGAGTGCATAGAACGCTCTGCCTAGCATCGCTTTTTGGGCGTCCGACGGGCAGCGCTGGAGAGTGATTATGCAGACGGAGCTTTTCCATTGTCCTTCACTTTTTTTGTTGAGTAACCAAAGAGTCATCACTTTCTTTCCAGCTAATTTGAATATATTCAAGCATATTGTAAGGTAACGCGAAGGTCGGACTTGGGGAATCAGGCTTTATTACAGACCTGAAGCCTTGGTCGCACACTGCAGCCAAACACACTCCGCGATGACGATGGGTATCTACAAGAGGGAGCAGGATGAAGATGAAGCAGCACGTTCAGCAGTGTGGAAGATGAAGCGCCACACAGTGCTCACACTATTTCGCCCGCGCAGTTCAAGCGGCCAGCCTGGCCGCAATTAGTCCGCAGGAATGCGCCGAACAAAAGGTTTCATACGTGAAACGTGGACAACTTCAGTGCCACGGTAACGACAGTCCGGAGGAGGGTAAACAGGGGAGACGCGATAGTTGACCGGGGAGGTTTTTGCAAGAACTGTGTAAGGACCAATGTAACGGTGCTGTAACTTGTCACAAAGGCCAGGAGTGCGTAATGGGGTCCAAAGTAACACCTCGTCGCCGGGACGGAACGAAACTTGGCGATGGGTTGCATCATAGAGGTACTTGCGGTCTTCCTGGCTAGCTTCCGTGTTGACGCGAGCAAGCCGGCGTGATTTGGCCACTCGGGAAAGGAACTGGTCAGGAAGAGAGGATGAGGAACTGGCATGTGTAGAAAGAAAAGAGGCGTCAAGAAAGGTAGCGGGAGAACGGCCGTAAACGAGGAAAAACGGGGTGTAACCTGTGGCCCGCTGTACAGCCGTATTGTAGGCGAACGTAACAAAAGGAAGTATTACGTCCCAGTTTCGGTGGTCCTGGTCGACATACATAGACAACATGTCAGAAAGCGTGCGGTGGAACCGCTCAGTCAACCCATTGGTCTGCGGGTGATAGCTGGAGGTCAATTTGTGATGTGTGGTTGAGGCTTCAATAACTTCGGCTACAATCTTCGACAGAAATGTCCGACCACGATCGCTGAGAAGCACTTGAGGGGCCCCATGGCGCAGTACGAGCGATTCCAAAAAGAAGGTCGCGACCTCATGTGCTGAGCCATTGGGCAGGGAAGCGGTCTCAGCGTAGCGTGTTAGGTGGTCGACAGCGGTGACGATCCAGCGATTACCTCGTGCGGACAATGGAAGTGGCCCGTATAAGTCTATGCCAACAACGGCAAAAGGAGTAGCAGGGCAAGGTAGCGGCTGTAGTAGGCCAGCAGGAGGAGAAGTGGGCCGTTTGCGGCGCTGACATGGCAGACAAGAGGCGACGTATTTTGCCACACTTGAGGCGAGGCCTGGCCAGGAGAAACGGGCTTTCACGCGGTGGTAAGTTTTATGAAAGCCTAAGTGACCGACTGTAGCATCATCGTGGAAAGCCGCCAGGATACGGGTGCGAAGCGCTCTCGGAATAACGGGGACCCAACGGGTGCCTTCGGAGCAATAAATATAACGGGAGAGCACGCCGTTGTCAAGTTTGAACTTTTGGAGTTGCCTGCGCATCCTAGCGGTAGGAGGGTGAGAAGCACCGGTGAGAAGGTTGATTAGGGAAATACAGTAGGGATCTGCTCGCTGGTTTGAAATAATGGCGTAGCGATCTGGAGCAGCGGCAAGAGTAGCACAGGTTAAGGTTGGGGCTCTGGACGACATTGGGACGTCGAGGGTGCACGCAGGAAGGCTCGAGGAAGCACTAGGTGGCGATTCTGATAGCGGGCAGCGGGAAAGAGCATCGGCATCTCGATGTTTGCGTCCCGATTTGAATATGACATCAAAGTGGTACTCCTGCAAACGCAGAATCCAACGGCCCAGGCGTCCAGTCAAATTTTTGAGGGTTGATAACCAGCACAGAGCGTGGTGATCGGTAACGATCGTGAAATGGCGGCCGTAGAGGTAGGGGCGGAATTTCTGAACTGCCCAAACGACGGCTAGGCACTCTTGCTCAGTGATGGTGTAGTTGCGTTCCGCTAGTGTTAGAGTTCGACTGGCAAACGCAATTACCTTTTCCCGAGAAGCGGTATCACGTTGCAGAAGTATGGCGCCGATACCGAGGCTGCTGGCATCGGTGTGAAGAATGGTGGCAGCAGTGTCGTCGAAGTGAGCGAGAACAGGGTCCGAAGTGAGGGCATTCTTTAGGGTTTGGAAAGCTTTTTCGCATTCTTCGGACCAATTGAAAGTAGTACGGTCTGTAAGGAGGCGGTGGAGCGGTGCAGCAATGGTAGCGAAATTTCGAATGAAACGGCGAAAGTACGAAGACAGGCCAAGGAAACTGCGTAGTTCCTTAGTCCGATGAGGGCATGCAAAGTTCAAAACTGCAGCAAGCTTGTCAGGGTCGGGTCGAATGCCATCGCGGCTGACGAGGTGGCCCAGGATCTTGATTTCTTTCTTGGCGAAATTACACTTTTTTGTGTTCAGCTGGAGACCGGCGGATGCCAGGCACGTTAATACTTGATCAAGGCGGCATAAATGATCAGAAAAAGTCGCAGAGAAAATAACTATGTCGTCCAGGTAGCACAAGCATGTTTTCCACTTAAGTCCTCTAAGAACAGTGTCAATCATGCGCTCAAACGTAGCGGGGGCATTACAAAGTCCAAAAGGCATGACATTGAATTCGTAAAGCCCATCGGGAGTAGCGAATGCTGTTTTTTCTTTGTCGGCTTCGTGCATCGGTATCTGCCAGTAACCGGAACGCAAATCCAAAGTGGAGAAATATTCGGCGCCCTGAAGACAGTCGAGGGAGTCGTCAATTCGTGGCATAGGGTAAACATCTTTTCGAGTGACTTTGTTAAGTGCGCGGTAATCAACGCAAAAACGCACGGACCCATCCTTTTTTTTGACCAAGACGACCGGAGATGACCAGGGGCTAGCTGATGGCCGAATAATGTCTCGCCGGAGCATATCATTCACATTATCTTCTATGATTTTACGTTCTGATAAGGAAACACGGTAAGGGCGGCGGCTAACAATAGAAGTACCTTCTGTAATAATGCGGTGCTGTGCAGAAGACGTTCGGCCCAAGGTCGGAGAAGTGACATCAAAGGAGGCTTGGTGTTTTCGAAGTAATTCCTGCAAAGCTTGGCGGTGAGTCGCAGGAAGGTCAGGATTGATGGTGCCAAAGAGAACACAGAGAGAAGCATCGGAAGAAGCTGCTGGTGAGGAAGAGGGGGCGGTAAGGGTGGTGAGGGACACCGGGTGAATGTCCAGGACACAAGGAAAACATGTCCCTTTAGTCAGCACAATGGGCTCTGGGGAAGTGTTCGAAGCAGCGACAAGCGCTGTGCCATGCTCAAACCGAACAAGACTTGGTGGTAGCGCGATTCCGCGGGTCAGATGGCGATCAGAAGGCACGATTAGCACATCTCCGTTATCAATGTCAGCAGAAGTAAGCGCGACAAGTTGTTCGCATCCAGGGGGCAACACTGAGTTAGTAGCGGCAAGCAGGCGATAACGGGGCTCGGGATGTTCAGAAGACGGATCGCTCTCGTTCATGTAAATGATCCTGTCGTGACACGAAATGCTGGCTGATGCGGCAGACAGAAAATCCCAGCCTAAAATAATTGGGTGAGCGCACGGTGACATCACGGCAAATTGTACATGGTGGCGGACACCGTCAACAAAAACTCGCACAGTACACTTAGCAGAAGGCCGAATTATTGCACCATTAGCTCCACGGAGTTCAGGTCCATCATAAGGCGTTTTCACTTTTCGCAAGCGGGAGCACAAGTCAGTGTGTATTACAGAAACAGCGGCGCCCGTGTCAACCAAAGCTTCAACAGATAATCCTTCAACCCGCACTAAAATAATATTCCAGGGACGTTCCGGAGGATTTTTGGGATGGCCGAAGAGTGCAGTTTTCCCTCCTAAAACTGCAGTGGTCAGTTTTCCGACAGGCGGGGGGTCGTCAGAGAAGCTTGACGGAGAGGCGAGGCTGAGCGGCGAAAAGGCGAAAGAGAACGGCGTCTTGAAGGCCTGTAACCAGCAGGCGGAGCGGGGCTTTCTGGCGGGGGTGATGAACGTCGGGGATAATCGGGGAATGAACGGTGGTTAGAGCCGGAAAAGCGAGGAGGGTAGTCTGCTTCAAATGATTCGTAGCCGCGGCGTTCATTCTGGAGCCTGCGACGACAGAAGCGGGAAATATGGCCTCGGTACCCGCAGTAATAACACACAGGGCGGGCTGGGCGCCAGTTGGGGTAGTATGTCGGCGCTGCGGCAGGTGGTGCCAATGCAGCGACATGAGCAGTGGTAGGCGCCGGTGGCGTAGGCGCTCCAACTGCGGGCGGCAAGGATGTGATCTGGGCGTACGTTGGCACCTGACAAATGGTAGGAGCGACCGATGTTGGCGGGGAATAGGTCATTGAGGCCAGCTCTTCTTTAACAATGCTACGCAGGCCGGCACTTGAATTATGTGGCTCAGATGCAGGGCGGCACAAATTACCTTGAGCCGAGAGCTCTTCACGAATTAATTCGCGAATAAGCACACGGAGGTCAGCTTCGGCAGTGAAACCAAATGAAGTGGGATCAGGCTGCAGGCGTATTGACTGTAGTTCGTCAAGGCGTTGACAAGTGGATATGATGGCATCGATTGTGCTAGGGTTCTGCACGGCCAGGGCGTTGTAGGCGAGTGGCCCAATACCTTTAAGGACGTGCCGAACCCGCTCGGCCTCTGGCATTGTGTCACTGATGCGCCGACAAAGTGAAAGTACATCTTCTATATAAGAGGTGTAGGTCTCATTAGGCCGCTGAAGTCGGGCTTCTAGCTTCTTCTTGGCGGACTCCGTGCGAACAGTAGGAGCGCAGAAAATCTGGCGTAACTTTTGTTTAAAGGTAGCCCAGTCCGGAATCGTCGACTCATGATTTAGAAACCACGTTTTGGCCACATCCGTCAAATAAAAGGACACATTAATTAATTTAAGAGAATCGTCCCATCGATTGAAAGCACTGACCCGGTCGTAGCTGTCGAGCCAGTCATCAGCGTCGTCGCCGCGGAGACCGGCGAACATCTGCGGGTCGCGCTGACGGCTACTGACAGTCCAAGTGGCAAGGGGAGCTGGAGTCGAGTTGGTAGCAGCCTGAATAGCGGAGTGGCCCTCTTGTGTCATGACGATGGTGGTCGGGGTCAAACGGCGGCCAGAACGAAGCTCCAGGTGGATGCAGGTGACGAAGCAGCGGGGAAATCAAGGCGCACCTCCACCACGTGTAAGGTAACGCGAAGGTCGGACTTGGGGAATCAGGCTTTATTACAGACCTGAAGCCTTGGTCGCACACTGCAGCCAAACACACTCCGCGATGACGATGGGTATCTACAAGAGGGAGCAGGATGAAGATGAAGCAGCACGTTCAGCAGTGTGGAAGATGAAGCGCCACACAGTGCTCACACTATGTATACTTCCCCAGGCAGCACAAAACATCGGCCCAATATTGGTCCTGTGTTGGGAATTTCCGGTCGTACATAGGACCAGTACATTACCAACAGATCTCAATATTGGGTCGATGGCTTATGCTGCTTGGGTCCTATACGACCTAGTGTAAGGTTTTCTGAGCTAGACTTGCAACTTGCGTCGTATGATATCAGTAATAGTAGGAATTGTGAAGCAACCATGGCGTGTATTGGACTAAAATCGCAGGTGAACACATCGGGATGAAGTTGTGCTATAACCCTGAGGATACAGAAGCGCCGCATCCCCACCAGCAGCAAAGGCATGTCAGCCTAAACTGCACGTTGAACCTGGGAGGAGAGGGCCACTGTGCCCTGGTCGATGACGAGTGTGAGCAAGACAAGGTGAAAGAAGTGTTATCTTTATTGGTTGCTACAGCAAATCTGCTATATAGACCATTTTGCATGCTTTTGAAGACAGGCCAGGTTGTCGAACAGGTCTAAATGCTCTTATTATAAAATATAGAATTTTAATGAGAGTTATATTCTTACAACTAGAAAATGATGGTCATAGGAATACTGCCTTCATTCGGAGCGCGAGCAGCCTCGTAAATGTTCTCACCAGGTTGCGCCACACTGAAATTATTCAGGGACAAGTAAATGTAACTGTAAAGTACATCACTAACCGTAGGAAACTGGGCTACGCCCTTATGTCAAGTTCGTTTCTAGTGCAGTTATGAGACATTCTTAAAGCACACGTAAATGTAAAGCTCTTAGTGTCCGCAGCTCCTGCCAGAAACAAAATGAAAAAAACGGCATGCAAATTATTCACGCCTGCAGCTTAAACTGTGGTAAGGCGAGGGTAGGTGAGAGGCGGGTTGAGTGCATATGCTACCTGTTTATGCAGAAATCTCGTGTCAAGACTTCTGTCCCCTTACGCTGAAACGCGTCTTGAAATTACCGCAGAACTACCCGTCACTTCATTTTCGTGTGCAGGTATCACCTCCTGTGTGCGATGAGGTCGCTGCTGCACTGTGGAGCGTGCCTTGTTTCGACGCCGACCTGTTCGACAATAGCGCCAGCTGCAATATTTTCGCCGAATCGTTTCAGAAGTTGACCCAGAAATCCATGGCAGCGGACCCGGGGCGAGGTCACTCTCAGAATGACAGTAAGTAATGCGTTTTATTTCACATGTCCCGACTTGAAGATTGCTTCGTATGAATTCATTTTGTAGTCGTGGACAAAAAGTAATTGGCGGGGGGTATTTTTATGCAGGCAGTCTAAGGAAATTCTAATAATAACAAACAGGCGCAAGCTTATTTTTGCCCGCCAGTTTGTTAATAATCTGCGCTCTAACGAGTGAAGCAACGGAAAGGTGCTTTTTTCCGTGGCCCCGCTGTCACAAGCTCTTGTGAGGCATCGCATTGTCCTTGGTAGAGGAAACTGAAATGCCATGAATTTTGATATTTAAGTTATCTAAAATTCACGAACCAATTTTGTAATATTTAGAAAACATATATATATATATATATATAGTTAATATCCTGAGCACTCTTGTGCATTGTTGGTATTAAAACTGCACTCGGCAGAGGCAGGCAGTTTCCGTTTTCTGCAATGCTGTTGATCGTTTAATTTGCTGGGTTAAGTAATTAAAAAGTGTTCAGATAAGCCGCATATCATGAGCATTTATGTGGTTAAAACAACGGCCGATATCAAGAACCATACGACGTCCCAACATTCGTTCTGCATCCGTATTTAAAGGAGGGGGAAGTTCTTAAATCCTCTTTTTATGTTTTTAGGACTTCGGTCATTCTTGCGTATCAGAATGGTCCATCATCATGTATATGTAGCTAGTTATTACTACTCAATTATGTTTTCAAGACTGTTGACAGAAGCCTTCTCGCTAGCTTTGAGTTTCTCAAGTACTTTGACTTATATATTCATTGTAATACAGCTCCATCAGCTAGTGACGTTAGCCAGAATTGGAAAGCTGGGGCAGTATTTTCCTTCCAGCCACTGAAATTTCTTGAATTTCTACAAATTAAGCTCAGACGTATGAACTGGGTGCTGTTCATCGAGGTTGCAAATCTTTCGCTGCTGCTCTGAACAAGCCTTCGGTGCACTTAGCTGGCTTGGTACTCATCTGTCTGGAATATACGAAAATGGGGAGGGCCGACGAATAGGACTTAAAAAACCAGCGGCATCTCCCCTCTGCAGACTGTATTCAACATTTTTTTTGCAAATAACGTTATTCATATGAACTGCACAACGTTTACAGGCGGAGACAATTAGCAAATTTCAGGAAGTGTTTATGATGCGGTTATGTGAAGCATGCACAAAACTGTATTTTGAAGACACGAGATCGTAGTGTGAAACGAATTCCAAAAATTAAGGTAGCAAAATATTCGCCCAATTAACCGGAACTTCCTCATTCCTGCTTTGCTTAAAATTCACCTGTACAAGTCAGCTAGTTTACTTTTCAGCTGCACAGGAGGAATATTATTTAGGTATTGGCAACTTGGTTTCCTGCTGTCTTGTTTTTTCGGCACGCTCAGCAGCATTACTTCAGAACGGGCAGCATATATGGATCGTCGTTAGAAAACACATCGGAAATTTTGAAAAGTTCTGAAAAGAAGTTTGGTTAACATGGCTGCACACATATCATCTCCCCAATTACAATCGACTGTCATGTTAACCAAGATCAATTGTAATTCAGGAGAAATAACTCTGACTTCAACCCAGATGCAACCTAACAGCCGAATTTTCATTGAAACGGCTTCATTTTAAAAGAGAACGAAGCTAATGCCTTTGGAAGAAAAATTCTCGCATCAGACAATGGGGCGTATGAGAGTGGCCATTAGTCCTTACCGGTGGTTTAAGAATTACATACGCACCATGAGCTTTATTGATACTTACATTTGAACATATCCTGCTTGGGTGAGGCATTTGTGGTGTTAATGTGTGTTAGACAGCGCAAATTGCTTATGCACAAGAAGGCGTGTAATTTAGTCAGCTTTATACAAGGTTCCAGTGTGACCCATGTGTGAATATAAGACCGAATAGAACTGACCTCCACCAGTCTCTACAGGGAATCGAAAAGGGCGAAGAATATATTACATGCGAGTGTATTACGTTGTGTAACCTGGGCTGTGCCGCTAAGCACTTGCAGAAAGGATTATATATGGCGCGGTAGTACCGACATCGAAGCATATTTTGACTGGTTAGATCATGCAACATTCATGTACCTTGCAGTACCTGTACAAGTCAGCTAGTTCACTGCTTCAACCAGAAAAACGAAAACTCCATAGCTGGACCATTGCTGAATGCCGCATTTACCAAGTTTTATTCTGCGTGAAGGAATTCATTAAAGTAGCACCGTGTCAATTGCAATTCGAAATATTCCTATACACAATGTCTGGTTAGCATGTCTGGTTGTTACCGTCTCAAGAAAAATCTTGGTTATGGCGGCATCTCAAACAGTAGGTTCAGTGTTAAGGAATTTCGACTGTTTAGTAGTGTGAGATAAAACGAGACAAAAATGTGCAAACTAACACTCTTCTTACTCTTACTTCAAAACCCGAAACCTTTCTACAGAGCCTTCCTTGGCATCTTAGGTAAGTGGTCTGCAAAAGTAATCAACCTTGCAACACCACAACTAAGAATATTCATCAATTTAGAAAAATGTCCATTTGTCTCATTTTGCGACCCAACCCATGGGGAGAAACGGGACGTCAGGTGAGGAAAAACAAGACATTTTTTCAAAATGAACAAAAATTAGTTCTTGCATTCGAAGCACTTGAAATACAATCCATGGGGCCCTGCGCACTCTTCATGAGCCTCCTCGTCACACATCGTGCATTTTATCCACGCAGAACGAGGCCCTGTGTTTCTTTATAATTATTTGCACACGAGGCACTCCCAGTCACATTTGTTGCTTGTTGATCGCTTTGTAGAACCTTTTCCACCGCAGACCAAATATGCTCCACAAGCTCTTCTTCTTGCTTTAGGAAAGAATTTATTTTTTTGATGCAAGCTGCTTCTTGGAAAGCAAGAATGGACCATGTGTCTCCAGTCGTTTTGCTCGCCTTTGAAGGCCATTCTTAGGCACCGAGAAGGGGTTTGTGTGGCCCGAATATAATGTCGCTGGCACACGCTTCCTACAGCCTTCTTCGTACTGGCCTTGCTCCATGCAGCCCTCGTCGTCGTTCGTTTACGTACGGTCCATTCTAGAAAACGAGACATAAATATCAAAGTTAAAGAATGCACTTTGTTCGAGCAGAGACTGTAATTGCTTCCTCCGAGCTATGATCTGTCGCATTTTGCCGCCTCCATAGACTCATATTCAATCAATTTTATTATTATGAAGGTTACCACACAGGGAACTGTAAGTGTTTCTAGAGCTAACAAAGGAGATGCCATAACAACAAAGATACATACCTTTTCTTGCAACATAGCGCTAAACAGACAGGGACACAGCGAGAAAACCGTCACCAACTCGCCCAAGCTTCCATCCTGGCATACATACCTTATTGCAGTAGTTCCCTGCTACGCTGCTGCACAGGCCCAAAGAAACGAAGTGAGAATTTCGCATTTTTTTGGCGGGACAGCCACGCCACAAAAGTCGTTCGAGAATTTTTTTCGGAAGTGGCAAACGCAAGATGCCCGCCGTTTCCACACATTTATTCGACACTTTCTCGCACTTAATGGTGGTTAAGGAAATCTTCTTCATCTCAGAAAATTTACGCTAGATGTCGCTAGACGAGACATGTCTCATTGTGCTCTGTCTTATTGTACCCCGCCTTACCCTGCTATATGTATCTTGCTCGTCGACCATTTATAGAACAGCCGCAGGACATTTCGAAGCAAAGCGAAAACACTCTAATTTCTAACGCGTCTTGCACAATGTGTGTGGTCGTGGTAGGTGTTAGAGACCACTGCTTGCCAAGCGTCTACGATTACAATTAAGCGGTGACCTAGGTCTTTCGAGAGCACCTGCCTGCGAACGTGTCTGCTCTTATACGATGAGAAAGGCAAGATTCTTGCACTCAGAAAACGCGAGGCCTGCTGGTTTCGAGACAACTGCCTGTAATGTACCAACAGACGACGGTGAATCGAGGTTTAATGCTCGTGTTGTTGCGAAAGCAACACTACGCCAGCCGCTTCGCCTCTTCAGCGTGGTCGCATCTCTGCCATTGCGCCGACTCTACGCATGACCTTCAGCAAAGAAGAACAGGAAGAAGAATTGGAAACCACTGGGGATAACAACAACTCGCTAGATGCCATCCTGGTAGGGAAGAACAACAGCCAGTTGCCCGCACTGGAAGCTTTCGCTCCACACCCGATTCAGAAGCGTTGAACCCCTCTAATGTTTTCGTAAAAAAGGTTTGTATGATTATACGGAGGTTTTGTTTAATTTTTTGTTTAGGCGTTGAAAGCGCACAATGGTGCTGCGCTTCTGATTCTCTGTTTTGTATTACTTTAGGGCAATCAGTGGAGGTAGAGGGGGCGTTCCGGCCTAACTGTGGTACAGATGCTTCCTCACTAACTCCCCAAAAATAGAGGTGTTGGCGCCAATTCTAAGTGTGGTTGTGACGAAAACTGCAGATGGAGCAACTATGATCGACAGCGACAAGAAAGAGGAGGATGAAGGGGAGTCGCTGCAGGGGAGCCAGTTTCAAAGGAGAGTGAGTGGCGAGAGTATGGAGAGCCCTGAAGTGGCGGAGGACAGGGATGCCGAAAAAGGACTCTTCGAGGTACCCGATGTTCTATACATTGCTGAATAAACGTGGATTGTTTCCATAGGATGTTTTGAGCGACAGAAATATCATTAAAAGCTCATTATCATTTTCTAACCTAGTCAATATTTACCTTGAAGTTAACATTAAAACTTTTGAAGCCAGCGTGACACATGCGACGCACTTGCTTAAGATAGATACGTTCAGATAATGGATCGTACGTGCATGCGTTCTGAAAAATACCAGGGAATCGAAATTCACTTGAGGATGTTTTTACTTTTTTTGGGTGTTGCTGTCCTTGTTGCACATGTCTTTTTACAAGCGTAGTTTATTGTTCGATAAGGCCACATTCGGATTACAAAAAAGCTCTAATATTACTCCTTTTTCAGCTTTATTGAGCCAAGAGCGCCATAACGTTTCTAAAAACTAGATTGCAAATCAAGATTTTATTGCTTGCAAACTGCAATATCGCTACCTGCAGGATGTGAACTCTTTTTTACGAAGTTATTAAGACAAAGCTATAAGAGCTCTTTCATCCTAGCGTGAATCTATTAAGCAATCAGCTTGCGGAGTAGTCGTGTGACTACTGTTGGCTTGGGCATTGATTATATACGAGTGAGAGAAGCATTTATTTGAAATAAGGAGTTATTTGTTTGGTGATGAGCCTGTTGTGCGATTTGTGATCGCGGTAACAAAGAAGCCAAGAAATAACATCGAAAGAGAAATCAATCATTAATAGTGCTCGAATGCACACGTACGCGCGTACACAAGAGCCAACACACAGCAAGAGTGAAGGTTTATAGAGTGTTTCTTAACCTCGTAGCCACGTTCTTCGAAAAAATTAAAGAGCACTGCAGAATCTGCATTGGAGTAATGCGAAAGCATGGATACTGCTGTTGGTTGCTTCTGGCTGCTTCTGGTTGCTTAATTCACTTCTTGTTTACCCATTTTAGTATTTGGTAGCTTCAAATTGCACGTTGAAAGGGGGTTTTACTGTGTTTTAACAGGGATAATAGCCCTCTCGAAGTTGCACAGCGAACCACACAAGAACACAGCCAGTCTAGGCCTCCGCAAGCGAGCTCGAGCAGCGCAGCGGCTCTTCGTCGTCCTTATCCTCGTCTTCGTGATATTCTCGCCTAGTTCATCCTCGTCTTCGTAATATCCTCGCGTAGTTCACTACAATTTCCCCCGGAGCGAGGAGGAGCCATCCTGGCGGCGTATTTGGGTTTGCTCGGTACGGTGGCTCCGCAAGGGACAAAACGACAGAAGAGACGAAGAAAGCGGGCTGTTCCGACTAGCATCTACCGCCCCCAGCAGCCGAGCAGCCTAGCGATTAGCGGGGCATGCTTTTTCAATGGGCGTCATGTTGGATGCGGCACTAGCTTGAGAAAGCCTATACTACTACTACTACTGTTAATACTATTATTATTATTATTATTATTATTATTATTATTATTAGTAGTAGTAGTAGTAGCAGTAGTAGTAGTAGTATAGAGGAAGACACGTTTCGCTAAGTTGGCACTGAATTGTCTGTAGGTAACTGCCAAATTAACTGGCTAAATATTACCTTCACAGTTTTAATTATTAATCATAATAATATTCATTGGTTCACAGGAAGGGAAAGGCGGCGGACACAAGGGAAGAAGAGAGAAAGAGGAGCCGTAGCAGAGGGCTACGGAGTATAAGGTGTCCACAGACACAAGTGTGACAGATACTGCGCCTTTCCCTTCCTGTGAACCAATTATTATTATTATTATTATTATTATTATTATTATTAATTAAAACTGTGAAGATAATATTTAGTCAGGTAATTCGGCCGTTAACTAGACAATTCAATGCCAATTTCGTGAAACGAGTCTTCCTCTATACTACTACTACTACTAATGATAATAATAATATTAATAATGGTTACAGTTAGCAGAGAAATATTACTGCGTATTATTATTATTATTATTATTATTATTATTATTATTATTATTATTATTATTTAGTAGTAGTAGTAGTAGTAGTAGTAGTAGTAGTAGTAGTAGTAGTAGTAGTAGTATTATAGGCTCTCTCAAGCTAGTGCCGCGTCCAACGTGACGCCCATTGAAAAAGCATGCGCCGCTAGTCGCTAGGCTGCTCGGCTCCTGGGGGCGGTAGATGCTAGTCGGAACAGCCCGTTTTCTTCGTCTCTTCTGTTGCTTTGTCCCTTGCGGAGCCACCGTACCGAGCAAACCCAAATACGCATCCTGGAGACCTATGGTGAGGGCAAGAGGAGCGGATCGTAGTACATTTTGAGGTGGCTCACGAGCACAGTTTCGCGGCCGCGATGACGCATGTCCGAAGAGGGAGTGAGTGACTCCACGATGTAATTCACAGGGGAGGTTTAGCGGATAATGCGGTAGGGACCGTGATACTCGGTTCGAAATTTTGATGACAATCCCGGTGGGGTGCTAGGAACCCAGAGCCAAACAAAGGATCCTGCAGGAAAAACGTGTGGCGTCTGATCTTTGTCGTGGTGATGCTTTTGGCGGCCTTGAGATTCCGATGTAAAACTCCAGGCCAACTGGTGACATTCCTCCGCATGTTTGGCAACGTTTGAAAGGAGAGTACACTCGGAGGAGTCGGGACGATATGGTAAAATAGTGTCCATTGTGGACGACGCCTCACACCTATAAAGGAGGAAGAAAGGGCTAAATCCAGTGGTTGACTGCGTGGCGGTGTTGTAAGCCTATTCCTCCCTATGCCCTTTTTCGGCTCTACTTCCAGTTGCGTGACGTCACAACCTCTACGTCACATTATTTCACTTCTTGTTTTTTTCATTTTAGTCTGGTACTTTCACATTGCGCGCCAATCCCTTCCTATGCCCTTTTTCGGCTCCACTTCCGATTGCGTGACGTCATACCCTTGACGTCACCCTGATTGACAGCCTTAATCAACTACTTTAGTCTTTGGTATTTTCAAATTGAGCGCCAATCCCTTCCTATGCCCTTTTCCGGCTCTACTTCCGGTTGCAAGATGTCACATCTTTGACGTCACCCTAATGGACTGATTTATTTAATTATTTTAGTATTTGATACCTTCAAATGTGGCGCCGCGCCATTCGCTAATGAGACCATTTTGGGCTTCACTTTTTATTTATTGCCTCAAATAATTACCCAATTAACCTTTTGGCCTAACTATTTTTTTCGCACACAATATTACAGCACCGTCTATCGATTGACACCACCTTTAAAACGACTTCTCAATTACTCACAACTGCTGCGGAAAAGATTTTGCGTGTTTTCCCTCTAATTAATTACCTAATAACCTTATTTGCCGAATTTAATATTTCGGACACAACATCACGTCAACCTCTATTGATTGACACTACTCATTAACCTCTATCTCTTCTCAATTAGACACAACTGCTGCGGACAACTTTTATATTTTTTGCCTGTAATTAATTACCTAAGGAACGTATTGGTATAATCATTTTTCCTGCAGCAACATTACGCCAGCCTCTACCGATTGACACCACTCATGAAACTCTACCACTTCTCAATTACCCGCAACTGCTGCGGACACGATTTTGCGGAGGCAGTGTGCGGTCACGGTTTGCGGACAGAAATCGGTGAACATAGCGAAGTAACGCTTTCCCATTGAAAAGCTGTCTTTAGTGTCGCTTGTGGGCAAAGTCCCATTGCATCGAGAACCGAGGATGTGCTCAGGATGCAGCGGTCTACTCTGAAGGAATTTTGAAGTAATTTGGTATGGCTGGTTTCGCGCACTTGTGCGGGAACACACACTATCCTAGTGCAATTCTGGCCAGTTTGAGAACTGCCGCTTAAAATCCCTGGTTGTGCCTTAGGTGTGCCTCAGAGATGGACTACACCCCAACTTTCGAGGCGTCCGACTAATGGCAAACATGATCAAGTATAGAATCAGGAACTCATTTAAGTGGACGCAGCCATGTGAACCTATCACACGAATTCCTCTGGCCAGCACGGATGAACTGAACACACACAAAACTGACAACGAACCGGAACGCTCACGACCTCCCATTGTCAGTACCCGCGACATGTGCACACAAACGGAGTCCGTGGAACCAACACCAGTAGAACACACGCGCGCACAGACCCCAAGACATACCGCAGTTTCTTCACACAGACACCCACCCATTCTAGGAGAAACACCAGCTGCCAGGCGGGCACCGAAGTGGACTTCACCACGAACACCAGCCCTAAGTCAGCTACCCCCAAACACGTAACGCCTGTCAGGAAGTCCACTCGGAACAACAACAAGAAATGACTCATCCTAGAGCCGAAATTGCCCAGCACAAACGTCGCGCTTTTCTTGTTGCTAGGAAATTAACCGCAAAGCACAGTAACTACATATCGCATTTAGATACTTACAAACATTATTTAACGAAAACAATGGTACCGAAAGGACTTAAGATAAATGTAAAGTGCGCTCTCGGCACACTTCGCCCTGAACTATTCATTCGCTGGAAAAAATATTTTAGGTGATGATCATTAGCTTTCATAGCCATTTTAAAACAACACTGTCAGGAAAAAGTCGATGAACTTAATGACCAAATGGCCAAACTAGCACTAACCGCGGACGAGCATCAAGTACTAAAAGAATTCGTGGAAAGGAAAGAACAAAAGCTTAGGGTTAAAAAACAGCGTAAAATCAGAAGGGATCAGCAGTCGGTAGATAATGACACACCTTGACAGCGAAGAATACCTCCTGCAGTTTCACAACAACGACGGGTACCACCTACGAGACAGGACACAGATGATAGCAACGTCATTGACATTTCTAAATCTCTAAGCGATAGTGATAAACAGATTTTAAGGCGAGGCCTGACCTTCTGCCCAACGAATAACAGCTTTAATGAATATGAACTTCACCGAGATATAACTGAATTCGCAAGAAGAATGCGTATTAAGGAATTCTTCGCTGAAAATTCAAACAATGTACCGGAAGCTTCTAACGTACTCAGAGCCCCCAGCACATGGTTTCCTGATGCAGAGCGCAGCCCCGACCTAGACGTATACATTAAATCCGTCTCAAAAGAAATTATTAAAAAAACAAAGCTAGCTCGAAAGCCCGAAAACCTCTCTATAACTGAAAGAGCAACTCTTCACAATCTAGCTTCTAGAACTGACTTAGTTACCAAGCCTGCAGACAAAGGTGGGAGCATAGTGATTCTCCCTGTTGAAAATTACAAAAATGAAGCATATCGACAGCTTAACAAGTCTTGCCACTACGAAAAGTTCAATACCGACCCGACAGAACAGTTCAGTGAAGTCATCCTGAATAAAATAAGAGATCTATTAGCCAGGGAACTAAGTACCGAGATGGACTATAAATTTCTTCAGCCATCAAACAAACAAGCAGGTCGATTTTACCTACTGCCCAAGATCCATAAGGTTTCCGCAGAAACATTGTTTACCACAGACATACCAGGAAGATCAATTGTTTCTAACAATAATACGCCCACAGAAAACATCTCAATATTCCTAAATCACCACCTAGCAGACCTCTCGACCCAGCTTCCTTTGTTTGTGCAGGACACACCTCACTTTCTCCGAATTATTGAGTGTATTAATAACTCCACCAATCTTGCAGATGTTTGTATACTTGTCACACTTGGCGTCGCGGCACTCTACACTAATATTCCTATCAATGATGGTATCGACGCCCTCTCCCAAGTATTAATCAACAACCACCATCCGCATGCCTCTGAAGTTTATCTCTCGCTCCTTAAACTAGTCCTAACTTTAAATTATTTCGAGTTCGATTCATCCTATTATTTGCAGATATTTCGAACCAGCATGGGTACTCCATTCGCGCCGACTTACGCGAGTATATTCATGGGAGTTCTAGAATCCAATGTACTAAATTCATTCCAGGAAAAGCCAGTTATATACCTTCGCTATATTGACGATATTTTCATGATATGGCAGCATGGATCAAAATCACTTCAGTCATTCGTCTCGCACCTTAATAATCATCACACTAGCATTAAATTCACTTGTCAGTCGTCGCAATTAAAAGTCGACTTTCTCGACACGACGGTGTTAGTGGAAAATGGAAAACTTAAAACTTCTTTGTACAGAAAGCAAACGGATAAGCAACAATACCTAGATTTTACGAGTCATCATCCGAGACATTGTAAGCAAGGCGACGCGGCTTAGAAGAATATGCAGCGATGATAGTGACTACCTAAACGAACTACATTCATTGAAAGCAACACTAATCCATAGAAACTATCCCGGTAACTCCCTTAATACGGCCCTCGAAAAAGCAAGCACTTTAAACCGCAATGATGTGCTCACGAAACGACCAAAGGCCAACACTGAACGCCAGTCTTCTTTTGTAACAAAATACTCAAATGCCCTTCTAAACATAAACAATATTCTGCGGAAATACCATTCCATGCTAACGTGTAATGAACGCCTCAAGAAAATATTTCCGGAGGCACCAAGGGTAACATACACACGTGACGCAAACCTCAGAGATATTCTAGTACATTCTAAACTCGACAACAAGCATCGAACACAACCACACCCTTGCTCTCGACCTAGATGCAAGACGTGCAGTCATATACAAAAAGACACCACGGTTAAAAGCAATGCAAGCGATTTCAGTTTTCACATAAAATCAGGCTTTAATTGCACATCTTGAAACGTTATCTACCTTCTAGAATGCTCCTTTTGTCATAAACAGTACAACGGAGAGACAGGACACAGTTTCCCAGCATTTCAATCAGAAAGACCATAAGTTCGAAGAAATTAAATTATATATTCTCCAGTCAGGCTTTAAATCTGCAAAGGAAAGAAAATATAGACAGGCGTATCTAATTCATAAATTTAGAACATTAGAACCAGCAGGAATAAATATATCTAAGGGAACGTTAGAATTCCTTAGGTATATTCCCACTCCATCATAACTATTCGGGAAAACAATCTCGCATAGGTTAATTGTACTGTTTATTCCCAACGCATGCACACCCTATTCCCTTCCGCAATAGCATAACCCTACACGTTCCTCTAAACACATTTCCTCCTTATCATTGGTTGCTTGAATTTGTCCTCAAATATTTTTTATTGTTTATTTTTATTTTTTATTTATTTTTTTGTCATGTTAGTTGTGGTTCCCTGTGCGATTATTATCCTGTGACTTTGTATTCCCCCCCCCTCCCCCCTTTGCAGAAAGTTTTAAGAATTGTCCCCCTTAGATATATGCCTTATCAAGGCCCTTCGCAAACCCTCCCTTTGTAAGGTGTATCTGCACCAAACCCGCCAAAGTGGTGACTAATCATCTACCCGGTACTGTGATTTTTTTCCTGGTACTGCTGCTTTTACTTCATTGTAGGCCACAGGATCTCTGGTTCCCGGTTGAGATACATACTTAAGATGATTATCAATTTTCACTATGCGGTTATTATCCTGTGACCTTGTACTCCTTCCCACCCCCTCCTTTTAAGAATTGTCCCCCAGATATATGCCTTATCAGGGCCCTTTGCATAGCCTGTCCCTTTGTAAGATGTATCTGCACCAAACCGGTTTAAGTGGTGACTAATCACCTACCCGGCATTGTAGTTTTTCCTGGTACTGCCGCTTTTACTTCTTTTGCAGGCCACATAATCCCTGGTTACATGGCTGATAAGTACATACTGAAGATTTTTTTTCCCCTTCATGACCCACTTCCTTCTCACCCATCCTCTCCTCCCCACTCCTTCACACCCACTTTCCCCTCCCCAGCTTTTCTTCTTCGGAAGCAAAAGCGTATTTAAACCCCTGCCAGTCATGATCGCTATGCCCAGACGAAGACAAGTCCACTTGTCAAAACGTTGGCTCATCTGCTAACTGAGGCTTACCCCATTTACCCTTGTTCAGTTCTTTTACATACTGTTATGTTAAGTGATATGACTGTGACTTATGTGATGTGGCATGTCTGTGATGTGACTGTACTGACTTCAACCATCCCTCTCTCACAACTTTTATATCCCCTCACCCCCTTTCCCCAGTGCAGGATAGCAAACCGGTTGCTTTTACGGGTTAACCTCCCTGCCTTTCCTCCTCATCTTCCTCTCCTCCTTTGGTATGTCTGGGAACATGCTTCACACAATGTTTTATCAGATGTTCAAGGCTTATATATATGGCATTGGGGTTGCTCGAATGCGAGTGTAACAGAAATAGCCAGCCAGGCTTTCTCTACCAGATGCGCAAATCTCGGGCTCAACCGAGGACTTTGTAAATAAGTGTATCCCTGTGAAACACGATTCAGAGTGCTGTTTTCAGGTTTGAATCCTTGCTCCTGATGCCCCCCGTACCGACTGTTCTGGGTGATGCGATTTTGTCACCCCGTTTTGCAGGAATCAGATAATTCAAGGATATTTCCGACATAGTCTAAGATGTTCATGTCATGACACAGGTTAGGTGATCTGGCCATGTACAGCTGTTGGGAAATGAACACGCTGCTGTTTATATGCAGTATCTGTGAAACTCTTAACACACGTAACTTTCTAATACGAAGATGGGGTCGAAAATAGCCTATCTAGGTCTTTCTCACCGCTATCCTTCCACTCCCTTCTGTTGTGTTCGCGCTCGCAGATCTCGCCTTCTGTCTCCGATGAGAGCTATGCTGTGACTTGGAGCGCGCAAGACCTGAATCAAGGCCTCCTTTCTGACAGTGCCAACAGTCTAGCCTTTGACCAGTTCCTGCGTGAGATGGCGGAGGATTGCTTGAGGAATACGGCGGATGAGACTCTCCAGCGCCAGTGTGAGAGTAAAGGTAAGACGTCTGTTACCTCTACAACTAGTTCTTGAATCTTTGCATCTGTCCGGCTATCATGAGTTAGGGATAGCCCTGAATAATCCTATGTGCTTATAGGCATAACGTTCGTAACTAAGTTTCAACGTGTCGGTGCCTCTTATAGACAGATTGTGATTTCTTTTTTCCCTGGTGTGCATTAGATCGGAGAGGGAGCTCAGCAGTGCATGGTGAGGGAATAAGCACGACATAAAGAAATTCAAATATCAAGAGGAGAAAATGGGCACTAACAGGTAATGAAGTGCAAATAAGAAAACCTTCGTGGTTCTCTAAGGATATCAATTAGGGTGTAAGGAAACGAAAGCGTAGTTAGTAGGAAATTCAGTTTTGCCGGGGTAATTTCACGAAGGTTTCAGTATTACTAAAGGTAAGCGTGAGCTGGGTGGCCCACTTTACGGAATTTCGGATTTTTGAGGTAGGCCAACATGTGTGCACCAAGTGTTCGTTAGGCGGACGTAACCTTTATTGCCATTCACGTGAAAATGACCATCATTCTCTCATTGCCATCATTCTCCCAGACATGCGGTTCGCTCTTTCGCACTGGGTGGCCTGCAGTAACTAGGTCCACAATTGTGTGTGCACATAGAAGAATGTGGAGTTCTGAATGCGGGAATCGTCGTAAGTCGTAAATCTTTTATTAAATGCGCCACTCTCCGGGGCCGATTTTGATGCTGTTCTCTTCTTATTCCTTGATTTGCGTGTAATTATGCGCCACCTCGCAGCCAATCTCAGTATTTTCGTTATTCGCCTTTTCTCTGAACAGCTCCTGGAATATTGCTGCTCGGTTGACTGCCTCCACACTGTCATGACTGCCGCACTGTCACTGTCGGAAGTGCGAATTATGCGAACTGCGGGAAATCAGCCAGTGTTTATCGGAATTAGCGCACGCTTCCTGTGGGGAGAGTAGGTTTTTCGAAAATCCGTGACATGCGGTCTGAGATTCGTCGATTATTAGTGCGAAAATAGGCTATGTTGGCGAGACCATGCATGCAAAAAGTGAAACCACGCCTGTGTACACGAAACTTAGTACCTTGCAGTAATATATCTTAATGAAAAACTATTAATATAGGGCAATAGTATGTCCAAACTATTTCATGTAGTATTTATTTATTTAATTAACATACCCACACAGCCATACGGCATTACAGAGAGGAGTAGTTAAACCTAGTTTTACAACAACCCTAACTATAAAAGCGTAATGTTACAAGATTTTCCTGGTTATACAATTTTAGCTAATGCATTGATGGAACAAACAGTTGTCATTGATTAATGATAGTGATCCGGGAAGGTGATTCCACTCGTCGGATGTACGAAGTAAAAGCGAATGAACGCACATTTTCGTTCTGTAGAAAGGTACGCCAACATTGTGCGAGTGATTCATCGGTGATGTCACGTACTGTTGTGGTGAAATAAATTCATCTCACAGGTGAGAATGATGAAACATTTTATGGAAAAGGTAAAGGTGAAGTTTTCTACGACCAGGTGTGAGGTACGGAAGACCGAGGCTGTGTTTCATGTTAGATATGCTTGCAGTTCTGTTATAATTCGAGAGGATGAACCGTACAGAGCTGCTTTGAGCCGTTTCCAGTGCGTTTGTTAGGTTCTGCTGGTAAGGATCCCAACTGATTCTGCGTATTCGAGTTTACTTAATATGAGTTATTTGTAGAGTACAATTTTAGAGAACAAGGCGCTTTGCGAAAGCTATGACGAAGATATTCAAGTGTTTTTCGGGCGTTGTTAACAATATGTTTAACATCAACAGTGCAGGTAAGGTTTTTAGAGATGCGAACATCGAGGTATTTATACGAGAGCACTGAATCTAAAAGCATACCAATAATGTGATAAGAGGGTAAATTATTATTCATTTTACACACGCGCATAAACTTTCAGTTGTTAGCATTGAGGTCAATTAGCCATCATTTGCGCCATGTTGAGATGGAATCGAGGTCAGATTGAAGAGATGGTATGTCATCATCACAATGTATTTCTCTGAACATTACGCAGTCGTCGGTGAATCAGTGAATATTAGATGAAATGTGGGAAGATAAATCGTTAATGTAGATAATAAAAAGAAGCGGACCAAGTACAGAACCTTGAAGAACACTGAAATGAAGCATACTTCACTGTGGTGAGGTCATTAATCGAATATAGCTGATGGCGGCTTGTAAGAAAAGCTTCCAACCAGGTTTGAATATTTGAGTCCAGGTTAAGCTTCTGTAACCTGTATAGTAGTAGCTATGGCAGATTTTATAAAGGGTATTGGCAAATTCTGTGAACATGCTGTAAGCTAGTGAGTTATGATCAAGAAGGGCTTGCAACTTGTTAGTGAAAGATGCAAGTTGGGTTTCACAAGAGCGTTACTTCGGAAACCATGTTGAGATGTCGAGTATAAAGAGCTTGACTCTAGGAAATTAGCTAGGTGATAAACCAAGATGTGTTTAAGAATTTTGCAAGAAAGGCTGGTGAGCAAAATTGGTCGGTAATTTAGAAGAAAATTGTTAGCTTATTTGTGCAGCTGAATCAACTTCCCGACATTCCATGCGGCAGGTAACCAACCCTGTTCTATTGACGGTTGTAAAATGTTCATTATTATAAGGGAGGAATAAGCACTCGTATACTTCAGAAACTCAAGGTTTATTAGGTCACAACCCGGAGCAACATATTGTCACGTAGCCGTTTAGGCCCGTAACCAGAAGGTTGGTTTTAATAGGGGGGGTTGACCTAGAAGGCACAGAAGAGTAGGTCCAGAGAGAGCACTGAGAGACAGCAGCCGACTTCAGCTTCTTCTCGAACGCCACGAGACCACTTCTTCCAGTCCGCGCACGAGACTCGATGAGCTGCCGCCTAGCGGCTGCTGTTGCACACGCTACATTACCCCCCTCTCTAAAAAAAATAAATGCGAGTTTGATGAATTCAAAAGCAGAAAGAAAAAAAAAATTAAGCAAGAAACATGCGGTAGGCGGTGCACTAATTTTCTCGCGAAAAGTACGGTTTCATGCGCACGACATGAGCAACCTCGGATTTCTGCTGACGACGAGTAGAAGAAAAGCCGTCCGGAAGCACTTCGTAAGTCACGTCGCTCAGCTGACGGAGCACTTTGTATGGGCCAAAGTACTGTTTCAGAAGTTTTTCGGATAGTCCCCGACGTCGAATCGGAGTCCAGAGCCACACTCTGTCGCCGGGTTCGAAAGTCACTACACGATGGCGGTGATCGTACCGCTGGGCGTCTCGACCTTGCTGGTTCCGGATGCGTGCCCTCGCCAGCTGTCGCGCTTGTTCTGCGCGTTGAGTGAACTCCTCGGCGCCAACTTCGAGGTCACGGCCGTCGTGGGGCAACATGGCTTCGAGCATTGTCGAAACTTCACGGCCATACAATAAGGAGAAAGGCGTCATTTGCGTTGTTTCCTGCTGCGCCGTGTTGTACGCGAACGTGACGTACGGGAGGACGTCATCCCAAGACCGATGTTCAACATCCACGTACATGGACATCATGTCGGCGAGAGTTTTGTTCAGACGTTCTGTCAAGCCATTAGTTTGTGGATGGTAGGCTGTTGACCTGCGATGGGTAGTGCCGCTTAGCTGCATGACAGATTCCAGTAGCTTGGCAGTGAAAGCAGTGCCTCGGTCCGTTATTATAACTCTCGGGGCGCCGTGCCTGAGGACTATGCGTTCGATGAAAAATTTCGCTGCTTCGATTGCCGTACCACGCTGGAGGGCCTTCGTTTCAGCGTAACGCGTAAGGTAATCTGTAGCGACAATTATCCACCTGTTGCCGGAATCAGAAATTGGAAAAGGACCCAACAAATCCATGCCAACTTGTTCGAATGGGTATCTTGGCACTTGAACAGGATGTAGTAAACCGGCCGGTTTCACAGGCGGTGTTTTTCGTCGCTGGCAATCATGGCATGTTCTCACGTAATGGCGTACTGCGGCCGCAAGGTTTGGCCAATAATAACTCTTCTTAATTCGGGCCAGAGTTCGAGCATACCCCAGGTGACCCGCGGTGGGCTCGTCATGACATGCCTGTAAGATTTCTTCGCGAAGAGACTCTGGTACGACGAGGAGATAATCTCTTCCCGTCGGAGCGAAGTTGATTTTGTATAAAACATTGTTTTGCATGCAAAACGACGAATGCGTTCTGGCGAAGAGACGGGGAATTTCTGTAGTGCGCTCTTCTAGAAAATCAATAAGTGGTGCGAGACCCGGATCATTACGTTGCTGCTGCGAAACAGTGAGCGCGTCGACGGCTGCGATAAGGGGAAAGTCTGGTTCTTCGTCTTCCCGCGCAGCCTCGACAGGTGAACGGGACAAGCAGTCAGCGTCGTTGTGCTGACGTCCAGACTTATACACGATGGTCATGTCGAACTCCTGTAGCCGTAAGCTCCATCGTGCAAGGCGTCCGGAGGGGTCTCGCAAGTTTGTTAACCAGCACAGAGAGTGGTGGTCACTCACAACCCGAAAGTGCCGGCCATAAAGATAGGGTCGAAATTTCATCACCGCCCATACAACGGCCAGACATTCTTTTTCGGTGGTTGAATAGTTTGATTCGGCACGGGACAAAGTCCGGCTTGCGTATGCGATAACTCGCTCGGCACCGTCTTGCCACTGGACGAGTACAGCGCCTAGACCCACGTTGCTGGCATCTGTGTGGACCAGAGTCTCGGCATTCGCATCGAAATGGGCAAGTACAGGTGTTGTCTGCAAGCGGTGCCGTAACTCGTCGAATGCCTTTTGCTGTTCGTCCGTCCAGGTGAAGGTGACATCATCCCGGGTGAGACGTGTCAACGGAGCGGCAATGCGTGAAAAGTTTTCAATAAATCTGCGGTAATAGGCGCAGAGGCCCAAGAAACGGCGAACTGTCTTCTTGTTACATGGAGTAGGGAATTTGGTGACGGCAGCTGTTTTAGCGGGATCGGGACGAACTCCTCGATGGCTGACGACGTGGCCCAAGAACATGAGCTCTTCATAGCCAAAGTGACACTTTCGTGGTTTTAACGTGAGGCCGGCAGATCTGATAGCCCGTAGCACAGCGGAGAGACGTTGGAGGTGTTCCTCGAACGTTGGTGAAAACACAACAACGTCGTCCAGGTAGACTAGACACATCTGCCATTTAAGACCAGATAGAACTGCGTCCATCATTCGCTGAAATGTCGCTGGAGCGGAGCACAATCCGAAAGGTAGGACTTTGAATTCATAAAGTCCATCGGGCGTGACAAACGCTGTCTTCTCGCGATCACGTTCATCGACTTCGATCTGCCAGTAACCGCTCTTGAGATCAAGCGATGAAAAGTAGCGCGCGTGGCGCAACCGGTCTAATGAGTCATCAATACGTGGCAGCGGGTAGACGTCTTTTTTTGTGACCTGATTGAGCTTACGGTAGTCCACACAGAACCTTAAACTTCCGTCTTTCTTCTTAACGAGGACAACAGGCGAAGCCCAGGGACTCCTCGATGGCTGGATGACACCGTCATTTAACATCTCGTCGACCTGTTGAGCAATGACTTCGCGTTCCCGCGGTGACACTCGGTAGGGGTTCTGCCTGACTGGTCGGGTGCGGTCGTCGGTTATTATGCGGTGCTTGGTCAAGGGCGTCTGTTTAACCGCGGAGGCGGATGAGAAGCAGTCTTGAAACTGAAAGAGTAGCCCAACGAGTCTGTCCTTCTCTGCCGGTGATAGAGCGGGATTCACATCAGGGTCGAAGTTGGGCGTTTGGCTGGCAGACGTGTTGGTCTCAAGAACAAAGCAGCCGTGGGCTGCTTCTGCGACACCTTCAAAGTAAGCTACCGTGGTGCCTTTAGCGATGCGTTGCCGTTCGTTCCCGAAGTTCGTAATCAGTACGTGAGCTAGACCATTAGTCAGATGAACTATACCGCGTGCAACACAGACTCCATGACGTAACAGAAGCTCTATGTTCTGTTCGGCAACACCGGCAGCACAGGACTGATCGTCGCACCTGACTGCGACGAGAGCAGACGAACGCGGCGGCATGAATACATCCGCGTCAACGATGCGTAAAGGTGCGTGGCGTCTTTCTGAGTCAGCGGTCATCGTTTCAGGCGTCGAAAACGTTACAGTACGGCCAGGAACATTAATAATCGCCCCATGCTCACGTAAAAAGTCCATGCCGAGTATGAGATCCTTGCAGCAGTGTGGCAGGATAACAAAAACGGCTACAAAGGCTGAATCGGCGATGGTTACTCGGGCAGTGCATCGTCCGATCGGCGTCATAAGGTGACCGCCAGCAGTACGAATTTGCGGCCCCAGCCATTCAGTTTTCACCTTAGAGAGCCGATCTGCGAAATTTTTGCTTATTATTGAGAAGTCTGCTCCGGTGTCTACCAAAGCTGTTACTGGGTGTCCGTCGACGAGAACGGAAAGGTCGGCGCTAACAACTTGATCGGCTTGAGGTTGATTGGGAGTTTCGGATTCATGTGGCGGCGGCGGCATCCTAGTCACAGCATCGGACTGAGTCGTCACGGGGGGGTCTTCGGGATATCGGTTCCGTTCGTCAGCAACCTGCCCCCCTGAGGTCGCCGCCTTCAGTTTCCCCGGTGTGGGCTTGGCGACCGGCGCCTCGGCGCATCATTAAAATCACGGCGGCTAGGTGACGAGTAGCGCGCGGGAGAAGACTGTGTACGGTTGCCTGAAGGGGTTGCACGGGTTGCGAGGTACTCCTCGATTTCTGGAGGGCGTTCGCCGACCCGGGGACGCGGGGAATCCCGAGAAAAACCCCGAAGACCGAGCTCACGGTATGGACAACGACGGTACAAGTGGCCGGGTTCTCCACAGTGGTAGCACAGCGGCCGTTGGCGAGGAGTGCGCCAGACGTCTGCCTTCCGAACCGGTGGCTGCATGACGGGGCTCTGCTGGGGCGGTGGCTGGTAGGAAGGCTGGTAGTATAGTGGCTGAGGAGCGGACGGCTGTATGACGAGGCTCTGCTGGTATGGCGGCTGGAAGGACGGTTGGTAGAACGGTGGCTGCAAAGTGGGTGGCGGCTGTGCTTCGAATCGAAGCTGTTGCGCAGGAGGCACTGCAGGCCGACGAAGAGCCGCTGCGTAGTTCATAGAACGTGGCTCCGACGGTGACTCAGGCGGGGACAATGTCTGACGTATTTCTTCCCGCACGGCTTCGGTGACAGCCACGGCAGTCGGGTTAGGCGATCCAAGGTTGAACTTGAGGAGCTCCTCGCGAACTACCTCGCGGATCAGCTCACGCAGAGAGTGATCGTCAGTGGATCCGTTCAATGTGGCCACACTGCTGAAGGGCTGACCACAGGCAGACTCCGTGCGCCGGTATCTTTGCTGCAGGGCTCGCTCAATGAGGGTAGCTTCATTGATGAAGTCCGCGACGGTTTGAGGTGGACTCCGAACCAGACCAGCGAAGAGGGGTTCTTTTACGCCCTGCATCAGGTGGCGCAACTTCGCTGATTCCGTCATGTCGGGATCAGCCCGTCGGCAAAGACGCGTCACGTCCTCAGCGAACATGGCCACGCTCTCGTTTGGTAGTTGGACACGAGCTTCTAGGAGGCGGCGTGCGCGATCACGGCGGTCATGGCTGGAAAAAGTGTCCCGCAGCTGCTGGCGAAAGGAATCCCAGCTTTGAAGACTGGCTTCCCTATTCTCATACCATGTTTTGGCGCAGTCCTCAAGGGCGAAGTACACATTGTGCAGCTTCTGAGCAGGGCTCCACTGATTGAATTGCGCCACTCGCTCGAACTGGTCGATCCAGTCGTCGACATCTTCCCCAGTAGCGCCATGGAAACTGGGGGGCGTACGAGGCTGCTGAAGCAGCAACTGGTGCTGACTTGCCTGTGCCATTACAGAAGTCTCGAACTGCTGATCAGCTGGCGTCGGTTCAGGTAGAGGGGCAAATTCCGGCGCCAGACCTCGGAGGCGACGGCTGCAGCGATGAACGGGTGTCGACACGAGCGGAAGCCGGTTGGGACTCGATGAGCGGCTGCGAGAGGCCCGAGACATGTAATTCAAGGCCTCACCTCCACCAGTGTCGCGTAGCCGTTTAGGCCCGTAACCAGAAGGTTGGTTTTAATAGGGGGGGTTGACCTAGAAGGCACAGAAGAGTAGGTCCAGAGAGAGCACTGAGAGACAGCAGCCGACTTCAGCTTCTTCTCGAACGCCACGAGACCACTTCTTCCAGTCCGCGCACGAGACTCGATGAGCTGCCGCCTAGCGGCTGCTGTTGCACACGCTACAATATATATATAGCGAGTTAATCAATTACAGAACGCTGTCAAGGTCAACTGTGACTGGATACATGGGCATATAACAGAAAGACTCGATACTTGGAAGAGCGGAATTTCTGGATATAGAAAAATTAGCAGTGAAAGCATCGTTTAAAATGCCTATAGTTCGGGGTGTGGGATGGTATTCTCAACAAGAGTTGTGATGTCGCTGTTACTAGGGTTAATAGTGCGCCAAAATTTTCGTAGGTCTTTGGACAGCATAGATGGAAGGGGCACTTGTACAAATTCCTTATTTCATTGATCTAACGTTCTTATGTATTTACGCGACGTTGGTTTGTAAGCATTCCATCGGCCGAGGTTAGAGAAATGTTTCGCGAATTTGTGCAGTCGCGTTTCCTTGTTAGACAACCGGTTGATTATTGTATTATACCGAGGAGCGTCGCTGTTACAGGTCATCTTGCGGGTTGATAGTGCCCATCTGTTAAATCTTTACCTTCGCCACAAACAAGTCCCAGTTATACTGAACGCTCCGACTGTGGAAGTCATCCAAGACGGAGTACAGTAATTCGCAGAGCTCACTGTTGATTGAGCAAAAGTCGGCCTTGTTGTAATTATAAATTGTTGTAGTTTGTACGTTTTTTGGCCGAGAAATAATAATTTCAAAAGATCAGAGAGTGTGATCACTGAGCCATGGCAAATACCTAATTTTCGAAAGAAAAGAAGGCTCCGTTGTAAGGACTGGATCAAGCCTATTGGAAACAGTATCTGTTGTTCTAGTAGCTTCTTTAATGAGTATGTAAAGAAGACAAAGAGCAGAAAACGCTGCGGCATCGCCGTCACCATCGCTTGTCTCTGGCGCCCATCTCGCTCGCGCTGAAGCTGTGCCCTGCGGCTGGTAATTCGATCCTGCTGTGCCCAAAGTACTGCCAGCGCTAGACGTTCCAACCAGCCATTAAATCCACATTTCACTTGGTGGAGGTCAATCTAAGGTTCGCTGTACCCATCTCGCCCTGGAACTTCGCAGCAGAACATTGACTACCCCAATGACGGAGCCGACTTCATTGCAGCTACCTCCGCCCGTCACCTGCACAGGTGCGCTTCGTCAACGCGACCCGGCTACCTTCAGTGGAAGCAGCGATGACGACGTCGACGATTGGCTGACCACTTACGAACGGGTCAGCCGTCACAATAACTGGGACGACAACTGTAAGCTCAACAATGTCATCTTTTACTTGAGTGACGTCGATAATCTGTGGTTTCAAAACCACGAGTCGGACTTTGCCACCTGGGCGAATTTCAAGACGAAATTTTCTGATGTCTTTGGCCGCCCCACCGTCCGAAAACTCCGCGCGGAACAGCGTCTTCGATCGCGACTACAGCTGCCCGGTGAAACGTTCACCAGTTATATTGAGGACATTGTTGATTTGTGTCGCCGCGTTGACCCGACCATGACCGAGGCCTTTAAGATACGTCATGTCCTCACAGGAACTGATGCCGGCGCTTTCAACATGCTCATCGCGAAAGGCCCCACTACGGTCAAGAAAATTTACGACCTCTGTCAAAGCTACGATGAACTCCGCAAGGAGCGTGCTTTGATTCGCCAGCCTCACACATCACTCGCTGGATTAGCCGCGGAGAGGGAGTCATCTAGCCTCTCTGAAGACATCAAGGCTTTTGTACGTCCGGAGGTCGCGCGACAACTGTCCCTAGTTAAGGAGTCGTCAACAACTGGCCTTGTTCCGGAGCTTCGCCATGCAATCCAGCAGCATGTATCTGAAATCCTTCCTAATCCTGTTCCTCAATCAGCTCTGGTCGCACCCTCAATGCCGTTACTCACGCCCACAGTTTCATCGTCCGGCGTTGCGCCACTGAGCTAAGCTCCAGCATTCGCGCCGGCTCCTCCTCAAGTATTGCGTCGCACCTATGCCGAAGTCACTTCAAGTCCACCGCCTGAGCCAGAATATGCCTATGCTTCGCCCCCCATGCGGTCCGCACCAACAGCTTTTGCTCCCCCCTTGCGTCAGACACCATCTCCATGGCGCACGGCAGACAACAGGCCTATTTCTACACGCTACTGCCGGCGCCGAATAAATATGGCCTTTGCTGCACGGCCTGCGCCACCTTATTTGGCCCCCCAGTTCCCAGTCCCATTGGGTCCTCCAACAGCACCCCCTGATTCTCCGGACTTCCTCCCTCGTCGTTCGCCATCACCACGTCGCCGCTCCATTTCGCCAATGCGCCGACGACCCGTTACCCAGCCGGAAAACTAAACGCCGCAGTTCGTGAGGCACGAACTGCGTATTCGACAGAAATTCAAAGTCCTCGTCTTAATCCCGCGAATGTTATTCCGGTCATCGTTGAAGGCGTTCATACTCTTGCGCTAGTCGACACCGGTGCCGCTGTATCAGTTATCAGCCAAAAACTCTGCCGCTCCATCCGAAAGGTGACTACGCCTCTCGAGGGACTATCGTTTCGTACCGCATCCGCTCACAGTATACAGCCGACAGCTACCTGCACTGCTCGCGTCATCATTGCTGCAGCCTTGTACATCATCGAATTCGTCGTTCTCCTCACATGTTCTCATGACGCCATTCTCGGCTGGGATTTCCTGTCCCAGCATCATGCTATCATTGACTGCGCCAGTCCTCAAATAGAGCTCATTGAATCGAGTGATGCACGGTCTGATGCCCTGCTCCACGAGCCGTGTCCTCGTTTTGCGACCAAACTCCTCGTAGCTCATGACACAACCATCCCACCCGTTAGCGCTGTTCTGGTTCCCCTCACTGCCTCTTTTACCACCGCCGCGACAGTCCTCTTTGTGCCCTCTAACGTTGTCTGCCGCCGCCGCCACTTACCGCTTCCGTTTGCCGTCCTTGACATGAACAACGGCGCTAGCACACTTCTGGTAGCCAATCTCCTTGCGTCTCCCGCTATGTTGAGCGAAGGGGAGTGCCTCGACCGCATCGAGCCCGTGGACATTCTGTTCGCCTTTGATGATTTGCCAGTCCCTGTTTGCCAAGTTGACGCCTTGACTCCAACTCGTGTGGCTTCAGATCCGCTACAGCGGGATCTTTTTGACCATTCTGTGAACAGCGCTCTAGAGCCGCGCCACCGAGAACAACTTCTTGACCTTCTACACCAATTCCGCTCCTCTTTTGACATCCCGCAATCTTCCTTGGGCCTCACGACGACTGGTACTCACCTCATGGACACTGGCGCTCACCCACCTCTCCATGAGTGGCCGTATCGGGTGCCCCCGACTGAGCGCCGTGTTATTGCCCAACAAGTCGATGACATGCTGCAACGCGGAGTAATTAGAGAATCCTGTAGCCCATGGTCGTCTCCTGTGGTCCTAGTTAAAAAGAAGGATGGCTCCATACGATTTTGTGTTGATTATCGCCGCCCCAACAAAATCACTCGTGATGTGTACCCCCTCCCACGAGTCGACGATGCCCTAGACTGTTTGCAAGGCGCAGCATTCTTTTCCTCACTCGATTTACGCTCCGGGTATTGGCAGGTGCCCATGGCAGAGGCGGATCGTCCGAAGACCGCCTTTATTACTCCAGACGAACTATACGAATTTAATGTTATGCCATTCGGACTCTGTAACGCCCCAGCCATATTTGAAAGATTGATGGACACTGTACTGCGCGGCCTGAAATGGAACATCTGTTTATGGTACCTCAATGATATCGTCGTCTTTTCAATCGACTTCCCGACCCACCTGACTCGACTTCGCCAGGTCTTCACCTGCCTAACCCGCGCTGGTCTTCAACTCAACCTCAAAAAGTGCTGCTTTGGTGCCCGCCAGCTCACAATACTCGGACATGTGTGTAAAGATGGAGTTCTGCCTGATCCTGAGAAGCTGCGCGCCGTCGATGACTTTTCGAAACCGACCACTTCAAAACAACGGCGAAGCTTCGTGGGCCTCTGCTCGTACTTTCGTCGTTTTGTTCGGAATTTCGCAACCATCATAGCTCCACTTACACTGCTCTTGAAAGACACCCCTAACCTCTCCTCTTGGTCGCCAGCCTGCGATGATGCATTCGCGACACTGCGCAATGTTCTGACGTCACCACCAATCCTTCGCCATTACGACCCTACTGCACCTACAGAACTTCACACTGATGCCAGTGGTGTCGGCCTCGGCGCCGTCCTCGCCCAGCGCAAGCCTGGCTTCTCCGAATACGTTGTCGCCTACGCAAGCCGTGCTCTCACCAAAGCCGAGTCCAACTACTCCGTTACCGAAAAGGAGTGCTTAGCAATCGTGTGGGCTGTAACGAAGTTCCGCCCTTACTTATACGGCCACTCCTTCGAGGTAGTTAGAGATCATCACGCTCTCTGCTGGCTCACATCTCTCAAAGATCTGTCTGGCCGTCTCGGGCGCTGGGCTCTCAGGCTTCAGGAATACGACATCCGTGTAGTGTACCGCTCTGGCCGCAAGCACTCTGACGCCGACGCTCTGTCTCGGTCACCGGTGCTCTCGCCTAACTCATCGTCCCCTCCTCAAGCATTCTTGTCAGCACTCACCATTGAGGATATGCCTTTCGAGCAACGACAAGATCCTAGGGTTTCTAACCTGCTAGATATCCTTGGGACTACTTCCGCGGCTACGCATCCTCGGGCGCTCCGCCGACAGGCCTCCTATTTCGCCATTCGGGACGGCCTTCTCTACCGCAGGAACTACAACTCAGACGGCAGAACGTGGTTTCTTGTCATTCGGCGCCACCTCCGTTTCGAGGTTTGTGCCCACCATCACATTGACCCGCAAAGCGCTCATGCCGGCGTCCTCAAAACCTATGATCGAATTCGTCAGAGGTACTACTGGCGGGGAATGTACAATTTCGTACGTCGCTACATTCGCTCTTCTACCGCCTGTCAACAACGCAAGATTTCTCGCCACCCTGCTGGCCCTCTCCAGCCTTTACCGTGTCCAGCTCGCCCGTTTGATCGCGTGGGAATTGACCTTTATGATCCGCTACCATGCAGTGCCGCTGGTAATCGATGGGTCATCGTCACCGTCGACCACCTGACTCGTTACGCCGGGACTGCTGCACTTCCCGCGGTGACAGCCCGAGAGGTAGCCCATTTTCTTCTGCACCATTTCATTCTTCGACACGGCGCCCCTCGCGAGCTACTAGTGATAGAGGTTGTGTCTTTATTTCCGAAGTAGTCCAAGAGCTCCTGTCGTCTTGTAAATCGATACATCGGGCTACAACTGCGTACCACCCACAAACAAACGACCTCACGGAGCGCTTCAACCGTACGCTTGGGGACATGCTCGCAATGTATGTTACATCTGAATCGGGAAGCTCTAACTGGGGCCAGGTACTGCGATTCGTAACGTTCGCGTACAACACTGCCACCCAAGCAACAACTGGGTTTTTACCCTTCTTTCTCTTATATGGCCGTGAGCCATCTTGTACTCTGGACACAATTTTGCCATACCATCCAGATGCCTCTGAGTACAGTTTTGTCAGATATTGCACAGAGGGCCGAGGAATGCCGTCAGCTAGCTCGCACGTTTACCTCCAACACTCAAGGCTATCGCAAAGATCAGCATGATACCGATACCCCTGCTCCCACGTTCCTGGCCGACAGCTTCGTTTGGCTATGCGTTCCTGCCACCAACAAAATAGACGCCAAATACCACGGACCTTATCGCGTCTTGGAACGCACATCCCCTGTGAACTACGTCATCGAGCCAGTCACCCCTTCTTCCGACCACCACCGTCGCGGCCGCGAGGTTGTCCACGTTAGCCGCCTCAAGCCATATTACAACCCTTTGGTCGTCTCTTCTCCCTGAGTCGCCAGGATGGCGACTTCTTCACGCGGGGGAAATGTAAAGAAGACAAAGAACAGAAAACGCTGCGGCATCGCCATCACCATCGCTTGCCTCTGGCGGCCATCTCGCTCACGCTGAAGCTGTGCCCTGCGGCTGGTAATTCGATCCTGCTGTGCCCAAAGTACTGCCAGCGCTAGACGTTCCAACCAACCATTAAATACACATTTCAAGTATGAAAATGAGAAGATAGAGCTTAAGTCGAGGAAGTTTTGTGGTATTGTAGAGCAGTGAATAACGGTAACGGGGTCAGTGTCATATGTAATGTTAGGAATGTTGATGTCACCGAGAAGAGACATAGGAAATGAAGGGTAACAAGTTACGACTTGGTTAATCGCATTGAGTAGTTCATTGATGAAGTTAGAAGACTCGGATGGTGGACGATAACAAATGGTAGTAAAACTATGTCACAACGAGAAACCCTTAGTGCGGCACAGTAATATGGCGTAACTAGAAACAATTTAGTAATGCGCGTAGAATGTTATAGCGAGCAAAATTAGGCATACGGAAATTAGGAAAAAGGAAATTACTGATAAGAAAAATGATGAAAAGAAATAAAGTGATAAGAAATTAGCGGCAAAAAGTGGAACAAACACTAGCGATATTTGGTTATGACGAAATTAGTGATAACATGTTTTTAATAAAGGATATAATAAAATTAGTGATAGTGGAAATGGGGATAACCATGCTGTCATTTCTCCAGTGCAGGTTACTGCAGTGATGTCATAGTTTTTGTTTATGTTTAACCAACATCATTTTCACTTCGAGTTATAGATCAATTCACTCTCACCTTACCAAAAGATGTGCTAGCCGTCCTCGTTAGGTCAGTCGGTAGTGCGACTGCCCCGGAAAAGCGGTGGGGCCGGGTTCAATCCCCCGGCAGGACAGGACGAATTTTTCTTTAACTACGAAGTTTCTGAGGAAGCCGTATGACTTCGCTTGGGTGGACGTCACTGAGTAATTATCCCTTATTAGAAAACTACTCCACCTTGGAAGATTCCCTTAAATGTTTGACCACTGTTGGATGAATATATTATTCTACGTCAATGGCCATGTGGAATAGTTATATGCTCGCTACTGCTATGTCGGTGACCTCTGCCGTAATTCTCAAACGTCTGCCATAAATGGAGCCAGTAATCCTTTGATTCGAGTGGCCGCGGCATACACTACTCGGCCGTTAATATAGTTTATTTACTCTTGTCTTTATTTTAGCCACAAGACGGCTAACCTCTGTTTGGTTATTTCTGTCAATTCAAAGTATCCTCCACGGTCCTTTAACTCCACGGCGTCGGCTCAATTTGATCCATTCATTTGGTTCGTAGAACGGAGCCCTTTAAAGGACATTATCTAGTGGTCACCCATTTCGTCCTTCTCTCGACACAAAGCTCATAGCATATTTATCTCATTGTACCTGATTGATTATGCATAACCCTCAGTACTCCTGTCTTACTCTCTAACAAGAATGTGGTGTCCGTACGCTTATCTCAGATGTTTTATTTAGGAACGTTTTCATTCAACGACCTATACATTTCTATTGCTGATTTGGTCTAAATCTCTTTTTTCCACTGAGCCCTCGGTGTTTCTTTAACATGTTTCTATACTAATAATTCTGGCTGGTAGCCCTACTGCTGTACATATATTTGCATATCACTTTAATTGTCTGCTTCCTCTATTTTATGCCAATATTCTTCATTTAGAGGTAGGTTAAGACTTTCCGACCCCACCGCGTTTCCCCGCTTTTTTAATCGCTGTTTAGATTTTATCTTGCTGCTAGCCTCTATGCCTCTAATCAACGCCATTCCGGGTCCCCTTTTACCTGCTAGTTTGGTGTGTTTCCGTCAGCTCCCAACACTGCCTGATTTCCAAAGGCGCTCATGATTTCAAAGGAATCATCACCCCTTTCCAAATCCCTTGTACTACTCCATACCTGTTGTAATTCTGCAGTGCTCTTTTTTGATGAGCGCTGCATACCTGCTATTTTTAGCCGTTGCATATTTTGCATGCTCATAAAATCAGCTCCTTTGATTTATTTTCATACTACGGGCCAAAGATGGCCCAAGCATACATGGTACGAACATTTAGCCGTACATCAAAGTATTTGTACTTATCCAGCACATCCATCTTGTCCTGCTCTATCACATAGGCTCACTGTGCTCCTTGTCATCAAAGCCCAAGACTGTCCTAGCTTGTCCCATTTCAGGCCCAATCTTCCTCCCTATTCCCGGATAGCCAGCAACCCATGCATATAGTTATTTGAAATGCCCTAAAGGCCCAATAGGGCATTACGTAAGGGGGGATGTGGAAGAAAGGGTAGAACAAAAACAGGATAACAGATGATGTTATAGTGGTATGTGAGGGAAGTATATAACTAGTCACAGTGATCTTTATACAAAACTAGGAAAAAATAGTCGGGCCAGCAACATTTCATCATAAGAGAACTGTAAAAAGATAAGTGCAGCGATTTCAGGAAAAGGGAAAAACATGCATATTGCGCATGACAGACACTACAAAGCTGACCATGAATACAGAAAATAAAACCAGAAAAAAGATAATAAATGAAACATTAAAGATCTCTCCGACTCAGAAACACAGATGACACCGAAAGAATCAAGGAAAGAAAACTCTTAAACAGGGAACGACAAAACCGCGCAAATTGACTACGATGCGTCTGAAGAAGCTAGCAATGCTGCTTGAAACTCTGATAAATCAGTCAAAACAGCGATATTTGACGCCAAGTCGTTCCATTCATTTATTGCTAAAGAGAGTGGTGAATATTGGTATTTTTTTTTTTGTTCGTGCGAGCAGTGGGAGGATTTTGTTCGCATGATCAAGCCGGGATGAGACGTGAGGAGCAGGAAGTAGATGGGAGCGAGCCAATTCCGAGTTGCTATAGTATAATGTGTAAAGAAATGATAATCTCGCAACCTTCCTTCTGAAAGCGAGCGATGGTAGGTTTAAAACTTCTTTATTGATGATACGCTCTGAAATGTTGAGTAGGATGATGTAATGAATCTTGCTTCTTTATTCTAGTCGGATTCAAGAAGATTGGAAAGGGAGTCCTGATGAGGATGCCATATGACGGAAGCATATTCTATGGCCTTATCAGTGCAGTGTAAGCTTGATGTCTTGTGTTGGAATTGGCAAGGTGTAAACGGCGTCTTAGCATGCCAAGTTTTCTAAAAGTTTTCCCGGTGATGAGGTCTATATTCTCCATTGCCTGCCGTTAGTACTATATCATCCGAGTACATTAGCCTAGTAATGAGTGTTGGACTCATTCTCGTCTATTGAATAAGGAAAGGTTCAAGGATATTCCGCTCATCTCTAGTTTAGTGTCTAATCCTTGACTGGATGAATAATAAAGGTGAAAAAGGACAGTTTGCTACTGTGAGAACTTTTTAAAAATTTTCTAAGATCCTGTTTACCTATATAAACATCTTGTTAAAGATTCGTAACACAGTGGCCTCTTTCACTCCATCTTGTACTCGGCAGCGAAACGAGTGCTCTACCGCTGCACTCAGCTCTATTGCTTAGTTCTTTAAGCGGGCGTGAGATGGTACCGCTGCTGCTTTGTTGTTTTATATGTCTTGATTTTGTTTTGGGTGACTGTCGCAGGCAATATTTATTTAATGATTAAATATCGTAGCATTATTCAAGCACACCGCCCATACCTAGAGTAAATGTTCAGGCTGAAAAAATGTTTTTGAAATAGTGGATGAGGAAGTTTTCACTTCTAATTGAGACTAAGAACAGATGTTTTAATATCCGGAAACGTCTGTTAAATTACAAGCCTGATAATAAAGATTAGTGACGTAATCATGCTTTTTGAATCAATAGGAATGACAAACATGCGGCATAATTTTTAGGTTTCTGCCCCCGATGGTACCGAGTTGCGCAAGCCACAGTTCGTACCTTTCGCGCAATGCTTCAATGAAAACAGCCTCCGAATCACATATTTCTGTGATGGTTCTTTGGATAGGGCACTCGGCAATAGAAGCCAGGGACGCGGGATTGAATGCCGGCCTCGCCGGCTGCTTTTCTATGCATGGTAAAAAGAAAGGCGCTCGTACTGAATCATGACAGTCAAGTTTAAAGAACCCCAGGTTGTCGAAAATTTGCACCGTCTTTCATTACGTCTCGCGTAGCCTGATTCGGTTTCTCATAGCCTGAGTCGCCTGGGACATTAAACATTGCATAACAAACCAAACTTAATAGTAGTGGCGGCTTTTTCACTAGTGATTAAGTTGGTTTTCTCGTTGATTTCTCGCAGCGCAGCAAAATAATCTAAAATGTGTCCTTGGTGTACCTGCAACTTTCTAGCGGCCACCACAGCGGCCAGCATTTTCTCTCTCGCCAACAGATCATGGCATTCTTCATGAAACGCAAGAAAAGGTCCGAATTTCTGCATAACTCCACAACACAGACCTATTACGCAAACTCTGAGTTTCGCATGACGATTTCGCACTAAGCAGCACCACAGGATGCGTGAGTATGCGAGGACGTAGCATATCGCACGTATGCAGTAATAAAACTTACGCTCATTTCGTACTCTTAAGTATGGACCCTCTTTCTTTCGCTTCGCTACCGCCTTCCACCTGTCCCCTAAAGCGCGATAATGAGGCAGTTGGTGGAAATATATTACTTCAAAATTATATTTCGTTCTTGCTTTTCGTGCAACCCGTTTTTCGCCTTAGTTTTCCATTTGTGGCCTTGAAAAGTAACCGTTTTCTTCACACCCTCAGCCATTCCTCACTCACTCATTTGCTTTAGATGTTAATGCCGTAGTGAGATAGCTTTTGCCCTTTCGTTTACTGTAATCGAAATTCATTTTCTTTTCTCTCTTTTGCGGTGAACAGACATTCACCGCCGTGTGCCTTTAGTGTGAAATATCTCCTCGAGTCTATTGCGGTTCCCCTGCTCTACATTATTGCCAAAGACTACACCCGCGAGTCCAGGAGAGCTATCTATGCCTTAAACGCCGTTATAGCGAACTTTTATTCTGCTTTATATACCACCTCCTATGCTGTATGTGTCATGACTGTGACCATAAGAAATTTAATTTCTCCTTCGGAAGCCAGCATTGTTGTTGCAATCGTTAAGAATCTCTGCAGCAGGTTACACAAGTGCCTAGCGATTTGTTATGCATTCGGGCCAATTACAGGAAATGATGTAGAAACGGACGCGCGAGGGAAGTCCTCAAGGAGCGCTGTTTGTAATGAATGGATAGTGGATAGTGTTGAGGTAAAGGCGGAAAGATTAAATCTCTCTCGGCTGACCTAAAATGTCTGCTTTGGTTCGTTCTTGAAATTTCTGGTGCACGCACTTGCCGAAGTGCTTTGCACCAACCGGGGCGCCAAACGTGCTCATCACATCAGTTTCTAAATTGCGGTGAATTGCTAGCGCTCTGCGGCATAATACGCTATCTTTTCTTTTACGTGGAGGTATGACAAGCTGCTTCGCTTTATTAGTTGGAATTGTTGAAAACATCAAATCAAATCGTTCTCTCATTGAGTGCGAAATCACGGTGAACTGAGCATGACAGGCGAACTGCAAGTGCGCTTGCACTTCGCCTTTCATTAGAACCCGTAACAGATATTAAGCTGTTAAGAACAGATGCTACACTTTAATCTTAACGCGCCCAGAAGACACAGAAGCTGGAAGAAACTCTGCGAAAGGATGTTAACGCATCTCCTTCTGCTGCCCTGACTTCTACGCAGAGCCATCTGGACAGAATGTTTGAGGAGTTCCAACGTACCACACATAGAGAGGATAGTAGGCGCCGTAAATCTGTGCCACCTTCATGAGTACTATGGCTCATGGGAATCAATTAAACTGCAGAAGCTTCAGTCAGAATGGTCCTACCCTTCGAACATTTGTGCCTCAGCGCCGTCCTCTTTTCATACTCCTTCAAGAAGGGCGCGGACCTTGTTACATATCTGATTATTGTACTTACTAGACACCTACAGTCCATAAAAACGCCCGTTCATACATCGCGCGGTGGCCGTCTTAATCTTAACGGTTCTCCCTCCACTCAGCTCTCGCTAAAATCCCTTTGCGCTCCCACTCGGGAGATCGTTGCAGTAAGAATCTTCCCCCTGGTCAAAAATCTTTCGTCGTGGCATCGGCCTGTTTCCGGCCAGGTAACGTCATGGCAGAACCCTGTATCTGGCTCCCTGACCTTACAAATTCCGCACACTCCAATCCTGTTCTTATCGGCGGAGATTTCAATGCACATCACGCAGCCTGGAGCTCATTTCAGCCTAATCAAAGTGGTAAACACCTATATGACACGAGTATAGAACCTATATGACGCCCTCGATCAAACTCCATACCCTATGCAACGAAGCTAACACGGCGACCCGTATCGGTCTCCATCCCTCTCAAGCGGACACAACACTGGACCTTACATTCTCATCACCGCGCCTTCTTCGGCGCTGGAAAGTACTTTCTAATTTGTGGGGCAGTGATCACTTGCCCATCTTGCTCACTCTCAATCGCAAATGTCTTCGCGTTTGGACATCACGTTCTTGTTTCAACTAGGAGACATTTCGGGCAAATACTACGACCCCATTCTCGGATATGGACTCAATCCCGTCTGTACTTAGAGATATCCGCACTAAAGCTCTCGAATATGTCCCCTGTGACGACTCCACAGTTGGCATTGATGCTCACCTGAATAAACTTTGCCGTCGTGCTTATAAACTCACGCAGCGTTTTTGGACTCGCGGAAAACGTCACAAAGATCTCGTACTTCTTCGACGGCAATTCAAGTTTATCCGAGCATACCAAATTCACATGCAAAGTGAGGCTTGGAACTCTACATGCGACCATCTTGGACAAGTACCAGGCCTATCACAACCTTGGCGCATCTTTCGTGGCCTAAATGGCAAGGCACGTGGGGCCCTACCTCTCGCTGAGCTCTTTCTCATCGGCAACCCAGCTGATGTTGAAGATGAAGTTACAGGCTTCTTTTATTGCGAAAGCAATACTACTCTAGGTTTCGAGCCTACAGCGTAGCGGGGCCAGTAGACACGTCTTACCCAAGCGACGCTGTGACGTTACACCCCACGTGACAAAAGAGAGAGCTGGGCTACCAACTCAAGCAGTCGGCAGGAGCTGCCAACTTGGCTATCTCGTTTCACATAGGATGGCTATGTCAGAATCAGCCTGGTAGGACCCTGGCATGCACGTTACCTCTTCATACGGTACGTTCATACGGCTTGGTTAAAGCGGGACTTGATAGGAAAAAGAAAAAGAGAAGGAGAAGAATGATCCGTCGCCCGCAGCTAATGCTTTCGCTCAATATTTGATTCAGCAGCGTTGAACCCTTGTAATTTATTCCCACACATCCACCTAAAGCCTTCACCAGCACTTTTTTCACGATCAGAAACCCTGATTCAGACTTGGATCGCCCATCCTCTAAGGGAGAACTCCAAGTAGCGCTCTGACGAGGTGGAGCTCGCGCCACACCAGGGCGACAGAGTCATTTGGCAGGAGCTTCGTAATATTGACTGTGCAGCCCAGGATGCTCTTCTACGCATCATTAATTCTTCCTAGGAGACCGGACTGGTACCGGATGATCTCAAGCTTTCTCTTTTTCTTCGCATTCGTAAATCTGGCAAAAACCCTCGCCGTCTTAGTAATACGCATCCAATTCCCTTGATTTCACCTCTCTGTGAACTAATCGAGTCCTTGCTGCATACCCGAATTAGTCACTACATTGAATACGTCAGTCTTGGATTTCATCCAGCCCAAGCTGGCTTGCGCCCTATCCTCGGGACTCATCACTGCCTTTGGCTTTTGTGAAGAGTTTATAATAGAGCTCATCGCAAAGCCCTACCTATCTCCTGGCCGTCAATATACACAAAGCCTTTGCAATGTTCGTCATGAGGTCATCCTGGAGGAACTCATCAAACACTACTTGTGCCCAAATCTGGATACGCAATGTTTTGCCATCTAGACCGATTCAGCTACATGGCAAAGCTCCGGGATGGGTGCCCAAAACCTATTACTTGGATAAAGTGTACCTTCGGACCCATATTGTTCAACTTGGCCATGACACGCGTCGCCGAGAATCTGGAACACGTCACTAGCGCAAGATTCGCTATATATGCCCATGACAATATGACTGTCTGGACTGAGGCAGCGGATTATGTAGATAAATATTCTATGCAGACAGAACTTCAGGCGGCCCTTCTGGGTCTTGAAGATACACTAACCGAAATTGGCCTCGAACTCGGTCTACATAAAACAGAACTGATTATATCAGTAGAGAATACAAAACCAACCCTAGTATGCAGATACATCTTCCCCCCCCCCCCCCCTATCGGAGGCAACACAATCACTTCCTCAAATGAGAAAATCCACATTCTTGGCCTGCCCATCTCAAGCTGCAACAGTCCCCAGAAATGGGTTCATCAGCTACAGCGCCTTTAGCCACCATGATACACGCTATTAGGTGCCTGTCCAACCGGCACGACAATGCGCGGCAACATGCCTGCCGTGCGATGGCCCGAGCAGCGGCGGTCGGAAAAGGCCTCTATGGCACACACCTCCTCCAACTGTCGATGACCTATTTCGCTAAGGTCGAACGCCTTCATCGTGCAACACTACGCGCTATTACCGGTCTACCTAAGCACACTCCTATAGCTGAACATGAGAATTTGGCCGCTCACCCGCCACTCGCAACGATCGTTTCGGAGTCACAGACGCGTCATCGAATACATCTAGAGAACACTCTCCAAGGGCGTCGCCTGCTGGCCTGGGATGAGCAGCGCAACGACAAAACACCAGCCCTGTATGCATCCCTTCCCCCTTGGGAGATGCCAGTGGTCACACGCCTCCATCGCCGACTTATAAACCGCGATTTCTTCATTCCTCGAGAGCTCCTCGCTGCTCCTCGTGGTCCGACCAGACCCACCTTTTACACCAAAAACTCATCTCACCCGAAGTAAAGAAGACTTCTTGAATACGGTCATCGCCCATGCGGCTTACACGCCACGTATTATGGCCCGCTGGCTTCAGTATAAAGAGGAAATAATTATGTGCACCCACTGTATGACTGTGACGCGCGGCGGCATATCTCAGCTACTCTTGGATTGCCCTGGTTTGTCTACTGAATGCTTTGAGATCGAACCCTACCGCATGAACTACCATTCCCTTCTAGGAACTGACGATAACACACAAATGATATTTGCCAAGTTGGCTCCCTTACTGGCTTTGGCAGAGCAACATGATTTGAGTGACGACTTGTCCAAACAATACAGATTCTGCCTATTCCCCCTTACCCCCATTCATGGCCATGAGCCTCTCTATTCAATAAAGGGCGTTCAATTCAAATCAATCGCCTTTCACGTCGAATGCGGCCTCGGTTCGCACATTGTGGTAATCAACCAAAATGTACGAAACGCCATTCAACATATTGTTTCGAAGAAGATCGGCAGTGGCGCGAGAGGAGCCCTCCCGCTAGGCCAGCCATTAAATCATCCTTCACCCTGTCGCCATGTTGTGCTGTCTTCTCGCTTTTCACTACGTACGACTTTGGGTGCGGGGCCAAGTCATCCCCTTCCTCGCTTTAGAACATCGAAGCCATCCGTATGCCGGGACCATCGACCTAGAGCCCTGGGATAACGCCGAGCAGCTTACCCCAGCCATCCCTGCCCAAACCCGATCAACGACCGGCGCCCAGCCCCCAGCCCGGATCTGAAGACTAGGCGCACACATGAACTGACTAGAGACCAGAGAAGAGCAAAGACCTAACGGAGCCAAAAAACCGAAAGACAAGAACACGCAACCCCGCCCAGCGCAGCAGCCCGACGCTACATCGAGCCATTAGTCCTATGGATGCTTCGGAGGCGTAAGGCTGAAGAGCTCCATTCGAGGCGGATCACCCAAGCATCATCGTGGTCATCATTATCGTGGTGGTAAGCGCATCATTCTCTTCTATATTTTCTTGAACATATACACCATCACGTCACCATCGACTTAGCGAACCGATCGGTACGATCGCTCGGTGGCCCCGGTAAGTTTTGCGAAGAAGATTGGCAGTGGCGGGAGAGGAGCCCTTGCGCTAAGCCAGCCATTAAATCAACCCTATAGCCATGATGTGCTGTCTTCTCGCTTGTCACCACCTAACAATATGCACTAAGTCCGGCTTTAATTAAGGCGTACAAACATTCGCACTTTTATGGCTTCGGAATAGTATATCTGACTCGGGATCAAAAAGTGCCCGTGGGTGTGATTCCTGTTGCAAAACAATGCATGCGCATGGAAGCTACTGCCGAGTAGGCTATTACATGAAATGAGATCCTGTTGTTGCGATCGAGTCGCTGACAAATACGCGCACTGTTGGGGCGAGTGTCAAACGTAAGTACAATGGCAAATACTGGTGCTGATTTGTGCAGGCGGTCAAACGACACACACACTTCAGCCTAGTTTTCATGGCTGCTGGCAGTCTAATGAAAATGAGTCTCTCTGCATGGATACATCAGCATATGTGTCGAATATTCTGGTAAAGCAGTTACCTCAGGCTTCTTTAGAGAGCGTAAGTTTGAGAACGCGGAGGTTATACGTCTTGTATGCTTACAGTGATGGCCTTTGAGTTTAAGCAATGTGCCTACAGCTTTCAAAAGATATGGACCTACTGTTTCATCTCTTTTATGGTGAATCGTCGCTCAGCAAGCCCACTTTGGGCGGCTGTTCTTGTTCTGTTTTAACGGGAAACATAAACATGGTTCGTACCGGGAAATCAATTTTAATGCTAGCTCACACGAGAACAATGTGCTATCAGTACTTTGGAGCCCCTTTATTTGCTTCCCCATGTCGTTATGTCTTCGCCCGTAGCCAATTGTTTTTTTTTTTTTTTTTGTGAATGCTGCTGTATTCGACCGGTTTTGAATTTACGGGGGAAAAAAACCGGTCACTGGCCTAGCTCGGCTATGCCAGGATATATGTAGCGAGATGTACGTTTCCTTGGCTGGGGCTGTTGTAGTACTTGTAATTTTAATAATGAGAGACATTAGGTGTACACATAACCCATTTTGCTTTGCAGCGACGAAGCCGTTCCTCTCTCTGTTTAGGCTTTTTCGCTGCTCTCTTCACCTTACAACTCTCATTCTCTCAAAATAACGGCTTGAGAGGCTAGTTGGTGCATCATCGTATTCAGATATGTGGCGCAAACAAAGACAAACACAGGAGAAGATCCACAACACACGCGCACACTACCAACTGTAAGAAGAACCGGAAAACACTTCCTCTTCTACACTCAGGCACGTCTCAACTTCTTCTTCTTCTCATCTCCCTCTTCTTTGCCAAGGGGAAAATGTCACACTCTTCCTCGCACACCATAGCCTTGTCCAACCATGGCGGTGACCAATCTCTTCTTTCTTTTCTTCTATTCTTTCTCTTCTTTACCAAGGAGATAGGGACACTTTCTTCCTCTCAGCCCAAAAAACATCGACCAAACATGACAGTCACAAATTCTATACTGTCTTGTAAATCCACACCACTGCATTGCCCAGTAACTCCTACCACACTGGACAGGTAAATATCACCACATAGTCACAAATCATACACTAAAAACACCACCACAAAAATACAGCAAATACAGTAGGACTTATCCATCTACACACAATAACTTAAGTAGTCCCTATCTATTGAGAAACTATATCTTGCCAACATCTAAGAAGCCACGAGGCCCACGTACTTGAGGGGGAAAAAATTCTGCAAACTCCCATGGCCCCAAAAACGTAAGATGAGTCTAAGAATAACAACTTTAGGCCAAGAATAACAGCTTGAGGCCCGATAATAATCTCGTTCTTTGCATAACTCAAGAGAATTGCTCAATAAAATTAAATTCTTTTCTACGTAAACTCAACGAAGCTTCACTAATGCATCTTTCATTCTTCTTCTGTATCCAATACGCCTCTAAAATTTCGCGTGCCATCTTATCCCGACTCTTGCCTAATATGTTTAACCTACTAAACAACGGCTCACGCTTGCACTTTTGGCAGTGCAAGGCTAAATTTGACCCTTTGCCATTTTCTATGGACTTCTCATGTTCCCTCATTCTATCATTAATACATCTTCCTGTTTGCCCAATATATAGATTGCCGCACGTCAGAGGAACCTCATAAATCACCCCCACCCGACATCCAATAAAACTCTTAACATGCTTCTTATCGCATTGCCCTTTGTTTTTTCTCCCTATTATTGCACATAACCCACCCAGTTTATTGGGGGCAGAAAACACAACTGGCACCTCAAACCTACTAGCCACCTTTTTCAGGCCGTGTGCAACTCTATGTCTATAAGGGATCACTTGTGGTCGTTTATTCCTCAACATATCTGGCGATCTTTTTTTCCCTTTCATTTTTTGAAGCAAAGACTCTGCCACCCCACATATAATCATACCCGGGAAACCAGCCGCATCAAGTCTTTGTAATTGATTATTAAAGCTTTCCTCTGCCATATGTACACATGATTTTAACAAGGCCGACTCCAAACAAAGGGAAGCTATCCCTCTTTTTATAGTCTTTGAATGGGCTGATCCATATGGAAGTAGCTCTTTCTTAGCCCTGGGAAAATATTTCCAACACACTTCTCCATTACAAATTTTTATATTTAAATCAAGAAACTGCAATTTGTTGTCCACCGGTAGCTCATGAGTAAACGTAAGCCCTTTTCCTTGTATCTTAAAAATAGAAAGCACACTTTCCACACTTTGACTCACTGCAGCGCCCTTATCCACAATGACTAAGAAATCGTCAACATATCTAAATATTTTAAAACCTGATCCATTAAGGGCTGTATCGAGTTTTACCTTAAGTCCACTGTTGTATCGTTTGGGTTTGATTTGTATGTGCAGAGAAGGGGCATTTGTATAGGGTCATGTGTTGCCCCAGTTCTATGTAACATCTTTTTATCCTGTGTTGACAGAGCAATTTATACAGCCCTTAATGGATCAGGTTTTAAAATATTTAGATATGTTGACGATTTCTTAGTCATTGTGGATAAGGGCGCTGCAGTGAGTCAAAGTGTGGAAAGTGTGCTTTCTATTTTTAAGATACAAGGAAAAGGGCTTACGTTTACTCATGAGCTACCGGTGGACAACAAATTGCAGTTTCTTGATTTAAATATAAAAATTTGTAATGGCGAAGTGTGTTGGAAATATTTTCCCAGGGCTAAAAAAGAGCTAATTCCATATGGATCAGCCCATTCAAAGACTATGAAAAGAGGGATAGCTTCCCTTTGTTTGGAGTCGGCCTTGTTAAAATCATGTGTACATATGGCAGAGGAAAGCTTTAATAATCAATTACAAAGACTTGATGCGGCTGGTTTCCCGGGTATGATTATATGTGGGGTGGCAGAGTCTTTGCTTCAAAAAATGAAAGGGAAAAAAAGATCGCCAGATATGTTGAGCAATAAACGACCACAAGTGATCCCTTATATACATAGAGTTGCACACGGCCTGAAAAAGGTGGCTAGTAGGTTTGAGGTGCCAGTTGTGTTTTCTGCCCCTAATAAACTGGGTGGGTTATGTGCAATAATAGGGAGAAAAAACAAAGGTCAATGCGATAAGAAGCATGTTAAGAGTTTTATTGGATGTCGGGTGGGGGTGATTTATGAGGTTCCTGTGACGTGCGGTAATCTATATATTGGGCAAACAGGAAGATGTATTAATGATAGAATGAGGGAACATGAGAAGTCCATAGAAAATGGCAACGGGTCAAATTTAGCCTTGCACTGCCAAAAGTGCAAGTGTGAGCCGTTGTTTAGTAGGTTAAACATATTAGGCAAGAGTCGGGATAAGATGGCACGCGAAATTTTAGAGGCGTATTGGATACAGAAGAAGAATGAAAGATGCATTAGTGAAGCTTCGTTGAGTTTACGTAGAAAAGAATTTAATTTTATTGAGCAATTCTCTTGAGTTATGCAAAGAACGAGATTATTATCGGGCCTCAAGCTGTTATTCTTGGCCTAAAGTTGTTATTCTTGGACTCATCTTACGTTTTTGGGGCCATGGGAGTTTGCAGAATTTTTTCCCCCTTAAGTACATGGGCCTCGTGGCTTCTTAGATGTTGGCAAGATATAGTTCCTCAATAGATAGGGACTACTTAAGTTATGGTGTGTAGATGGACAAGTCCTACTGTATTTGCTGTATTTTTGTGGTGGTGTTTTTAGTGTATGATTTGTGACTATGTGGTGATATTTACCTGTTCAGTGTGGTAGGAGTTACAGGGCAATGCAGTGGTGTGGATTTACAAGACAGTATAGAATTTGTGACTGTCATGTTTGGTCGATGTTTTTTGGGCTGAGAGGAAGAAAGTGTCACTATCCCCTTGGTAAAGAAGAGAAAGAATAGAAGAAAAGAAAGAAGAGATTGGTCACCGCCGTGGTTGGACAAGGCTATGGTGTGCGAGGAAGAGTGTGACATTTTCCCCTTGGCAAAGAAGAGGGAGATGAGAAGAAGAAGAAGTTGAGACGTGCCTGAGTGTAGAAGAGGAAGTGTTTTCCGGTTCTTCTTACAGTTGGTAGTGTGCGCGTGTGTTGTGGATCTTCTCCTGTGTTTGTCTTTGTTTGCGCCACATATCTCATTCTCTCGTTGCTGTGAAGCCAAGCACCAGGCTACAACCTCAAGATCAGAACAGTTAATCTTCGCTTGTCTATACTGCCGTTTAGCAGCGGCTGTACTCTCCTTCTCTGCATTCATGTCCAACGCTGTGATACAGGCGCCTATTCATCTCCACGTTTTATACGCAATGCTGCGCATGCGATGCTCGGTTCGGGTGATTGAGCGGCGTGCGGTGTGATGGCAACGAAACGCGCAGTGCATATGTGGGGTCCCCCTGGTTACCGTGGCATCGGCGCATGCGTACAACTGCTCATTCTCCTGAGGTCTCGCGGAATGGCAAGGGCCGTTCCTTAGTCTCCGTCCTCCATGCGCTGCTTTGACCATGAAGGTAAGAAAACTATCGAGACAGTGTGACGTCACGAAGCCAACATTCGCAAGCCAAGCGCCGAGGAAGCCGTTCCCAGCCACGCTTTTTCACTCCTCAGCCTGTCCCTATGTTTTGATGTCGGTATGTTTCAATGCGCGCGTCAGCCTTGGTGCTGCGCGCGCGGCAAATCCCACGCAGCACCCATTTGCGCATGCGCGATGCGCAACTGTAGTAGATATCACCGCACGCTATCACGTGGTCTAATCACCTGGAAACCGACTCTCTCCCTTTTATTTTTTTATAATTAAGCTTCAAGAGTATTGCCGCGCGCTCCCTCCAATGCTCCGATGGTGGTGCGGATGCCGTGCAGCCGGCGACGGTGAAGCGCACACCGCACCTGCTGCTGCTCTCGGTTGCCGTGGAAACGGCGCATGTGCACAACTAGAGTCTTCCGCCCACCACGAAAGAGTGAACTGGTAGCCTAATGTAGCTCTAGATACAAAAGGTTTTCATGCTCTAAACTCTGTTTAAGAGACTCAGCGAAATTTGCTTCTCTAGTCGCCGAAAACGCAGGGCCGCCAAATTTGTTACATAGAGTGCATTATGGCTTACCGCTCTGGTTCTGGGGTGGGGAACTGAAGCCTTCCCGTGCATCTCTTGTATTTGAGATAGGTATAGACTGTTGCTAGGCACCGTTATGCACATCTTATTGGAAATGTGAGTTCTTTATGAAAACCAAAATCTCGTCTTAAGTGATTTTTCTATACCCATACAGGGCGGGAACCTTACCATGGCAATTTCATTACATTGGAGAAAGAAAAGTAATTGCAAAATGTATGCACGAAGAAAATAGTCTGTAATTATGTTGTCAGGCATGCGCAGAGAAGAGAAAAAGGAAGTGTGAAAAAGAGGCTCTCTAGAATAGGGACTGAGAAGTCTTCGAGGATACCGTCGTTCCGCAATGTCCGCCATCTTCGTCCAAGTCGCGTCTTCGGGCGTGGTTCCCAATGCGTTCGACGCACTGGTGGAACCCGTTTCCCTTTCCGGTACCAAAAAGTGTGTTGGTGCCCCGCAACGTTGTTCGAGTGAACGAGGGCCGTGCCACGCTTTGTTTGGATTGTTAACCAGTCCAACGAGCCTGCCGTATTGCGGCATTATTTGAAACTCGCCGACTTTGAGGAATTCCTTTCTATGCACTTCGCCGCGTGCATAGACGGCGTTGCTCGTTCAACTAGACGTCCCGATCATGCCGATTCCCAGTTCCAGTCCATGATAAACGAATCGCTACCCACCAATGACCGCCGAATATTGAATGAGGTTCTTATGAAACATGCGGACGTGTTCGACTTTGCCCGAGATCAGCCACCACCGATTCCGCCTTCCCGCACCCATCACATGATCGACACTGGATTTGCACACCCCATTAGCCAGACGCCATACCCTGTCTGACCTTCAGAACGTAAGATAATTGACGAACAGGGCCGTGGTAAGATGCAAAGAGGAATTATTCAGGAATCATCAAGCCTTTGGGCCGCCACTGTGATTCTCGTGAAAAAGAAAGATGGCACATGGCGATTTTGTGTCGACTATCGCCGTCTCAATACTGTCACAAAGAAGGATGTTTACCGCTCCCGCGTGTTGATGATGCCGTTGACTGCCTCCATTCAGCTTCCTACTTTTCCTCTGTTGATTTACAGTCCGAATACTGGCAGATACCTATGCATCCAAAAGACAAATCGAAGACGGCATTCGTGACCCCAGATCGGTTATATGAATTTAACGTGATGCCTTTTGGCCTATGCAACGCTCCGGTTACCTTTAAAATATTTATGGACACTCTATTGCGTGGACTGATGTGGCAAATTTGTATGTGTTACGTAGATGACGTAGTGATTTTCGGGAGGAACGTCGCCGAGAATAACAACCGTTTAGCTGTGGTCCTTAACTGCATGAAGAAAACGGGTCTCGTGCTGAACTCTAAGAAGTGCCGCTTCGTTGAACGCTAGATCGTTGTGCTTGGGCGTTTGGTTGACAAAGACGGTGTTAGGCCTGACCCCCAGAAGATTGAAGCTTTCAGCTGCGTCAAAGAGCCCGAGTCTGTGAAGAACTCAGGAGCTTCCTGGGGCTTTGCTCTTACTTTCGACGCTTCATCCCTAAGTTTGCTGACGTAGCGTATACCCGCTAGCATTCCCCTTGCAGAAAGATATTGCATGCCCTGCCCGAGGCACGGCCGAACATCTCCTGTGGAGCTGCCCTACTTTTGACGCAGCACGGGAGAGAGCACTCAAGTCCCTGGGCGGGCTTCGACCTGATACCCTGCAGGCATGGGTCGATCCCCCATCGCACATCGGGCTATCAGACGCAACCCGGCTCTGGCGAACTTTTCTTTCTTACTTCAAGGAAGAAGAAGGACCAGGCCATTACTTCGCGGAGCCGACCTCGGGACGACCCTACCTCGAGGAAGAATTGGACACCGATCCCTCATGTCTATCCCAACCTTCACCCCCACCCCCACCCATACCCTCACCCCCACCCTTAACCACTCCCCCACCCCTACATCCATGATGCAACTTAGTTCTGCCGCAAGGTAAACGCCTACCGTAAGCAGAAATAAAGACGTATAAAAAAAAGATATTCCCTTGAAATGGACTCCTGAATATGATTCTGCGTTTCGACAGCTCAAGTTTCTTTTCACCTCACGGCCCATACTGCGTCATTTCAGCCCGACAGCTCCCACTGAACTCAACACTGCCGCAAGTGGCATCGGCGTGGGTGCTGTGCTCGTACAACGGCATGACGGAAACCAACACGTTGTCGCTTACGCAAGTCGCACCCTTGGCAAGTCTGAACGCAACTATACCGTGACAGAGCAAGAGTGCCTTGAGTTGTTTTTGGCCTACAGTGGTTTCGCTCGTACCTTTATGGACGTGCATATACAGTTATCATCGATCATCATTCGCTCTGCTGGCTGTTGAATCTTCTCGACCCCTGCGGTCGGTTGGTCCGCTGGGCATTACGCCTTCAGGAGTTCAACCTTACAGTGTCGTAGAAAAGTAGCCGCCAAAACGCTGACGCTGACTGCCTCTCGCAACTACCCTCTGCGATGAAAACTTTGACAACGATCTTGCCGCCGTTGCCGTACAATTTCCCGATCTTGCCATTTTCCTGCGAGAACAATGAAAAGATCAAGACTTGGTATCACTTTTTGAAAAAGCTCGTGATCCGGCATCTGCAAACTCTTTCTGCATTCGCGATGGTCTGCTGTTTCGAAAAAATTACTCCTCTGGCGGTGCGCGCTTTCTGCTAGTCGTTCCGGCAAGCCTGTACTCCTCTGTACTACACGTTAGCACGATGACGTTACTGCTGGGCACGTGGGATTTACCAGGACACTTACCTGCATTAAGGATCGTTTCGACTGGCCACATATGCGTCGAAGGACTCAGCGTTACGTGAAATCCTGCGTGCAATGCCAGCGGTTAAATCTCCCCACGACTTCTCCGCCGGGCCACTTACATCCGGTGACACCACCGACCACACCATATGAGGAAGTGGGTGTTGACCTCATAGGCCCGCTTCCCCGCTCGTCCAAAGGCTGGGTCATCGTGTGCGTTGATCATCTCACGCGTTACTGTGAAACCGCCGTCATCCCTTCCGCCACCGCCGCTGACGTCTCTTTCTTTCTTCTTCATGCTGTCGTCCTCTGTCCTGGGCCTCCTCGTGTCATTATCAGTGACCCAGGCCATCCGTTTACGGCAGATGTTGTGCAACAGCTTCTGCGTTATTGTACTTGCCTGTTGCGTCACTCTATGCTGTAACATCCCTAAACAAATGGCCTCGTTGAACGTACAAATCGGACACTGACGAACATGCTTGCGATGTTCTTGCGACTCACAGCAGTTCTTGCGACTCGCAGCACAAGAACTGGGATGACGTGCTTCTATTCATTACATATGTCTATAACACCTCAAAGCATGAGACAACTGCTTATAGTCCATTTTTCCGCCTCTACGCCCGTCAGCCTCGATGTACTCTCGACACCATTTTGCCGTTCTCTCTCGACACCGAGCCTTCTGTTTCGAGCACCCTCTGCAGCGCTGGAGAGGCCCGTCGGGCCGCTAAGCAGCGCTACGATCGTCGGCATCAGGATGTCTCCTATCTTCCCGGCGACTTAGTGTGGCTCTGGACACCTCTCTGCAGGCGTGGTTTGTTCCAGAAGCTGTTTTCGCACTACACAGGCCCATTTACTGTGCTCACACCCATCAATGAGTTGAATTACGTCGTGTCTCGCCAATGTTCCCAAGGCCGCCCCTCTTGGAAAACACACGTAGTCCATGTCTCAACAATGAAGCGCTCCCACACTCGTGACTGACTGACAGCCCAGGGGCTTCGTTGCCGAAGGGGGAAATGTCAGGCATGCGCAGAGAAGAGGACAAGGAAGTGTGAAAAAGAGGCTCTCTAGAATCGAGGTTGAGGAAGAGCAAGCTCACCATCTGTTGGTTAGCGCACCAGGCTAAGGTGAAGAATCACTCTGTAAATAATCCTTAACTATGTGTTCATACTAGAATCTCCCAATATTCTGCATTCGTCGCCATATTAGTGAAGAGAATACCGTAGTTGGTTTGTAACAAGGGAAGTTGAGCTAGCTGGCTCGCCTTTTTTGTAGGAAGAGCGCAGAACGCAGAGAATCGATGAGCGCTGACGGACGAACGGGATATTTATTTGAGTAAACAATTAAATATGCGGAATGAACCGGTGAGTATATCCATGTTCATGGATAAAGCAGGCTAGGAATAGTCGGCATGAGATTTTTCGCTTGCGAACAACAACAGGTGCATTGTCCAAGCCTGTGCATTTCTTGGTGTGAATGAGATATGCGTCCTTAAATGTATCATAATTAAAAACTAGTTGGCGCATTTTGACAGTAAATGTCAAATTAAAGAGTACAAACGCTGAAGTGTTTCGCATCACTGTCACCAGCCTAACTATACTAACTACAAGGCGAAGGCCTCTCCAATATTCCTCACAGTTAACCCGTTACTCTGCTAGCTGCATCCACTTGACCTCTGCGAGCTTCTTAACCTCATCCCCCCACCTAACTTTCTGCTGCTCCCTGCTACGCTTTCCTTCCTTTGCAATCTAGTCAGTTACCGTAAGCGACCATCGGTTATCCTCTTTTTGCACTACATGTCGTGCCCATTCCCATTTCGTCTTCTTGATTTCCACTAGAATGTCAGTAACTTGAGTTATTTCTCTCACCCACTCTGCCCGCTTGCTATCTGTTAATGTTACTGCTACCAGTTTTTTGTTCCATACCCCTCTGAGTTGTGCTCAACTTAAGTAGAACCCTCTGGTTAGCCTCCACGTTTTAGCCAGATAGGTGAGTAACGTAAGATGACATTGTTATTTACTTACCTCTTAAGCGATACTGGTAAGCTGCTAGTCATAATATGCGTGTGCTTGTCAAATGCACTCCATCCTAATCTTATTCTCCTTGTTGTTTTCCTTTCAAGGTCTGGACTTGCGGTTCCTACCTGTCCTAAGTAGACATATTTGCCTACTACTTCCAGTGCTTCACTACCTAAGATAAACATGTTGATTCCCGAGGTTGTTGAACATTTCATTAGTCTCCTGCATATAGATTTTCAAGACAGGTTTTCTAGGTTTTCTGCCGAGGTCATCAATCGTTCTTTGCAGTTCATCCGCTGAGTGACCCAGCTAGGCAATGTCAACAGCAAGTCGGATATTACTGAGGTATTCTCCATCTAATCTTATCCCTAACTGCTCTCCTTCAAAGTCTCTGAATACTTCCTCTAAGCGAGCTGCGAGCAGTACTGGGGAGATCATGCCTCCTTGCAACACCTTTCTTTGTAAAAAATTTGTTATTTTCTTTATGCAGAACTATGGTTGCTGTGCAGCCACTAGATATACCTTCTAGCACTTTCGCGTACGTCTAGTGTACACCCTGATTGCGCAATGATTGTATGACCGTCGGGGTTTCTACTGAGTCAAATGCTTTTTCGTAATCAATGAATGCTATATATAAGGGCTGGTTATATTCCGAGCATTTTTCTATCATCTTGTTGATGGCATGAATATGATCGATAGTAGAGTACCCTATTCGATAAGCTGCTTCACATATTGCGCGATTGCAGCCCAAGATTGGCCTGATTCTGTTAGCGAATACCTTAGTAAATATCTTATGCGTAACAGACAGTAAGCTGATTGATCTGTAATTTTGCAGGTGCTTAGCACCCCCTTTCTTATGAACTAAGATGATGTTAGCTTCCTCGCATGATTCTGGTACCACCGATGACACCGGGCACATCGTATACAATGTAGCCAGTTTCTCTAGCACGATATTTCCCCGTCCTTCAACAAATGTATATTTACCTGGTCCTCTGCAGCTACTTCCCCCCTTTTCATAGTTTCTATTGCTTGCTTAACCTTCCTCGACCTTCGTCACTGGCGCAACGTCTGGCTGCTTTTTTCCTACCGCAATCTCATTAGTGTCCTTGCTGCTTTGGCTACTGTAGAGATAAGTAGAAAACTCCTCCGCTACTTTGACTATCTTGTCCATATTCGTGAGAACGTTGCCCGCCTTGTCCCTTAAAGCATACATCTGTCTATGGCCAATTACTTCATTTCTTTAAGGCTTGCCCCGTTCTTTACAGCATACTCAATTTTCTCTATGGTATACTTCCTTATATCGGACGCTTTGTAAGTATTGATTATCTTTGATATCTAAGCCCATACCGTCGAGTCTTTTGGATTGGAAGCTATATGATATCTCTGAAATTATTGTGGATTGCTTCTAGGCTATTGTTGTCATCCTCAGTTAGAGATAATATCGGTTCTGTAACAAGAATTTGAGCTTTTCTGCCCTCTTCCTCACCTCTAATTCGCAGATGCACTTCTTTCTTACTAATATTTTTCATTACCGTTTCAGATGTAAACTAATTCGAGACCTTACCATCCTATTCTCCCCATTCGGACTTTTTCTTGTCCACTTCCGCTTCTTCCGTTTGCTGAAGAAGGTATTCATGATGCTTAAGTTAATGTGCTTTACAAACTCAACTAGTAACTCCGCCTTGCTATTCCTAGAACCAATGCCATAGTCACCCAGTGCCTAGTCTCCTGCCAGCTTTTCCCCTACCTTGGCACTGAAGGCGTTCATTAGTACAATAAACTAATTCTTTGCTTTCCGCATTGCCGATTCTACATTTCCATAGAAGCTTTCTACTGTCTGTTCATCATGACTACATGTAGGTGCAAAAGCTTGTACAACCATCCGTTTATACCGCTCATTATGCTTAATTACGAATCCTGCCACCCTCTCAATAGTGCTCTAGAATTCCTCTATATTATCAGCTATTTTTTTATTGACAAGGAAACCTATTCCTAGTTCTAGCCTGTTCTGTAAACCTCAAAACAAAGTAAATGCCCGTCCGTCGGTACAGTATATGCAATATTCGGCCTCCTAACTTGATTAAGCCCTATTTCATCCGATTTCATACCCTCTAGTTACTCTAACGACACTGTCAAGTTAGCTTCACTAGCTAGGCTTCTTGTGTTAAACGTTGCCATGGTCAGTTTCCAATGGCGGCCTGTCCAGCGGAGCCAGTAATTCTTAGCATCCCCCGCTGCATCACATGTCTGACCGCCGCAGTGGTCAGTTGCTCCGCAGCCGCTAGTGACTGGGGGCCGGGGTTTTAGCGGGCTAATCATGGCATGTTGGGGCGAATTACTGCACCAGAGTGGCTAATTCCTGTTCTAGTGAAGGAGTGCGTTGCCGGAGGTGATTCCCGATGTCAGGTCGCACAACAGACCTGTATGCAATTGCATACGGGGATCTTTTTTTTCTGATCCGGTGGAGCATTTCTCGGCGCCGGGATTCGAACCACGGTTATCCTGAATGCGAGGCGGATGTTCTACCTCTACGCCACGCGATCAGTTCGCATACAATTCGCTATAAGAGGTGTGAGGGCAGAGAGGCGGGTGCCGCCTTAAGCAGTTCTTTTCGCCGAGGGACTGCGATGCGAACATTTTCTTTCAAGGTTTCGCGTACTTACAGCTACGTTCTGCTGGTTCTGCAGGCTATTTCGCCACGCCGCAACCAAAGTAAGTTGTTCGTTTGGTGATAATTCCGATCGGCAGCAGCTCACGCGACACGTCGAATAGGTAGACGAAGTGGAACCAGAGCCCGGTTGACATTTGCGAGCTGGTGAGAGCAATACTCTGTCGCTCGTTATTCAGTCATTGCATACTGTCTTGACGTTCCAATAACACCTTACACTTGGTGATGGTGTCTCGGCCGTCGTCTCGGTCCTCGTAAAAGTTTTTAACATGAACTTCAAAACGGCACGTTACGCTCTTCGGCTATCATGCGAGAATCTCCGGGCCAACCATCGGTGCCCATCCCTGCCACCGTCCGTTGTTCCGGGACACAACGCCAGCGTAATTTATCTTTCTTCAGTGGTACCGACGACCACGATGTTGACGACTGGCTGGCCGGCTTCGAGCTCGTCAGCATTTACAATCAGTGGGATGATTTCGTTAAACTAAGCAACGTCCTCTTTTATCTCACGGGACATGAAGCCGGCCTCCCGACGTGGTCTATAATCCAGAAGAGTTTCGCGAATGTCTTCGGCCGCCTCTCTGAACAATAAATCGGCGGCAAACAACGCCTCCTTTCACGCACCCAGCATAAGGCGGAAACATTTACGAGTTTTACTGAAGACGTGCTTGACGTCTGCATGCGCGTCAATCTGTCCATGCTAGAGACCGAAACAGTCAACCGCATTTTGAAAGGTGTCACTAATGGCGCATTAATGAGTGCTCCTGGCCCGGAATCCTACTTCTGTACCTAACTTTACTGCCCTGTGCCAGAGAGGTACGGAAGCAACGCGCCACTACGCGTCAGTCTGGCGCACCTACACAGGGCACTGCTGGTCTAGCACTTGCTCCACTGACCACGGAGCAGTCCGAATTTATTCAGAGAAACCATGACTTCATCCGCGAAGAACTTTCACGCCAGCTGTGCCTCCTACATCCAGTTCCACAGACTGTCTATCCTTCGCACTTTGCTCCCTACATCGCTCCGGCTATCCGGCAAGTCACTGAACAGAATTTCGCCGAAGTCCTGCCATTGAGTTTTTCGCCTGCTCCTGAGGAAGAAACACAGACAAAAGGCGATGTAACCGCTAGGACCAAATGTCCGCTTTCACTGCGTCTTAACAGGGCAGCCCTACAATTTCTTCTCCACCCTTTCAATGTCGCCGCAGTCTAAGGGGTTTATTTAAAGATCATAGATGGTGTGTGATGACTGAGTGCCAAGCAATTGAGTGTCACTCGAAACAGTTCTGAAGTGTCAACTGGGCTTCAGTTAGACTTCGTTTACATCTGCGACGTGTCGTGTGAACCGCTTCTATCGGAATGTTACAGTATATGTATTGCAAGAAAGGTGTTCTACGAATGAGTGAGCATTAGGTGGTACTGTTTCATTTTATTTGTGCGAGATTTTACCACAGGTTGATATGATGTTTTAGTTGTGTAGCATTTTACTTAGGATTATACTTTTTTATCTTTTCAATGGCTTATGACGGGGCGTTGCTGCTGCAGGTTCTGTTGTGAATCAAAGTTGGAAAATATTACCAAAGAGCAGCAACTAGTGTAGTGTAATGGTACTGGTTGCAAATTATATAACGATATATGATATCATTCATTTTGAAGGTAGCGCGAAAAACGAGGAATAAGAGTAGAAGGATGCAACTCGTGCGAAGAGCACAACACGGACACAACACAACAACACAACACAACATAAGCACTCGTGTTGTGTCCTTCTACTATTGGTCGTCATTTTTCGCGCTACCTTCAAAATGAACCAGATTCAACTCGCCCAACATGCACCCTTACTAATATGATATCATGTTTACGGATAAGGTTGTTTTATTTTCAGACAATGGTAATTGATACCAGCAATTACTACATAGCCGTTAAATTCGGCAACAACCCATTCAATGATATTTAACTCTGCTGCAGTGTCAAGATATTAACTAACTAACTAACTAACTAACTAACTAACTAACTAACTAACTAACTAACTAACTAACTAACTAACTAACTAACTAACTAACTAACTAACTAACTAACTAACTAACTAAATAAATAAATAAATAAATAAATAAATAAATAAATAAATAAATAAATAAATAAATAAATAAAAATAATTAATAAAAGCCTATAATAATCAGGTAAAATTATTCTCTACATAGCCTGCACAGCAATATATGGGCACGCTGTCGCGTAAAGATTTGTGTTTATTCACAAGTGGCGGGAGTGCGCGTATTTTACGGAGGAACCAGCACCAGAGCCCCTAATGGCCTCGATATCTGGCGATATGAGGGACTTCAATTCGCAGCATGCGCCGTGTAGGCCAGCGAGGAGGAGGAGGAGAAAAAAACTTTATTAAACGAGCGAGTTTGGACCCTTCAAGGGCCCAGGGCCACTGCACGGCCCTCACATTACGCGCATGTGTCCAGGTCACGTAGGGCCATGGCACTGGCACCCCGGTCCACACAGCGAAGTTGTATGTCCAGGTCCTGCGACGTAAGGAGGGCCTCCCATTCCTCCCATGATCCGATGGCGGGCTGTCCCTGCGGGGGAGGATCGGCAGGGCAGCCGAAAAGAATGTGGTCCAAGGTGGCGTGCAACTCCACAGAGAGTGCACTCAGGGGAAACGGGTCGGTAGTAGGATAGGCGTTGAGGGGTGAGAAGCGTTCGGGTTTGAAGACGCCTCCAGAGGATTTGTTGGGAGTGAGACAGTTGGGAGTGGGGAGGGGGGTGGAGTCGACGGGCAAGGTGTGCTTGCTGTGTGAGCTCAGAAAATGTATGTGCCTGCTCCCTCGAGAAATCCGGGCATAGGTCGCCATTTACCCGGCTAATAAGTCCTCGGGCTATGTTATCGGCGGCCTCATTTCCGGGATTGCCAGAGTGAGCCGGCACCCATATAAGCTCAATACGCCTGTCAGAATTCAGGGTGCACATTCTCAATATTTTCCACGCGGGAGGATGGACGCGTCCGCGGGCAAAGTTAAGTATGGCTGTTTTGGAGTCGCTAAGTATGTAAGCCGCACCTGATTGAGCGATTGCTAAGGCTATAGCCACTTCCTCTGTTTCTTCCGAGTTACAGGGAGGGTCTATGAAGTGAGTGAGTGGGGGGGCTGCTGGATTGTAGGCCACAACTAACGAACGGTCTGAACCACATGCGGCGTCCACCCAGTGAACATCCTCTGCAGTCCCATAGTGTTTATGGAGAGCTTTGGCTCGCGCGACGTGGCGGGATTGATGGTGTTCTGGGTGGACGTTCTTAGGAAGAGGTTTGAGGATAAGCGCTGAATGCACGGCCTGAGGGAGAGGGTTTAACTCTTCAGCATGTGCGGGTATGCGAATGTCGAGAGTATCCAGTATATGTCGTCCTGTTTGCGTGCCAGCCAACCGAAGGTACTGTGTGTACCGATGTGCCTCTATAAGTTCTTGTATATTGTTGTGCATTCCTAGTTTTAAGAGCCTGTCCGTGCTAGTGGTCTTCGGTAGGTTGAGCGCTGCTTTGGTAGCCATGCGGATTAAGGCGTTGATTTTATCTTTGTCTGCACAGGAGAGGTTCAGGTAAGGAGAGGTGTAAATGCGACTGAGCACAAAGGCATGTAGTACCTTTAAATTGTCAGCTTGATCTAGGCCAGCTCGTGAGTGTGAAACCCTTCTCAAATAAAGGATGACGGAGTAAGTAGACTGTTTTAGTGACTTCAGGGTAATGTCGCCTTTCCCCGTGTCCTGTAAGTTCAGACCAAAAATGCGGAAGTTGGGGGTTTTTGGTATGGGAGTATCGTGCAGATAAATTGTTATGGGAGCGGTAGGAACACGCCGCGGCCGGAGTAGAAAGAGTGCTGACTTTGTCGGGGAGCATTCAAGGCCAATTTTTTTCGTGTGGGTAGCTATAGCTGTGGCCGCTTCTTGAAGTTTAGATTCTATGTCTCCATCCGAGCCGTATGTGGTCCAAACCGTATTATCATCCGCGTAAATAGTGTGTCCCAAGTGTGGGATACTGCTTAAAGCCTTTGCCAGCGGGATCATGGTAATATTAAAAAGGAATGGCGACAGCAGTGCGCCTTGCGGGGTGCCAATGTTACCAAGTGTGAAAGAGGGGGTCTGTATATCATCTATATGCAAGGAGGCGGTGCGCCCGTTCAGGAAGGCCCTGATATAGTTATAGGCCTTAGGCCCTAGCTGCAGCTCTTGAATGCCTTGCAGGATAGCACTGTGCATGACCTTATCAAATGCTTTGGTGAGGTCTACTACCAGTATTGCTCTGGTGTGGTGTGGCATATCATTGAGGATAGCATTTGAAATCTGTAGTAGGGCGTCCTGCGCCGATAAATGAGCTCGAAAAAATAGCATGCTATGGGGATACATTCCATGGGATTCCATGTGTTGCGTAAGACGGGTGAGGATGACATGCTCAAAGAGTTTCCCCAGACATGATGTCAGGGAGATGGGACGGAGATTTTGGGCATTTATGGGCTTGTTTGGTTTAGGAATGAATATTATTTTACCGTGCTTCCATTCATCCGGCAGCTGCCCCGCTTCCCAGCACTCGTTAAAGTATTCAGTGAGCAGGGAAATAGAACGGTCATCTAGGTTTCTGAGCATGACATTGGTGATTTTGTCCTCTCCAGGGGTTGAGTGTCGTAGCATTAAGGGCTGATCTAACTTCGATCTTCATAATGGCGGCATCTAGGGAGGGTTGATCAGGGCCTATATAGCCTGGATAGGATATTGCTTGGCCCACAGTAGTATAAGTTGATTGCAGTTGGGCTAAGAGCGATTGCTGGCTACATCGACGTTTATGGATAAGCCTTTTGAGGGTAAGCCGAGTTTCCTTTTTAGTTTGTGTGGGGTCTATCATGTGTCGAAGAAGATGCCAGGCCCTGGAGGAGGAGAGATTACCTCGCAACCCATCGCATATTTGGTGCCAGTTATGTTTACTAAGGGTCGCGCTGTGCTCTTCTACTTGCTTTTGAATTTACGCCAGTTTAGGTTTAAGCTTTCGATTATGCTTATGTTTTTCAAGCGCGCAAGGATACTCTTCTGTGCTTCGAGAAGGTGCATTAACCTACTATCTGCAATGGGAGTCTCGGGGGTGGTGTCTAAAGTTTGCGTGAAAGCTTGGACATCCTCCTTGAGCTGTGTCATCCTAGTGTGGAGGTTAAAGGGGGTCTTTAATGCATACTTCTGTGAATTCTGGTACACTATAGATCCGAGAGACAATCAGTAGACCTGTTAACGATTATACGGCAATCTGTTTATGTGTGAGCTAATTGTGTTTATAAGGAATGTCTTGCAGAAAGTTTCGCTTGCTCACAATCTCAGGGCTTCGGTATCAACAAATTCGTGCGTATGAAATAAGAAATGATTCATTCTCTAGTGTCTTTGCAAGCATTGACTTCATCTAATTTAGCGTCAGTGTTTTGTCCTCTGCGTTCATTTGTGTTTCCTTTGTTCGTTTTGCGGTTAATGGATGGACATAATTCATTATCCTACACCACAGGTGAATCAAGAGACAAGGTAACCTATAAAAGGAAAGAAAATAAAGAAGCATCACACTGGCCTGGCTACCAAGAAGGAGGGGACCCTAATCTGGAGGTCAGCCTCCGAAAAGCGAACTTCAAAGCTACCGTTGAAGAAGACAAGGTACAGCGTACCATACAAGCGATCTTATCCTTACTACTCCCTAATATGACACCGCTCCACAAGGGGTGTTTCAAGTTTCTCAAACGGAAACGGCACTTAAAGTGTATCCTGCATGCCTTGCACTCTACATAGAATTCAGTTACGAAATGTCGCGATAAAATACCAGCTCAAGGAAGGCACGTTCATCTCACATCTGCAGAAACAAGGTCCAAATGATTTCTATCAAATGCTGCTCGACATTGTGCGATGAGAGGGGAAGTATTTTAAAAGCAATAATAGCAGGTGTCCTAGATACATTAAAATAAAGTGCTAAAGAAAATAATTCGCGCTGGCTGCGGAAGCTTCTTACTTTTCCAGACAGCTGATCTAGATGAGACGACTCTAACAAGAAGGTGAAGTAATTAGAAGCAAATATCTGCTTTGGCATTCTTTTAAATTTAGTAAAACAACCCCGTCTCTAAATGATAACCAGCTAATTAAACTGCTCGAATATTATTTCACAACTGAACCCTGGCTGGCTATTGGCCTCTATTTTATTCATCATGGATTCGCTCTTACACTTTCATGTGCAGATATCTCTCGCTGGATCTGATGAAGCTGCTGTTGTGGATTGGCCTTTGGAAGCTGAGCAGCTTGACGAGAGGATTAGTTGCACTCTGTTTGAGGAATTGCTCCAATATATGGGTGATGAGTTTACTGCGGAAGAAAGTGCTCAGAGTAACCCTCAGGATGATGGTAAGCAGACCAGTGTTTTCAGCAGAACAAGCAACATGAGTGGTTGCATTGCATGGGGTATGTTTCTACATATTGATGGTGACAATTCTTACGATGTAACGATGAAAGAAGATGAGAGCAGAGCATGCAAGGTTTACACTGCCGATCTTCATGAGAATTTTGAAAATTTCGCCCACCGTATCCTTGTTTATTTCAACTGTACTGCACAATGATCTAACTTCTTGATAGCAGAAAATAATGCGATAAGGTAGGTACATGTGTACCACTGGAAAGATGCCGCATAATCAATGCTATTGTTTCCACTAAAACAAAGTATTATTCGAGCAGGGAAGTGTAAAATAAGTAAGGGTATATGTGCTTCTTTATGACCAGTTTTATAATTAAACATCCTCTCTTGGTGAAGAAACAGAACAAAGTTTGGACAGAACACGAAATAAAAAAAGTGAGACATGAAGCTTAATAGAAGAAACAATTAGTATAGTTGTAGTAACCACCAGAATCCACAAAATTGTTTAAAGACTGCGTTTTAGTTTCCTGCCCTTAGGCAGCCAGATCTAGTTGCAGCTGCCATCAGATGTCGAAACGCGTCTCGGAATATGTGTTGCCAATAACCAATTGTGGTTTGGGCGAGGACGCCATCTACAGAGCAGGAATGTATTCCGATGGGGGAAGTCAGGTCATCTAACTAGGCGATAATAGTAGCGCCATTGACCAGCTGTCATCTTCAGCGCTCAGGTGATTTTCCATTGTTTGAAGAGCCTGACAATAACGTAAGACATCAGGATGTCGTTTTTGGCACCAAAGACTGTCGATGCATTTTTCAATATGACTCAACAATGATGGATGTGAGCGTAATATTATACGTGTGTCCTTTCAAGTTTAGGCAGGACGTTGCGCAAAACCAGTACTGTTCTCCTGCGGCGAAACGTATATCAATCGAAAAGGAAGTAATGTGAAAATGAGGGTTTGCCAGCGCCGAAATTTACATGGCAGTGACTGGCCGTACTAAGTAGTGCACTCTGTCGACTTTGTAAATGCACACCCTTCAAGAGAGGCACTGCTCCTTTCCAACATTAGGACCGGGTGACCCCTGAGATGATGGAAGCCTTTTTTGCCAGACAAACTGCATTCCGAATTGTGAACAAATCTCGTATGTCCCTGCAGGGAGGGCATTGAGCTACGTGCAGAAACGGCTACACTACATACCTGAGTAGTAAATTTGTGAAGCCATGCACATTAGCTCTCTCGCACGCGGTTATGATATGTGTAATTTATGGGCGATACTTTGTATATAATTACTCTTCCTCTTTCCATTAAGGGTTCTGGTACTAGTAAGAGCTGTTAGTTTCTTCCTCATTATCTTTTGCGTTCTGTTCACATTTGTGCTGTTTCTTCATCGGGAAGCCAAAGTAGATTGTCCACACATTTTACTCCTATAAACAAATCCTCTACAAAGCCCTCTTTAGTATCGTTAAAAATAAGAGCTTCCATCTTTCAGATGCTCTCGTATTTCTTTCGATGGGTTGGAAGTTGCAACTCTTAGTAGTATAATATTATCACTTGTAGATCCTGCCAATCTCATCCGAGATTGTTATGCCAGCATAAAGATATTCCTCCTATACCATATACTCCAAGTGTAGCTACCTTGCGGTCACTATGAATACTTGGCAGCTTGATTGACATCGAACATGAAAACTAATCGCGCCGCCTACGATCGAGCCTCAATCCTCTACGATTGCAACGATGAAGTGACGTTGACGTTCGTGGGTATAGTCACTAGGAGATCCCAGCCAAAGACGAGGTCTGTGAAATATTTAGCACATGGTACTACGCGCACCCAAGATTCCTTTCGCTGTTAACACAAGGACAATAGCTTTAGCATATCAAATCGCTTCGGGATAATTCACTGTAATGTATTCTCTGGTATTGCTACAATGCCGGCAATATAGATAAATGATCTTTTCGATACATGCAAGGCAAATCGACGGACGAAATCGCTTTTTGTTTCTTTCTGATTGTAGCGCAATTTGTCGCGACATCACTAGCTCCAGTTGGACACGGAGAGCGCAAGTGTTCACTGGTGCCATTTCCAAAATCAAGAAACCGCAACACCAGGCCCCCAAACCTGCTAAAAACTGCTGAATTCGTTATGTGCAACTGAAAGTACGTTTGGGCATTTTGTTAAAACAGTTTTCTTATCTTAACTGAAAACTTCAGACTAAGAAGAATTTAATTCTCGGGAATGTCCCTCCTGCATTCCATAAGTTACATTAAAGTTCCAAATGTACACCTTTATGTCGTGACTACAAAGTGCAGCCGGCAGGCATTTTCACTCGCAAGAAGACGTCGACGGCTTCATCCTGTTTTGCCGAGCACTCTATGGACAACGTTCCGCTCATACCGTCATTTCTATGCACTACTTTAACATCACTGCCAACATAAACATTCATATTGTGCCAATTATTTAGATTAAGTTTTACACCAATTCGTAGTTTGGGCAGAATTTACACCACCTTTTGAGTCCGGCCCGAATCATTAAGATTAGATTACTAATGTCAAATTGTGTGCGTAATTGTTAATGGCTGAAAACGCATCCAACCTCTGCGTTCTACCATAGCAGCATGACGATGAGTGCAGCAAACTCGGCCAACTCTAAGAAGGGAACGAAGTTTTGTCTTGAGTGTCGTTATACGCAACCACTTGATCTCCGAATACGGCCATGCTCGTATGGCTGTTCGAGCTGATGAGTATTTCCTTCTGCTGTTGCGGCAGAGTGGTAGCGACGTTTTTCAAGATATAGAGTATGTAGCCGCTCTTTCGTGATCATCTGCACCAACTTGATAGGCTTCCGTCTGGCGCACCTGATGTTCAGCATCCGCATACTCGACGACTGCTATAAAATAAGCCACATAACTGAAATGAAGGCGTATTGAGCAAGGCCAACTATCTTTCATTTTAAATCTCGCCAACATAATACGGCGACAGAGACATTGCTTTGGAGGGATCAATTTATTACAGAGATTGCACAATTCTTAGCATAAACTTTAGTATCATGAAAACTGCCAGTATCAAATTCCCATAAAGCATTAAAACTTTTGCTTCCTGGCGGGCAACATTTTTGCTCTCTAAACACTATGAAAGCCAGCTTAAGTTAGTGGGAAAAGAGCAACAACGCAACAACGCGTTAGGCATTGCAGATTAGAGAGGTACACGGGTTTTCCCTCTTCGTATCAGGTGGCTGTCTTCCGCGCATATGCAGCTACTGAAGGTGCTTCTAATTCCTTAGTGGACTGTTCCAACAATAATCACATTTTTGCTTGAAGCGAAAGCTACACTGCGCTAGCTTTTCGAGCTGTCACCGTCACACAGGTTTTAACCTTCAAGTGACCTTGAATGGCGCCTGTCCATTCTTATAAGCTATTTTACAGCTTCGCTAGGTATATTTACAGTGTAGTCTAGCAGGTGTCTGTTTGGCGCTTAACTTGCGCGGTCAAGTGACCTTGACCTAATTAAGTGTGGGTGTCCACAATTTCGTTCTGTTCACATAGTAAATATATACTGCGCCTTTCTTTCCCCAACCTAACTTAAACTGTGCACACCTGAACCGCGCCATAAGGGAAGTGAGGAAGGTGGAAGTGAAAGTGGAAAGAGAGAAAGAAGAGCCGTAGTGAAGGGCTACGGATGAAGTTTGACTAGGGACCTTCAACGTGCGCTAACATCGCACAGCACACGGGTACCTCTGTTTCGATCGCTGGCGGCGGCGTTTCGAGGCAGAAACGAAGAGGCAACCGTGTGCTGTGCGATGTTAGCGCGTAAGATCCCCAGATGGTCAAAATTATTCTCTAGCTCTCCACTACGGCTCATTTTTCTGTCTTTGCACTTTCACTCTCACCTTCCTCTCTTCCCTTACGGCGCGGTTTAGGTGCCCACAAGAACTCGTTTCAATGGAGGCGAAACGAAGAGGCGTCCGTGTGCTGTGCGATGTCAGCGCACGTTAAAGATCACCAGGTGGTCGAAATTACTCCGTAGCCCTCCACTACGGCTCCTCTTTCTCTCTTTCCACTTTCACTGCCACCTTCCTCCCTTCCCCTACGGCGCGGTTGCGGTGTCCACAGAAAACAAGTGAGACAGTTACCGCGCCTTTCCCTTCCTATAAATAAATCTAAAATCCCTCAAGAACAGGAGTTACAGATACTGCGCTTTTTCTTCATGTGAACCAAATAGCCGGAGAGGCAGCTCTGAGTTGTGCGCTCTCCGCAAGAGGTGGCAAGAGGCAAGAGGCAAGAGGTGGCAAAACTATTCCGTAGCCTTATACTACGGGACCTCTTTCGGACCTCCGCTTCCACTTCCATCTTTCTTCTTTTAAGTCTGGTAGATACTGCGCATTTCCTTTCTTATAAACCAATGTACAACATACAAGACAAACATAAATTAAGTAAAAATTGTGAGAAAGCCGCTGATCGAAAAGCGGGTGTTGAAAAACCTATCGCTGCAAAACTCACAGCTCTCGCTCTATAACTAGGTTCAAGCCATGCTTAAACCCCCACAATTTTTTACAGACATTTCTATAATTTTTTTTTTACTTTGGTGAAGCAGATTTATTAAAGCGTCCAGGCACAGACGTTAGAAGCGATGCTAAGGCAGACATCCTCTCCACCTGTACCAAACCATACAATCGCTTACCTCCCACTGCAATCTCCAAACCAATCCTAGTTCCACCCACACTTCATCATAAGGCACCGCCACCTACCTAATCCCGGCCTCGGTGGCAGCTTTTCGATGGAGGCGAAAAGCAAGGCGTCCGTGTGCTGACGATGTCAGTGCACGTTAAAGAACCCCAGGTGGTAGAAATTTCCGGAGTCCTCCACTACGGCGTCTCTCATAGCCTGAGTTGCTTTGGGGCGTTAAACCCCACAAACCAAACCAAATCTAATGTGTGGAAATGCTGGTGATTCCGCGGTAAGCGAGGAAACGTGCTTTACGTCTGAAATTCGGACACCTATTTCTGTATAATCGCTTTTGAGAAAACTCATGGCCCAGTGAAACCACCTGGCTATAAACCATATTCCGCTCTGCATGTCGCCGTCTTTGACACTGCTATCTTTGTTCAATTTGATCTGCCGACCGTCCAAGACACCTTAGACGACGTTTGCGTAGACTGCATCTTGCTGGAACTCCTCCTTCGTAAAAGGGCTGATCAAAGCCTCTTCATTCTAAATAATAATAGCTCCCCAAATGACAGAAGACGCGACTTTTCCCCTCTTCTTTTCTGTTTCGAAAAACTGGCGCACCACTCGGGTATCCGCATTCTAAGAGATTTCAGTGCCCACCGCCCTGTTTGCAGGTATTCCACCGCTAACCCAAAGGGTAACAATATTTGGCCTCGAGAACAGGAACTGGGCCTCGCCCTTATTACTTAGCCTCACACTACCACCGGCGTGGAAACAGCGTGCCTGTTGACACTTCATCTGATCTAGCATTCTGCAAAAATCTGCGTGTGATGAATAGCTCAACACTGTGTACAAAATTGGCAGCAACCACTATATCCTCGCGGCACCACTTAGCACCTCTCCGTACCGTCGAAAAGGGCGCCCGACTCTAATTACGGATTGGAATAATTTTTGTTAGGTATGTTTTCTGAACACGCCAACACGGATTGATAATCTCCACGAGTGGTTCGCCACCCTCCAGGCAGGCATTTCTCCTACTACTACGGAGTCCTCTACTGCGTCTGAATAACCTAAAGAGATGGCCGCCTGCTTCATCTATGGAAAGCCCGCGAAAACATGCACAACCGCTGGAGGACGCAACGCCACAATAGAACGCTTCAGTGTCGAATAGTTCATATAGATAAGCAAATCGAGGCTCACACTATTGCTTGGGCTACCCAACAATGCTCGAAGTTTGCTACAGCATCCGTGGCCAGCTAGCGCTAACCCCCACCAGGAAACCTATCGCTATCTTTTAGACTCGAACGGTTGCGAAAACATTGCAACAGGACAGCATTTCCCGCATAAATCATAAACACCTCGCCTTGGACCAAGACCTGCTTAATGAACTTCGCCTCCGTATCTCAACACTGATCCCTCAACTCTTCCCCCTATATAGGAGATGCCAACCACGCCTTCAATACGATTTCGCAGGCTGAGGTAAGATTCAATCTAACTCAACTCCGCCTTAGTTCTGCTTCTAGGCCGGACGGCATTTCCAACAGATCTCTCCGTAATTTGTATGATACAACCATTGAGGCCCTCACTGCATTAAGAATGATTTCTGGACTGATGGTGAAATCCCCGAAGCATGGAAACATGAACGATTGACGTTCGTACCGAAGCCCTGCAAACGACTAGCCTGTGAGCACCTCCACCCCATCTCCCTCACTTCTTGTGCTGGTAAACTGATGGAACACGTCATAATCAAGCGGCTTAAACATTATTTTGAAGATAATCACTTCCTACGTTCTATTATGATACGCCTCCGCTCAAATTTCTCTTCTCAGGACATTATGCTGCAGCTGTCTCCGATAAATATGTCCCTTTGCAAGAGTGGGCAGAAAGGCAACACTAGAGCTTGACATAACCAAAGCCTTTGGCAATGTCTCCCACGTAGATAATTTCACTAACTTCTCCCTACTAATCCCGCCTATCGTAACTACGAGTATATGCGCACGCTTTTCTCCAGCCGCGAAGCTGAAGTGAGCTTTGCCTCTTTACTCTCTGACTCTATAACACTCGATAGCAATGGCACGCCCCAAGAATCAGTCCTCTCCCATTTTCGTTTCAAAGTCGCCTTGCTCACGCTAACCCTCGGCTATCCCATACCTTATACGTGGACGATATCATCCTCTGGGTTTCAATAGGCAATAATGTCGAAATTGAATCCACACTTCAGCAAACGGGGGATGGCATTGAACAGCAGACCTTAGCAGATATCTCATTCTCCCCTCAGAAGTTCGAGCTGCACCTCATCCGAATTCAATCCAACTTTCATGATCGGCCTCCCATCTACATTACTCCTGGCGGTATTGGTGCATCGTATCCAGAGAAATAGGAAAAACACAGACATTCTAGCTAAACTTACCGCCGCTGTCTCGCCGACCATTCGTCTCATTCGGCGCAATGCTTACAAGCAAAGAGGCATGCGGGAGGCTGACGTACTACTTATGGTCCTGGCGTTTGGTATCAGTCGCTTGACATACACCCTTCCTTAATTCTACATTAGCTGCTGGGAAGAGCAGGACCACCTTGACTATGCTATTAGAAGGGTACACAGGGCGGCTCTTCACCTCACTCACCGGACCTCGTACCTACAAAATCCAGGCTTTAGGGGTCTATAACACGTTAACGGAGTTTGTGGAAGCTAATCTCACCTCTCAGTACGAACGCCTCACTTACGCCACCACGGGATGTCACATACTGAACAATGTACGAATAAGCTTCGAAGCGATCGTCACTGACAGACCTAGCTTCCACCTCACATTCATAGTGACCGCATCCATACCCATATTCTTAAGAACATGCTCGCAGTTTTTCATATCACTCGCTGCAAGGTCGAGAATAAATCCCTGTACAACACATATTCGACAGATCGCACAGCAGTTCATGTCAACACAGCCGAGTAATCGAACGCGATGCTTTTTTGCTCGCTGAAGTAAACACCTGTGGACGGTCGCTGATTACGTTGTCCTTCAGATCATCTGAAGAGGCTGAAGAGGCAGCCAAAGCCTTAGCGATAGCCTCCACCTCTGCAGAGACCGACTTCAGTGACCGCTAAATTTTCATTTCGTAACTTCACCTAAGGCCGGGTCTCCCCCGTCGTCCTATACCTCCTCCTATCCGCCAATCTCTTACTCCTCCAGATCCAACTGATCTAGGTCCTACCGCACTCATTCCATCCAGAGAACTAGGCGGCCCACAGTTACGCCCGAGGATTTATCGACAGGGCTGTGGCGTCATCGTTTGCGTACTGAGAATGATTGTATGGTTACGTTTCATGACATCCTCATGGACTACCGCTTTGGTTGGCTTATCTATCCCTCGGCATATATTTCCCTTAAGAAATCCCAAGAGGTTGCACGGAAGCAACTTCAAATGAACACGTTCCGGAACTCCGCGATATATGCTCGCTTATATCCTGGGATCTGTGGCCAAAATGCCACACCCTCAATCGTACTCTGGGCTTGCCCTTGGTGCCCCCCTCCCGCAGTGCGCAGCTTTCGAATAGTGGTAGGCCGCTTTGCTCAACTTGTACTCTTACGCTTACATCTTGGACCTGACAAGAACCCTAGAATTAGCCGAATGCCACGAGTTCATGGCCACTTGATGAGCCTTTACCCCGCTACTTTCTGTTGGCGGAAATCAAGTTCATCCTCCTTCTCCCTCATGTAACTAGGTTTAAGCCATGCTTGAACTTCCTGAGGTTTCTTAAGGTAGGTTTTGGGGAAAGGAAAGCCCATGTACTTTTGGATAGATACCATGGAACGGTGGACACCTACACCTAACCTCTCAGCGTCATGTTTTCATACTTTTTTCTTGTAAGTTTTAGATTGGTAAATATAAACGAAATGCGCATTATCTCTCAAAATACTCATGGACACCTGACCAGCTCCGTGAGGGAAGGGGTAAAGACGGGTGTGAAAGCGAAATGATGAGAGGTCCCGTAGTGGAGGGCTGCGGAGTGATTTCAGCGAACACGAGGCTTTTAACGTGCGCTGCCATCGCCAAACACAGTGCTACCATTCCGTTTAAGTTGTTTGAGGGAAAGAAAGGTGCAACATACTTTTAGTGGATCCCACAGAATTGTAGACGCCCGCCCATGATGAGGTGAAGGTCACTTGAAAGTCAAATATAGTACCATGCGCATAGGGGATTTACCTAGCGTAGTGAAGCTTTCGCATTAAAATAGACTTACGGAAATTGAACTAGAGCCCTTCCGAACGCACGATGGCCATCTACTATGCCAATGAGACGCTTTCGTACAGTATACAATTGTACGGAATTGAGTACCTGTAATGAAATAATTATGCGTATTTTGAAGTCAACTGATAACCTTTAAAATAGTTACATTTCTGGTAATTCAGCTGTATTTCTCTTTAGTTCATTACGGACAATAAATATTTTGCGAAGAAGCTACAGAGGAGAAGCATTAGTGATAACATGATTGCCTCATATTATTCGGCCACATGACGGTGTGCATGGCTGCATGATAAATGAACACCATCTGGGGACGACTTCAGAACCTCTAATAGGCTGTTACCGAATAATAAAAGCAGGCTTGATATGGTTGCACATGAAAACCAGCACCTGATGTTCGAAAAAGACACTGACGGACAAAAAGTTTTTAAAGCCCTTTTGCTTAGCGCCTTTTGACAGGGGCAGTAGAGGCTAGCGGCGCTTCACAGAGAGCGTAGAGATTGGCATCAAACTATTGAGTAAATAATATCAGGTGAGCAATTTGTTGTAAGGTATAACCCCATCCTTGCGCGTACATTGTGAAAATGCATTGCAGTGACTGATGTAATCACAAGAAAATATTGTGAAATCGGCTACGCGAACGTTTGAAAACAATTCCTGTTTAAAAGTAAGAATGCATGGAGCCATTCTTAATTTTTAATTAAATTTTGAATAATAATAATAATAATAATAATAATAATAATAATAATAATCAATCAATCAATCAATCAATCAATCAATCAATCAATCTTTATTTAATGTGCGCAGGAACAACCATGTGGTCTTTGTGCTGCAGCACAAAAAAAAAATGAAAAAGCACAAACATGTTTACACACACAGAGAGAACACAAAAAAAAAGAAATAAATAATACATGAAATGAAACTGAGACGAAAAGTATCACGGAAATTAAGCAAACAACGAGTATCATCACTTATATACACAGTGAGAGAATTTTTTAGCACACCAGGAAATAAAGAAAAAAAAAAAGAACGGTAGGTAGAAGAGAAAAAAAAAAAACAGATAACTGACATTGATTATAGTAATATAGAAATATACATAAAATAAACAACCATTCCAGGCGCAACAAGTGCATGGTACTTAAAACACAGAATAATAATAATAATAATAATAATAATAATAATAATAATAATAATAATAATAATAATAATAATAATAATAATAATAATAATAATAATAATAATAATAATAATAATATTAATAATAATAATAATAATAATAATAATAATAATAATAATAATCAATCTTTATTTAATGTGCGCAGGAACAACCATGTGGTCTTCGTGCTGCAGCACAAATAAAAAAAAGAAACAAAAATGAATATGCACAAACATGTTTACACATACACACAGAGAACACAAAAGAAGAAATAAATAACACATGAAATGAAACTGAGACGAAAAGTATTACGGAAAGAAAGCAATCAATGAGTAGCATCACTTATGCACAGTGAGAGAATTTTTTAGCACATCCAGAAAGAAAAAAAAAAGAACGGTAGATAGAGGGAAAAAAACAACAACAAATAACTGACATTGATTATGGTAATATAGAAATATACATAAAATAAACAACCATTCTAGGCGCAACAAGTGCGTGGTACTTAAAACACAGGCTAGAAATAAAGAATAATACAATAAAGAAATAGAATTGAACACGGGACAGTAAGATTCGAATATAAAGTTTAAAGTTGAAATATAAGTAAGAAACGGATAAAAAGCAGTTCAAGATACAGATAGCATTGAACAGGAAAAAAAGCAAAAAGTGAAGTAAATACAATATTTTAGGCTAGAAAGTGGGAGTTATATGTGATAAAGTACTATTTAGAATACAACGCTACGAACATCCAATGTAAATGAACAGAGCGAGCTTTGGAAGATGTCAAGGTGAGGACAAAAAGTTAAATAACCACTGAATTCTGTCCAGAGCGGAATGGGAATGAAGAGACGGAGAAACTTGAAATGGTCTGAATTCCCTCATGCTCTTTCGTGGAACGCGCAGTAGGATGTACTCTTAAGAGCTGAGGGCACATAATGTGGCCATGAAGGAGTTTGTACAGAAAAATGATATCAACTCTGATACGACGGCAGTGAAGAGAAGGAAGATTCAGTTGCGCGCTCCTGGTGGAGCGAGAGGAGGAAGTTGCGCAAGGAAAACGATAATAAAATATCCATAAAATTTTTTTTATACTCTGTCAGCCTTGTCCAAGTTCGATTTACAAGTGCCATTCCAAACAACCGACGCGTACTCCAAGAGCGGCAAGCATAGTGACAGGTACAGTTTTAAGAACGGAAGTGAAGTACGGAACTCTCTCGAAAGTCTGCAAACGAATCCGAGTTTGCGCATAGCGCGCTGAGCAATGCGTTTAGTATGACAGGAGAACCTGAAGGTGCGGTCAAAAAGTACACCAAGGTCATTAATTTCATCAACCCTGTCCGACAGCACGAAATTCAAAGAATAATGGAAGAGAAAGCTAGGTGTTTTACGAGCAAAGGAGACAACCCTAATTTTGGAAGAATTGAGGGTAAGTCGATTCGTCGCACACCAATCAGAAAAAGCAGATATGTCCGATTGCAACAACAAGCAATCTTGAAAAGAATGTATTACCCTGAATATTTTTATATCATCAGCATAAAGAAACGAGGAGTTCTTGATCGCCGAGGAAACATTTTTAATAAAAACGGAGAAGAGAAGCGGGCCTAGTACAGAACCTTGAGGAACTCCACTGGTTGCAGGGTAAACGAAAGAAGTCTGTCCATTGACACTGACAAAGCAGAAGCGATCAAGGAGATAGTTGCGTAGGAGGGCTACGAGTGAGACTTAGACGCCAGAGAGTAGCAGCTTTTCAAGAAGTAGTGAGTGAGTAACAATGTCGAAAGCTTTGCTCATAACACAGTACACAGTGTCAACCTGACCCCTCTGAAGGACTGCTGCAGAGGCATACGTCATAAACGTGACTAGATTAGCAGAAGTAGAGCGACCCGACATGAAGCCATGTTGATTCGGTACTATGATATGTTTGAGATGGAAGGAAAGTACGTTGTGCAAAGCTAATTCGAAAAGCTTAGAGGTTGCACATAGAAGAGAAATCAAACGATAATTGGAAACATCAGATTTGTTTCCAGACTTGAAGACAGGAAACACGCGTGGCATTTTCCACACGCGAGGAAAGGTAGCATTTTTTAAACAGTTATTAAATATGGCAGTCAGTACTGGTACAAAGATATAACTGAAGGCTTTTATTATGGCGGCTGGAATGCCATCAGGTCCAGGAAACAAAGATGGTCTCAGACGCTTAAGACTCTCAGTTATCAACTCCTCGTCAAAGAGAATGGAATTAGATAGTGCACCAGATGGGAGGCAAACGGAATCACAATGTGGATGTTTGTAAACGGAGGAAAAATGTTGGGCAAGACTGTCGGCAACATCCCGAATTTATGACCCATGAGAGTCAACTAAGCTGATACTTAAATCTGATTTAATGGAACGCTTGCGAACGTAACGCCAGAACTGACTAGGACGATTTGAGGCACTCCTCTCCAAAGACTCAAGATAGGAGTCGTAGTCCCGTTTGTATAGGCGTTTGCAAAGTGAACGCAAGCGGCGAAACTCATCTGCCCAGTTGTGAAACACAGGGCGTTTCGCTTTACGATGGGCCCGTTCCTTGAGTTTTAACGCCGTTATTAGTTCACTTGAAAACCAGGAAGGGAACTTCCTACGCGTAGGACTATGCAAACGCATACTGACGCATACCATCAAGAACTATTTCAGTGAAACGACTGACTTGTAGTAGTAAGTAGAAGTGGAGGGTGAAATCTGTCACAGCGAGTCAGCGGTATGTCTGAACTGGAGACTGGAACACTTTCAAAATTCGATAGACAGATGTCAAGAACATTACCACAGCAGTTTTCAATGAAATTGTGTGGCTGCAAAGAGTTAAAAGCTATAAAATTAAGTAGAGTGTTACACTTACTTAATATGTAATGATTGTTTGAGAAGAAATAAATGAGTTCCAGTTGATACCTGGAGTACTAAAATCGCCTAAAATAAGTTTGTGTTTGCTATGACGGGTTATAACATGTCCGATTGAGAGCAGAACATCATCATAGGCTGGTAGAGGAAGATTCGGAGGAATGTAGAATGCTGCAAGTAAACGTTTTTCCTGACGATTTAAAGCGAGCTCAAGCGACACACATTTTTCAACAGTTTCCAGATCGGAACGTCGAACACACTTCACAGAACTGTCAATAGCAATGAGCACTCCACCTCCTTTTTGTTTGGGTCCTGTTTCAGGGTGGTCGCTACGAAAAACAGAGTAATTATTTCTAAAGAAATCATTGGAAGGAATATCGCTTGACAGCCAGGTTTCGGTAACCACAACAGCGGTATAACAACAGGCCAAAACGCTAGAAAAAAATTCAGATCCCTTAGTCCGAAGACCTCGGGAGTTTTGATAATAGATGTCTAAATTAGGGGCTACTGCAATTTAGCGTCAGTTCTGAGGGATGCAGCATATCGTCGTAAAGCTTCCCACGAAAGTCCTTGTATATGCAATCAATCCATCGGCCACATCGAAGGCTCACCAAGCTTACAGTAGGATTCTTTATCAACTTCAATATTTCAGGACGAGTAGAAGTCGTACCTTTTTTTCAGCTGCCGGCAGGAAATGGGGGTAATATTCACTGATTTTAGATGGTTGGTAAGGTCTACCAATGTTGTTTCGGGACTCAGCTTAGAGACGAAAATAGTCTTTGGACGCTTCTTTTGGTAAATGACAACGTTCAGGACCGATGTGCTCGATGCGCCAGTGATGGCTCGACTTCGGTGCTTCTTCATCGCACTAGGTGGGTTAACCGCACGGGAAGGAGCAGAGGCAGAAGATGAACCGGTAATAAAACCGGGAGTCATCCCTCGATGAAGAGCGGCGAAGTAGTCCACAGACGCCTGCTCCTCACGGGTAGGATTGCCCACGGAAACGACGAGAGGACGCTCGATGAGAGGACGCTTACACTTCGAAGCAGCGCGCCGCACAAGCTTTTGGCGTAGGCCGCGAACATCGGCACGTAGAGAGGCAATGACCTCGGCTTGTTGTACGCAAGCTCGCGAGTTCTCCCCTCAAAGGCGCTCGTTCTCCTCCCGTAGCTGGGCAACCTCATCGCTTAGAAATGAGATCCCCTCAAGCGCGTCGAGGAGGGGAGCCCGTAGCGAGGCAAACTCACAGCCATGTTCGCCGGTCGCGGTTGAAGCGGGAAAACCGGTCGGGTGGCTGGACAGGAGCGGGGCGATGAGAGAAAGGAATGTAGCTGCCGGCGCACCACCGTCGCTAAGCCTAGCACCGTCTGACGATGACGACGCGCACAAATTGCACACGAATGGCCGAGTGCTGGACTTCAAGAGTTGCAGCTCATCATCCGCCCAAGTGACGCACTTCGTGTGAACACGTTTCGCATAGTCGGCACAGCGTAAAAACTGCTGTTTGCCAAAAAACGGGCGAGAGCACAGCGCACATGCGTCCCTACTGGGTGCCATCTTGGAAAACAAATAATAATATAATAATAATAATATTTAATAATACTAACAATAATAATTCTTAATATATTTTTAATAAATTCCTAATTTTTAGTAAAATTAAAAATGCCTGGAATGCGTGCAAGCCTCACTATTTTAAGGCAGCTCTGGCTGTAAAATGCAAAGTAAAACAGTAATAATCGATGACTGTCGTCTAATCTTCCGTTATTCTTCTTGGGCTGTAATTGACCAACGTAGTGAGCTATATGCACAAATTATCATTATTAACTATTAGGTTTGCTAGCTTTGAAACATTAAAACGCTTAGTAGCTAGAACAGCAGCTTGGGCATGTTGGTTATGCACCTTGAGGTAGCAGCACGGAACGTGGACGGGAGCACAAGATTGTTACCGCTGTTACCTCAAGATGCATAACCAATGTGCCCAAGCTGCTATTCTAGCTAACTACAGTTCTTCTACTTCGGGTTCTTTTCAATATTTCACCCTTCTCAGCCCTCAAACAGCGCTCGTTGTATCGTCTTCTAACCTTGTGCTCCCGTCCACGTTCCGCGCTGTTACCTCAAGATGCTGAGCAGCTGTACACAGTAGGGCAGGTACCTCGACCTTGTATTTAGGGCAACTGATTAGCGTCATAACCTAGACATATTGTCTGCCGAATGCTATAGCATCAGCTATGACGACACTTCGGCGAACCCTAAATGTCGATTCTGATAAAGGTGTTTGCGAAACCTACTGCCACATTGAAATTTAGTGACTTGCCTTTGGATCTGTTTTTCATATTCTACTGATTATCTACCTCTTTTATTCACGGTATCTCTTGCAACTTCCTCATTTTCAGGAGAGGCAGGGGAACACACTGGCTGCACTGCTTGCCTTGTCTCGTTAACTTTCCGTTTGTAACGCCAACCTGTGTCCCTAGGAAGGCTGGAACATTTTAGAATTTTTAATAAATTTCATTATTCATGTAACTGCGATCATACGGCGGCCCTCGAGGAATCAGTATGAAGGGAAACTAGGACATAGATTGTAGACAATAAGTTTTGCGCTAAATAACTATTACTGATATTACGAGTATTAAAAAAAAACAAAATATCCATCGGTAATAAATAATTAAACAAGAATATATTTTATTTATATCAGCACAACTGTTTGTAGACAAGATATGTAACATAGCGCGGAATGCATCTTTGAGTAAAATAGTGTACAGTTAACGAAGCCAATGATATCGATGATCGAAGATGTAATGGAGCATACCGTCTTTACCAAAAGTAACATGGTTGCAGAGTTCCCTTCTCATTCGTATTAAATATTTTTATATGGGTTCTGAACTATATCGTTCTGTTATTTTATTATTACCGTTGTCCTCTCCTGTTAAGGCGCATTACTTCTTTGGGTTAGAATTTCGAACTCTGCAGTAGAATTGAGAAGAAAGCATGCAGCCTGCTTGCTTTACCAAGGACTGTATATTGTACAAGTGAATTTTATGGTTAGCATGCAATTGAAATGTTGCGAAGTTGTCAGTAAATACAGCTGCGGGCCGCCTATAATTGACAGCCTTTGCCTATTGACCGCTGAGCATTGACGATGTGTGTATCTAACCAGTGCCCATATGTGACAGAAAGCGCAGGTGGCTCCGTCGGAGGGGACAACGACAAGGGCGATGAAGAGCTGAAGAAGCCATTCCGCCGACGGAAGTTAAAGCGCACGGCCATCGAGCAGCTGGGGAGCATAGGGAGGCCTCCGTACCGACCAATTAAACACCTGGAGCCGTACGAATGCCATCGGTGCCACGCTAAGCTGCTGTACAAGTCCCAGCTTGAGTACCACGTGGCACAGCATACGGGAGCACCGATGCTTGAGTGCGAGTTCTGCCCCATGAAGTTTCCAACGAGCCGCATGCTGTCCGCCCATCGAGTGAAGAAACACAACTGCTTGCCGATGATGATGAAACGGCGCCGTCCTGCTTCGCTCAAGATCTGTAATAGACCAAGTTTGCCTACATGAAGCTACGTAACAATCGCATCAAGGCGGTATATGAAGAATATAGTAAGTGCGAAAAAACGCTCAATAAATTGCTATAATATTGAAAAAGAGTATAAGTTTTCTGCCCTAAATTAATAAACGCGTCGTTTGGAAAACCTACGGCCTCAGTGTCCAGTGCACCATGTTTGCTAAAACTAGAGAGAGAGAGAGAACAACTTTTATTTAAAATGCCTGCAGAATCGGTTAGGCTCCCTCCAAGCAGGGAGGACAAGCTTTTACCGTGACGCGGCCACTACGTCAGTCTCGTGCGTTGTGCTCCTTGAGGTCTTGTTACGTCCCTCGCTACTTCCGCGGGATCGAGAGGGCCGCCGCCCCCTTCTTGGGGGTGCTGCCCCCCCTCTCCTCGGTTTCGCTCGGTCGCTGCCTCTCTAGAGCTGCCGAGACCTGCTGGACGGCCTTGAGTTGTGTCTCTTGATCACAGCTCCTCGTTGCAGACTCTAGCTGCGGCGGGATCGTCGTCTTCTCGCTGGCTTCGCGCGGATTTACGCTACAGTCCCAAAGGATGTGAGCCGCGGTGGCTCTCTCCTTCGCACACAGTCTACACATGTCGCTCGCGTGCACACTCGGACACATGTGCTTAGCTAGCACCGGGGTGAGCAGGGACCCCGTCTGTAACTGTCTGTATAACACTGCCTCCTTCCGGGTAAGCCCCGGGTGAGGTGGCGGCATAGTCTGTCTGTTCAATCTGTACCATTTCACTATTTCGTTGAAGGTGGTCATCTTGTCCTTGGCACTGCGCCGCGACCAAGACTCCGAGTCGGCCGTGCTTGCAGCCGCGCGGTTGGTTAGTCCTCGCGCGGCCGCGTTGGCCGTCTCGTTGTGGTTCACGTTTCCGCGTTCCGACACGTCACTGCCCATGTGGGCCGGAAACCACTTGATCACCACAGGACTTTTGCGTCCGATGTCTTCGGCCTTGTGCAGTATGCGCGCGGCCTCACTACATACCCTACCCTTGGCGTAGTTCTTCACTGCCGTTCTAGAGTCACACAGCACTGTAGTGCATCCGGGGTCGGAAACGGCCAAGGCGATGGCCACCTCCTCCGCCCGGTGCGCTTCTCGAGTCCGGACGCTCACCGCGGTCTTCGTTGCACCCGTCGATGCCCCGACAACCACCGCCGCGTATGCGTTGGTGTTCCCTCGATACTCCGCCGCGTCCACGTAGGCGGCGCCTTCTTCTCTGGCGTGGAGGTCTACGAGAGCCCTGGCCCTCGCCAACCTCCGCTCCCTGTTGTGCTCGGGGTTCACGTTCTTCGGGATCGGGAAGACCCTGAGCTTTCTGGTGATGCTATCTGGCATAGGTACGTCTTTCTGCTGCTTGCCTTCCCTCGGTTCGAGGCCAAGGTCCAGCAGTATCTGTCTTCCGGTTCTCGTTTCAGAGAGACGCTCGAGTTGCGCCGTTCTCTGTGCTTCGGCTATTTCGTCCAGCGTGTTGTGGACTCCCAGCGCCATGAATTTTTCGGTGCTCGTGCCCCCGAGGAGACCGAGTGCCGCTTTATACGCCTTGCGTATGGTGGCGTCTATCTTGTTACGTTCACTCGGCCTCCAGTTGTGGAAGGCGGCCACGTACGTTATGTGGCTAACTGCGAAGGATTGAACGAGCCTAGTCAGGCTCTCCTCCTTCATCCCCGCTTTTCTGTTGGACACCCTCTTGATGAGTCTCACTGCCGCAGCCGCTTTGCCCGCGAGCTTGTTGACCGTTTCACCGTTGGCTCGGTTTCGCTGGATGAGCAGCCCGAGTACTCGAAGCTTCTCTACCTCCGTTATTACTTGTCCTCCCGCCGCCTTGACCGTGATCTTGGGACGCTCGTACTTGACTTCCATATTCTTTCTTTTCCTGCCCGATCCTTTCGGGGGAATCACCAGCAGTTCTGACTTGGCCGGAGAGCAAACGAGTCCAGACCCGTCCAGCTCCTCCTCGATGGCGTTGACCGCTTCTTGCAGCGTTGTCTCGACGTGTCCGTCGCTTCCTCCCGGTACCCATAGCGTAACGTCGTCGGCGTAGATGGTGTGCCGAACTCCCGCTACTCTTTCTAGCCGGGTGGCCACCCCGATCATCACGAGGTTGAAGAGTAGCGGGGAGATTACCGACCCCTGCGGAGTTCCGACGCTGCCCAGCTTCTTCGCTTCGAGCTGCAGGTCTCCCGCACAGATTTCGGTGGTCCGTTCTGTCAGGAAGTCTTTGATGTACTGGTATGTCCTCCTGCCCATGTTTAGCCTGGATACTTGGGCCAGGATAGCCGAGTGCCTCACTTTATCAAAGGCGCTCTGCAAGTCCAGCCCGAGTACGGCTCTGTTGTCCTTGGTGCCCGTCGTATTGTCGATGATCTCGTTCTTCAGTAAGATCATGGCGTCTTGCGTCCCGAGTTTGTTCCGAAACCCGATGATGGAATTTGGGTAAAACTCCGATTCTTTCAGGTAACGCTGCCACCTGTTCATGAGAACGTGCTCGAGGACCTTTCCCACGCACGAAGTGAGCGAGATCGGCCTGAGGTTCTCTATGTTGGGCGGCCTGCCAGGCTTGGGGATGAGGATCGTCTTGGCTGCTTTCCATTGCTTGGGTAGCCTTCCTTCTTGCCAGCACTTGTTGTAGAAGTTCGTGAGCGTTTCGATGGCCGCTTCGTTGATGTTCTTGAGCGCTCTGTTGGTCACTCGATCGGGACCCGCGGCAGACCTTCCATTGAGATCCTGCAGGGCAACTCTGACTTCCCAGGTCTGGATGTCGCGATCTAGCGTCTCGTTCTCTTTGCCTTGGTAACCCGGTTGTCTTTCCGTGGGGGTGGTCGGCAGGTACTTGGCGTCCAAGCGCCGCTTGACCTCGTCTTCCCCGTGTTCGCAGATTGCCTTGTGTAGGATCCTGGTCAGGTTGTTGTGTTGGTGGCCCTTGATCTTGGTTTCGTCGAGGAGGTGCCGCAGCATGTTCCACGTCTTGCCCTTGTGCATCTGTCCGTCGGCTTCGTTGCAGGCCTCGTTTCACTGTTGGGTGCATAGCACCCTGCAGTGGACCTCGATCTGCTTGTTGAGCTCGGCGATCTTCTTCCTTACACTTCGGTTGGTTCGTCGCTTCTGCCACCTCGCCTTTATGGACTGCTTGGCTTCTATCAGGTGGGCCAGCCGACTGTCCATCTTGTCTATCCGTTCGTCCGTCTCTAGCTCTTTGGTGGCTCCTTCCGTCGTCTCAACGACGTTGGCCGCCCATTGCTCGATGTCCGTAATGTCCACTTGAACCGCGGATAGCGCCTTTCGAAAGGCATCCCAGTCCGTAATGCGATGCTTCCTTATGCCGGTGTTGCCTTGGCCTTCGAGCGGTACGACGACCTCCACGATGTAGTGATCGCTGCCCAGCTCTTGGCCCATGTTTCTCCATTTCGCTTCTCTTGATCCTCCGTCAGTTTTGACGAAGGTAAGGTCCGGAGTTGTGTCTCTCGTAACAGATGTGCCGATCCTGGTGGGAAAGGCCGGATCCGTGATTAGGTTCAGTCCGACGTCGGTAGCGTCTTGCATCAGCTCTCTCCCCTTGACCGTCGTTCTGTGGTAGCCCCAGTCTTGGCTCGGAGCGTTAAAGTCTCCGCACACTACGAGCGTATTGCTCCCCGCGACTGAAGTTGCCTTGTGGAGCAGTGCCTTGAATTTCTGTTGTCCGTGGGACGGATTGCTGTAGACGTTCACCAGGAAAGTGCTCTCCTTCCTCTTCTTGCCCGTGATTACTTCCACCGTGCAGTGTTCGATGGCGCTTCTGCCGATCATTTCGTGTTCCACGAAGGTGATCCCTTTCCTAACGAAGGTGCAGACCCCTCTGCCCTTGCCCTTGGACGTGTCCCTTTTGATCGGCGGGCTGTCGTGCGATCGGTAGCCCGGCAGTCTCGGCGTCTCTTCGCTGTGTGTTTCTTGAATCATTATGACGTCTGGTTTCCTCGTTAGTTGCTGCAAGTGTTGCTGCAGCACCGCTCTCTTGCCGGTAAAGCCGTTGCAGTTCCAGTGCCAGACCAAGAGGTCTCTCACTGGTGGTGTGGATGTTGCTGTACGTGCTGTCCCGTCCATGATTGCTGCAGGTTGGCGGTGATCTGTGCTTCCATACCTTGTATTTGTGCCTGTATCTGCGTCTGTAGCTGTGCTTGCGTTTGCGCCATCATGTTCTGGATCGTGCTCTGTATGTTCGTTGTCATCTGCTGAACCGTTTGCGCGAGCGTAGTAAGGCTTTCGTTGGTTACCTTGCTGATCGCCTCGAGACGGTCGAGTCTGTCGCCCTGTTTTTCGATTGTCTTTCGTTCCTTGCCGCCCTCTACGGCTCTCCTCTTGGGTGCCGGTCCCGCCGCTTTCGTGGCTCTCGGGTCCACCTCGACCTCTGGTTCGTCCTCGGTTATCTCTTCTTGTTTCCTTCTTGTGCGGGCTTCGGCAGCAGCTGCTGCTTTTGCTGCATCGCAATTAATGTCGTTAGCTTCGCGTTGATTTCCTTGATGGTTGCGTCCTGTTCGGCGATTCTCTGCTTTAGCTTCTCGTTCTCGTCTCTTAGGGTTTTTATTACCACCAAGTTCTCTTCTTGGAACTTCTTCGTGGCGTTTTGCGCCGGTGGTTGTCTCTTCTCTGCCATGTTTGCCTTGACTGTTTCGGCCCAGGCGACTCTTTCCCCCGATTGCGACGGTCTGTGGCGGCTGGCGCTCCTGCCTCCCTCGCTGTTGTCCCTCTTGCGGCTGCTGTCGCGCTGCCTCGAATCTCCGCGGGGTCTTTTGGCAGACGGCTCTCGCAGCGGCGGAAAGCTTTTCGGATCCAGTTGTTGCTGCCTGGCTTCCATCTTGCGTTTCCATTGCCGTTTTTTGAGCACATACGGCATCTTGTACTTGTGCTTGCATTCCCTCTCGCCCGTTGGATGCTGTCCCCCGCAGAGCCTGCACTTGGGCTTGCATTCGCGTTTGTGATCCTCGCTGGGGTTCGCGATTCCGCAGCCGAAGCATATTCTGGTGTTGGGATTCGGGCATACGTCTCTTCTATGGCCGATCTTGCCGCATTGCCTGCACACGTCAAAGTGCTTGCGGTAAAGCCCGCACCTGACTAATATTGAGCCATACTTGACGTAGTTCGGTACTTTCTCTCCTGCGAAGAGTACTATCACCGTGGTTGTATTGCCGATTCTTTGCGCCTCCACCGCTAGGGGGTTGCACAGGTTCACGATGTTTTCGGCTATCTCCTCCGGGGTGTCGTCTACGGCTATGCCTCGGATGACTCCTTTGACCGTGCCGTCCGGCGCCGTTCGGTAGGCGCTGACTTTGTATGTCCTGTTTGCTAAAACTAACCTGGCTGCATGTTTCGCTTCTTAGTCAGGTAGCAGACAATTCGTACAACTTCTGAAGCTGTACATCAGGGCAAAGTAAAGATGAGCTCCTGTCCTCACATCTTAACAAGTTGTGATCCTCCATATGTCAGTTTTTTGGCTTCGTGCATACTACCGACGTCTTGTCGCCGAATCCCCAAATACTAAGGAAACTGTTCCTCCAAGAACAACATACCTCACCGAGGAAAAGATTTGTTTTTTTTTTGGGTCCGAGAACAACACTATGGATTCACTGACCTTAAGTGCATCCGCCTCGCATTAGGGAGGTACCAGATTCGATCCCTGGTGTCCCCGGGTACACCACCGGTTTTCAATGGATTCAAGCTTTCCCCCGGCCTGTTGCCCGGCTCTTGTAGAGTGAAAAGCTTGGAAAGATGGGTCACACAATGGGCTTCTGCCTTACAAGGTGACCTTATGGTTGTCCGATGGCGGAACCAATCACTGTCTCGTCGGAGCACCTATTTAAAAAAGGGCCGCCTAATGGGCTTCTGCCACGCATTTTGTTGGGTCATCATCGAACTCTCAAAACCGACCCTGTCAGCTCTCCCGCCGCACGTGGCGGGCCTGTCTATTACTGCCAGCACGTTGGTTGTGTTGTGGATTGCACCCGCGTGTTCGAGCAAGGGGGGAGGGGGGGAACACTTTGGTACACGTACATGACGTACACCCCTGCCAGACGCCGTAGCGCGTCCGACTTCGGCAACTTTGTTCGTGCCGCGCTCCAAACGAGAACATGATTCTCCTAAATTTTGTTAGGCGTCTAGGTTTTGACGCCGACCCCGTAGCTGGAACCAGGACCTACCGCCTACGTGCCGGAAACGCAAGTGGAGGCTTTATCCTCCACCCCTTTGGTCTCACAGCGGTGTGCAAAAGGTGCCTGTACCAGTTCTGCTTTCGCTTCGTCTTTCCTCTCATAGCCTACAGAGACGCCTACAGTGTCCCTGGCTTCCCGGAGGGGGAGTGAAGACAGTCCCTATGTTCTTAAGGCTTAAAGAGTCCTTCAACGTAATTTGAGTGAATTTGTTTCTTTATTTCGGCAATTGTTGAGTTATGTCGATGATATTACTTCCAAGTACAGCACCCATATTTCGGTATTTAATATTTTCATTTCTTTGAGAAATAAAATCATGGTAATGACATTAGTACTTAGCAGCGGATATGACGTAAAATGGCGATTTAATAAATTAAAAATGCAAAGGAAATGGTGCCCATTTTGAAAAATATGGTATGCGCGCTGCTGTACGAATCCAGCATGTTTGCCTGGCACACAGCCGCTGCAAGGAAAGCGAGACGTAAAGCGCCAACAGTGGCGCTGGTTACTATTTAATGGACTAAGGACATATGGTTATGCGCTTATATATCCAAAGGTTGGCGGGAAATATTTAACGACATCATCAGTCACTACACGCTATTACAGGACGCTTGGAATACAGAGAAAGGGGCACCCAAGGAGCTGGCTCACGAGAAAAGCACAATACTGGGGGTGCATGGTGACACACGAATGTCTCCCTCCGTTACCTGCCCCTGGTCTCGGTTCCTAACCGCATTTCTGCTGGACGCCATGTAAGAGAATCCGTCAAATTTAGAAAGCAGTGTTACTAGCGATCGGGAAAATATGCAAAGCCATCTTCCGCGACGTTTTAGTGACCTGCTCATGTAGGTAGCTTCGATGCTTTCGATTGCTTCCGTACGTACCCTCACTGGGCAAGTGAAATAGGAAAGAAAAGACGGGCAAATTGCTTTGATCCAAATTTTTCGTTTGCTCGCATTTTGAAAATGCATTCCTTAATCTCTCGTGTTGTAATGAACCGTATTCTAATGTTCCTGTAAGTTTTTTTACTCGCTATATGCGTGATATAAACAATAAATGTAAAACGTGGCAGGGCCCCTTTCAAGAGGTATCGATTCGCAGATTATATTAAGCCACTTCGACGAGAACGGTTTGGTTTGGTTTGTGTTCTTTAACCTCCCAAAACGACTCAGGCTATGAGAGATGTCGTAGGGGAGGACTCCGCAAATTTCGACCACTTGGAGTTCTTTAGCGTGCATTGACATCGCACAGCACACGGACGGCACTCCGTTCCGCCTCCATCAAAACGCAGCCGCCGAGGCCGGGTTTCGATCCCACTCCCTTGGCACAGTAGTCGAGCGCCGTAACCAGACAGACGCGACTACTATTGGACTTGACACGGTGCTAGTATAGTGGCAGGACGCCTATGAGCGCATCTTCGGCTACGCCAGATGTGCTCTCTTGTTTCGAAAATAACTATTCGGTCATGGGCAAGACGTCTCACGGTGATTTGGACGCTTGCTAAATTCAGACCGTACCTTTGTGGACGACCATTCAGGGCCATCAGTGACCATCATTCCCTGTGCTGGTCGGCGAACCTCAAGGACGCTTCTGGACGCCGTACGCGGTGGAGTTTGTGGCACCAAGAGATTAACGCTACAGTAGTATATAGGTCTGGGCACTGACGCACTTACGCCGATTGCCCTCGCATGCATTAAAACTCGACGCGCGAGACGCTGATCTGGTTGCTGACGCATTTCTTAGAGGAGTCGAAACGTCAACCCTTTCTCAAACGCATCTTTGCCCCCACACATTGAATACCTTGAAGGCCCGCGCCAGAACAACCTCGCCTTTTCTTGCGTGCGCTAGCCCCGCTTTCGATAAGTCGTCCAATTAGTCGTCTCTGTTGCTCTTCGCGCAGAATTTCCACGCGCATATCACAATGAACTATCATCTGGACATCTCTGCTTCTGCCCCACTTTGGCACGAATATGTCAGAAGTATTTTCGGGCCAAACGTGCGGCCACAGTGGGATATTATGTGAAATCGTGTCGTGACTACCACAGCCGGAGGACATCTCCACTGAAGCCTGCCGGTTTGCTCCAGCCAGGCTCTTCATCGGAATCGCCGTTTCACCAAGTCGGTATCTACTTATTGGGGCTGTTTCCTACGTCATCTGAGAGGCATAGCTGGATTGGTGTTTCCACCGAATATTTATCACGCTTTGGCCAAGCAAAGCCTTCCAGCGTGGTATTGCAGCCAAAGTTTCTCAGCTGTTTTTCCCGGCTGTTATCACAAACCACCGGACTTCATTTATTACGCAGAGTTTGCAGGACGTAGTGCGAATCAGTGACCAAGTTGGACAGATCACCGAAGTACCACCTATCACCCCGAGACGAACGGCCTGACGGAACGTCTAAACAAAGTCCTGACCGATATGATCTGCATATACGTAGACGTGCGCCACAAGAACTGTAGTATGCTGCTTTGCCCTACGTCACGTTGAATATAACACCGCAGTGCAAGAAACCAGCGGCTACACATCTTTCTCTCTTATTCGTGGGCACGAAACGACTACTACGTTAGGCTGGACGCGTCGGCTACCAGAATGCGAATTTGTCAGCAACATAGCCGCGGTTCCCGACATTACAACCCCCCTCACCGAGACGTCGAATATCATCGTGGTGACCAAGTCTGGGTATGGACCCCATTCGGCAGAGAGGTCACTACGAAAATCTCTTGCTTCTGTTATTTCACCCTATGTCCTTCGCCGTGTTAGCGCGATGAATTGCGAGGTCTTTCCTGAAGGGACTCTCCGCTCTTCGCTTCGAGCTCCTGTCTGACAATGTGTCTTTCAGCCTACTGCAACCTTACCGCTCGCGTTAGGTGGTGTGTTTGTACTACGTGCCGCTCGTTTGCTGCCTTGTACATTGTCTGTTCCTTTCTAACCTTTTATGTTTGTCCTGTCTATCCTTATAGATTCAGCACGATTCCTCTCTTCAGAAGGAGGGTAATGCCGCATATATTGTAGAACTGGTATGGCCCCTCGCGAGAAGACAAAGAGACCGAAGTGCGGCAGTGACCGCAAGCTGCCTAACCGGCTGTAGGTGCAGTGTTCACCTGTGACAATATTAGTATTGTTTGACTGTTACTATTGTTAAACCTGCTGCGCCAACTGGCTTTGAAGGCCGGCCACTATTATTTTGTAATCCCCAACGTATCTAATAGCTCTGCTTTCGCTCTTTCATTGGCACCTGTTTCCCTAAAGGTAATATTATTGTGCCCATATATTGAGTAACAAACAGCTTCTCTCGGGTGCGACTGATATTCATCGCCAAATGTTGTGACCAGCAATAGTTATTAATCTTGACGTTTGACGGTTTTTGAAATATGTCTAGAGAGTGCAAGCACTGAACTTAAGAGGCCTGTGTTAAGCCCTGTCACTCTGAAACTTGAACTTTCCTAGAGGGCAGGAAAAATGTATTCCATTTTTAGACTCTCGATAACTTTAATAAGTATAACATAGTGTGTACTGCTGAAAATTAGCCCTGTTACCTGGAAGCTTCTGAGACATCCTGTTCTGCAAAATACTCACCCGTCCCAGCCGTACCACATCGTTCGAGGTGACCTATGTAGATTTTACGTCATATGGCGTTTTCATACGAGCCTTTCAACATTAATACTTATAGCTTTTGAAAAAGTACAGTTATAAAAAGAGCTGAAGAGTTTAGTTTTGAGAGATCTACAGTCGAGTCGAAAGAAATACGTTATTTTACAGTCATAAAATCTACAGAAGGCACTAAATGCTGCTTACATGCTGCGAATTCATTTATTCATTCATGCTCGAAATTTACCAGGCGTCACCCGATTGGCTTGGCCATCCATCTCGGCTACGTGTAGTGGCTGATTCAAAACCACATGCCAGACAGCCACTGGTAAAAGTGGGTATTAACAATATCCGGTTCGGCGCGAGGCATCCTAAGGCACTTATAATTAAGAGGCTCCGCAAAGTTAACTGCGCAATCCGGGGCACAATAAGTTCCGAACACTGATGCTTGCAATGGCCGTCTGTCATGGAGTTTAGAATTTGCCAACTTGGAAGGCTGGATGGTACGTTCAGACCCCAAAAAAGGGTCGCAGATTCGAGACTAAGAAGCAGTCTAATCCAGTTTTATGAAACCATGATGCTATGAGAAGATAAAAAATAAAAGGACACAAATATGAACAAAATGCCTGAAGCGAATGCTGTTTGACGACAGAAATAATCAATGGATAATACAGAGAATGGTTTCGTCCGAGGTACAATTTGGAGAAATTGTAACGAGAATGCCCGAGCAACAAGCCAGGACAAATGATGTACCTAATAGAACACTGGTGTGTACCATGCGGCAGCAGTCATGGAGCCTTGTATAAATAACGTACCTAATGTGAGGTTTCTGCACAACCAAAACCCGACCCCTTTGAAGGCTACGCCTTTATTCAGAGATGTGCTCTTCAGAGAAGCTCTATAAATCCAGCTGCGCTGCTGTCGTACCAAAGGCCACATTTCGAGCATTCTAGAAGCCTGCACAGGTGGTTCCTCGCCCTCTTGGTTCTCAAGTTTGACCACCGAAGCACGAGTCGCATTTCAACATCATTTAGTCCCCGAATTGAATCGGTTACCTTTCCCACGATGTGCACTCCTGAAAATCCCAGCGTTAGGACGAGAGTCCAACTGTTCTCATCAGATGGACTGCTGGGTAAAAGGGCGGCAGCAGGAAGCGAGGCGCAACCTCCTTAATTTAGGCTCAAGCGCCCAAACCAATACCATAAGACAATATTTTATAAAAACTGCTAGATACAGCAGTTTTCCTTATAGGCAAGATCGCGATGGAACCACCTTTGCAGACAGTGCGCGTAATCGAGAGTGATGTCTGCGGAACATGTTCTAATTGCCGTGCTAGGCTTGCGGACGCTTGCACCCATTTTTCACGGGTGGTTTCCGGTGGTGTGTTTAAAACCGAACAGGTTACGCCGCCGAGACAGACACCCTTGCATTGATTCCACCAACGCGTTGTGCGTTTTTGGATATTTTTGCACCTACAAGTATTGTAAGAAAAATGCACTGAGGATCCTGAGTGCAAAACACACGTCAAGAGCTGCTGCCGTGTTTCCGCACTTCTGAATATTCGTCATAGAAAGCAAAAATAGCCTTGAAAAAATGTACTCCTTGAACTAATCTTTAATTTCACCGTAATGGGTCGTTGTTTGTATCTATTGCGGTGGCAGTATATACGTAGAAATTGATGTCGCTGGGCACACAGTGGTCAATCACGATGCTGTTTCGAGTGAAATATCGAGATTGAAATGGTAGCAGCAGAATACAGCAGAAAGTGGAATACATGATTCAACAATGCAGAAGTCGTTTATTTACATTGCTTAATAGGATAGTGGCAAAGCATCATGCAGATGTGGGATATACTCTCAAGTCGGCGTATAATGTGGCACATTCTGAAAGAAAAAAATGTTTTCAGTTGACATCATTCAAGAGCTGCCTGGTGCTACCACGCCACCCCAAATTTAAGTATAAAGATCGCATCGATTCAAAATCAGTATTTAAAAATTCTGAAATTTAGATAGCATATTTGAATGGCTTCAATGCGAAGCATGCACTAAGACAGTTGAAAGATGGAGTGTTTTAAAGGCGTTGTGACATGCATATGTAAAAAGAGAAAAGCAGACATGGGTTATGGCAAGGGCCTTGTACTTGCAAGATTTCAAGTTCTACTTAACCTGCTAGCTAATCTGAAGATAATGCAAGAGGACTGGCTGTGCAATAAAGCCCAAATCACAAAAAAGTAGAAATAAATGGAGCATAACGCACGCCTTCTACAAGCATAATCTCCAAGTCTGTGTTGAACTTCGCTTTTATGTATGGCTGCTCGCCCGTCGTAACGAAGTGGTGCGGCTTGTTTGTATCGAAATCGTTGGTCACCACAAGACCATTCGCTTGCAGCCGCACCAGGAAGGTGAGTTGTTGACCTTTTTTCACATTGTTAGAGAAATTCACCTTTGCTTTGACCTTTCCTAAGAATTGGATAAACACCCTGAAAAAACAAAAGCAGAGAAATCACTGTCAACATCGTTTCACTACAAGTTGCGAAAAATGAAAGGGATCTAAGTGATTGTTTCATTACAAATGAGTGCTTTAACCACGCAGCTTCAAGGGCATATGGGGTAACTCAATCAAATTTGCTCCTCAAGAAATATTTAAAGCTATGGCTACACGGAGTTCTCGTACCGCTATCAAGATAATTTCGGCGGGGAAACTTGAAATCGAGAGGAAATATGTTCTCCACTCATGGCTTAAATCGATGGCGTTTGACGATGGTTTAGATGGTAATAGCCGTACCCTCCAAGACTGATCTATGTAAATTGTAGCCAGTGTGGCCTAAAATTACAGAGGGCCAATTAAACTTGGCTATCTTTGCTTCTCTGCGAGTTTTTGCTAGGAAGCTCTGCATTGTTTGTAATATACGCACTGCTACAGTATTTATGCACAAAGGGGAGTCCTCTGCTGGACATATGTATTTTCCGCATATGCAGTGTATGCGAAAAATCGGCTAGAAATCCAGTTTTGCTCACCAAAAAGTAAATAGAAGGAGGCTCAGTCCACTAGAAATTAACTATAACGCGATGGGGACACGTGATCACGTCCAGGCCGACCTCTGACATATTTTTGAAATCAAGCGTCCTGCTTAGGACTAGACAAAAGTTTCGAAGGGTCTACTAGCGCTCGCGCCAGCCTGGCCTCCTCCTCTTCGACACGAAACTGCTGGTCACCACGCGCAATGATATACGCAAGGTACGATGATATACGCAATTTATCTTCATAGCAGAAATATTATGTAATATTGTTTGTTATAAATTTGGATTGTGTCCTCGTGGAGCTGATTGCTCTAGAGCTAGGATTAGGAACTTTCACTTCAGATTTATGAAACGTCCAGTTAAAAAGCACACGCGCAGTGAGCTGCCTTCGCACCTAACATGTCATCATTTCTTTCACACCTGCACACCAATGTTGTGTCTACAGATGGATATATCCTAGACCACTCAGGTTCGAGGTTTCTGCAGAAATGATCTGTTGATGGGCAGCAATGCAGTTATATAACATTTGCCGAAGAACGCATACGAAGCCGAAATTTGGATAGCAGTTTAGGGCTGAAAAAACAGGGTTACTCGATTGGAAAGATCATGCAAGCCTCTGTCTTGTTTGCTCTGCATGTCTTGCTGGAATCTTTTGCCTCAGTCGCTCGAAAATGGGAAATATCTGATGAGCTGCGCCCAAATTTAGCATTAGGAAGTAACGTAATCGTCGGCAAAATTTTTTATGAATTAAAATAAATGTTAGCGTTCTTCGATGATTCCAGTATCACTGATTACACCAGATATTGGGTATACAGGGTAGCCAGTTTTCCTAGCACTACATGCTCCATGTCCTTCAACAGATCTGTAGGTACCTCAACCTCCTAAGCTGCTTTCCCCTTTTCATAGTTTCTAAAGCTTGCTTAACCTCGTTTTTAGGCACTCACGGAAAGTCTGATTGCTCTTCGCTACTTCCAAGCTTATTATTGTCCCGACTATGGTATAGGTCAGTTACTTTAACGGTTACTTTAACTGTAATGTCCTTATTAGTGCTGACATTGGCCGCCTTGTCCCCTAGCGAATACATCTGATTTTGTGCTATGCCTAATTTTCTCTGCCCCGCTTTAGGGCTGCCCTGTTCTTTAGAGCATGCTCGATTTTCTCCTCGTTGTACTTCCTTATGTCGGACATTTTTCACATAATTATTACCTTTGACAGCTCTGCCAGTTCTTCCTGTCTGTTCGGTTGGATGCTTTAATGCTTTGGCGTTTCTTAATCAAAGCTTTCGTCTGCTTAGATATTTTATCGCTATCCTTTCTAACTCTCCTAGATTCTGCTTCCACCGCGCACTCAGTAACATCTCTGAAGGTATCGCTCATTGTTTCTACACTAAGGTCGTCATTCTCAGTTAAAGCTGAATATTCATTTTGTCTCGAGAAACTGAACCTTTCTGCCTTCCTCTCATCGCTAATTCGTTTATGGACTTCTCCTTAATAATCTCTTTCTCTCCCTCTTCAAATCTAGACTATTTCGAGAACACAGTGTGAAGCCAATTTCATTTTTAGTGTCGTACAAGAGTATAACAGTGATCAAATATGTGGTGATAAAAAACCCTCGCTGTAAAACTTACTCTGCCGGATTGTCTTTCTTTGGTCGCACTGTGTAGATGACGGCTGTCTGGATAGGAAGCACCTTGTCCCACAATAATGAATCGGCTTTCTGTAGAGGAGAAAAAAATACTAGCATCGAGCACAAGTCGCAAAAGTTACCAGAACCTCGTTTATTCCTGCAGCTAAAAACTGTAATAGATATAGGCAAATGTGGATAGCATCTTTGAAGGGCTTTCTTTAGTGCATTATATTATGCATCCGCCAGCGGCAGGAGATTGTTTTTGATTCATGGGACCAGAGGGAGGATAGGCAGTGTTTACGCAGCGTTTAAATTCACTGACTTGCTACTCAATCTGGCCAAGTGATTTCTTCAAATACAGGAAGAAATGTCTTTACAAAAAGGCAAAGGATGAATATCTGAAGCTAGATTAAGTTCTGGTTAAAAATAAACATTTGAGATAGGCCAGGAAAAGCACTTGCATGAAACAGCCAGTATCAGGCACACCACATATATGTTCTTTTTTGTGAATAATTAGTAATTAATATAATTTTTCTACGCTACTAATTATCAATTTTAGACAATAAGTGTGTTTCAGAGTTAAGGACTTCTTTCAGTAATTTCCTTTTTGTTTATTTGCAAAAGCAAAAGCCTCGTGTTTATCGTTCTGTCAAATTTCAACAAAACAATTCTCAGAACACAGTAGAATCTGCACTGGAGAAATGTATAATCCTGACAATTGCTGTGTTGTCGGCGAGATGTGTCAGCGGGATTCCGCGAGCGATATCTACTGCGCCTTTGCTTTCCTGTGAACTTTGGTACTTTGACGACATCTAGCGGAAATTATCCTCCTTACGCTACTGTTTCCAATAAGATGAACCTTTTCATGGTCAAAACCGATTCTTAGGCACTTGTTCCTCGCGCTTTCTAGTGAGGTCTTACGTGTTGGCGATAGTCTAGAAAGACTGCGAATTCGGGTTAGAAATTATGTTTCAAATATTAATCTTTGTAGAACCGTAAAGTGGGCCAAGGCTGCAGGCTTGTAATGTTCCCTCCGTGAAATAAAAGAAAAATGGCAGCTGTGAAAATTTTGTTTTTGTACTTTTTGTTGTAGGGCATTTAGGACAACTTCCTGACTGTAACAAAGCCAATGAATTCTGCCACGTGCTAGCAAAATAACTAGTACTTGGTGGTTTTGGAAGAATTAGCTCTTAGTAATCATATTTGCCGTTTCTCGTCCGTTGCTCTGTCGCTATTAGGTTCAACAAGGAGGCCAAGTAACGGGATCATAGCTAAAGCATTGCAAATAACCCATAGCGATCAGGTGACAATCCGTACAATGGCGCTCAGCATCTGGACAACCATGTGTGATGTGATGATTTCCTCAAAGCTACGTGACTGAGACCCCTCCCTTGCTAGATTACTAACTATATTACTACCGGTCGTATATACGGCACCTGGGAAGGGGTGTATATCAGCACTTGTAATAATACTTTTTCACGAAATTGTGGTCCACCAATTGAAGCTACAGGGTTCAGAGTGGTGTGAAATATACGAGAACCATATGGCACGGAGAACTGTTTTTCAGCAGAATCCTATCATGCGCGAGAGATTGGCGTCTGACGACCTTTGGTCCTCGAAATCCTGATGGGATGCGACCTTCCGGGAGCTGTGGCGGAAGAACGAATGACCATGGAGGGCTGCAGATTGTACCAAAGAATTGTTGTTTCGTGATGTACACAGTGGTACTAGAAGTGGGGACCTAACGTAAACTTTTTAATACAGCATCTAATGTTCCTAATTTACGCCTAAGGCGGTCAAGATCTTTTTCTGCTGTAGAGGCCATGAAAAGACGATTTCAGGAGGGAGATTGAAACAGAGGAATGTCACTTATATTGCGATGCTCAGCAGTGTGCTTTCGCTGAAGGCGTTCCTGGTTTACATGGCGCGAATAGAATATACAAATCCATGTAACATTGGCATATATCATAATGAATGCTAGTATTAGTGGCTAGTTATTGCGTATCAGGATAATATCGAGCAGGAGAGGGCTGTGCAAGACCCCCCAAGGTAAACAATATTTTACCGCGGTTACCAAATTGAAACATTTTAAGAGCTCAAAAACGTGTTCAGGTTTGAAATCCCTCCAAATCGTAGACTGCGCAATGTGGCGTATAACACACTGTAAAAATGCAAGCTCTAAACCAGACTTAATTTGAAGCAATCTGTCGCTAAGTGCCCGTCGAGGCATTTACCTTATCTGATTACAAAAGGATGATGACATTATCAAGAGCCTGCCTGCTTCGGTAAGAAGTCTCCATTTTATTTGGCGGTGCGATATTCGGCATTCAGGGATTTATGTGATGAGTTTATAAATCATTTTCTGCAGAAACGTACCTACGGAATTCTGTAAGATGACGGCCCGATAAAAAGGCGAGTTCGCATTTTGATTGAGGGCCAAGACTGGCATAGGTTTCTCTCGCTCCTCCCTTCCTTTCCGTAAGCACATCGCTAATAATTCGAAACACGAATATTCTAGTGTGTAGAGTGTCCAAAGCTATCCTACAGGACATCGATAGCTTCAAATCTTCAAATAGATTGGAGACTTGCGGAGGTTTGAACAAGCGAAAAACTATGGTCATTATTTTATTACTACAAACGTTAAATGTAGATCCAACACAGCTATTGTTGCTTAAAGGAGGCGTGGAATAGCATCCGGGGGTTGCAGGGGACAGACAATAGACTTTTGTACTTCATGCTTGTGGCTTTTAGACTTGTATTCAGTGTGGATTCAGAAAAAGCACGTTCAACCACCAATCACCATGTCCGCCCAGTATACACTTTTTTCGAGGAGCATTCATCCGCAAGTAAAACTGTGACGGAGTTTCCATCGAACCATTGATGGCCTACGGTACCATCTGGAAATTCGGTATTCTGCATGACCTAGCAAAACCTAGGGTATTCACGTCAGGATACTGAACTGCTCTAGTAGTTCCCTTGCTTCTTACAGGAAAATGCCGTACTTCAAGAGTGTATTTTAAGCACCATACTTCTCTCAGTCAAAATGAATTCCAAAGCAGAAGTAATTACGAAATTCAAAGCAATAGTGGGCAGTATTATTTTGAAACTTCTTTCAAAGATAGCGTTTTTTTCAGTAATAATCCGGTCGGGTGTTTAAACTGCTGGGGCGTTATGCGGATATGTTATAGTATTTAGATTTCCGGTACTAACTGAAATACGTAAAACTTGATACAAAGCCTCGCCATGCTAAGCTGGTAAGCTGCGTTTAGGCAAATATCGTTCAGTTTGTCGTCGTGCCTGTGCTCTTGCCTTATAATAACACACAGGATTTTAAACTTCTCATAATTTGGTTGCAACCTCTGACACTTAAGTAAAATTCTAGCACTTGTTTTTAATATTTAATATATCTAGTATTTCAACACTGGTATAGACGAAAATAAATATCAGAGGCTATTGTTATACGCTTCGAAGCGAAGCGAAGATTTAAATCTTAATTATTTTTATAAGGTTACCTACTATAACATTCATTTTTCCTATGAGCAGTCCGTCAAAAGAATGCTTTGCTTCTACAGTGTTAATGTTGTACCAAACAAAGCCTGTTCCCGTGCCTTAAGTACATGATTTTTTGAATTTGAAAGTGCCCAACAGCTGTAATGCCTACCGTCAATTCAGGTACCAATTAAATAAAAACATTGGCGGTGAACCATTTTTTTGGAATAATTCCTTGTTAAGTCTCTCAGCAGTGATTTTTCCGCTCGTAGCATTATTGTATGAAGCCCACTTTGTAGAATATAAAATGAATATTTTATGACATTGGCGCACGCAGTGCAGATAGTAGTACTGGGTAATAGCCGCTTACGCGTGTTTACAACAAATGCAGCACATAAGCAATTGTGCAAATCAACTTGTAGTGAAGGTCACACCGTTGCAGCTGGCACTCGACGCACTTAGGAAAAGGGAAGACTGGTAATATAAAGGTTCAGTTGAAGGTGTCGAGAGGTCTGGAAGCTAGGCATATTCCGCATATATTTTTGTGAGCTGGCACTAATTTAATACGAGCTTTCGAGTTTCCACAAATGATAATGCTGTCTAGGCGCGGTGTGTGTCAGGTTCTCAAGATTTTAACTATCAAATGTCCTTCGTATTGTCAAATGTGCTCTTTGAGAGATTGCTCTCGCTTGCTAATTACCCTTATGATACTGTATTAATTGCCACTTTAAGCGAAGAAATCAACAGCAAACCAGTCAGAAATACCCTTGCATATTCTTAACTACTGATTTCTTCTGGTCGTTGCGAACGAAGATGGTTTTCGTGTAATCAGAAATGATCCTTGACATGTGCCACTGAAATGATAGTAAAGGTCAAGCGCTATGTGTGCAACCGCTACTGGATATAAAAGGAATCGAGATTACATTATGCGATTTTCGATGAATTATGGCGCACATTCGACATATATATTGCGGTGCGCGAAATGTGCGATATATGTAATGTACAGAGTAAGATGTTGATACCAAAATCTTCACTACTAGGACACGTTCTTTTTCTTGAAACCTTCGCACGAGCGGTTTGTGGGCACAAATACGTATACAGTTGCAAAGAGCATACAGAAGTGGTTCTCATGAAATATATGTTGTTTCCGTTCTTCTGTTTTTCGTACGTCCTCCTTCACTGCATTTGGAATCATGCCATTTCGAGTGGGAGTTGGCCATTGTCGGGACATCTGTGAAAATGTTGCAGTAGTATTGAAGTAGTCAATGCGCTTTCGAAGGGGTCACGGTTCCTTCTTTCTGATGCACATGCTTCCAACTGCATTATATCGCTGCATTGATAAGTCTTGGCCAAAGGCTGGTGTATTCGTGAAAATCCTACTCATGGTTACCTTGCCGGTGAAATTGCTATGGTCTTACCTTACAATGCGTGAAAATGGTAGCAGCTTTCATTTAGGTACGCTCCATACGAAGCAGGGTGCGGTTCAACCTATCAGTTGAAACACCATGTTGCGCTTTAGTAAAATAGGACCTGACAAAAACTTTGCACTGAACAGGGTTTACACGCTGTCTCGAGATAGGACCATATTTCTTATATTTGCAATATTTGTTGCTTAGTCAGCATAAGTTACAGTACTTATTGAACCTAAATTTATCCTTATAGGAAGTGATGAATTCTTTGAGCAATTCAGGATCTACGGCGTACCAATCATTCTTTGTCGGGAACATACGTATCATTGGTGATATGACGCCTTGGTCCTGAAGCTACTCTGAGGGCAGTTATTAAGTACCTGAAAGGCAAATCCTGAATATGTTTATAAGTAGTCACGTTATATTCACAAATGCCTGCTTTCGCAGTTCTCTCATGTTAACTTTTGGCAAGCAGGTGATTCAAGCAGGGGTTTCTTCAAATGTAAACTATTGAAACCGATACTTGCTGCTTCGTTAATGAGGAGGGTGGGGAGACATAATAAGAAAGTAAATTCTCGTTGGTAATGTTTGCGATTTCTGACGCTCTGCTGGTGGCTCCAAATTCAAGACCTTGGACCACGAGTGAGGGGGGAACCATTTGATTCAAAAGTATAGTCTAATCGCTGGTCCCTCGAGGCTGGGACTAGTTATGAACAGTTGTTTGTTAGGGTTATGCTAGCCGAGTCGAGCTTTAAAATGCGAGAGGGAGTCGTACCCATGACTTCTGTTCTTTTAAGCCGCAACGGGGGTGTAACCTCCGGGGCTATGGCGATGAAATGTAATATTCGTTTAGAGGAAAAGAAAGGAGCGTGTCATAGTTATCTGGGGCATCTGAACTGGCCTTAACAGAAGGGGGAGATGTGACAGTCAGAGATAAAAGAGAGAAAGAGGTGCTGGTTGGGTTCGAGGAAATTTTCGGCCAATAGAGGATCTTTAATAAGCACCGACACCGCAAAGCACACGGACGCATTTTCGTTCCGCCTCCATCGAAACAACGCAGCCATGGCCAGGATTGAATGCGAGTACTGCTGTTCACTAGCCGAGGGCAATGACCCCTGAACAGCCGACACTTTTATATTTAAACGGTCATCGGCAGAGGTTGCATTTCTCTTGAAACAACGGTACTTCTGCCAATGCCGCAACTTCAGATCGGAGCCCTTGCTATAGGCTTCCCCCCACAATGGTATGAATGAAGACTAGAGTAATCGCGCCTGCTCTTTTTTGTGGCATACAAATTGAAGGATGATTAGGCTGTGTTCTCTGTGTTAGCACCCAAGGCCACGCAGATGACTTGTTGCCTCCTGCCGGGCCTTGCTCTGTGGCAGGAACTGCAGTTGGCACTGGAGCAGTGGCCGCAACTGCAGCCATGACCGCAGCATTTTATCGACCGGCAAGAGGCATTTTGTGTAGCAATTTGTATACGGTAGAGCCCGAAGAATATCGCTTAAAATGCTACTCCAGGTGACGAGAACCGCAGGTCGTCATACGGCGATTACATGGCCTAGAAAAGTACGGGAAACGATCAGGCCGACACCCAACGCATGAAATACGGGAATGGCCTCAGAATGCCTGTTTGCTAATTGCCATCTTCAGTGCCACCACGCGGCGAAGACCTTTAGAGCCCTTCGCATACTGAAATGTCTAAAAATCAAGCTTCCTTGCCTTATTCGTGTAGCATCAAAGAGGTTACAGCATTCCCGAAAGTACTTGATGTATTCTTCGCATCCGATACTACCCATGAAATGTACAGTATGCTTTTATCGCATGCTATGCATTACGCAATGACACTCAAGTAATACATTCTTTTTAAGAGCATATATGAGGAAAAAGGACTAAATAATTTGGTCAACATGGGAACAAGGCTCTTGACACAGCACGCTGCACTGCTGCTTCAGCAGGTGTTTTTGACATAGATGGGTAGTTTCAAAACTTGTTTTAAATTCCATTAATTGCGTTCGAATCGATAAAAATATTTTGTTGTAATAAAAAAAATGGCAAAGCATAAAGTATAGTACATGCCACCACGGTTGTGGTTTGGCATGTTGCTTTGTCATTATTTTTAGAGTGCTAAAGACGATGACGTGATGATTACGCAGACATTCAGCCTATTTTCTTTTTATTTATTTAAAGCGTATCATGGAACTACCAAGAAACTTTTTGGACCCATAGCCAATGGCTAGTTGTGGGTCCAAAGAAAAAGTGATTCAATTTTTTTAAGCAGTAACGAACAGCAGAACAGAAATTATACCTAAGAAATACCCCACGCCAGGTCGAGCGCATCAGCAGAACAAAAAACGTCAGTGCAGATTGTTATTTTCCAGTGAGCAAGCGATTTCAAAACCTTTTAAAACATACAATAGTCCCGGAGCTTTACCAGCCCCCCAGAACAAACAACGATTGCATTTTGAATAAAAATCCACTTGATGAAGAGAAAGACTGCATTCATCTTGCAGTATATTAAGATAAGCTATGTATATTTAGTGCTTGTTAAAAGCTGCGTCTTGGCTGTTACCTGAAAGTTAATGGCTTGTTTTATATGTCATCATCATCATCATCATCAGCCTGATTATACCCACTGCAGGGCGAAGGCCTCTCCCATATTTCTCCACTTAACCCGGTTCTGTGCTAGCTGCATCCACTTGACCCCTGCGAACTTCTTAATCTCATCCGCCCACCTAACTTTCTGCCGCCCCCTGCTACACTTTCCTTCCCTTGGAATCCAATTTGTTACCCTCAGCGACCATCGCTTATCCTCTCTTCGCACTACATGTCCTGTCCATGTCCATTTCTTCTTAATTTCTACTAGAATGTCGGTAACTCGAGTTATTTCTGTGACCCACTCTGCACGCTTTCTATTTCTTAATGTTACCCCTACCATTTTTCGTTCCATAGCCCTCTGGGTTGTCCTCAACTTAAGTTAACTTAACTTAAGTTGAGGACTTAAGTACTGGAAGAGAATTCCAGACCGTTAAATTATACGAGCCTTTTACTGTATACATTTTGTGTTCCTGGAAGATTGAAATTCAGGTTGGTTGCAGCTCTTGTATTTCGGTTTGGGATTTGAAATATGCACACAGGAAACGGGTGATTAGTTTTTGCTATTGTGTGAATAATTTCGGCGGTTTTTAGTTGATAAACTGTGGTCACTGGTAGCACGCGAACTGTTTTATATAGGTGTAAGCTAGACTACCCCTAGAACGTAATAATTCTCAGTGCACGCTTTTGTAGACGGATAACTGGTTCAAAGTAACTGACATACGTTGAACCCCTCTTTTCATCTGACATTATTTCTCATCTGACATTCTGCGACACCTTTCATACATTAAGGCGCGTAATTAATCACGCATGAATACACATACTTCTAGGAAAATTTGAAAACTTCAGGCCTTACCCAAGGTTCGTTTGTGTTGCCGGTTTCTACCGTCACGTGAAGTGACAAGATTCGATGCTTTATTGCCTTCATGCCTATATAATATCTGGTGTCTGAAAAAAAGTAATTAATATTAGCCGACAGACAATAATATATATTTGCATTTTTGTTATGTGTACACATGCAGATGTGTGAGCGGCCCATCGTTTTAGGAAAAAATAAAAATATTGCCCCATGAAAGTGAATATATTTTTTCTTATTGATTCTGACATTTTACGATATCCGTAGTGCCCGCAAGTAACGTTCATAGTACTGCAATTGGAAGCGGGATCTATTATTTCAGATTTATTTATTGTATATTACAGTGCAAGTGCTAATCTACCGCTACCGTTCCTCAAGGTCACCTTGTGAGTGATCATCGCTCAGTCCTTTACTGCTTTCTACGTGCCAAGTTACGAGCCGAAACCCATAATTTGGCGCGGATACTAGAGAGAGCAAGAAAAAGGAAGCCGTGGGCTTTACATTACCCTGTGCAGCGAAAAACTCTTCATGCATAAATTTAGACATTCTGTTTCTGATATCTTTGTAAAGGTTGCCGGTTTTGATATTTACATCTCATAAATTATTTTTCCTTAGTCCCCTGTCCTGCCTAAACCATCTCTTTTAATGAAACTAAGTTGGCTCAGATTTCTAATTTCATCTCATGTTTTCCGCATGCAATCTACTAATATGTTGGTATGCAGCAAGTTTGAGAGAAACAACAACAGCACTTATATGATTAGCGTTCCTAGGCCGCGCTTGTCGAAGGAAATGTTCAATGTGTTATGAACGAGCGTAGCATCATAAGGTCCGTGAAGCTCTGGCCGGCCGAAAACCTGAACAGAGATATGCAAGACAATCCGCTTAGTGGAAGTGAGGCAAATCATATCAGGAGAGGATACGAACAGCACAGCTGGGAACGTCGGCGGAGGTGGGGGACTTTTTGTAGCTGTCTGTCATCCGTCACTGTCCCTAAATAGTTGAAATTCGGCAAGATGACGAGTTCCTAAGAAAGGCGCAGGTAACACTTTGCGCCCATTCCTCTCACAAGTATGTGTTCAAAAGTCATAGAACACGTTATTTACTCTCCTGTCGTCAACTTCCTAGAATGGATGAAAATTTTTCATTAGAATCAGAACAGTTTTTAGAAAGGCTCTTCATGTGAGACACCCTGCTCGCACTTTATTGCATTTTTTGTATCCCACTACAAAATGCCCACTTGGATCTTTATGGCAATTGAATAAAAAATAAAACAAAAGCATTCCCAAGGTGACACTCAGATTTAGAAAAAAGCCAGTAATAATCGCTTGAAGAGAACATTATCTTGACCCCCCCCCCCATTAGGTTTCCCGCTTTTCACTAATGTTCGTAACAGACTCTCGAGGTGCTTGCAGTAGTGCACCACGAGCAGGTTAGGCGAAAAAAGCCGCCGCGTTGAGGTTTGCATGCGAAAGTGAAGCTTAGGATAGAGCGAATTTCAGGAATCAACATCATGATCATGATCTTTATGACCATATTAGGCCCTTCCCATATTCCTCTAATTAACCCTGTCCTGTGCTTTTTATTTCCTTTATAGTTATTTATACAAATACCTCAAGCACCTCAAAGGAATTACAGTGAGGGGATTGCAGGAAAACATATATCTTTATTGAACATGCGATAAAATCTTAATACAACTAAGCACAGTTGGTAAAAGGAAGAAAACAAAATGCGTAACATAGACAAGTCATCTCTAGGAAAACGGTCTTTAGGGCGCCTCTATGAATTCACTTGGCCCCGGCGATATTCTTTTCACTTGGCCCGGGCTTTGCTTCCCTTGGAATGCAATTTTTTATGCTTAGCGATCTTCACTTATCCTCTAATTGCACTATATGATCTGTGTATAGTCACATCTTCTTGATTGCAACTAGAATGGAGATCATCATCATCAGCAGCAGCAGCCTTACAATACCCACTTCAGGGCGAAGGCATCTCATATATTCCAATTAACCCGGTCCTGTGCTAGCTGCATAAACTTGACCCCTGCAAACTTCTTAACCTCATCCTCCCACTTAACTTTCTGCCGCCCCTGCTACGCTTTCCTTTCCTTGGAATCGAGTTTGTTACCCTAAGCGACCATTGGTTATCTTTTCTTCGCACTACATGTCCTGCCCATGCCTATTTCTTATTTTGATATTCAGCAGAATATTAGTGACTTAAGATATTTCCCTGGTCCACTCTGCACGTTTCCTTTCTCTTAATGTTCAGTTCAGTTCAGTTCAGTTCAGTCGTTCAGTCGTGTCCGACTCTTCGTGACCCTATTGACCATGTCACGCCACGCTTTCCGGTCTCTCACTATCTTCCTAACATCACATAACTTCATCTGCAGTGCCTCGAGGATGCCATCTAACCATCGCGTTCGCTGCCTACCCCTTCTCCGGCGACCCGCAACCTTTCCCAACATCAAATCTTTCTCCAGGGACTCCTGTCTTCTCATCAGATGACCAAAGTAGCTGAGCTTTAACTTTAGAATTTGACCCTCCAATGAGCAGTCAGGGTTTATGGTCGACAATATTGACTGATTTGATCTTCTGGCACTCCAAGGAACTCTCAAGAGTCTTCGCCAGCACCACAATTCAAACGCGTCAATTCTTCGGCGGTCAGCCTATTTCACAGTCCAACTCTCGCATCTATACATCACAACTGGAAAGACCATAGCACGAGTTATACGGATCTTGGTTGGCAGACTAATGTCTCTGCTCTTTACTAGGCGGTCAAGGCTAACCATTGCTCTCTTTCCCAGAAGCAGGCGTCTCCTAATTTCATGGCTGCAGTCTCCTTCCGAGGTAATCTTGGAGCCCAAGAAGAGAAAATCTGTCACAGCTTCCACTTCGTGTCCCTTGATGCTCCAGGACTTGATAGGGCAAGACGCCATGATCTTTGTCTTTTTAATGTTCAGTTTAAGCCCAAACTTCTCACTCTCTTCTTGTACGCGCATCAGAAGTCTCTTGAGTTCCGCTTCACTTTCTGCCATTAAAGTGGTATCATCCGCATATCTAAGGTTGTTGATACGTTTTCCAGCAATCTTCACTCCAGCTGAAGACTCGTCCAGACCAGCCTTCCTCATGATGCACTCTGCATATAGATTAAATAGGCAGGGCGACAGTATGCAGCCTTGCCTCACTCCTTTCTAAATCGGAAACCAATCAGTAAGACCATGCCCAGTTCCGACTGTGGCCTCTTGCCCTTCATACAGGTTCCTGAGGAGAGAGATGAGGTGAATTGGAACTCTTAATGTTACCCCTACCATTTGTCGTTCCATAGCCCTTCGGGTTGTCCTCAACTTAAGTAGAACTCTCTTTGTTAGCCTCCACGTTTCAGCCCCATAGGTGAGTGCAGTTAAGATGCAACTGTTGTATACTTTCCTCTTGAGCGATACCGGTAAGCTGCTAGTCATAATCTGCGAGTGCTTGCCAAATGCGCTCCATCCTAGTCTTATTCTTCTTGTTATTTCCCTGTCGTTGTCCGGATATGCGGTTACTACCTGTCCTAAGTAGACATATTCGCCTACTACTTCCAGTGCTTCGCTACCTAACGTAAACTGCTGTTCCTTCCCGAGGCTGTTTGTTGAACATTACCTTAGTCTTCTGCATATTGATTTTTAAGCCTACCTTTCTACTTTTCCTGTCTAGGTCATCAATCACTATTTGCAGTTCATCCCCCGAGTTATTTAGCAAAACAATGTCATCAGCTAATCGTAGATTACTGAGGTATTCTCCATCTAGCCTTATCCCTAACTGCTCCCATTCCAAGTCTCTTAATACTCCCTCTAAGCAAGCTCTGAATAGTACTGGGGAGAGCGTGTCTCCTTGCCTGACACATTTCTTTATAAGAATTTTGTTACTTTCTTTATGCAGAACTACGGTTGCTGTGCAGCCCCTATATGTATCTTCTAGCACATTTGCGTACAGCTCGTCTACATCCTGATTTCGCAACATCTGCATGACCGCCGAGGTTTCTACTGAGGGGAATGCTTTTTCGCAATCAATGAATGCTATTTATAAGGGCTGGATATATTCCGAGCAATTTCTATCAGCTGGTTAATGGTATGGATATGAGCGATAGTAGAGTACCCTTTCCGAAAACCTACTTGATTCTATAGTTTAGTACTCTTTCCAAAAATCGTCTTGATTATTTGGTTGGTTGCAGTCTAAGGTTGTCCTGATTCTATTAGCCATTACTTTAGTAAATAGCTTATGCGTAACAGATAGTAAGCTGATTGGTCTGTTAGTTTTCAAGTCCTTAGCCTCCCCTTTCCTATGAATTGCGTTAATTTTTGCGTTCTTTTATGGTTCCGGTTCATCAATAACACCAGGCACTGCGCATATAGGGTGGCCCGTCTTTCTAGCCCGATCTATCCACCTTCCTTCAACTACTCTATAGTTACCTGATCCTCTCGTGTTGCTTTCTCGTTTTCATAGTTCCTAAGGCTTTATTAACATCGTCATCCGTCTGACTGTTTTTCCCTGCCGGCAATCTCATTACGGACCTGACTACTTTGGCTGCTGTAGAGATCAGTAGAGAACTCCTCGGCTACTTTGACTATCTTGTCCATATTCGTGATGCCATTTCCGGCCTTGTCCCTTAGCGCATACATCTGATTTTTGGCCTATGCCTAATTTCTTCTTCATCAATTTAGGGCTTCCCCCGTTCTTTACAGCATGCTCAATTTTCAACATGTTATACGTCCTTATATCGGCCACGTTGCGCATATTGATTAGCCTTGATATGTCTGCCAATTCAATGTGGTCTGTTGGATTTGGAGTTCTCATACTTCGGCGTTTCTTAATGCACTCTTCCAGCTCATTAGACAGCTTACCGGTATCTTCCTACTTCTACAGCACACGAAGTGATGAAATCTCCGAAATTATTGCTTAATGCTTCCAGGCTAATTTTATCATCCTCAGTTAGAGCTGAATATCTGTTTTCTAACCAGATCCTGAACTCTTCTGTTCTGTAACGAGATTCCGAACTCTTCTGTGCTCCCCCTCACCGCTAATTCATTGACGGACTTCTTTCTTACTAATCTGTTTTGTTCTCTCTTTAGACTTGAAAATTCGTTCTCTATTCACACATGGAAATTCGAGACATTACCATCCTGTGGTCACTGCAGCGCACTTTCCCGACTACCTCTACATCTTGCATAATGGTGGGGTTAGAACCCATTATTTAATTTTTAGTCTCTGTGTTAGGACTTTTCAATGTCCACTTCCGGTTCTTCCATTTACTGAAGAAGGTGTTCATGATTCTTTAGGTATTGTGCTCTGAGAATTCATTCGTTAACTCCTTCCTACTATTCCTAGGACCAATGTCATAGCCATATACTGCCTGTTCTCGTGTGTGCCTTTTCCCTACCATCGGCATTGAAGTCACCCACTAATACAGTATACTGCGTTTTCCCTTCGGCATCCGTAGAAGCTTTCAAATGCTTGATCATCATGACTACATGTAGGAGCGTAGGCCTGTACCACCTTCAGTTTATACCGCTTATTAGGGGGAATTACGAGGCCATGCCACCCTTTAATTAATACTATAGAATCTATCTACAATACCAGCTATATACGTATAGGAGCGTAGGCCTGTACCACATTAAGTTTGTACCGCTTACTAGGCGGAATTACGAGGCCTGCCACCCTTTTATTATTACTATAGAATCTATCTATATTACCAGCTATATATTTATAGGAGCGTAGGCCTGTACACACCTTCAGTTTATACCGCTTATTAGGCGGAGTTTCGTGGATTGCCGCCTTATTATTATTATTACTGTAAAATATATCTACATTACCAGCTATACACTAATTGACAAGGACACCTACTCCTAGTTCTTGCCTCCCCGGTAAATCTTGATAACCAAATACATGCCCGTTCTTCAGCACCATGGTCTAGCTTCAAAACGTAGGGCACTGCCTTTTGAGTTATCACAGAAAGCGTCCTTCCTGATCTGCCTCATTTGGCCTCATAACCTGACTAAGCCCTATGACAACCCATTTCATACCCTCTAGCTCTTCTAACCGCACTTCTAATTAGCTTCACTGCTAGGGTTCTAGCGTTCATCATCATCGTCAGCCTGACTATACCCACTGCAGGGCGAAGGCCTCTTCCATATTTCTCCACTTAACCCGGTTCTGTGCTAGCTGCATCCACTTGACCCCCGCGAACTTCTTAACCTCATCCGCCCACCTAACGTTCTGCTGCCCCCTTCTACGTTTTCTTTCTCTTGGAATCCAGTTTGTTACCTTAAGCGACCATCGGGTATCCTCTCTTCGCACTACATGTCCTGCCTATGCCCATTTGTTCTTAATTTCCACGACAATGTCGGTAACTTGAGTTATTTCTCTGACCCACTCTGCACGCTTCCTATGTCTTAATGTTACCCCTGCCATTTTTCGTTCCATAGCCCTCTGGGTTGTCCTCAAATTAAGTAGAACTCTCTTGGTCAGCCTCCACGTTTTAGCCCCATAGGGGAGTACAGGTAAGATGCAACTGTTGTATACTTTCCTCTTGAGCGATACCGGTAAGCTGATGGTCATATTCTGCGAGTGCTTGCCAAATGCGCTCCATCCCAATCTTATTCTTCTTGTTATTTCCTTTTCATGGTCCGGATCTGCGGTTACTAACTCTCCTAAGTAGACATAATCGCCTACTACTTTCAGTACTTCGCTACCTAATGTAAACTGCTGTTCCTTCCCGAGGCTGTTGAAGCTGTCCCTTAGTCTTCTGTATATTGATTTTCAAGCCTACATTTCTACGTTTCCGGTCTAGGTCATCAATCATTATTTGCAGTTCATCCCCCGAGTTGCTTAGGAAGGCAATGTCATCAGCAAATCGCAGAATACTGAGGTATTCTCCATCTACCCTTATCCCCAACTGCTCCCATTCCAAGTCTCTGAATACTTCCTCTGAACAAGCTGGGAATAGTACTGGGGAGATTGTGTCTCCTTGCCTAACATCGTTCTTTATGAGAATTTTGTTGCTTTGTAGTTATCTGATCCTCTCCAGCTGATTTCCCCCTATTCATAGTTTTTAATGCTTTCTTGACCTCGTCTTTCGTCACTGGTGGAACGTCTGACTGTTTTACCCTGCCGCCAATCTCGTTATGGTCCTGACTACTTTGGCTGCTGTAGAAATCTGTATAGAACTCCTCCGCTACTTTGACTATCTTGTCCATATTCGTGATGACCTTGCCCGCCTTGTCCCTATTCGCATACATCTGGTTTTTGCCTATGCCCAATTTCTTCTTTACCGCATTAAGGCTTTCTTTACAGCATGATCAATTTTCTCCATGTTATACTTCCTTATATCAGCCTCCTTGCGCTTATTGATTAGCTTTGATATCTCGGTCAATTCGATCTGGTCTGTTGAATCGGAAGCTTTCGTACTCTGGCGTTTCTTAATCAAATCTTTCGTCTCCTTAGACAGCTTACCGGTATCCTCTCTAACTATCTATACCGTCTACTTCTACCGCACACTCAGTAATGATATCTCTGAAATTATTCTTCATTGCTTCTAGGGTAATGTCGCCATCCTCGGTTAGAGCTGAATATCTATTCTGTAGCGAGATCCTGAATTCTTCTGCCCTCCCCCTCACCGCTAAGTTGTTAATGGGTTTCTTTCTTACTAATCTGTTACGTTCCTTCTTCAGATTTAGGCTAATTCGGGACCTCAGCATCTTGTGGGCACTGCATCGCACTTTCCCGATTACCTCTACATCTTGCACAATGGCGGGGGTTGAACACATTATGAAGTCAATTTCATTTTTAGTCTTCCGTTAGGACATTTCCATGTCCATTTCCGGTTCTTCCGTTTGCTGAAGAAGGTATTCATGATTCCTAATTTACTGCGCTCTGCAAGTAACTCCCCCCTGCCATTCCTAGAACCAGTGCCATAGTCACCTACTGCCGGGTCTCCGGCCTGCTTTTTCCCTACCTTGGCATTAAAGTCGCCCATTAGTACAGTGCAGCGGCGCAGTTCTAGTCTTAAACGTTGTCAAGGTCAGCTTCCAATTGCGGCCTGTCAAGCGGAGCCAGAGATTCTTAGCACGTTACTGCGTCACAGGTCTGACCGCTGCCGTGGTCAGTTGCTCCGCAGCCGTTGGCGACTGAGGGCTGGGATTTAATAGGAGTAATCATAGCAGGTTGCGGTCAGTTACTGCACCAGGGTGGCTAACTCCTGTCTTGTGCGTTGCCGGAGGTGTTCACCGGCTGCAGGTCGCACCCCAAACCTATTTACGCACTTTCATCAACACGCGTAGTTTTTTTATCCGGTGGACAATTTCGCGGCACAAGGAATCGAACGACGCTCCTCCATGCCAGGTGGATGTTTTGCCTCTACGCCATCGCGGCAGCCACTGTGATGAAAATAATAACCTCGAGTTAATCTCTGACCCACTCTGCCCCCTTCCTACCTCTTATTATTAACACTGTCATTTTCGGATCAATACCTGTCTGTTGCCCCCAACTTAAGTAGAACCATCTTCGTTAGCTTCCATGTCTGAGCGCCATCGATAAGTAAAGGTACGATGGAACTTTTTATAACAACATCTTGAGCGATAACAGAAGCTGCTATCTATAATCTGCAACTAGATGCCGAATGAGCTAAATTGTAGCCTTATATTCCTTGTTAATATCCTTCATGATAGGGATCTGCGGTCACTACGTCTTCAGTATATATATTCTTTTGTGGCTTCTAGTGCTTCGCAAAGTATTGCACCCTGGTGTACATTACCGGGGCTTTTGAATATTATCTTACTTTTCACTAATTATATTCTTCAGCCTTCATTTTATTCTTTTCCTTTCTAGGCAAAAAAATAATTTTTTGCAATTCATAGTATGCAGTTGCTTAGTATGGCAGTCTCATCAATAGAATTAAGATTAATGAGGTACTTTCAATCAACCGTCATTTGTATGCGCTCCTTCCCATTCCATTTCTGAGTGCACCCTCAAGCAAGCTATGCATAATAGTGGAGAGATCGTATCTCCCTCGTATCCAACAACGTTCTTTATGGGAAATGTATTACTTTCCCTATGGAAGACTATGATTGCTGTGAACCTATATAGACAGTTTCTTGTACTTTCACACGCGGCACGTCGGGAGCCTGATTTCCCAATGACTGCCGAAGTTTTGACTACGGCAAGTACTCGCAGATCGTGACGAGCTGCGTAGTGGTATCACTGAGAGTAAAGTGTAAAAAGTTGCATTTTACCTGTACTCGCCTATGGGGCTGAAACATGGAGGCTAACAAAAGGGGATGTACTTAAGCTCAAGGCAGCACAAAAACCTGTGGATCAGAATAGGGTAGCTGCAAAGATAAGAAATAGGAGTTGTGCAGACTGCGTCAGAGAAATAACTTGAAGTAATCACATTCTAGTGGAAAGAGAGCGATAAAATGTTTAATTATTTCCCTTATATATTGTGACCACGTCACGTTTTTAATATCTAGGTTGCATTGCTATTTGTTTATTTTACTATTGCTTGATAATTTGCCAATCATATGTTCTCGAAATATGTATTATGATTGATTGAATAATATCAATGTAAAGCACTAGATTTGCAAATTGACTATTACTGAGCCGAAGGAGGGGCAATGGTTCAGTTCTACACTCTATTTATTTATTCTCCTATGGTGTCTTGTTACTTCCTTCTGATGGTATGACAATACGTCCTCAACTGTTAGTTATTACTTAATGTTATTTTAGACATTATAACCACAATTGTACAGAGATAGTCAGAAATGGTGATTCGTTATGCTTTGTGACTTAGGTGCTGCTACATTGCCGACGTATATCCAGACGTATAGACATCCGCCTTGTAGGTCCAAGGGGAGTTTGAGAATAGTGGATTAGTTGGAGGGTAATGGGAGATGCCTTTGCCTTGCATTGAGTATATTCCGGCATATGACGAAGACGTTAAGCTCTGGGACGTGACCTCTCAACCGGGAGCCTCATTGACAATTTACTATTAGGAGCCATGTGAACGTGCCTGCGCGGCGAAGGTAACGTGAATCAAGCGGTCTTCGAAGGGTAATGTTCATGTCACCCTCTCATATGAAAGGAAATGCCCGAGTTCGCAGCTCATTCCAAACGTAATGACAGACAACGCAAAGTCTATTTCATGCTGGGGCACCTCTCAAGTACCGCCTGACAGCTGAATGTGGAGCCGTTCAGCTAGATAATTTCGCTCACATGGCCTTTATCGCGACTGGCCGCAATGCTGGATTTTCGGCGAACGGCGAGTATACCCAGGCAACGCAAAATGTCACTGGAACGTTATTTGAATGGCCACAAATGTCAGAGAGCAACGTTGCCTGATTGTTGCTAATGTCACTATTTTTGATCACCAGATAACGTTATGCACTAATGTTTCTACAACGTTCTGAAAACGTTGACGTTATGTTATTTCAACGTTATACCAACAAAAAATGACGAAAGAAACGTTGCCTGTACATTACTTTAATGTATTCTAAACAATGCATGCTCCTTCCTCAAGGAGCTTCTAGGCAAAAGCTACATAACCCGCACCATCTGTTCCTACTGGACAAGGTGCAGCCATAGCTGATGAATCGTACATGAGTGCGTTCTGCCTTCCTGAAGTGACTAATGTATGCTTATATGTCGACAAGGCACCGACCAAAAGGCAGTTGCGCAGTAATCGTGGTCTGCTGACTGCTGACCGGTCACTTGAATGACACATCCAGTGCAAAAATTACGTCAGGTGCACATGTGAGATCATTTACACAATTTATTTGGCATGATTGTACATCTGTTGAGTCAGCAATTCCATGAAGAGACGAGCAATCACATAGCTGCCAGGTCATCCATTTCATGAATTAGGCCACTAAATTAAAAGAGCAAAAACACAAAAAAGTTTATTATTCAGCCAAAATTCAAGACAGCACTTACAAAGTAATCAGACATCTAAAACTAAATTTGCAGGACCAGAATTGTTTGCGTGTGGAGCGTTCCAATATTTATTGGACAGATAGTACAAAAATAAAGAACACCAGGACACCCACTGAATTTCCGCTTTTAAAACCATCAAAATTATAGCTGATGCAACATTGATGGTCTTACACTATATCCTAGAAGTTTACTTATATGTCCCATAGGTTTTGCCTATGCTGTTCCATTTGATATGCTGGTAAGCTAAGTGACTGTGACAAGTCCAGTTTTTGCACAGCTTGATGCACAAGTAGACTAAATGATAGTCCAGCTTCCGTACATAGCATAACAGACCTAACGTTTTTTTGCAGCATGCTGGTGCGTGGCGAAAATGGTCGCCAATGTCATGTCTCATGTCCACCTCCTTGCCCAACAGGCAAGACTGCCGGAGGGCCACTGCGCAAACAAAACAATATCACAGACTTCGGGCACTAAACCTAGACACTGATATTTACTACAAATTAACAAAACCCATTACATATGTTATGAACTGTGAACACGCTTATGCATACATTGAATTGTGCATCTCAATCTATTATACGACTCAATGAATCCACACCATTTGCACAAGGTTCTTCAGAAGCCCTGAAATGAGCAAAAGAAAAAAAATTAGAAAATACATTAGAACGAGCAGCAAAAATGGACTGCTGGCCAGAATTTAAAAACTAGCCCCAAATATTTTTTAACAAAAGGACAAAGCGCTAACGATACATTCACAAGAGAGAGGACACGGACAAGCGTCCTCTCTCTTGTGAATGTGTCGTTAGCGCTTTGTCCTTTTGTTAAAAAATGCTGCACCAACTAGTCCAACAAAAAGTCCTTCTTGTAGCCCCATATATATTTGTGCCAGAATAAAACCCACAAATATAGAGCTATAACGTGCACTGCACAGTAAAATGTTGCTTACAACACCCACTACAGGCACAAGGCAAGGTTTTACCTTGCATGCCGCTTTCTGCTTGTGCTGCTGGGCTCACTGGTACTTGTGCTGGTCTCGGTGGAGGACGGCCAACGAATGGTAGTTGCTTGGCTTGTTGTGTAGGAACTGTGGATGGTAGGCGATGATTATCACAGCTTTCATCGCTTTCACTTTCCTCACAAACAAAACGAGCCTTCTGTTTCCTTTTTTTTTGTTGGGACGTTGCTGCCGTCTTCATCCGACACTGCAGTTAAAAATGTTTCAATTCAGTTATTTCAATAGTGGCTTGCTAGAGTAACATTCACAAATATAGCAGCGAAGCAAATAGAATATGCATGGTTAATATAGAAAGTGTAAACATATCAAGCAAAAACATTTTAGCAGCAAAACTGGACTCGTACTTCCATACAACGCCTTCTTGGTGGGCTTTCTTGTCCTTTTTGTCAGCCGTTCCTCATCAGTTGTTAAATCTGACACTTCTTCAGCTTTCTTCTCTCTTCTTTTTGCGTCAGCATATGTTGCTGCAAGCAAAGAGTTCAGTGTAGAAAGATTGAATGACACGGCTAAAGGGAAACTGAATGAAAATAGTAAGCAGACCCGTGAAAAGGCAACGTTCACAACTGCTTAGCAACAATATTATTGAAATAAGAGCATAACAATATCACTATAACAGGAACCTTGAGCCAATGAGCAACAAACACGATTACTGATAAGAGTCATTAAATTAAGATGATGTGTGATTATTTCACCATTTTGGCTCAAAAGTTCTCCCCTCTGGCAGTGCTTAACTTATGTGCATCGTTGCCTTTGTACACTGCCACAACCAAGAACCTAAAGCTCCAACAGTACCCTATAATCACAATACTATCTTGTGACAAAAAAAAATGACGTACTAGTCTCGCCTAGGATTCGAATTTGTGTGCAATCTATTCTTCTCCAGGCTCCTCGCAGTCTTTTATAGCGCTTGGGCAACGAGACGGGGTCGGTATGGCAGCCATAATGTTTCCCCATTCTGCACCCAGAATTTTGGGGACGGCAGCAACTCCGTCCGCACTGCTGAATTCGACGATGTAGAACATCCTGCAAGAATATAGCGCAGTTAGCATAACAACAAGCACTAGTGCCAAGCCAAAGGCATTATTTTCTAAGTGCCTCTGTTGAAGAGACACTACTGAGTTGCACTTCACTGCTCAAGTTTCCAATCAATGAGGGTCAATTTATGGTCAGTGTGTATTTTGCCAGCAGCTGAGCGAGTTGCATGTCATTGAAACTAGTTTTCTTTGCACACTTATTGCTGGCGTTTCAGGAAATTAAATCGCTGCAAACACTATCTCCTACTTGGCATGTGCTAGAAATTTTTATAAAAAAAAAGTTTACTTCTGATTTCTAAAGTAAAAACAGCGCAACACAGCCGTGGCAAAGAATTTCAGCATACTTAACTTCCAACTATTTTCAGTCCTCGCAGATGACAAACACACACAAAGCGCCAAAATTCTAAACCGGAATGGCAAAGGGCGCGCACATACACTGAGCAAGTTAGTTAGCGAGATGGCTGGCTGGTGGCCCCAACCGGCGGCCTGTGGGCTATCAAACTAGACGAATTTTCAGTCACACTTCGAGCAAACGATTAATGACACTAATCGGTCACACAGACCTAATGATGCGGCTCTTGCCACGGGCGTGACAACTTAGGCGTAGCGTGACACTGTCACGGTGACCACACCGCCAAAGAGGCAAAATAATTTCAGCATTTGTCTCCTGATCAGAACACAAGCAGCTCTGCTGAACATCTGTGATGCGGGGCAGCGCAGCACTGTTCTGCTGCGAAAATGCATGGCCAGTCGTTAATGACAAAGAAATTCATGATTAACAAAGCAGCAAGGAATAAACAGAAAACGCGTGGCGCATCCAATGTGGTTCCAGATGCGGCAGTCTGAGATATGCCTACAAGCTAAAAGGGAGGTCACCAAAGCAATAGCAACTCACCTGTGAGCGATGAACAGTGCATGCAGTCGGAAGAGTGAGTTCACACGTGAAATGCGGCTGCAAAGTCGGCACGAAGGCACTCAAAGTCAAAATGCACACGAGTACAGGCACGTGGCAAGACAAGGCATAACGTGCGAAAAAGCTCCATAAAGCCCCACAAGAGCCATGTCGTGTTTCTTTTGTCCCGCCATATTGAATGTGGTGCCGCCTGAACGCAGCAAAATAATATGAAATAAATATTTATTAATTTATGCTAATGTTCAAGCTTAGTAATTTACTACGTGAAAGTTCTTTTATTTGCAAAAATTTTTTATTTATGGTTATTTATTACATAAACGCTTTCGTTGGCCAAGACAGCCAAGACAAGCAATGTATGGCACACAAACGAGGTGTAGTCGAGCCAAGTTCAAGCCCAGCCAGTGTCTGTTCCCATCTCACGGGTAATGCTTGTGTAGCAGTGCGGAAAAGTGGCTTTTTCTCCTGAACACGCCTTATCATGTTGTATCAGCTTTGCGCTGTTATAACCCCGATACTTGTGCGTAGCTGAAGCAAGTGATCATACTGCTCAGTCGTCGATGACCTTCAGTGCACCATGATGCGTACCGCTCGTGTTTGCAAGTAAAGCTGTCTCTACCAGCGATGGAGAGGACATAGTGGTGTATCATTGATGGAAGAAGACAGAAATTCTGACGCAGGGCAACCAAAATAGCAGCACTTTGCCAATCTGATAGCCCTACTGTACAGCAGTCCCTTACAAGCTGAAACTTAGCTACTGCCGAGGAACATTTTGAGAGGGTGGTGTTTCACAGCAGTGAGTCCAGTGCTAGTTATCATAGCAATGACGATGAAGAATTGGTTTCTCCATTGTGCCCCGTTGATCCACCGCCAACTGGCGAAGTTGCCGAGTCTCAAGAACAAATTCTACAGCAGTATTCATGCAGCAGTGAGCTCCACGATTTTTCGTCAAGCGAGAGTGAGGCGGATTTAGCCCCGGCTTTGCTCGACCCACTTCGTTCATGGGCTGTAGATAACAACATTTTTGCCGCCCACATCACTAAGCTTCTAAAAATTCTGCAGCCGCACCACCCAGACCTCCCTTGTGATGCCAGAACACTGCTGCGGACGCCTCATGCCAGTAGTCACCAGCATAGGAAGTGGCACTTACTGCTTTTTTGGCGTCACTGGAAACCTCATTCAGCAACTAGAAAGTGGAGCCATATCAGTGAGCGCTTCAGTGATTTCCCTGGCGATGAACGTCGATGGTGTGCCCTATCTAGGAGTTCGTCGAAACAGTTCTGGCCTGTGGTTGTGCGGGCCGAAGAAAGCTCGCGAAATGAACCTTTCCTTGCAGCTCTCTACATGGGGGACTCAAAACCCGAGTGTTCACTTTTAGAGCTTTGACTGCACCATGGTGAAGCTGTGTTCCCTAGTGATTGTTCATGCATTTGTTTGCGACATGCCTGCGCGATCATTCCTTATATGTACCAAGAGACATGCAGCATATTATGCATGTGAAAAGTACATGCAAAAAGGCATGTACCCTGTAGAGCATAGGAAAATTATATTTCCTGATTTGTTGGCCCCTCGGCGTACAGGTGAAAACGTCACCAACATGACACAGCCTGATCATCACAATTGCACATCACCATTGCTCAAGCTGGGCATCGGACTAGTTCCAACTAGACTATATGCATTTGGTTTGCTTAAGAGTTATGAAAAGACTTCTAGTGCAGTATTGGACATCAACTGCCCCATCAGCGTCAATGCTGCCTTTGAGTGCACGTAGGGCCATTTCTAAGAACTTAGTTTCTTTGGCTGTCAACACTCCACAGGAGCTTCAGCGCATTCCAAGGACCCTGCGTGTTCTAGAATTTCGGAAGGCATCAGAGTATAGAAACTTCCTTGTTTACTTTGGCCCCATTGTTCTGAAGCAACACCTTGCTCATCCATTTTACACGCACTTTTTGAAGCTAAGTTGTATCATCACAATACTGGCCTCACCCGATCTTTGTATGACTTTGTGTGAATATGCTGAGCAGCTGCTGCTTAGCTTCGTTACAGAGGCAGGTAAGCTTTATGGCAGTGGCATCTAAAATGTTAGCATACATAGCCTCTTGCATCTGGAAGATGATGTGCGACGGTTTCGCCACATTGCCCTATTTTCAGCCTTTCCTTTTGAAGCTTTTCTAGGAAAGCTGAAGAGACTGGCCAGAGGCCATGCCCTTCCTACGGGACAAATTTTTATGTGAGCAGCTGAACTAAAGCAGTTCAAGCAACCAGTGACTCCTACAAGTGATGGCATCAAGCTGTCCAATATTCACATAAATGGACCAGTCCCTGAAACATTCCGGGGGCAGCGATTCAGTAAAACTACGATTGGGAAAAAAGTGTTTTCTACAAAGCCAAAAGACAGCTGTGTGAGGATAACGGGTGGAAATTTTGTCCTAATAAGAAATTTTATAGCAGCTGAAGGTGACGTCCTTATTTGCGGGCAGCACTATGCCGATGTTAGTAACTTTCATGATGCAACGCTGTGGTCTGTTGACATAGGTGTTTACAGAGCCCGAGGACTTTCACGGGGTCTGAGTACGTGGAGCATCAATGAAATCGGTACAAAATGTGTGTGCTTACCGGTCAAGAAAAATGCAGATGCTATTTTTTGTGCGCTCCCATTGTAAAAACCATACCTTTGCTTGGTACTCTCTGACAATGACAAAACCATTCCCACAACACGGTGTTTGTTTGCACTCATGTCCATGATATAATTTTCACTGTCTGTTGGGCTCTCAACAGTATTGTAAATTAATAAAAGTATAGTTTGTGATATTTTTGACCGTTGTGATCTGGTGATTTGTTGGAAAATAATTACTATCTAAAATTGTTTCCATGTTATAAAGCTGCCATTTATCACTCGAGCATATATTCTTGTCCAACCAGGAATTTCGCATTTCACTTTTGCAGCTTTATTAGCTTCGCCAGTAATATCTAACTCGGCCTGTTTATAAATGTTGCAATAGCAATGTTATCAAAACGTTGGTGAGATGTGTACACCCAACGTCAGTGCTGTGTATGCCTATAAAAGTTATGATGACGTAATCTCTAAACGTCAGGGCAACGTATGTCTTGCAACGTCGCAGCAATGTGAGATTTTGTCACATTACGTTGTGTGGAAGTTCATACATACAGGCAACGTTTAGGCAATGTTTTGCGTTACCTGGGTAGTACTGTCGCGGTAAAATACTGACAGGACTCATGAGGCACAGTCCTACCGGAGCATAGTGAGGCTACCCACTCTTATGGGAGTTGAAGGTTTGCATGGAGTGTTGAATGTTTCAACTTTAAAGGGCCTCGACTTAGGTTTCATCCAAGAGGGCCCTGCCAGGCTAACGTGAGTTCATAAAAAAATACACCCTTCCTCTCTATGTGCCACAGCAGTTAAAGACTCCACTATGTGTTGAAGCACGACACAATGGCTTGCGACTGCTTGCAGGAGCAGGGAACGGTTGTATTTAAATCCTTAACAGTACCTTCCAAATATGCAATCTACTTCAATCTACTGTACATTGCGTAGATAAATTCCTAGTATAAGGTGATTTCTCAAGTAAACAGCTGTAGTGTCTTAGCTCATATTTTTATATTGAAATGGCGCTTAGTCGAGCATTATACTTATGGCTACATTGTTTTGATTACGACTTGGTCATACGAACACACAGTCTCACAATATTGGCGTCTATAGCGAAGAACGACAAGCCACATTCCATTATTTGAACATATGCATACTATCTTCCAGGTGATAGAAATTGTTCGGAACATAACCAGTCTCATATATAGCAATTACTGATCAACAAAAAGTATTTGACCCAGTAGAAACCCTAGCAGTAAATCCGGTATTTGTAAATTAGGGTATTGATGTGACGTATGTGAAAGTACAAGAAAATATATATAGTGCTTGTGAAGCAGTCATAGTTCCATGTAAATGAAGTAATAAATTCCCGCAAGGAAAGGTGTTAGACAAGGGTTGAAGGAGGCCAGCATTCAGACTTGGAATGGAGGAAGAATATATAAGTAATCTGTGATCAGCGAATGGTGTTGCCTTGCCAAATAAGAAAGGATTTCAATTGAAAAGGTTATTGACCTGAACAGGAAAAGCAAAAATGGAGGCGTAAAATGTATATGCAGAAGACTAAGGGTATGTTCAGTATCGTCGAGAAGGAACAGCAGCTCACAATAGTTAGTGAAGCCCTGGAAGTGGTCGGCAAATGTCTACTTAAGACAGGCAGTAACCGCAGATACTGACTATGGAAGGGAAATAACTGAGAATATGTTAAAACAGCGCTAGAAACACGGACGGATAGGAAGACAAAAAATATTTGTTTGTGTCTCTATCTGTCCGTGTTTCTAGCGCTGTTTTACCATAACGTCCAGCCAACTCGCCCAACAATTCACTTTGCTTATGGGAATAAGTTTAGGCAGGAGTTGATTTTGCACGTACTCGTTAACTGAGACCATCAGCTGGGTGGTATGGCTCAAGAGCAAATTCTATAATAGTTGCTTCTCGTCGGTGCTCACCAACAGAGCTAAAACATGCAACCTAATCAAAAGCGTACCACTGCAGTTGAAGACAAGGCACAGACCTATTCAACGGGAAATGGCAGGTATAATATGCAGTGATAGGAAGCGTGCAGAGTGGGTCAGAGAATTTACTCGAAAAAATGATATTTTAGTGCAACTAACGATGAAACTGACTTGGATAGGACAGGTAGTGCGAAGAGTAGATAATCGACGGCTGCTAGGGTGCCAAAATGGACTCCAAGGGAAGAAATATCCCGAGACCACTTTGAAATCTGCACTGCAGAAATGCTATAGCCGAAGCGTTGCTGGTAAATACGATGCATTACGTTTGCTCTCATTATTATTATCAACTAAACACATCCTCATTATCATTCGTAATGTCATTATTGTCATTGTCACTAACAGCAGTTTCTTAGTGATCGGTACTATCGCCCTCAAGGCAGACAAGAATTATGTCTTGCGTTTCACCATCCCAGGCGTGGCGCATATGGTAGTTAAAGCACTCGGCTGGGGATTCAAGGAATTGAGGTTCGATTCCCGGTATAGACAGGATTTATTTTTAGCTATCTTCCTCACGGGAGATGAGGCGAATTACGAGGTGCGGTTTGGCTGAGGACGGCATTTGTTTGACAGCTATAGTGGAACAGGACGCCATGAGTATGAGGCTTTAAACGCTTTCGCCTTAAAACATAGCAGGGACAGCATAATTTTAGGTGTGCGGTTGAGGTTAAGAATTTCGCAGCCGAAAGTAGATCCAGCTAGTACAGGACCAGGTTAATTGTCGGAAGATAAGAGAGGCCATCGCTGTGCAGTGGGTATAATTCGGCTGATGCTGCTTATAATGATGAATGAGGGCAGACAGGCTACGCTGTTTTGCAGAAGGTTCTAAAAGCTTCACTAGTAATTTTAACTAAAACGACATTCGGGCAAAATTGTACAAATTTTGAAGAGAATAGTTTGCGTTGGCAGTAAACCAATTTCGATTCGAACGCAAGGTAATGGTACTATGGGTGCCATCGAAAAGACAGAGGGTCGTAGTGCTTCGCGATTATCGAAGCAATGTGCTTATGAAAATTATTTGATCACATTTGGCAAAAACCCTACATTACATTGATATATGACTATGGGACAAGGAAATAAAAATCTGTGCGAAATTTGAACGCTAAGACTGAGAGAAGAATTCTACGGATGTAGATAATTGTGCAACATGTATCTGTATGCAGAAGTGAGAGAACGGGCGTTCTGTAGTATTCATTCCCTGCTCCATAAATCCAGCGTTTCGTTTTTAGCGCATTGTACTCGAGCGGTGGTGCATGCAAGAAAAGCAAGCAGGTGCCCTAGAGTCGAAACGAAATGCACCAAAGTGATGCACATCTTTCCTAGCAGAGAAACCCGCCTTGAGAATAAGTGAATTCAAAATTGTGCAAGGAAATACTTAAGAACAAGCGTATTATCCTTAACAGTGTGCAACATGTGTTCGTATTCTACACGCATGCCTGAGAATAGCTATAGGCTAAGGTACTCTAGATTCCCGCAGCACCCTTGTAACTGTGCATTGTTGTTGAACAATACAAATGCCTTAGCCTGCGCATCAAAGGTGAATGAATATAGGGACCATCCCACAAGATGTGTATATGAGGTTGTGCATTATTAATGTGTCTTAAAGTACCTGCATTGACCTTTAAGACAGTATCTGCATCAAATCAGGCTTACTATCCTGGGTCCGCCCTGACTTGGTTTATGCAGTACACCCGTGCACGAGATTTCTCGTGAGTACAGCCATGTACGCTTGCAGAGTTGCATCATCTTACAAAGTGTAGAACGTTTCTTCACGAAGTACAGATATTCCTAGGTGGGTAGAATACATGAACAGCAAGGAGAATTCTCCCTCAAGGCTGCATAACAGTGATCTGTGTCAGGCCTATATTAATGCTATACATAGTAACATGAAATGTTTGATATGAAGGAGTGCGAAGACGTACGTCGAAGCAGTCCATCATCCTGAAAAATGTCACATTTTGTCAATAGTGTGAGCGTATGCTTAATTACGAGTGCTAAGAGTATACGTAATTAGTCACATAGATCTGAGCAACCCATCTCCGCACTAACGCAGGCACGCACCTTAGCAAGTCTATTCATGGAGCACAGATCGACTCTGTCGAAGCATTCGGATTATGCTCCAAAGTTGAAAAACTGCGGTTATGAACAAGACGACATAACGGCCAGACGATATAAGGGGGGGGGGGGGGCACACTTCGAGGAATCAAAGGAGGTGCACCAGTTTCAAAGAGGTGCCCAAAAAATGACTCATCAAGCTAGCTGTGGCCATGAAGGAACAAAATAGCTGTCATTTAGCTTGTGTTTAAACCTGGAGTTACTCGAGAGGTATCTGCATAGCTACGCTTAGGTTCGGCTTGAAAGTAAAGACATGAATTTTGCACATTGTAATTTACTCTGTAGGTCCAGCTTTATTTATGTCATAGGGGCACTTTTGACTACTAAAGTGCGATGAGGTGAAATAATTTATGGCGCGGTGGTCCAAAGCCCTCCACCACGGCACCTCTTTCCCTCTGTTTTCACCCCCATCTTCGCGATGACGCGTTGGCGCAAGCTGCCAAACAACGTATTGCCACCTGGTGTCCCCATGTTCTTGCTGCGCCTGGAAGAAGAGGACACTGAAGTTGACTCTCGCATGCTGTGCGCCGAACTTTGCCTGCTGGTACATATTCATCCCGTCGTTTTAGCCAAGTCTAGCCCTGTTGTCAGTGACATATTTTGGTGTCGGCGCAGGGTATCGATCCCAGTATATGTCCCGCACTCCTCCGCATACCCAGGATTCAGGTCCTGTGCCAATCGACACTCCTGCTGACCGCGCTAGCCGGAGGAACCTAGGCCTACCACCTGAGCACGGGCCGTTGGAATTCACCACCGCAGCTGCCCCTCGACCTGTCATGCAAACTCCAACGTACTACACTCTACAGAGCCCACGACTGCCTAAGGCATTCCACGGCTGTCAGACGGAAGACGTCGAAGACTGGCTCGCCCAGTTTGAACGGGTCGCCGCATTTAGTCACTGGGACGACGCCGCAAAGCTTAGGAACGTCTTCTTTAGCCTGGACGATGGCGCTCGTACTTGGTACGAGAATCGCGAAGGCGCCCTAACATCGTGGCGCGAGTTCTGCCGCTGCATCCTGGACACCTACACCAGCCCGGATCGACGAGAACGAGCGGAAAGGGCCTTACGCTCTCGCATACAGATGCCGAACGAGACCATAACCATGTACGTGGAGGACATGACTAGGCTGTTCCGACGATCTGACCCGGCCATGCCCGAAGAGAAAAAGGTGCGCCTTCTCATGCACGGCGTTAAGGCTGGGCTCGTGCGCAACCCGCCGATCACAGTTGCCGAGTTTCTTTCGGAAGCAATCACGATGGAAAGGATGCTCCAGCAGCGGTCTGCGACCTACGACAGGCCGGTACTCGCCGCTTCGCTCACGGAGCCGCATTCGGCCTTTGGGGCTAGTCCGGATCTTCGCGACATCATCCGCTCCATTTTGCGTGAAGAGCTCCAGAAGCTTTTCGGTGCTCCCAAGCCGACGGTCGGCTCTGTCGCTAGTATTGTCCGAGAAGAACTCCAGCAAGCACTTCGGCCTTCGGTACCATCTGCTAACCCGCCATCCTTTTCCACCGAGTCCTGTCGGCCAACGTATGCGGACATCTTGCGACGTCCCCCAACTGATTTCACACAATTACTGCCACCCGACCAAGGCTCACTGTATTCCGCCCACCCCGAGCCGTACATCGACAACCGCCGACCACCCCAACGAAAGGCAGGCCTGTGGCGTGCCCCAAATCGGCAGCGCCTGTGCTTCCACTGCGGAGAAGCTGGTCACCTGTATCGACAGTGTCCATATCGACAACTGGGACTGAAGGGTTTACCCATCGACATGCGTAGCCCTCCTTTAGGCCAACAACCCCGGGATATTGAGGACTACGTAGCCCAGCAGCGCATGGCGCCAACTTTTAGACGACAGTCACGATCTCCGTCTCCACGCCGACTATCCTCGCAGCCCAGCTCCTCCGGGAAGGCGCAGCGATGGTCGCCTAGTCCGAGTGGAAGCGTGGGCGAGTTGGTGATGGTTCGATTGGTTCGATTGGAGCCGGGAAAATTAAAGACAGCGACCTCAGAGGGCGAGGCCGCTTCAAATCGACGCGACGATGACCCCCCGACAACGCGACCTGTGAGCGACCGCGACTTGACGGCCCCGACGACAGTTCGTACACGTGAAGATAGACTCTCGCTGGATATACCCGTGCTCCTCGACGGCTATAAGGTTAGCGCATTGGTAGACACTGGTGCTGAGCTTTCGATTTTAAGCGGGAAGCTAGCGGCGCTTCCAAAGAAAGTGATGACGCCATGGTCTGGCACGCAGATTCGAACCGCTGGCGGACATGTTGTAACTCCGAGCGGTCAGTGCACGGCGAGAGTCCAAATTCGAAACTGCACGTTCGTTGTCAGCTGCCTTGTGATAACCGACTGCTCCCGCGACTGTATCCTTGGTGTCGATTTTCTTCGGGAGCATGGGGCCATTATCGATCTCCGAAAGCGCACCGTGACATTTTCGACCGAGAAAGCTGATGATACTGACACCGCAGACCGCCAAAGCCGTGCCCCTCTTCGAATTTCTGCCGAGAGCGTTTCTATTCCGCCACGTTCTAGTGTTTTTGTGACTGTTAACTGCGATGAACTACGTGACGGAACGGCGGTCGCTGAGGGCAACCTGTCCCTTTTACTCACCCACGGCGTCACATCCATCTGCGTAACGGCCGATCTAAGCTCCTGGTGACTAACTTCACGAACGAACCCCGACATCTTTTCCGCGCTACCGCAATCGCATTCGCCGACGCCTTAGCGGACGTTTCTGAATGTTTTACGTTCGGAGAAGTTGAAAATGTGCGCCCATTCCTTGATCGTCTGGATATTAGTACAGATCTCTCAGAAACACAGCAGCACGATCTGCGTTCTCTCCTTCTAAAATACAGTGCTCGTTTCGCGATGTCATGAAAAATTCGGCAAACTCCTCTTGTGAAGCACCGCATAATTACTCCCGACGATGCCCGCCCTATACGCCAGCAGCCGTACCGCATCTCAATGACGGAACGTGAAGCGATTCAGACATCCAACCCTCCAACAGCCCGTGGTCGTCCCCTGTCGTGCTGGTGAAAAAAAAGGATGGCACCCTTCGCTTCTGTGTTGATTATCGAAAGTTGAACGACATCACTAAAAAACACGTCTACCCGCTGCCCCGTATCGACGATTCGCTCGACAAGCTTCGCCGTGCCCAGTACTTCTCCTCCATTGACTTGAAGTGCGGGTACTGGCAGATTGAGGTCGATGAGCGGGACCGCGAAAAAACAACTTTTGTCACCCCAGATGGACTGTATGAGTTTAAAGTGCTGCCATTCGGCCTATGTTCAGCGCCGGCTACTTTTCAGCGCATGATGGACACCATTCTCACAGGCCTCAAAAGGCAAATCTGTTTAGTTTATCTCGACGACGTTGTCGTGTTCTCTGAAACCTTTGGAGAACACCTCGAACGCCTTCGCGCAGTATTAGATGCCCTCAGGTCAGCTGACTTGACGCTCAAGCCCGAGAAGTGCCACTTTGGCTGCAAAGAGTTGAAGTTTCTCGGTCATCTTGTGAGTGCCGCAGGCGTTAGGCCAGACCCCGACAAAACTGCTGCTTTCGCCAAATTTCCCGTTCCTGCCACGAAGAGGAGTTTAAAACGTTTCCTGGGTTTGTGTGCGTACTACCGCCGCTTCATCGCCGACTTTTCCAAGATAGCCGCACCCCTGACCCGCCTCACGCGGGATGATGCACAGTTCGTGTGGGCCGCCGAGCAACAGGACGCTTTTGCGGAGCTGTGCAGACGACTGCAAACTACCCCTGTTCTAGCGCACTTTGATGAAGACGCTGCCACCGAAGTCCACACCGACGCCAGCAACATCGGCCTTGGCGCTGTACTCGTACAACACCAAGCTGGCGTGGAAAGGGTCATTGCGTATGCCAGCCGCACGCTCTCCCGCGCTGAAACAAAATATTCCACTACGGAAAAGGAATGCCTCGCGGTTGTGTGGGCAACTATGAAATTTAGGCCTTACTTCTATGGCCGTGCATTTAAAGTCGTTACTGACCACCATTTGTGTTGGCTGGCCAATCTTCGTGACCCATTAGGGCGCCTAGCACGATGGAGCCTTCGCCTCCAAGAACTTGATTACTGCATTGTGTACAAATCTGGTCAGAAGCACGAAGATGCTGACGCGCTTTCCCGGGCACCCGTCGGATTTGTCGATAACGTCACGGATGACAGAGGTTTTCTTGGACTAGTGAATGCCTCAGACATAATGACCCGACAGCGAGCTGACCCAGAACTTCGACCTGTCATTGACCACCTGGAGGGTCGCGCTGCTGACGTCCCCCGTCAGTTTGGAAGGCACTTGTCAGCATTCTGTCTTCGGAATGGCGTTTTATTCAAGAAAAATTCCAGCACTGTTGATCGAGCGCACCTCCTTGTCGTGCCGGCCGACCTTCGCGACGATATCCTTTTTGCTTGCCACGATGAGCCCACCTCCGGCCACTTGGGCTTTGCACGCACATTCGCTCGAGTACGTCAAGCCTATTATTGGCCTAAACTTTCTGACGCCGTCCATCACTAGGTCAGAGGCTGCCGCGAGTGTCAACGTCGAAAGGTGCCTCCGCTCAAGCCCGCGGGTTTGCTCCAACCTATTATTTCACCTCGCACGCCGTTTGACCAAGTCGGCATCGACCTACTGGGCCCATTTCAGCTGTCATCGATGGGTAACAGATGGATTATAGTCGCGATCGACTATCTCACACGTTATGCGGAAACCAAGGCAGTGCAGTGGGGCACATCAATTGAGATCGCCCAATTCTTTATGCAGCAAATCGTGTTGCGTCATGGTGCACCATCCCTAGTTGTAACCGATCGAGGCACCGCGTTTACAGCACAGCTCATGCACGACGTGCTTAAGCTTAGTCATACCAGCCACCGAAAAACTACTGCATATCACCCGCAGACGAATGGCCTCACGGAGAGACTCACAAAACCATCGCCGACATGATCGCAATGTACATAGACTCGCAGCACAAAAACTGGGATGAAATTCTCCCCTACATCACATATGCCTACAACACGGCCACCCAAGAGACGACGCGTTTTACACCATTTCGCCTAGTCTACGGACGTGACGTTCAGACGATGTTGGATGCCATGCTTCCGAGCTGCACAGATGATCATCCACTCACGCCAGACGCCGAGCAGTTTGCTCAGCGCGCTGAGGAAGCACGTCAACTTGCCCGCATTCACATTCAACAACAGCAGGGCACGGATGCACGCCGCTACAACCTCCGTCATCGACACGTCGCATACCATCCTGGAGAGAAAGTTTGGGTGTGGACCCCGGTGCGTCGGCCCGACTTGTGTGATAAACTGATTTCCCGTTACTTCGGACCTTACGAAGTTCTGCGCCGAGTCACGGAAGTGACTTACGAAGTTCTTCCAGTGGGTACTGTGCAGCCCTCGCGTCGGCAACCACGCTCTGAGGTCGTGCACGTTGTCCGCATGAAGCCCTATTTCACGCGGTAGTGCCCTATGCGCTTGTTTCGTTGTCGCGTAGGACACCTTTCCCCGCCTCCGTTATCTATGCTGTCCATGCGCTGGTCTTCCTTTTCGCTTACATTGGCCATCGCTCGCGCTCCATCCCTTATTTCTTTTTTGAGAGGGGGAGTAATGCTACCTGGTGTCCCCATGTTCTTGCTGCGCCTGGAAGAAGAGGACACTGAAGTTGACTCTCGCGTGCTGTGCGCCGAACTTTGCATGCTGGTACAGATTCGTCCCGTTGTTTTAGTCAAGTCTAGCCCTGTTGTCCGTGACAATAAAAAGCCCCACTTTAATCGAGCCCTATGAACGTGCCTGCGTGGCCTAGGGATAACGGGAATGCAAGAGTTGGCAGGCTGATTGTGATGTCACGCTCCTATATGAAAGGAGAGGCCCTTGGTGGCACCGTCTACCATACGTAATGTCAGGCAGCCCTACGTACAGTTAGTGTTGGGCCATGTAAGCTGCAAGCTACCCCCTCCCACGAGTTCTTGCTTCGCTCTTCGAACAGGCACGAATGGGCACGGCAAAATGGCGATACTGTGGCTAATGTAGCACTCGCTACAATAAAAAACTGCATTCCGGCGCGCTCCTACAGCAGATGCGCCGCAGGGAGCGGAGGGAGAGTAGGCACATCCGGTTGAACGATCTCAGAAACCTAATGCTCGCCATATGGCCGCCACGAGCGAAGTATGAAGCGTGCGCTTTACACTTCGTCAGCAATTGCACTATTCCTGATTGCATGGCCGCAAATGAAAACATCTTTCCCATACATTGCTCCAGTGTAAGGAAGCGAGTTTCTATCGAAATATGTCCGTCTCAATTAGGTTAACAGCTATGTCCTAGAATAAATATCTATATCACAAAGAGAACTCAGCCAATGCCTGGGCGTTTCCTTGACCCAAGGAAAACCTTGGCCACGCTTGCCAAAGCAGTCATAGCAAAAAGCTAGACTAGTAAGTGCGATAACGTTCATGCTTGCCAAGATAACGCTCGAGTGCGCACATTGCGTGGCTTGCGCACAAACTCGCCCCCAAATAAGCATGAAGAGCGGTGACCCAGACTAGTGGTGGTGGTGCCATTATTGAAGAAAAAAAAGACGCTTGTCGCCGAACGCGTAATTTTCTGCAAGTTTGGCCAAATATAAACCTACGCGAGGAACATTAAAGCGCCTTCAATACCTGTGATAGTAGCTGCACAGTTTTACTTGTGGCACCTATAACGCACGCATCAGGACACCAAGGTGGTCAGCCGGATATGTCTCATTATCTCTTTTACATATGCATGTAGTACAGGGCGCTGATCTTAAATTTTTACCAGATGGACCATTAGTCGAACGCTCCGTTTTTCTTTTGGTGCCCCTGAACTTGAATGTGAAATGAAGAATGAGAGCCCATAGATCCCGGCTTTTAATGCGGCATTTTACGCTGCCTGTATTCACGCCAGGCACTCACAAAAAAAGGTCTGCAAGAGCCCTGCGGGTATAGCAAAATGCTTAGTCAAAGCAGTCGTAGCGTTCTTGATGCCGAAACATTTGTCGTTGCATTATACGGACGCCCAGCAACATCCAACTTGCAAAGCGCAATACATCAATGCTATCGTGCTAGTTCGAAAACTGAGCAAACGTTTAAGACTACCATGCATGAAAGCTCATTCTTTCTACTTGGCCATATAGACGTACGATTCATGCACACATCCAGAAATGGAACGGGAGGCGAATACTACTGAGTTGTCTTTTCTGAATTTTGTTCATAAATTGTGAGGTCACCGACCTCGTTTCCCTTTTCACGAACCTCCCCATTTTACAGAAATATAGAAGTTGACGGCCATACCTTGTTCACTTGGAAACGTGTCACGCGTTCCTCGGTTATTTATTAATTATTTTCAAGAAAGGAGACTGAGATGCACACACGGTGTATAGGTATAGGTGGGGAGACAGCATAAGGCAGACCATCACGACCCTCTAAACTAGGCCTCTGATTGCAAAGCTAGCGTCGAGAGTATAACACTTCGCCAGATGAAATACGCAGCACGCAACAACCATGTCATTTTGTCATAAACAAGCTGATATCGCACGGCACGTTTTGGTCGCAAAATACGTTTTTGTAACCTGAACAGATTAAACTGCCTCGTCTATGACTGCCAGAAGCACTGTTGTGACGCTTTGGGCAAGGTGCAATTTGGCTCCAGCGGCATGGTGCTATTTGGATGGCTACAGCTAGCGGTGTATTGTAAATGAGGTGAACGAAGTAGTTGGCAGATCTGCGAACGTTGAGGCCAGCAAAATGCAGTAGCGCAAAAGTGACATGAAATCATAGTGATGGCAATGAGAACCTGGTCATATTTGTCAATAAAGTGTAGTGCCTTTTATTTTAGATATTCAGTGCACCACGGGTTGTAGGGAAGTGGAAGACCTAACCGTTTATTGGCATGTAAGGGCCATTTAGTGGTTTTTCTAGTTAGAACGTAGCAACAAAAATGATCAAGTCGCGCTTTATATTGTGGAGTCAGAAGCCTAACAGCCGATCATTGAGTCTTGGGTATTCCACTGTAGGGTCTAGGAAAAGGTAGCTCCCTCAGCTTTGGTAGCATAAATATGCCGATTAAGTATGCCAAGCATGTAACAAATAAACAACTAACCTTTGGCGGGTGCAGGGGAGGAAATCAAGGAAAAGGCTACCAAACGACGGGCCAATCTTAAACTAAAAACCAGGAGCAGAAGCAAACAAAATAATTACAGCCGGAGTGCTGGTACGAACAAGCAAGGTGTGCGAACTTTAGAGCAAATGCTGCAATGCTTGAAGTAATAAGGCAAAGACCAATGAGCTAATTGACACATGTGTTAACGTAAAATGAATAAAGCAACAATCAGGTAAACGTACAGGCCGAATGTGAACAGAAAGCAGAAAACCCCCTATGCTTACAGCCTTGTTATCAAGGCAGCAGTGCTTACGCGTGCAGTGCGGTCAAACAGAACGCCGAAATTAATCGCCGTTTGTGCCTTTACCTAAACGGTAACAAAGACGCTTCCCCAAACAGAGGAGTAAACAATGAAGGTGAAGAAAAATAATTCAGCCAAATCATTTTCTTCTCTTCATTGTCAACTATTTCCGAGAAAGTCGCCTTGGAAAAGTCGGCAGAGCATAAAAGAAACCACTGCCACCCGCCGAGATTAACCCAGGAATGCGAGTCAAGTGCCGCCTCGAGACGCTCAGGCGAAGTAGAGTGGTGTCTCGGAAAGCTGTATGGGACATTGTATTTCCGCCCTATAGCTAACACCGACGACACTTCTGTCTTTCAAAGTGACCACAATAGCATATAGCAATGGTGCTCAACGTGGCTAACGGCTTAAATTCTACAAAACCAGTACTACTTTCTTATCGACACCGCCAAAATTATCTCCGCCTGTTTATAAAATTAGCGTTCCAAGAATTACTAAAAAAAAAACTTTTAAATACCTTACTTTTAACCTCAATAGTGATATATTATGGGTTTACCATTTTAACGACATAATAAATTCATCTAACCGAACACTTGGCTACTTTCGCGTAACCTGCGCATGGCTCCTTCCTTATTAAAATTATTAACTAAGAAAACTCTTGTTCGACCAAAACTTGAACACGCTAGTGCGATCTTTGACCCGCACCAAGATAACGTTATCACAGTTCTTGAATCTGCAGAGAAACATGCTACTCGATTTACCCTTTCAAACTACTCACGGTATACTCTAACATATCCGCCTTAAAGCTTCATCTTCAAATTTCTTCTTTTGCTTCCGTCGCAGAGTTTCACATCTCTGCTTTTGTCACAAGTTTTTTCCTACTTTACCCGGTGGTGGTCAGCTCATCCAACCGGTACGTGGAAAATCCCGCACAGGCCATTCTAACAGCGTAATCCCGAATCGTTCTCGAACTTTCGCATTCCAGAAGTCTATTTTCGACACAACGCGCGTCTGAAACGGCCCTCTCAGCAGCATTGGGGTAATAGCTCACTCTGCTCATTTCAAGACTGGCATCGAAGAAGCTTCATCATATTTGTAATCACCATATAACAGCCATTGTTTACGCCCATTCAAGCGCCCACTCCTCATCTCGGGACCGTTAAGGTTGTAATAAATAGGCATATAAATAAATAAACAAATACTCTCATAGTTTTATTTTCCATTGTAGCAGCACGCTATCTAAGAAGGGAGCAGGAGTTAGGTTTCACATCTATGTACTTCCCGCTTCGTAGCGCAGTTTACTCGAAAAAATTAAGTGTGATTGTTATTCAGATTGAGCAGATTTAATTGCGAGCTTAAATCTTTAGTGGAGAGTACTGCGTATACTTACTGAAGATATCGCCGACTGTTTCTTCGAATGAATCATAACTTTGGTAGTACGCCTGTAATGCACATAAAATCAGTGTGCACAATGCAGACATAGCATATGTGCTGTTTTCTATTTATCGATATCACTTAAGCTGTTTAAGAATCATATATAAGCTACGACGATCAGATGCGCAGTTCTAGAATATTTTGAACCATGCGTTAGTTTCGTAAGCCCAACATGAGCGGGCGTTACTGACTTGAAATATTGAAAAACATGAGCTCCCAGAACGCTTTTGTGATTTGCATGAAACAAGGTCTTAAGGAAGTTGCGATTTGCTTACGGGGAAGCCCATGCCAACCTGATGCTTGGTGATATGCTGCGCACTAATCACAGTTTTAGAATATATTTAGGTGCTTACACTGAGCCATGCAAAAAGAAAGAGGCTAATCAGCAGACACACGCATGCAGCGCATCAGCCCAGTTGACGGCAGCCTGATATTGGCGGGCGGGCAGTCAATCATAGAACAGCTTCTCGTTTTACATTCAGGCGCGCGCTGTGTAAATGCCAGCATGTAGTGCGGCCTCTCTCCTGAGGCTTTTAGAGAAAAAAGGATGTGAGAAATGTATTTCCAATCTACTGTATTTATTTCATATTCGTTTCATATTTTTCCCCTATACATACAATATAGAATGAATACAATATAGATATACCGTCTACGAGTACAACACTGCATACTTTTTCAAATATAATACAAAATACATTTTGTGGCAGCGTAGTGTATTTATAAAATATTAAAAATGTGCTTTACAAAGTTCGGCTTGTTAAGCGTGGATGAAAATTGTTCAAACAATAGACAGGCAATGTACTTTCAAAGCATGGGTAAATTATAACTTTTTTTCCATCCAAGGAGTAATTATGCATACAGTGTGCAATAAGTATATTTCTAGAATGCTTCCAGTACACTCAAAATGCACCAGGAATAGAATAGACTTTTTAAAACGAAACAAAAATATATGAAAAATGCATGAGAAATATTCTCCTCAATGCTCTAAGTAAATAAAAATAAACGAACCATTTTCAGACCTGGCTAACAAGAAATAATAAAGGCATTATTCACCAATGTCTCGATAAGCGAACTTTATCTCCGTTTCCGTGCCCCTTCATATCAAATTTTACAATATTTAAGCGTGTTGATACCATATGCATTTTCAGGCGAAAGTTTAGCTTCAACCTTGCTAGCCCCGCCGGGCATTGCGCGTCAAATCGTCCATCTGTGTGTGTGAGTGTTGAAAATTTGTGGCATCGTGTAGCAAAAACCTCAGAAAGTGGCCCTATGTGGCTCTAGGTATGAAAAATGTGTATCAGATATTCGTTTTTAAACCACTGTTACCGCCGCTTTTGAAGTGCTGCCATGCGATTACTCTTTTATTGTCATACGTAGACGCTACTTGCGGCAGAGATTGGATCTAATAGATTAAGTGCATAGTTTAAAAATAGATTTACTTCACACGACTTAATTTCATATTTGCAAAAAGTATATGTTTAATACATACATTATGTGCTAAAACGTATTTTTCCCGTATTCGAAGTATGCTCGAAGCGTACTTTGACATCGTTTTTACTGACTTCAAAAATACGCATTGAATATCGAGCAAGACTTAGAATACCCTTCATAAGAAATAATTTTTCATTTACAAGAGCAGGTTTTAATGCTTTCCCAGCATACTAAAAACGCATATGTATTTTTTACGTATTCGAAGTATGCTCGAAGCGTACTTTCAGGTCTATAATTTTTGACATGTTTTAAAACACATTTTGTATGTCGATAAAGACTTGGAATGTTATTCGCACGAATTATTTTATAATTACGAATGTAGATTGTGATACGTTCCGAGCATACTAAAAACACATATGTGGTTTTAAACTATTTGAAGTGTGCACGAAGTGTACTTTCATACATGATATTTTTGACAGTTTTAAATATATATTTCGAATATTCAATAAGGAACTTATTAAATCATTTTAGTCTGTTTTGATTGCATTCCTGAATAAAGATTATGCTTAAAATACATATCGAATATACCACAGAACATTCCAAATGTATTACTTTTCCCTAAGGGGATTAATTCCGATTCCGCATACATGCGTGCCATCGGAAATGTTTGGCTTGTATTATGGAGTTAGACGTCACAGAGCTACTAAGGCTATGAGCGATGCCGTAGTAGATGGCTGAGAAAATTTCGAATAACTAGGCTTTTTAATATGCTCTTACATCGAACAGAACAATGGCACCTGGCGTTTCGCCCCTGCACGAAAATCGATCGCCGCGGCCGGGACTCGTTTCCGCATCATTGGGAACAGAAGTCGAGTGCTCTAATCAATGTACCACTGTGGATGATACGGTTTAATCAGAAGCACGCGCTGAACCGGCACGCATTGTTGGTGCTGTCGTTGTTATCCTTGTGCTCTGGTAAAAGTTTTTAAATTTATTTTCAATACTCAAATATTGACATTAAATTCCGAGAGCCCTTGACCAGCCATCCGTGCAGCCACCTCGCTACCTTTGTCAAACAGTAGTCCAGAAATGGCGCCTGATGTTTTGGGAAGAGACCTCCATATATGCCCGGACCCCCCCCCCTCCCCCCCCAAAAAAAAATATAAAAAAAAAGGTGCGCTGTGAACTGATCTACCATAAACTATCTAGAAGACAGAGAAGAAACGGTCGACTACCGAGCAGATGTACAAATTATAAAAAATCGCACAGCATTAACCAAAATATCACACCAGGCAAGGAAAGAAGCTATGTAGAGCTAAATATACAAGACAACTTGAACTTGACCGCAATATAGGCGCGCCAGACCCTGTAAGCAACATATCGAGGTTTAGGTAGCATCCTCATTTGGGCTGCCGCAGGTTTTTCCCGTATAAAGTACACAGTTCGTTCGCACAATTTCCTCGAGTAGCCTACAAGTGACTAGTGTGGCCAAACTGCGGACATGCCTGTATTTCACCCCCACCACGGCTCATGCATGAACATTGCGGTTTTACGTCGGAAGCTTTATTTGAGTCAGCCCATATTGTTTCACATGAAGCCCGCGTTTTTAGCGCTTCCCTTAAAGTTCCCCGCAAGCTAACTTTTCCAGGTATGCCCTCAGGCGTTGTCATGACAACATGATGCCCGAGTGGGGCACACAGGGGTAAGCCTACCTAGTTTAGTCTTGCCAGCTTGGTCTCTAAAGGGGGCCAACTTGGGCATTAGAGGGGTTGGCCTAAACCAACTTGTCCACTTGGGCTTCACAGGGTCTCAAAAGCGCGTGCTAGTTTTGGATGATTTTATTTCGGTAGCAATACTGCGCCAGGTGTTGGCCCGTAGCGTCGTCCCGGGAAGTGCCATGTTTGACCTTGAACAGCCTCGAAATAGAAGAAAAAGTATGCTCGGTCACCGGCAGCTAATGCTTTCGCTTTATATTCGGTCCATCAGCATTGACCCCTTCCCATTTATATTGTGGGCTAGTACGTTATGCTCTCGCGTCATACTCTTAAAAGATGAGCTTAAGCGTTCCCAATAATGTAGCACCTTACACTGATAGGCCGTGAGAGGGGAATAATTTCGCAGGCAAAAAAAGATTTTCGCCGTTGCTATCATAATTAAACTAGGGTTAACCTGAGTTAAACCACAACTAACTTTTAAATAGTTTCTTATTACGCGTTGAAACTGTTGCAAAACGTTTGCAAAAAAAGTTGGTTGTTGTTTAACTCGGTTTAACCTTGTTGAATTGCGAGAGCAACGACCGAATCTTCTTTTGCCTGCTACATTATTCCCTTTTCATGCCCTATCAGTGTAAGGTGCTACATTATTGGAGACAATTAAGGTCATCCTTCAAGAGTATGACGCGAGAGCATAAGCTATCAGCCCACACATAAATGTGTAGGGTTCAATGCTGATGCACCGAATATGAAACGAAAGCATTAGCCGGTGACCGAGAGTTCGTCTTGTTCAAATTGCTCAAGGTCAAACGTGGGCTTTCCCGGGACGACGCTACGGGCTGAAACCTGGCGCAGTATTGCTATCGCAATAAAACTTATCAACTTCCAAGCTTCCGAGACATTGAGAGAAACTCTGAGACTTGGGAGCATAAACGCATGAAGTCCTGTCGACGGAGTCAACATATAACGGAACAGGATCGTTGTCATTGATATCCTCTCTTCTGTGTTTCTCTTGCTATAATGCCCTGAATGCATGAATACAGCTCTGAAGCTCGTAAAAGGCGCTCACCAAGGGGTATGCTCTACTTTTCTAGTTGTGTGCGCAGAGTGTGACTTCGAGAATTCATTTGACACGTCAAAAAGAGGGTGCATCCAAATGAGAACAATGTTGGACTGGTGTACGCAATGCGCCAGTTAGGGAAATGACATGCAAGTGCTTTCTGCAAGGTAATAAACATGCCTGCTCCTTCGCGACATTCCGCCGACGACAAGATTTTGTCTCGGATCTCGGCAGTGGGCGGAAAGGTTAACTGTGCTGCAGAAGATCATCGGGTGGTGGGGAGCGATGAGTGCGGTGTCTGAGGCGACAAAACGTGACAGAAGTCCACACATTCTTCTTTCAACGGGTGTGTGTCAGTGATATTTGTTGACTCAAGAAAATTTGTTGATTTATAGCACATGCACTCAAGCCCATGCAAGGCTTGCGAAACAAAACCGCAACTTAAGCCCTAAAAGTGAGAATGGAAGCTTGGGCGAGTTGGTCAAGGTTCACGTGCCAAATAGCGCTAAAGAGACAAGGACACAGCGAGACATATAGGAAAAGTGTTTCATTTCAGGAGTGGAAGGCTTGTCACATTTTCTGCCAGGCAAATCATAAAGTTAATGCAGGTAGTATGGAGACGGAAGGCCTTGCAGTATATTTGAGAGGTCACAAGAAACAAGTACCTGGACTACTACGGTGATGACAGTGCTAAGCGCTATGCCATTGCCAAAGATATGTAGAGAGATAACTACGTCAAGAAACGTAAACGCATTGAACATGTCCAAAAGCGTGTTGGTTGCCGCCTGAGAAAACGCAAGAGAATAGTGTGTGGACTTGGTGGTAGAGGAAACTTAACCTAATACCCTTAGTGACCGCCTGCAAAAATACTGTCGCATTATAACGTGTTAAACGTTTCGGCAGCGAAACAAGCCACCCTGGCCAGCCTCTTTCAGTGCATTTCTACTGAGGAGGAACCAAGGCAAGGCCTGTGCCAGCTTGGGCCGAACAGCTGGTGCGGGCACAAACGGGTTGAAGCACTTGACCGAGTATGCGCACGCATAAGAGCCCAATAATGTTCTGAACAGAGTGAAAGCTGTAATCAATTATCTGTGTACAGACTAGCTCCTATCAACATGGCACAACACTACATGGAAATGAGTGTTCCAATGGGCTTATATGACAGCGGACTCCCTAAGAGGTGTATGCAAGCTTTCCTACCATTCTGGTTCCCTGGTATGTTCCTGTAGCACACTTCAATTATGGCAGCGTAAGCACCTTGGGTATACTCAGCAAGGCTGATATTGAAACATTGTACTATGCGACAGGGGCTTGGTTTGCCAGAAACTTCCAGAGATTGCAGAAGGCTATATGCCCAACAGCTGACGCGAAAAAACGGGCTAGGAAAAAACAAAGCGCAGCGACACGAACAAAAGGACAATCTACTGCATTGCAAGCTGGGCCCGAGCTTTGACCTTGGTGAATTTTAGAGCTGTATTAGTTGTTTTTCACATCTTTAACATGTTTAAAATGTTTATTTACGCTTTCTCATAACATATTCTTAATCCTTTTCTTACGCAAACTTTGATAGCTATGTTCTGAATGAATATTTTGAAATGCAACTTTTGCCACAGCTTCTTCTTATACAGATGCCTGTAAAGAACTAGAATAAATTATATATATTGAGAATCAGTACATTTACACCTTATATTTAAAAATATGGTGTAAGCGGATCGTTTTTTCACTTTGCACAGTTTTTCAAGGTTACTTTCTGGATATTCATTTCATTATATTTGTCGTAGTTCTTTGCACAGGTCATATAGCTACATAAATGCTAAAACTCCTCTAAGTTCAGCCTTCCAGATGTTATTTACGCTCGCGAAATTGACTAGTACTTTTAACATCTAGTACTTTTAACATAATGTTAGAAAAAGTAACGCCGCAAATGATATACTGAACTAATATTTTCATTCTAAATACTTCGATAACTTGAATAGAACATGTTTAACCTTAAAAAAAAGAAGGGTTTTAAGGCCCTCCCAGCTAAATTACATTTTTCCAGCGCGTCCTCCGAATCTTTTGCTGTAAGATTGTGTGTTGTGATTTTGTTTTGAGGCAAATGCATCTCCGTGCTAGCCAATTCGTACCGCGTTTTTATCGCCGACTCGGTGTAATACGTATATGTGCATTTGATGAGTAGTCACAGACTAGCACGTTTCTGTGATGTATGCTTCCTCTATGCGTTCCTAATTTCCCTCCCCATATGCTATGTGCAGCAAGCTCGCCATCTTTTGTCGCAAATCTACGTGCTCCGTACTTAGAGCGTTCCTGGCCTTTCGGCATCATCTTATCACCGCGATCACGAGTGATGACTAATATTGCCTGTAATGTGCGACACATGAGCAGCAGGAATGTTGTGGCCACGTGATCACTAGAAGGTTGCTCCCCATCTAGAGTCATCACTGGTAGTGAGAGGCACGTATACTCTGCTCCTGATTGCTGGTGTGGCTCCAATAGAACAAAATCCGATGAAAAATAGGCCGAAAAGCCATTATAAAACTTTTGTCAAGTTTGTATGAAGCAAACCAGTTAACAACTTCCGGCAAACAAATATCTCTTGTGGCGCTTTCCTTGTTGAGCGCAAAAAAACTATGAAAGAGAAATGAAACGAACAGTGATTCTTCTGTTCAAAACGGAACGTTTTTCACTTCATCTCGTTTTCACAGCACGAAGTTTGAGGCGACTAATAAGAACAGATAATAAATTTGCTTCTGAAAGGAATGCATTCATTATTGTGCGGACTATATGAGGCTCTTCCAACCATAAAAGTAATGATTATGAATGACTAATGCCCTTACAGGTGCAGGCTCGAATTTCGTATTGGCTTCTTTTCAGATAGTTTTGCCATGCTTGGCCTCCATCTTGTGTAACTACAGTCCGAAATCGGTTGAAATAAACAAGTGAAAGAACTTACTATTAGCTTGTTGTCTTCCTTAATTCTTACCGCCAGAGAAGTGACTTCGTTTGACAGTGCAGCAAAGCCATGATTTGCTACATTGTTTGTGTGGTCCATTCCATTTCGCGCTGATGTGTAATAATGTTTATCTTTGCCTTCAACCCTTTGTGAACAGTAGTGACCATTACGACCACGAAATATAAGTTCAGCGTAGCCCCTAGAAAACGAGAAGCAGAAACCAAGCTTAGATTAGAAGAAGCACGTCTTCTTTCCCAGTGTAGATTCTGTACAAAGAGTATAAAGACCTCACTGAAAGCCACCTAGGGGTGAATTTTTAAGCACTCTAGCGAAATAGGTCGCGCCTGCTGGAACGTCGCTGAAATGATAGCTGATATTCCGGACTTGATTTTAAGTAGTTCCTGCTACTGCCTTTGTATCATGTGCTCCTTTGTGTACATGCGAAAATGATGCAGCCATGTGGGAGAAACTAAATCATAATCTCTACGTGCCAGGTATGTCCTCCAAATAGCCCAGAAATAGCGAGCTGAAGTTTACCCCAGCTTCAAAGTGGGTGTGCTTCATCGGCTGACCAGTTACTTTATAGTGGCAGCCTCATTAGACCTCTCCATGTTTGCAAATAATGCGACATCAGGGAGGCACGTGACGACCCGGCTTGGTGGGTGTTGTGGGCGCCACTGACGACAGCGCCCTAAGCGGCAAGCGAACCAGGCAGACCGCCGGGAGACCCCGCCATAGATGACCGCGCCAAGGAGAGCGAAAGCGGGTGCCATTAACTGATGTAAAAATGAACAGTTTTGCTTGTTATACCGGCTACGTCTACTACATAGAGGCAGTGGCAAGATAACCAACGCAGGGTGACACCCAGAAGGACAGCGAGCCCAACGTAAGCGGCCGCAGCGTCATGCCAGACACTCGCGGCGCGAACGAAGAGCGCGAGCACCACTCCGAGAATGACGTTCAACCCACTCGCCGTCGAACTGCCGACAAAGCTCGATTTCCGCAAGCCCGAAGATTGGACACGATGGCACCGCAGGTGGGAACGCTACCGACTCCTCTCCGGTCTGACAGGACAGGACGAGACGACGCAAATCAACACATTACTCTACGCCATGGGAGAAGAAGCGGAGGACGTGCTCGCTGCTTTGAAACTGACAGACGAACAGATGGTATCATACTCCGCCGTGGTGAGTGCTTTTGAAAAGCATTTCCTACCTCGAAAGAATGTCATCTATGAAAGAGCGCGATTTAACTCTCGGAAACAAGAGCAGCATCAAAAAGTCGACGCATTTGCGACTGAACTGTTCAAGATGGCCGAAAGATGCGATTACGGAACTCTCAAAGACGAACTGTTTCGGGACAAGCTCGTGGTCGGCTTGCTAGACGTAAAACTCTGCGAGAGCCTGCAGCTTGACGCAGGACTCACTCTCGAAAAAGCAATCACAGCTACCCGCAATTCAGAGAGCGTGAAACTTCAACACAAGGAAATTTGCTCCATCGAACAGAAAGCTCTCGACATGGGAGACGTTCGCGGCCAGACAAACGTCAAAACTCGTCAGAACAAAGCGAAGGTGCCTTTCAAGTCGCGCCCTCAGCGTGCACACAAGACGGGAGATGAACGCTGCAAGTGGTGTGGTGGTGTGCGTGACCACACGAAGGCACAGTGTCCCGCGATAGACAAGACGTGCAACCAGTGTAGAAAACAAGGCCACTATGCCCGCGTCTGCATGTCTAAGCCGAAGGACGAGACCTCGAGTATCCGACAACGACCAAAAGATCTCGGAGAGCTATATCTAGGCGAAATCAAAGTGGGAGTGAACACGCCGTGGAGGATTACTGCTACCGTGAACAACTTGCCTTTTACCTTCAAGGTCGACACCGGCGCGGATGTAACTGCAATCGCACACGACCAGTACGACAGAGCCGTCATGGCACCCATCAAGTCAACGCAACAGCTGTTGATGGGCCCAGGCCAGACAGCGATAGCCACTGTTGGCTACATCGATGCAACAGTCACCTGGCGCAACACTGAAGTCCAAGATGCAGTCTTCATCATCAAAGGATTAAGAGAACCGCTGCTCAGTCGACCAGCTATAGAACCACTTGGGATTCTACAGCGCCCTCTTGAGCTAGACGAAACCCTCGCACAATGAACTGAGGTCCCCAACGTCGGCGTCATACCCAAAGCTAACGTCTGGGCTTGGAGTCATGATGACTAAGTACCGCATCAAAGTCAAAAAGGATGCTGAGCCATACGCAGTCAGTTATCCTAGGCGCGTGCCTCTTCCACTGCTTCCACTTGTGAAGAAAGAACTAGAAAGGATGGAAGACTTGGAAGTCATCCAGAAGATCGAGCGAGCAACCAAGTGATGTTTTCCAATGGTTGTCGCACGAAAAAAGAACAATGAGCTGCGCATCTGCGTGGACTAGGTCAACTCAACCAACAAATAATACGCGAACGTGTGCTCATGCCTACGGTGGACGAGTGTCTTGCAAACGTAGCAGGTGCGACAGTTTTCAGCCGCCTAGATGCGCGAGCAGGGAACTGGCAGGTGCCACTGTCCAAGGCCTCTTGCGAATACACAACTTTCATCACACCGGTTGGCAGGTTCCAGTTCCTGAGGCTTCCCTTCAGAATCTCCAGAGCGCCAGAGTTCTACCAAAGAGCAATGCTCCGTGTGCTCGAAGGACTAGGTGGCGTGAGTTGTCTACAAGATGGCATCATTGTCTCAGTAAAGACAACTGAGGAACACGAAACCAACCTACTGCTGGTGCTGAGGAAGCTGGAAGATGCAGGTGTTACCCTCAACATCAACAAGTGCTCCTTTCGACAAACAAAAGTAACATTTTTAGGGCACGTCGTAAACTCAACAGGAGTCAGCGCCGACCCGGAAAAGGTCAGGGCCATAGTCCAGCTTGACCCACCATGTGATGTGTCAGAAGTCAGGTCCTTTTTGGGCTCTGCAAACCACCTAGCGAAATTTCTTTCAGAGCTAGCAGACTTTACGAAGCCTTTCAGAGACTTGTTCCACCAAGACGCCGACTGGCACTGGGGCCCAGCTCAGCAGCAGAGTTTTGACGAACTCAAGCAAGCTTTAAGCAGGACGCCGATTCTAACTCACTGCGATGCTCAGTCGCCTCACACAGTGTCTGTGGACGACTTTTCACGCGGTCTTGGGGCTGTACTTCTACAGCAGTCGCACGAAAAGCTCCTACCTGTGGCATGTACATCGCGCTCCCTTACGGATACAGAACAAATGCCCAAATCGAAAAGGAGGCACTGGCAATCACATGGGCGTGCGAACATTTCCGCAAATACCTGCTGGGATCAACCTTTCACGTGGAAACATACCACAAGCCATTAATACCGCTGCTGACGACTAAACGACTTGACGAGCTCAGTCCTCGCCTTCAAAGTTTCAGGATGCGCCTTTTGGAGTACGACTACACCATGTCCGACACTCCGGGCAAAAAGCTGTACACAGCTGACCTTCTGTCCCGGAAGTCATCTGGGAAACCAGCAGTCAAAGAAAGAACTCTCGATAGTGCAGTGCGCGAATTTGAAGAATTAGCACTTGAACAGCTCCCTGCTTCAAACCAAATGCTGGACAGAATCAGGGCTAGCATCCAGTCAGACGAAACACTTTCCAGGGTGGCTACCTTCTGCACTACATCATGGCCAACTGTGCATGGGCTGTCACTTGACCTGAAAAGGTACGTCGAGGTGGCTAGTGAGATTTCGCTCGCTGATGGTCTGCTATACAAAGGCGACAGAATAATCATCCCGCCAGACATCAGAGTAGAGGTTCTGGAAAAACTCCATGCAGGTCACTTGGGCACAACGAGGTGCCGAGCGAAGGCAAGAGAATGCATATAGTGGCCAGGCGTAGGCAAGCACATTGAAGACTACGTGGAAAAGTGTCCAACTTGCAGAAAGCACAGAAAGCCAGAAACAGAACCCCTGGTTCTAACCCTATTGCCAGCACATCCTTGGGACACAGTCGGCATGGATCTCTTCACGCTGGAGGGGAAAGAGTATGTTGTAGTAGTAGACTACTATTCCCGATTTTTCGAGCAAGAACAGCTGCCGAGGACAGCTACAAAAAACATAGGTAGCCCTAGTCTTGGAGCCAATGTTTGCACAGTACGGTGTTCCACGGACAATACGCACATACAACGGGCCGCAGTTCACTTCCACAGAGTTTAAAGAGCTAGTGCATCACTGTGGAGCAACACACACAACCTCAAGCCCTTACTACCCGCAGAGCAACGGTATGGCTGAGAGGGCAGTGCAGACAGAAAAGAAGCTTTCGAGGAAGTCTTCCAACATATACGAAGCGCTGCTTGCCTACAGGACCACACCCAGCGTGAAAGGGCTTTCGCCAGGAGAACTCTTAATGGGCCGTCGTGTGAACACCACAATACCAACCACTTCGAAGCTGCTAGCCCCGAAGTGGGACGACAGCGAATTCAGACAAAATAATGAAGCCCACAGAGCTCGTGCAAAACGATCATACGACACCCGGCACAAGGTACGGAGCCGAGAGCGCTTACCACCAGGCACAGCGGTGCGCATACTTGCTGGAGCTGCATCACACGGCGTGGTAACACAGCCAACAGCAGAACCAAGGTCCTACGTTGTACAAACCGACAGAGGACAAGCAAGACGTGCAGCAAGACACCTGCAAACGTTGCAGGATACGAGCATCACAAGAAGTGGACGTGCTTGTAAGCGACCAGAACGCCTGGACCTGTGAGATGAAACCTTTCAAGGGGGGTGTTGTGGGCGCCACTGACGACAGCGCCCCAAGCGGCAAGCGAACCAGGCGGACCACCGGGAGACCCCGGCATGGATAACCGCGCCAAGGAGAGCGAAAACGGGCGCCATTAACCGATGTATAAATAAATAGGTTTGCTTGTTATACCGGCTACATCTACCACAGTGGGCAAAAGCGCTCCTTTCACCCGGGTCTCCCTGCTGCAAGGAGCGGCGGGAAGCTGCCCGCTGCTGTGCCAATTTTTGCTTCAAATCTTGCGATGCCATATTCGCATCCGGTACAGTTATGCGGCACTCCTTAGTACATGCACCTATTGGCAATTTTTGCCTTGAAAAAGATGAGTCTCGGCAAGCAAGCATGCAATTATTTTTGTTCAATGAACTGGCACGGCCGCTTGCGGAGAACCTGGAGTTCCACCAAAATCTTGAAACTCATAGGGCGTAAGCATGCTGGAAAACGGGTCAATGCAGGCATATTACAAGCATTATTTTATTTTCTTTTTTTATCTTCACAAAATCGACTGTGAGCCCCGCGAAGCGTAGGCAGTTATGAGCGAAAACAGCAGCGCACGCGCGAGCTTCGTGCATGGCTGGATGATTTCCATCCAAAGTAGAGACATTTTTAGTTTTTGTTATATGTTCGGCCAGACAAAGAAAAAAATTATTTCCGCCTAGCCGTGTTGTACTGTCACCAACACCGTGTTGAAAGGAAGCTAGCAATACCACGCGAATTAGTCCCGTGGTATGGAAAGTAACAAAGCGCTATTTGTACCACAACATACTATTCATGCAATGCGCACAAATATTCATAACGGCGCTAGAATGATTTCGGTAAAACACTTTTCGCTTGGGACACGATAGCGTTTGAACGAGCTATATAATGATTCCATCAAGAGATGCTGATGTACTTCTGCGATCATGCCGCTGGCAGGACCTTGGAAGCCGTTTGGTGAGATAGCTAGCTCTTTCAACACGGCCTACTGAACTGGAATAAATTCAATGCCGAGCAAGAATCTCTGAAAGCGCTGCAGTTGTTCGCATCGCATGCCGCCCGGGCCTTTTAGAGTTCGATAGGCCAGCATTCACCAAGATTCGTTCGGAAGGGCAATAAAGCAAACTAATAAGCGCTTGCTCTTTTTCCCAGAATTACGCGAACGCACTTATATACCAGAAAAATGTGCTTACGGTCGAGAACACTGTCGAGATCTGTCGGCGCATGACGTTTATATTTTGACTCTTTGCACAGCTAAAAACAGATTTCGACCACTTTAGAACGGGAGAAACATGTAGTTGGTCCTCTGCGATCGAATATCGCATCATACCACGCGGGATCTTGACGGCGTTACGCAAAACACAGCAAGTTGTCACCAGACGGCACCAAATATTCCGCACCATGCCACCAGCCGCAGAATGTTTTGCCCTCCACGGGGCGGTCGCCTCCTACGCCCCTCCTCCGAAATGTCATTCGTGACGTAGGCCGGGAGAGGTCTAGTCAGCCTGACATTTTCAGTAAGCCGCTCCTACTCTTGTCTTGTGCCGCTTTTCCATAGGTAGCATTTACAATGACGTCACAGGCTAGAGGCGATAGCACGGCGGATGCTGCCAACCCTTTGGTCCGCCATATATACAGACCTTCCATGACCGAGCTGTGTGATTATGGTTTGTGAGCATCTGTTGTATATTTCGCATGCGACCTGCGCAGATATTCTAGACGCCAACATGGCTGAACTAGGCCAATCATATATCAGGGGGGACAAACAAGGCTTGAAAACAGCAGCAAGAAGGAGATACGAAGCAAAGATAACCATGTGCAGTGGCATAGACACATTCTTATGAAAAAACGATTGACTGTAGGTACACATATGCACCTTGTTTCAAATGTGGAAATGGCTGATATAAAGTACTGTCAGGTGCAACCGCACTAGCTAGATACACATGAAAAGTTTAAAGCAAAGAAATCGCTGGATTCGGGTAACTATTTGACCGTGGTTCTATGCAAAACCACAACACAACAAAATAGAGAAAAGCTTCACTATGTGTGGAAAGGTGTGTTTGTTTCTATTCCGTTAGAAAGACTGCTAAAAACCTAAACTAATAACATTAATTTGGCTCGCGACATTTTCGCGACAAGCAGCCCAAGAGTGTCACACAGGATCTTTCTTTATACCCCGAGACATGCCTGCGATCACTTGTGTTTTAGCTGTGGCCTGAGTATGTATATAACACATAAGAGCGCAGTAAAGTATTGCACATTTCACTAGCAAAAAGCGTATGTGAGGTCGCAATGTTCTGAAGCTGCTCTTTTTCTTTTTAGTGAGCATAACAAGCATTTTGTTGCCATTGCGTAGTCTGAAGTGCAGCGCATTAGAAGGAACGCATAACAAGCATTGGTGCAGATTACCTGTCATCTCTTGATTTCCTTTTATCGCATGTGGCCCTCATGTACGACAGCAAAAAGAGTAGTACTTCGCATTTGTGTTCATTATCGAAATTCATAGAGAAACGCTTTTTGAAAAATGATTTAGAGAGCGTTTAGTTTGCTTGCATGGCGCTCTGCGCGGGAGTCCATATTGCATTATTATTATTGCATAGCTCTTGGCTCAGTGGCTGTACAATCACCAATAAGACAAGAACGGCCACATACATACCGTTCTTTTTTCTCTATCCGTTCTAGTACCACCAAGTAATCATCAGCGGGCGAGATCATGCACAAACTCTCCCCTTCACAGCTTTTCATAAAGTCTAAACAATGCGTAAGCCATAACTCTGAACAGCATTTCCCGAAAAGACCCAAAATAGTCAATATAAGCATAGAAATTCATTTACCCTGTGCTCAGGCCTCCGTACATGGATATGGAAGCATAATAGAGAAATGCTGGCTACTTGTGAATAGAACATGAGCTCAAACTCTGACCTTTAACCTTTGAAGACGGCATTAGAATACAACATTTGGGACATATTTATAACGGTTGAATATTTATTTAATGCATTCGTGCATTTGGAGAGACCCTTTAATTTGTGTCACTTGTGTCGCACTTATTGTCAGCAGATGCTGTTCGTGCAATGATGCAAACGTTGCGAAAGTACGAGACACAATCAGTACGGAGTAGCCCTTGAAGAGTGGCAGCGTTGCTAGCTTAGTTCTCAGGTGTACAGTCCTTGTCAAAAGTGTACAGCCAAAGGGTGTCTACTTCTGAGCCACATCTACTTCTGAGCCACAAAAGAGTGATTGCGAATCTTTGACTTCAAAATGCCCTTTATAAATCGTGTCCACATTTGATGTGCAAAAGTTTACAACAGTGCAATAGCTTATCGATTGCAGGCTATCCTGTCAATCTGCAGGTATCTGTTGCTGAAGTATTGCTAAGAAAATTGAATACTCAAGACAAAGCATGCACTTGAGTGTCGTTTGAAAAACCGAAAAAGAGTGGCCGTGATCCTTTACATGCATACTGTGTCTCATAATTTGAAATGAAAACGGGTAGACGTTCCAGTTGTTTTTTCAGCCCCAGTGAAGTTACTCAGGCTATGCAAATTGAATAGTCGAAAACAAAACCAACCACATGCATGCAAAAAGAAACATGAAGTGCCTTTGTGGATTGCAAATAAGGAGTCGTTTATCAGATTCCACTGGCGTGCGGACAACAGTATGTAGGCCGAACTGGTCGCTGCCTGAATGGTCGCCTTCGTGAGCATAATCGCAATGTTAAAAATAAAGATGATAGAGATGGACAACTAGTAGCACATTGTAACACCTGCAACGATTGTATGCCGCTCCTTGACAAGTGTTTTGTTGTCGGGAAAAGTAAGGATAGGCGCACCCGAGAAATAATCGAAGCGGAAAAGATAGCCAGATTAGGAAGTGCATGCGTGAGTACCCCCTCTGTTAATCTTTAAAAAAAAAAAGAAATAGATTACATTCGTTCCTGCAGATTCCGTGCATGACTTGTGAGATCACGACGATATACTGTGTATATATAGAGGTGCCGTCTTTAAAAAAAATTCTTGGAAATTAGCGCTGTGTGTGTCCTCTCGTTCTCGGTCCCTCGTCTTGTGTTCCCTATAGGTTGGAAGTAAAGGGGTAAGCCAGAGCACGGTTATTGTGGAAGATCATGCCAACTTGTACATGCCAAACCATACACAGTATACGTGACAACGTTTCTGCATATGCAGGCCTCTCACATTTTTTAACAAGTCTAGATTATATGAAGCCAACAATGTGTACGCTACGAAGTAAGCTCATGGCATTGTTTTTGAGCGTACACTTGCGCGAGCGTTGGCTTCATTATAAGCCGAAATCACTGCAGTTCTTCCACTCTTGTAGTTGACATGCATATCTTCGAATGTAGAGCTTGCAATGTGAAAGCAAAAAGAAGAACGTCGTTTTCTTAGCCAGAACAAATGTTTGGTCGAGCTTACCTTAACAACATGGTTGACCATAAATATATGTACTCAGGATTCTCATATCAGAGGATACTTCTTTGAGCCTTTACATATATAAAACGCTTCGTCGGATCAACATTATTAATCTCGCTTATCCACTACCAGGTGAAGCTCACTATTCCAGTATGATACCCATTATGCCAGTAAGATACGCCGGCCTGAAGGAATAATTACATTACTTCAACGGTGATGACAAAAGAGGCTGCACTGGTTAATTGGTGTTTTCTAAGGTCTGGATTAGGAAAAGCAATGCGGTATAATGGTGCGAAATACTGACGACACCTCGTGAGAGCCAGGAAAGACAAGTAGCGTGCTTCAAGGTCGATGTGCAAATTACGTTTGCAAATTCTGTAGTGAAGAAAACTTAGACTGATAAATTTGCAAAGTTACGCTAGGCAGGCAACAATTGACAACGTTTACCACATGTTGAAGTGGAGGAGTCTGCTGGCCTATAAAACATCAGCCTAGTTCCAAGAGAAACTCGTATCATTTGGAGATTTCTTGTTCAACAGTTGTCACAGTGTTGTGAATCTGGTACAAGAAGAGGTACATCTTAAACTTCACTGTTTTCCCTAATGCTTGGGGGATATGCCTTCGTATGCGAGGCATTCCTGTTTTAATCTCGCAGCCCTGTTTGTGTGGCTAATGTGGATACTACGACTGAAGAGGCACTCCAGAAGCTCCGTCGCAAGCGGCAGAATCATGTGTGGAGGACGGCTACGCTGGAAAAATGTGCCGCCGTCGCGGTAGAGCCTGGACGGAAAATCAAAATTGGAGACATTCAAGGTAGAGGAGGCCTGACAGTGATTTAGAGCCCATTTTGCCGACTATGTGCCGGCCTACGGACTTCTTGAAAAATTTCGGTACTGTCATTTTGGAGGCCCCGAAAGGGGTGGTATTTGTAACGCCTGATTTCCGGGGCCTTAGTTGACGTCAAAGGCAGATGAAACTGCGCTGAGATTCGGCAGCATAGATATGTCACTGTCGAAGAGATGAAGATTGAGAGTGAGGAGACCGAGAGCTCAATGCTTCTTTTTCTCAGAACATTTCATGTTCTTGTGTTTTTTGGGAATCGCTCAGGAGGGGAACGTGCACGAATCGCTCTCCACCACGCCTACCGTTTCCTACATCGCTTGGTTCTCATCGCTCGTCGCTGGTTCCCGATTGCTTTGGGCGAGTTTCGGGGCGATCCTACGTCAACGTAAATGCATTTCCTCTGATGTCGCTAGTCCTAGCTAGCGTCTTCCATTGTCCTGAAGCGCAGCTGCTCCTGCAGCTCTTCCCACCTGATTGTCCCACTCAAGTCCAGCATCTTCGCCGCGGTGGCCTATTTCTAGCTATAACAAAAAACAACAGCCTTAATCGAATATGCTTCTTACGCATCTTGTGGGGTGGCCAGCGGGTTGTTTTCTGCTTCAGCGAAAGACCCTGCCTTGCTTCGTGTTCGACGGCTTGTTGACAGTTTTTGATTTTCTGCGTGATAGGAAGCGATGCGCCTAACTACTCTTAATTGCTTGAGTACTGTCGATCAGAGCACCACAGTTTTTGAAAGCCTGGATAGTACATTAGGCTGTTACCGATATGCCGTGTCAATAGGCGGTTTTAACTGCGTTTGTAACCCGCTGACCATGGATGCCAAGAGCAAATGTTGAGGTCTTCAAGAGCGCTGAAATTTTGCCGTGCTAAAAAAAGCCCGTGTAATTGATACAGGAGAGCTCTATCGTAATTCTTTATTATTAACACATAGAGAGACGCATTCTCACGATCGTGTGCAAAAAATTTAAACCCTATATAACCCTATGGTTTGGGTTTCGCTGCTGGTGGCTCGTCTTGATGGAAATGAGCGTTCGAAATTTATGCCACAGTAAGCCGTCCGGAATTACTTATCGCTGGTACGTGGCCGTCTACCATCTTTACGCGCTCAAGGAAAAAGTTTTTGTGGAAGTCAATCATTATTTGCTGCTAGAACAGTGCTTATGCAGGGAATACTTGCTGCATTCATTGAAATTGTCTCTTTTGAATTATTTTATAGAAATATTAGGTGTAGAACATAAAACATGGCCGTGCAACATTTATGAATTCAGATGAGAAGGCCCTAGTTTATCGTTGTACTGCTGAAATTTCTAGTGTAAATGTCACTTAGAATTGTATGACGAGGAGCGACAAAGAGCACCTTAGTTTGATCCCGTATCAAGAGCATTTTGCAATGCGACTGCCTGACATGCCAATATTTGTTTATAGACCAATACCATCCGACTACGAAACTTATTCCGGAAATAAAGGTTATTTGCTCTTTGCTTGCACTTACGTGCGAGGTAAGTCTGTGTTCGTCGATTATTACACGAAGTTGCTTATTTTGTCTCCGAATATATGAAATTGGTTAAGAGTAGAAGGAGCTGAGCTAGTCAGTTCATAGTAAGACATTGTTCCAGCGCACGAAAAACACGCGGACGAAGGTAGAAGATACAATACAGACGCCAGGGTGCCTGTCATATTTCAACTAGTCCAGCTTTCTACGCTTAGCTAATTTCATGTATTCGGAGACGAAATAAACAACCACGTGGAATTCGCACGTCATCACCAGTTGTTAAGGTGATTGCTCTACTATTAGCAGCTCATTCACGCGGCAGTATGTGGGAGCAGCAACTGAACCTGTACCGAACACTTATACCCCAAATGAAATTTCATGTTAATTTTCCGAATTCTTTCAAAACCATTCTCTCTCCTATTCTCCTGGACCTCTGCACAATGAGTTCGGACATCGAGACCGTTCGTACGGTTTCTACAAAATATCACACAATCTTAATTCGAAAGAATGTCAAATGAGAAAAACCACTCTCAATGAAAGGCAATACGCCCTTCACCTTGGCAATTGTGTATTACAAAATACGGATGTAATAGCTAAGCGAACAGCAATGAACATTTAGGCTATGCTCATCTGTGATGCGGCGCTCACTGGAAAATTCCTTTGATCGTACAGTGCTGCCTCCAGAGGTGGCACGAGACGCTGCCAGCTGATACACCTTATACATCCATCCATCATCTTCAAAGGAGCGGTGTGTAACGAGAAGTATAGTCACTGTGACGCTGCATAACGTGAGAAGGCGATGCGCAAAGGGCCCGATAAGGCTGTCGTGTTGATCTCTTAAACGCGAAGCTTAAGCGTCCTTCAATTTTTTACCTGCATTCCATAAGCAAGGTCACTGCCCTCTTCCTTACTACCTCTTAGAGGCTCGAGCACCACAGACGCCTAAACAAGGAATCAAATAATGAAGCGACCGTTTAGAGCGTGGTTACACTTAAGCAAGGCCTTTTCTATATGTATAACAGATCTAAGGCACACCATCTCAATACAAATATATAAATATAATCACAGATATCCTAAATACTGATATTACAAATTATTGTTCATGATAATTGAGATCGGTAACCCGCACCTACGGCAGCTCACAGGAGAAATAACTGGACATACCCTCTATTCGCAAAGCACGATTATTTTGTCGTTAATTCCATTACGTGCCGCATTTCTGGCATGAACAAACAGGCTCCGCAACACATTTTACTCCAGTTGCGAAATCCAATCATGCGAATACTTTGTTAAAACTTCGGGAGAAAAGGTAATAAATGTCGAAAAATCCCGCGGAATATACTGAACTTAGGGACTTCCGGCTATTTATGTATAGAAACATTCGCCGAAACCATTCAGGCCCCTGTATGCATGTCTCATTTAAACGACTTTTGCAAGTGCTGGCAACTAAGCGTAGTGCCACGTGGCACAGGAGGCAAGTTACCGTTGGAAAAGGTGAGCGCGGGCATCATTCTGGGTGACTTACAGTTCTTTTTGCTGATTTCCCATTCCTAATGATGTCATAATGCGAAGCAAAACTAACGAAACAGTGCTTGTCACTGTCTAAAGTGGAAGCTTTCGTAGCCGAAAGCTTTGAAGCAGCCGATAGTACACTACAGGTGATGAAAACGTTTTATATATTGTAAACACCGGCCGTGAGCCTGGCATGATTCTGTTAGCGTCCATCATCATTAAACAGGGTAGATGGCAATGCTGTTCTGGCCATTTAAGCAATAACTTTATGCAGATTTATACACAAGTGCCACGTCACCTAATTCCCAAGCAGAACGCACCATCGACTAAGATACACGGACTTTGTTAAAACTATTATTCGTAACAAATAAAGTAAACTCTATGACATCCATCGCACAAACCAACTACCGTTTCTTCGTGAAGCAGCGCTACTCATGGTAGCGCTGCTTCAAGTATGACGGCATCGTTATCGTTGGTGCTCTGATTTTGGTTTTAAACACATTTTAGAATAAATGAAGAAAATAAAAGAATGAAGTGGCAGTAATTTATTGGAATACAAACAAGTATAGTCTGCCTGAAGTTGATACTAGAGCAATACCTGTCTGTATAACGCTGTGGCATGTCAACGGTCTGGTTCAGCCAGCTCAACAGGCAGCTGTGGTACAATCGTTTCACACGATCTAAAGAGATGCCATTTCACTACAACGAAAGTGCACAATACGACACCGCCATTTCGTAAAACCAGACTTTCTTTATAAATTGAAAACATAAATGTCGGGTTAAACTGCGAGTTCTTCCCTTAGCAATGCCACCGAGACGTAAGCTATACTGCAATATGCCGATAAGCTCATATCCTTTGTGGCGATTGACCGTCCATTTAACACTTCTGGGGTGAGTAATAAAGTCGGATATGGATACAGGGGTAGCATAGATGTCCCCTAAAGGGCCGTATAAAACTCTGCAACATGGTAACAACTCTCTGCAGCTCCCTTCTGACAGGTATTTCGAGCACCACTATATGATATAATTAGAGATTTGTCAGTTAAAAAATGATAGCTTTACAAAGTAGTCAAGGTCGCCTTCATGTCTAAGTGAGCAAAACGTCCATCACAACGAACGCCCATTTACAAAACGTGGCAAATGGTATTTCAAGACTAAATATGTGCTGATGTTTTGAAAGTAGTGTACGTGTGCTGTGCGATGTCAGCGCACATTAAAGATCCCCAGGTGGCACTGGTCACATCGCGTAGAAACGAATCGACCACCGTGGCCCCTGCAATACTCGGCCATACTGGAAAACTGTAGAGGCATAAGAATCCGATATACCCCACAGCACAACTCTCTTACCAGAGAAGAAGCTGTCATTTGGAAACAACTACAGACGGGTTCGTACCCAAACCTATACATAGTAAACAAAATGCACCCTATCATATACGCGGACAGATATCCGTGGTGCGATGAAATATCCACAATATATCAAATCACATGGACCTGTCAACACATGGACGTGGTCCCCAAAATTCGAAACCCGACTTCGGAGCAATGGGAGACTCTGCATTCCAGCGACCGCTACGAAAACCAGCAAGGCCTGGTACAGCGAGCTCAACAGGCGGCAGTAGCCAGCGGAGCCCTCGACTGAATGCAACCGATCATTGTGTAGAAGTGGACAAGGTCAACGGAGAAGACTCCTGTGGATACAACGAGCAGACATCTTTGCAGACGTCCCAAAGACGGCCAAAATAGCATAATAGTATCATCATCATCATCAGCCTGATTATGCCCACTGCAGGGCGAAGGCCTCTCCCATATTTCTCCACTTAACCCGGCTCTGTGCTAGCTGCATTCACTTGACCCCTGCGAACTTCTTAATCTCATCCGCCCACCTGACTTTCTGCCGCCCCTGCTACGCTTTCCTTCCCTTGGAATCCAGTTTGTTACCCTCAGCGACCATCGTTTATCTCTCTTCGCACTACATGTCAGCCCATGTCCATTTCTTCTTCTTAATTTCTATAATGTCGGTAACTTGAGTTATTTCTCTGACTCACTCTGCACGCTTTCTATCTCTTAATGTTACCCCTACCATTTTTCGTTCCATAGCCCTCTGGGTTGTCCTCAACTTAAGTAGAACTATCTTGATTAGCCTCCACGTTTCAGCCCCATAGGTGAGGACAGGCAAGATACAACTGTTGTATACTTTCCTCTTGAGTGATACCGGTAAGCTGCTAGTCATAATCTGCGAGTGCTTGCCAAATGCGCTCCATCCCAATCTTATTCTTCTTGTTATTTCCTTTTCATGGTCAGGATCTGTGGCTACTACCTGCCCTAAGTAGACATATTCGTCCACTACTTCCAGTATTTCGCTACCTAATGCAAACTGCTGTTCCTTCCCGAGGCTGTTGAGCATTACCTTAGTCTTCTGCATATTGATTTTCAAGCCTATCTTTCTACTTTTCCTGTCTAGGTCATCAATCATTATTTGCAGTTCATCCCCCGAGTTGCTTAGCAAGGCAATGTCATCAGCAAATCGCAGATTACTGAGGTATTCTCCATCTACCCTTATCCCTAAATGCTCCCATTCCAAGTCTCTGAATAGTTCCTCCAAACAAGCTGTGAATAGTACTGGAGAGATTGTGTCTCCTTGCCTAACACCTTTATTTATGGGAATTTTGTTACTTTCTTTATGCATAACTATGGCTGCTGTGCAGCCACTATATATATCTTTCAGGACTTTCACATACGGCTCGTCTACCCCCTGATTACGCAATGCCTGCATCACCGCCGACATTTCAACTGAGTCAAATGCTTTTTCGTAATCAATGAGTGCTATGTATAAGGGCTGGTTATATTCCGAGCGTTTTTTTATCACCTGATTGATGGTATGGATATGATCGATAGTAGAGTACCGTTTCCGAAACCCTGCTTGATCCGTTGCTTGATTGCAGTCTAAGGTTGTCCTGAGTCTATTAGCGATTACCTTAGTAAATACCTTATACGTAACAGACAGTAAGCTGATTGGTCTGTAATTTTTAAGGTCCTTAGAGTCCCCTTTCTGGTGAATGAGGATAATTTTGCATTCTTCCATGGTTCCGGTACCGTCGATGACACCAGGCACTACGTATACAGGTTGGCCAGTTTTTCTAGCACGATATCCCCCCGTCCTTCAGCAAATCTGTAGTTATCTGATCCTCTCCAGCTGATTTACCCCTTTTCATAGTTTCTAGTGCTTTCTTGACCTCGTCCTTCGTCACTAGTGGAACGTCTGACTGTTTTTCTCTGCCGCCAGTCTAATTACGGTCCTGCCTACTTTGGCTACTGTAGAGATCTGTATGGAACTCCTCGGCTACTTTGAATATCTTCTCCATATTAGTGATGACGTTGCCCGCCTTGTCCCTTATCGCATACATCTGGTTTTTGCCTATGCCGAATTTCTTCTTTACCGCTTTAAGCGGTAAAGCGGTTCTTTACAGCATGCTCAATTTTCTCCATGTTATACTTCCTTATATCGGCCACCTTGCGCTTATTGATCAGCTTTGATATCTCGGCCAATTTGATTTGGTCTGTTGGCTTGGAAGCTTTCGTACTCAGGCGTTTCTTAATAAAATCTTTCGTCTCCTTAGACAGCTTACCCGTATCCTCTCTAACTATCCTACCGCCTACGTCTACCGCGCACTCAGTAATGATATCTGAAATTATTGTTCCTTGCCTCTAGGGTAATGTCGCCATCCTCAGTTAGAGCTGAAAACCTATTCTGTAGCGAGATCCTGAACTCTTCTGCCCTCCCCCTCACCGCTAACCCGTTGATGGGTTTATTTCTTACTAATCTTTTGCGTTGCTTCTTCAGATTTAGGCTAATTCGGGACCTCACCATCCTGTGGTCACTGCATCGCACTTTCCCGATTACCTCTACATCTTGCATAATGGCGGGGGTTGAACACTTTACGAAGTCGATTTCATTTTTAGTCTCTCCGTTAGGACTTTTCTATGTCCATTTCCGGTTCTTCCGTTTGCTGAAGAAGGTGTTCATGATTCGTAAGTTATTCAGCTCTGCAAACTCAACTAGTAACTCCCCCCTGCTATTCCTAGAACCAATGCCACAGTCACCTACTGCCTTGTCTCCTGCCTGTTTTTCCCCTACCTTGGTATTGAAATCGCCCATTAGTACAGTATACTGCGTCTTTTTTTTTCGCATTGCCGATTCTACATCTTCATAGAAGCTTTCAACTGCCTGGTCATCATAACTACATGTAGGCGCATAGGCCTGTACAACCTTCAGTTTATACCGCTTATTAAACCTAATTACGATGCCTGCAGCCCTCTCATTATTACTATAGAAATTATCTATATTACCCGCCATATACTTATTGACAAGGAAACCTACTCCTAGTTGTCGCCTCTCTGGTAAACCTCGATAACACAGTACATGTCCATCCTTCAGCACAGTATATGCCTCATTCGGCTTCCTAACCTCACTAAGCCCTATGACATCCCATTTCATGCCCTCTAGTTCCTCTAACAGCACTGCTAAACTAGCTTCAATAGCTAGTGTTCTAGCGTTAAACGTTGCCAGGGTCAGTTTCCAATGGCGGCCTGTCCAGCAGAGCCAGGCTTTCTTAGCACCCCCTGCTGCGTCACAGGTCTGACCGCCGCCGTGGTCAGTTGTTCCGCAGCCGCTGGTGACTGAGGGCCGGGGTTTTATGGAGCTTATCATAGGAGGTTGCGGCCAATTACTACACCAGGGTGGCCAACTCCTGTTCTGGTGAGGGAGTGCGTTGCCGGAGGTGTTCACCGGCCTCAGATCGCACTCCAAACCTGTCTATGCAATTCCATCGACACGCGGATTTTTTTTCTTCGGGTGGAGAATTGCGCGGCACCGGGATTTGAACCCCGGTCCTCTTGCATGCGAGGCAGATGGTTTGCCTCTACGCCACCGCTGCACCAACTGTGATGAAAATAATTAACCTCGAGTTATTCTCTGACCCACACTGCCCACTTCCTACCTCTTAACGTTAACACTGTCATTTTCCGATCAATACCTGTCTGATGTCCTCAACTTAAGTACAGCCCTCTTCGTTGGCTTCCATGTCTGAGTGCCATCGGTAAGTGAAGGTAAGATTCAACATTTTATAACATCATCTTAAGCGACAACAGAAGCTGCTAGCTATATATCCCAGTCGAAAAAAACTACAGAACTGTGTCAAAAATACGATAAAATAGCCTGTAGTTCTGTCGTAATCATCAAATTTTTCTGTAGTTCTGTAGTACTTTTTTGTAGTTCTGTAGTACTTTTCTGTTGTAACTACAGAAATATTTGACGGTACTACAGAATTTTCCGTTGCCGCAACAGGTTTCCCGTCAAGAACCGCACAGAAATTCCGTCGTAACATCAAAAAATTTTCTGTAGTTTTTTCCGACTGTAATCTGCGACTACATGCCGAAATAGCTAAATTCTAGCCCTTGCGCGGCGCCGGGATTTGAAGCCCGGTTCTCTTGCATGCGAGGCGGATGTTCTACCGCTACGCCACCGCAGCACCCATAACAGTATAGGGGTATAGGGTTTATTTACCCCTATACATAATAGTATAGGGGTAAATAAAGTTTTTCCTTCCTTTCTTACCCTGGTGGTCGAAATTATTCGTAGCCCTCCACTTCCGGTGCCCTTTTCTCTCTTTTCACTTTCACTCCCACTTTCCTCCCATCTCTTACGGCGCGCTCCAGGGGTCCATAGCGTAAGTGTGTCAGATAGTGCGCCTTTCGCTTCCTGTGAACCAATTATAATTCCTATTATTTTGAAACAGAGCAATGCCTTTTAAAGCTAGATTTGTGTGAAGACTTGCGGAAGAATTCGAGAGTCGCTAGGGAATGAAGAGCTGGGACAAGTGGGTTTACTAGAAGGAATGGACACGTCTCAATTGTTGCATGTAATGCGCAGAAAACGCTGCACACGACCTGCGCGATTCTAGATAAGTTCTGTCTATATGGGAGATTAGAACCGATCGATCTAATATTGCTGGAGTGTAAGGAAATCGACATATAACCGACAGCCAAACGCCGTTTAACGCCATCGGCCATACCATGCTGAATACGCCGGTTCTCGTCCGGTCACCGAAGCTAAGCAGCATTGGGCTCGGTCAGAATTTGGGAGGGAGACCAGCAGGAGTACTAAACCCGATTTCGCCCCAACCCTGCCATTTGAACAAATTGGGATAGATCTCCTCGGCCCCTCTCCGTCTTTGTCTATGGGTAGCAGATGGATCATCTTGGCCACTCACTACCTTACCCGTTACGCCAAAGCAAAAGCACTACCCAATGGTACCGCGGCAGAAGTCGCCAAATTTTTTGTCGAACAAATTATCTTGCGACACGGCGCCCCAGAAGTGCCCATCACGGACAGAGGAACGGCGTTTACGGCAGAGTTGATGCAAGCCATCCTGGAATACAGTTATACAAGTCGTCGACGAACAACTGCGTACCATCCCCAGACCAATGGACTTACGGAGCGCCTTAACAAAACGATCGCGGACATGATGGCCATATAGGTCGACGTTGAGCAGAATACCTGGGATGCCATCTTGCCGTACCTTATCTTCGCGTATAACCCGGCAGTCCAGGAGACGACCAGAGTGACCCTGTTCAAGCTTGTGTCAAGGAGCCCACGATGATGCTCGACGCAATGCTGCCGCACGTAACCAACGAGGACAACTTTGACGTCGCCGCCTACCTGCTGCGTGCTAAGGGAGCCCGCGACTGGCACGGCTGCGTATTAAAGACCAACAGCGCACCGACATCCAACGATACAACTTACGACGACGCCACGCAGAGTACAATCCAGGAGACCAAGTGTGGGTTTGGACATCAATTCGCCGCCCTTGACTGAGTGAAAAACTACTGCGTCGATACTTTGGGCCATACAAAATCCTTCGCCGCGTCGGACAATTCGACTATGAAGTCATTCCCGACGGTACGACAGCATCACAACGGCGACGTGCGCGGCCAGCAATCGTACATGTTGTTCGTCTCAAGTCTTAGCATGCGCGGTAAAGAATCCGTGATGTTTAAACTTTGTAATGTTTCTATATAATTTGCTTTGTTTGTTTTGGATAATCGAGGCGATGTTTTTTTAAGGAGGGAGTAATGCTCCGAAACCTACAAAACTGTGTTTATTGTTTTTTGGCAGCCGCCAGCACTCTGATTCACTCTGATTCTGATTCACTCTGATTCTGCATTCTGATTCACTCTTATCACTCTGATTCTGCATCGCGTATCAGTTCTGTATTATTTGTTTGTTAATGCTCGATGTCGCGAGAAGCAACTTTATCAGTTTCGTTACCGCGCAAGATGCGCCGAGATCTGTCTCGAAGATTCCGATCACTCGCACATGTTTCTGCAATGTTCCAGGTTCTGCTAGTAGCAGTTTGCGGCGTTATCTAGATTGTTCGGAGCAGCCGTTAAATTGAGCGTTGACGAGTTCGACGGGCAATCTTAGATTTCACGATCGACGAGCACGTTTGTTGCTATCGCCGCCGCCGTGTTTAGTTATTTCGCGGGCGCGAGTCAGCCCAATAAAGAATTATTTTCCGTACCATCACGCCTGTGTCTTCGTTTAATTTGTACGGCCTTTGCATCACTACGTGACATCTCAAACAAAAAATACAGAACTGATACGCGATCCAGAATCAGAGTGATACGGCCGCATGCCGCCGGCTGGCGAAAAACAACAAATGCAGTTTTGTAGGTTTCGCGGTAATATGCTGATATAACAGAGTGTTCGTAATGCTGAGCGGCGAAAAAAAGCCGCAGGCTTTGCTTGTAGACTGCCCATTAACGCGTGTTTACACACAAACGCTACGCTCTCCCAGCACCCTTTTTAAGCATTAATAAACGAAGAAAAAACAGCGACGGCATTTTTATCGCCATACGAGTAGAGTGGCTAATTTGCACTCTAATAATGCAAGGGTTTTTCAGTACCATACCCGTCAAGGCCAACAAAAATAATTCAAACTTCCCAGATTGAGTGTTCTGTTATATGCACCAGTGTTTCAACCCATCGCAGTGCGCTAAAAGTTACATACACACATAATATCTTGTAGCGTGTTTTATTCCTTTTAATGAATTTTATGTCACTTCTATTTTTCTATTGCGATCAAGTTACTTTTAATCAAATTTGTTACTTTTCTTAGTTTGTGTTGCCAAGGGTATGATGTCACTGTTAGGTCTAAATCACGTGAGGGGTGTACCTAAATTGGGTATAATTGAGCCCTCCACGTTTTAATTTTACGCAGCGCTAAAATAGGCCTTTGGCTCGAACTAGAACCGACAAGAGCGGGAGTATCGCAGTATTATACCCCTCTTGAAAACGGATTTGCCCCCACATGGCTTTTAACACCGAAGCCAATACTCCTGAGGAAATAAACTTCATCCTAGAGTACGGATACATTGCGCCCTCACACCAAATATAGGAAGTACATAAAAAACAGTTATTTATGCTCTGTAATATCTTATATGTACTTTGCAAGGAGAACAATTTAACCAATTTTATAATTCATTCATCTTATAAGGATAAAATAAGGTTTTAAAGATCGATACATATAAAGGACCCCGCAGTTTATTCATGACCTTTAGGTTTGTCTCCTTCTACTGCGATGAATTAGAGGACAACTGAAGGGAGGTAAATCATCAGACTGCGCCTGCAGACAACAAAGCTCTGCTGGGAATACATTTGGCGGCTCCGTGAAATGCTCATCGTTTCGGTTCTCTCCGCAAGCGGTGCTTGCACGTGCGGCGCACCACCCTCTATTTCAATTCGTCTCTCGTTTGAACCTGGTTTGTGGGGTTAATGGTTCTTCTAGTATAAAAACCCCAGAGAGCTAATAATCGTTTTGTCTGGTATTTGCAGTCTGTGTACAAAACTAATTTACGCACACGAACTAGGCTCTATGGTAACTTGCAGACGCTTCGAATGTTTCTATGTCAACTGCTCTTTCGCATCGTTCATCTGAACGGCAGATGGCTCTGCGTGCTAAGCGTTGCTGATACTAAACAGTGAATGACATAGAAAGCAATAGTACCCAACTTCTAACAATAAAATACCATGCATTGCAAACTAGAAAATAGGAACCACTGACAGCAGCTTTTCTTGTGTACGATACGATATCAATGCGGCCGTTGAAAGGCAAGGACAGTCGATTCACCATGTCTAGCTCAGGCTATCTTTTCTAATCACAAACATTAAAAACTGGTGCGGCATGTTTGACAAAACCTTTAACCTCGCAACCGAACCATCGCGTCAGCTATTAATACCAATACGAGCGAGACGTTTGCTTATTCCGCGATGCTTGTCGCTTGCCCGGCAATTTGAGACAGCAGAACTGTGTCATTTCAGCAGGCGCTATGATCAATAAGTGGAGCATAGGCTTGCTTCTTACAGATCGTGAATCGTCCACAACCGGTGTTACAACGTCAAAGTGTTGCACGATGTAATGATTGTCCTCACAGAGTTTGCCAGTCGGCGTGCTGAAGCCGCGAAGCCGACTTCCCCATATGGTCTGCCTTTAAAAAAGCCTTTTCTGAAACCTTCGTGCGCCATGTGTGCGAAGTACACGCTGAACAGCGCCTGCGAGTGACAACTTAGCTGGATGGCTAATCGTTCACCTCTTTTGTCGAATATATTGTGAACCTGTGAACGATTGTGGGCGCATGCATGTCGGGTTAAACTAGTTCTCAGCGGCATCGAGACTAACGGAATCCAGGTGCTGGTCGCCCGGAGACCTACCCCAGTTTGCCAAGTACTGAACTTTTCCCAGTGCTCCTACGAATTCCACAAGCTGCGCAATCCGGCTAAGGCCCATTTAATGCAACCTTATTTGCATTCGAGCTTGCCTACCAGCAGCATGCTGCTAGGTCACATTACATACTACACCCGAAAAGGCAGCATTGCTTTAACTGCTTTTAGTTACCTCCATGTAACCTAACTCTGGCCCTTCAGGATGTGATTCACAAGACAGTGTTTGAAGTGCTACCAACTGTTCCTTACAAGGCTCCTGTTACAGGGCCGCTTACGTACACCGACCTCCTAATAAAACCCCAGACAGACACTTGAGTGACCAAGGTCGCGTCTTTCGGCGGTTCTAGAACCTCTTCTGGAAAAAAATCGCTGATCGTTAAGCTTGAATAAACCTGCGGCGTAAGCGAAAGCTCCATATATGCTTCTCCTCGTCGCTTCCTGTTGTGCAGTTGTCTCAGCCGCACAATTGGCCTTCCTGGCCTAAATGTAGCGTTCTTGGCCCCGCCTGTCTACCACGCTATGACTGCGGGATCCGCCGAGGTAGCTTTCGTAGCTTTTCTTGATGCCGTACTGAATACCTGCGGTTTCAATTCAACTCTTCATCCACTGCGCATCTGACCGAGCGCACGTTCCGCTGCATTTCCTCTTTCTTGCCGTGTGAAGAGCTAGGCGTATGCGCAGTGATGTGCAGAGCTGGCGATGACGTCACGGGCGGCAACGAGAGAGGAGCGGCGGCGATGGCACGAGACGCATACCCATGACTCGGCGCAGCCGGTTGTCATGTTCCATCGCAGTAGTGGCCTCGGCCGTCACCACCGAGACCTTGACAAGGCCTGCTCACCCCAGCAGCCTACGTCACGCGAGACGGATGGCAATAAAGTACCAGCAAATGAAGGTGCGAGTGCGAATATGAGTCGGGTCACATGATGTCGTCGCGCCCCTTTACGCAAGCTAACGCAAGCCTGCACGCGTAGATTCAGTGACTGATCCTTTTTCACTCATCCGCTTGTCCTGACGTTCGCTGATGGGAGAGAAGGTGAGGAAAAAGCCTTGTTAGAATCTCGGCGGCGACGGCTCGGCCCGCTCCGGTGAAGTAACGCGTTCGCTTCAAAATGAAACATCACTAACCGAACCACCCCTATAGCACAGCATACGCAGACGAATAGATTCATTAATTAGTTTCACCACACCATGTGCGATATGGTCATGCAGTTCCTGATAATTCCGACTGAAAGCGGTTTCTACAATTCGGTACTTAAGCTTTTCAATTCCGCCACGGTGACCACTACTAGTCCCTGCCCATATTTCCTTCTCGCAAGTGACTAGCGTCCCCTTCGCTGGACGCAATTCTTTCTTACCAATCTGACGTGTCCGAGTGCGCAACCGTCTCTGAAGCTTTCAAGCATGCGAAGGAGTGTAGTGCGTTCACCCAGTCTTTGACGTACGAAGATCAGAAAGATAAAAAATCATCTTCTAATCTACCCAAACCCTTGAGCGTTTCACACTTATCTCTTTCGTCTGGAGTGCGCACCCTACCACTACCTCGAGCGTATTCCCAGCTGAACTGCGTCGCAGAACCAGTGAAGCCAACGACTGATCTCCGCTCAAATAACGGAGAAATGTTCACACTTGTGCCGCCTCAAACAGTTTGACCCTCATGTATTAGCAGTATGAGCCTCCGTCATGGCTGATTTCTTCGCAGGGGGAAACTGAAAGAAGGAATAAAATCATGGCCGGCATCCGCAATGCCACAAGCATGGTGGGGTACTCTTGGTAAACGAGGTCATCATTAAGCTTGTTTCCCTTATAAGAACAAAATATTTTAATATCCTAAAAAATATTTCAACTATATATAAGTGAATGTTGTTTCAGTAAACGAAGAATCTGATGACGAAACGCAAATAACCGAAAATTATTTTCTAATGCTCTATGCAGAAATGAATCTTGTTTCACTTACGGTTCGTTGCCGACAAATACATAAATGCGTGCTGTATAGCCAACTTTTTTTGGCAAAGGTGCTGGGAACATTACCTCTTTAGGGTACTCCATTGGGCTCTGAAATAAAAGTTAATTTTTTTACTGTCCATTGTAATGAACTGATAAATTAGTCGTGGTTGCACTCCGAATGAAAACCACGACAAAAATCTTTAGCATACTATTGCGATAGTCGTTAATGCGGAATGTGGGCGCACATATTAAGGCATTCTGGTTGCACCATATACAAAAGAAAATCATTTGAGAAACATGCGCAGATACATATAACCAAGTAAACATGTACTGTTTACCTGATGCTGATTTCACATCTTTTGAGTGCTGTACAAAAGGCCTTGCCATTCGAAAACCAGCAGATCTTTTCTAGCGGTGCGCCTCCAAACAAGCCTCAGAAATCAACCCGTCGGTCTGCTCCGGCAACTCAATTGCTATTAGCATTATGAGATTTTAAAACGAACTATCTATTTAGATATAAAGGATCAATACACCCGTGACTACCAGAACCCCGATCTCTGTTTCCAATTATCTCCGTTGCAACTCTATTTCTTCCTGTCCAGTCAGCTCGGCTTCGTTTACATCATCAAGCATGCTCTTTGAGGCTGCTATCCAGGATAAAGTCCCGGCATGAAGTATTTTAAAGAATTCTCAACGGCAGCTTATGGTGTTCTTTTTCTAGGAAAAAGCAGCTCAAGAGCACAAGAAACTGGAGCCGGAAGGATTCGACCGGAAATAGGATTTTTTGTTGTCTTGCGTTGTTTGGCGCATTTTTCTTCCATTTAGATTTCAACAATTTCTTCAAATCTTTGGACGTGGCTTCCATAGCGACCGAAATGTTATGTTTTTTACTGGACCGTATCTAGGGATTGGCCCAATCATTTTGCAAACAATGTTTTCTTGAATGATAAAATAAATAAACCTTGAACCTCATCGTCGAACCTTGAATCTCTGATGCCTCATTGATATTTTTCGTTAGAGTATCTTTTTCATACGCTAGAACTTGACAGTCTTCAATGAGCGATGACGTGAACGCTTTCGCAGCACACACAAAAACAATCTCCGACAAATACGTTAGTTCCTAATGCGAAACTTGAGCGCAGCTCATCAGCTGTTTCACCTTTTTGATAAACTGAGGCAAAGATTTCGAGCAAGACATATATATACAATTAATGACAATGTTTTTATTTTGCACGCGTACTCCTTCAAGAAACACCCCACTAACAGTTCTTGACTGTCACGAAGGAAGCTTCGTGGTCGTAGAAATTAAGAGAGAAATTAAGTTATCCAGAGGTTGCGGGCTCTGCGTTTCTCTGCGTTTTGTGGCTCTGAGTTTCGGCTTGTGATGCACGCCCTTTGACCTGCTAATATCGAACCGGCGCTCCGCCAACCGGAGAACACCACACTCCCACGAAGGAAAAGGGGGGAGGGGGGTAAGCGCAGCGGCGAACGGTGGCGGCAGAAGCGTGCGCAGCAATTGGCGAACACGCGCAGTCGGCGCCACGGAGGAAGAGGAGGGGGGATGAGGGGTAACGTCGATGGCGTCGACGGCGCGAAACTCAGTCATGGTCGCCAAAGAGCTGCGCTTTATATTAACGAAAGGCTTCCCAAGTCAGAAGACGTCGGGTATGCGCAGCTCTCTATCATATTCATTCTCAGAAAGAGAGAGAGAGAGAAATAACTTTATTTGCCCCAGATGTTGTGAATACGTGCCTGTTGAGTGTTCTTGTCTGACTTGGTAAGGAGTTGGTGCCAGCTTTCCGCAGAGGGAGCTGGCAGGAGGGCCCTTGGGGGCGTTATTTTCGCATGCCCAGAGGATGTGCGCCTGAGTGGCGGGTTCTTGGTTGTTGCTATTTGGACATACGGGGTCGCATTCCCCGTTAGTAAAATGACCTCATGGAATATATGAATGGACTACAAGGTTCCACCACGAACGCATCCTGGTACATGACTAATGAAAATATATTATAAAGAAAAGACCTGAAACAATTGCGATCAAGAAATATAGGCGGCACCAGAAGCCTGTTCATTATCAGCTAATAATTTCACCGCGTCAGTGTTTCTCCAGAGATTTGCTGCTATTGATACTCCACCAAGTATGTGGAAGTGAGCGCCCCATATACAGGGAAACAGAAACGAGCGAATGACCGTCATCCCATTAGGCCAATTGCGTGACATAGCACGAGGCACGCGCTCTGTTGTGCCTTCACTAAGTAGCACACATGACAATAGAGCACGACATATGCCTGGGTTTATTCAGACGCTGTCTGGCACACGAAGAAGAACAACCAAGATAAAGTGCAGCTGCTTTTAGAGCCGCTATTACCTGACCCATGACGTCACACAAGCATGCTGTGAGAGCAATGACACAACATTCCTTCCCCTATATAGTGTTCGTCGTTATTATGGCCGATAGCGGTCTGGGGCCCTTCTCTTACGAGTGCTACGACGGAGTGGCGGTTGCGGAGTAGCTCACGCTTTAGGACCAGGCTGGCGATCAAGTGGCGGTTGAGGGTCAGGCTGTGGTGCAGGCACAGAGTCCGAACGCGGAAATCCTGGTACTGAAGTGTTGCCTTTGGCTGTTGCCGTGTTGCTCGAGGTGCGCAGCCCCGTACCCTCGGGCAGAGTTATATGCAGCTGGATGCACGGATCACCTCCAGCCGTCATGGTAGGGCGATTAGACATCACCTTCTCCCGAAATGTATACCGTCGGAGACCATCAGCATAAACGTATCGTTCTTCGTTCCCCGTAAGACCCAAGTACTTGCAGGCGCTCAACCGCCTGCGGATTATCCCTGCTATCCATTTTTCATCGAAAGGTAAGACATCCTTTACCAGGGCGCGGCCACCTTCTTCGAAATCTCTCCAGTATCCGCGGGTTTGGTTTTGACTGCTTTATAAGATACAATTTGCTTCTCGGTTTTTGCTTCACGTCAAGATGCAGCAGGCTCAGTCGGGTTCGGGACGACCGCGGCAGGAATCTCTTCATGGGTGTTTCTTCTGTGGTTCCCGTTGGGGTGTTCCTGTATCTGAACAAGAGCAGATCGATACGATGTTGCACAAAAATCGTCTCCCCTTTCTGGTGCTCGTCCTGGATCTGCTTGCAGAGGTCTATATTCACTGGCTACACACAGCGCTCCGCACTGCCATGTGCAGCAGGATGATAAGGAGGCGATGTACTGTACCGAACACCATTCCTGGTAAACATATGCAGAAGAAAACTGCGGGCCGTTGTCGGTCACTACCTCTTCTGGTAACCCATATGCGGCAAACGCACCACGCAGTTGTTCCACAGTCATTTCACTGGTCGTCGAACTGATCACAGGCCCTTCCGTCGACTTAAAATGCGCGTCATCAAGAACTAAAAACCACTGTCCATCCCAATACGCAAAGTCCAGGTGCACTTTTTCCCATCTACGCGTGTGCCAGCCCCAGGATGACAGGGGAACACTCTGTGCGGTGTTTTGCTATAAGCGCCATGTGCCCTTTGCACTCCACGAAACAGTAGCAAATGAGCTGCAGTGCTTGTCCGAGTCAAACGCAGTGAGTGGGAGACTCCCTTAGTAGTCGTTGCCAAATCAGTTGGAAAAGAATATATGATGATTACAAAGTGACAGTGAAACCGTGCCTCAGAACAGGCTATTATCTATTGCCGGTAATTGAGGACCTATTTGCAACGTTACATAGCGGCAAGTAATTCAGTAGCTTGGTCTTTCAACAGCCTACCAACAGCTAAGAGTGCACATGGATTCCAGGTGCTTTTAACGATAAACACACTTACCGGTATGTTTAAATGCGCACGTTTTCCGTACAGAATAACAAGTGCACCACCCATTTTTCAGGCAGTAATGGATGAGGTTCTCAGCGAGTTAGGAGACTCCTGCTATCTTGATGATATTTGATAGCCGCGAAAGCGTTGGAAGAATGCTATTAGAAGATCGAAAGTGGGATAACGAGGTTAAAAAAAGACGAATCAAACTGAAAAAGAAAAAATGCAATTATTTCAGACCTCAGTAACGTACCTCGAGCATGTGATCGATAGCAAAGGAAGATGTCCTTCCCTCGAGAAAGCACAGGCTATCAAGAAAGTACCAAGTCACAGGGACAAACATGAACTCCGAACATACCTTGGGCTAATAAATTTCCGTGGAAAGCTTCTTCCAAACCTTTCATCAGAGCTGGAACCACTGTATAAGCTACTTAGTAATAATGCGGGATGGAAATGGACAGCTGAAGCAGAAATACTTTTTCAGAAAACAAAATGGAGGCTTACGCAGAACTCCATTCTAACGTACTATGACCCTACAAAGAAGTTAGATCTAGTTTGTGACGCATCTGCGTACGGACGAATTTAAAGTGCAGCGTCGACTATCGAGATGACGAAGGACTCCTGGATGCGCCCCTATGATCGACCACTGCAACTGGCCAGCGTAAGCTCTTACAGCAGCGCATCTAGTAGCGGAGAAAGCCTTCGAGATCGCATCCGTGAGATTGTCCGAGAGGAACTTCGTCGATTGCTGCCATCATCCCAACAACCCCAGGTGGCGACGCTCGTGGACGTCATCCGTGAAGACGTCCAGCAGGCGCTGAGTGTTCCTGAAGCGACAGCTCTGACAGCTCCTGAACAAGAAACGACAGCGATGAATTATGCTGCAGCAATACATCGACCTGCGCCCGGACATGACTTCCCAAGCCCTTGCCTCTACCGTCCTGTTCATGAAAGCCGCCCCTTGGCCCCCGCCCGCGACGCTTACCAACGCCCCCAAGCCCCAGGAATATACAGCATACAAACCGGTTGGCCTTCGAGCATTCCAGATGATCTGATCGCACGATATTTTGTTCGGCGCCACGAACTTTCTATCGGCAATGATTGTGTAACTTGGGGAAACCGCGTAGTAGTGCCACTGTGCCTCGTGTACAACGGCTGTCAGTGTTACACGAAGGCCACTCGGAAATGGCCTTAATGAAAATGCTGTCGCGAAGCCACGTGTGGCGGCCGAGACTAACTCAGGACATAGAACAAACAGTGAAAGAGAGTGCCTCATGCGAATTATCGAAAAACGCGGCACAGAGAGAGAGAGAGAGAGAAAGAGAGAGAAGGCAGATAGGTTAACCAGGAAAGCTTCCGGTTTGCTACCCTGCACTTGGGAAGGGGAATGAGGAGTTTAAAGGACAAAGAAAGAAGAAAATAATAGGAAAGGTAAGGCGGCGAGGAGCACAGTCACAGTTTCCCAATCAAGTTTGTGTCTCTCATAAAACAAATAAGTGCTTTGAAGGCTTTGCCGTTAGACGCCTTTTGTGGCCATGGGCCGAGGATTTTCTCCTCTGGGAAAGGACGGCTGTGAAGATGGTCCAGAGCCGAACGCAGCGCATATCTTTCGCTTAAAAAAGCAGGGCACTCGCAAAGGAGATGCTGTGTGGTCTCTTCGCGGCCGCATCTTTCACAGTTAGGGCTGTCCGCCATTCTCATCACATAAGCGTATTTTTTGTGAATGCAACACCGAGCCATATACGGCACATCAGTGTTGTTTCGCGCCGCCCTTTGTAAGGGGGAACACGAAGGCTCAGCCCACGGTCTAGTTCCCTGAGGCGTCGATTGGAGAATTCTCCTTTGTTCCAGGCTGAAAGCGTTAGCTCCGCCGCTTAGGAACGAAGTCGACAAGCTGCGTCAACTCTAGATATAGGAATGTTCACTGTAGTTCCGTCGTTGTGTGCAGAACGGGCAACTTGGTCTGCCTGGTGGTTTCCCTCAAAACCGCAATGTCCAGGTAGCCACTGGAAAATTATATCATGACCTTTTGATGTAGCGTCGTAGTATAGCACGCGGATCTCTGCAGTTAGTTGTTCATGTGATCCACGACGTAGCGCAGCTTGAACGCCTTGAAGCGCTGCTTTCGAGTCCGTAAAAATCGACCAGTCACCTGGAAGTTCCTGGCCGATGTATTCAATAGCTGCACGTAAGGCAGCCAGTTCCGCACCTGTTGAAGAGGTGCGGTACGTCGTCTTGATCCTCAGCACGATGGACCTCGACGGTATCACTACGAACCCCGCGGAGCTTGTTGAAGCAACTGAGCTATCGGTGTAGACGTGTTCACGATTATTGTGCATAGAATACAGGTGACCCGTCATTTGCTTCAAGGCAAGCAATGGTACACCCGTTTTCTTTTTGACTCCCGGAATAGATAGATAAACGTTCGGTTCATGTAGGCTCCATATGGGTAAACTCGGTCTTGAAGCTGTAGTGAACTGTGAAGGAAGGTAGGTGCGATGAGCTGCTATGGTTTTGGCAAATGCAGTATGTGGTCTAATGTATTTATTTATTTATTTCCTCAAAGGTATCGGTTGAGACATTACACGAGGGAGTGGACGGTATCTGGCAAACAATGGTAAAAAATGTTAAGATGAAAGGTTGGCGACGCTCCGCTTGAATTCTAGTGGGTTGATGATAATGGCAACTTCGGGTGGGCAGGTCATTCCAGTCTCGTGCCAGGTGGTGACGGGAAACCCGGGTGAGGTGTCTTATATGTGTCCTCATGGTTTCAACAGCAATATATGTAGCTATGGGATGCTCGCGGGAGAGAAGAACCGTTGCTGCCGTTGAGGTGCATTTTGGCAGTCCAAGGCAGATGCGGAGAGCTTGAGCTTGCACGCTTTGGAGGATCTCGATGTTCGTCTTCCTAATGTTATTGAATATTGGAAAGTTGTACCGCATGTAACCCAGCAAATGTGAACGGTATAGTTGCAGCATAGAGTGCACTTACGCGCCCAAGGACTTGCCTCCTAGAAAGGAGAGAACATGGGCAATCGCCGTCAGTCTTTTCTTCATACCACTGATATGTGGACTCCACGAGAGGTTCCTATCAATGACGATTCCAAGGAAGCGATGACTCTTTTCATAAGGAATAGCTTTGCCATTTATGTATACTGCGTATTGTGACATTGATTTTCGTGTGAAGGCCACCACAGAACACTTCTCTGTTGAGATAGTAAGACCCTGTACACGAAGATATGACGTCACAATCGATGCCGCTTTTTGCAGTCTTGCACGAACTTGGGGTCGAGTCACGCTTGAGGCCCAAATGCAAATATCATCCGCTTATATGGAGATCTGAGCTGACTGAGGCAGCAGGTCGACTAGGCCGATGAGCACAAGATTGAATAGAGTGGGGCTCAGTACCCCACCCTGCGGAAGAGGTTCTATGTGAGGATGTTCGTCCGTCCTCTGTCTGAATGAACAGTGATCTGTCTGACAAATAACTGCGTATCCAGCTATAAGTTCGTCCTCCGATATCAGCAGTTTCCAGTGCATCTAGGATGGCTTCATGCGTTACATTGTCGTAGGCACCTTTAATGTCTAAAAACAATGGCGCAGTCAATTTTTTCAGATTCTTTTGGACATTGACTGACGTAACCAGGTCTACGACATTATCTATAGAGGAGCGGCCGCGTCGAAACCCAGACATGAAATCTGGATATTTTTCGTGTCGTTCAAAGTACCACTCAATGCGTGTTAATAGCATCCTTTCCATTACTTTGCCGACGCAGCTGGAGAGCGCAATGGGGCGGTATGAATTAATATCGAGCGGTGATTTTCCGGGTTTTACAAGTGGAATGATACGACTTGTCTTCCATTCACTAGGAACTTTGCCGTCGCTCCATGACCTGTTGTATGTCTGCAAGAGAGCCTGTCGAGCCTCTTGGCCTAGATTGGCAAGCGCAGAGTACGTCACACCATCTGGCCCTGGCGAAGATGACCTTTTACAACAAGCGAGAGCAGCGTCAAGTTCTTCCAGTGTAAACAGTAGATCCATTCGTGAATCCCTCGATGGCGGAACATCACTACACTGCTGTGGCGCGAGTGTGTTTGAAGGTCCTGTTATTCTTGCGCAGAATTCTTCGGCTACGTCGACCTCACTGCATCTCTGGTGAAGCGCGATTGATTTGAAAGGGTATCGTTGTTGAGGTGATGTACGAAGGCCGCGAATGACAGTCCAGATACTTGACAATGACTTCAGTGGGTCGAGAGTTTCACAAAATGTCGTCCAGCGGTTCGACTCCAGGGATTGAATTTTGCGCTGGATCTTTTTCTGTATCCGCCTTGCGTATGTGAGGTCTAGGCGAGACTTTGTGCGCCGGTGTCTACGCTCCGCCCTGCGCCGAAGCGAGCGTAGTCGCTGTAGTTCAAAGTCAAAATCTGTGTAGTTTGCGACAGGGTTAAAGGTACAGGTTGCACTCTCCATAGCGTCCTTAATTTTTTGTTCGAGACTTGTGGACAAGTGTTGGGTGCAAGTATCTTCCATAATAGTTTTAAAAGGCGTCCAATCAATACGCCGCATACGTGTCGCTGTGAGAGATGTCGAATGGCCGGTAATGTTGAGGTAGGTTGGGATATGGTCGCTGCCATGAGTTTCTATATCTGTAAACCACCCGACATGTTTTGTAAGGCAATGTAAAATGAAAGTCAAGTCCAAGCAGATGCTGTAATTAACACCTCTAATATAGGTCGGCGTTCCATCGTCAAGGCAGAGTAGACCATTGTCACAGGCGAAGGGCACAAGCTTTCTGCCTTTAGAGTTCATCTGAACGCCTCCCCAAACGGGGTGGTGAGCATTAAAGTCACCTGTGATTATCCATGGTCCAGAAGTGATGGCTATAAGATCACTTAATCTGTCATCGTCGAAGTGACTTGATGGTGCCAGGTATGCAGCCACTAGCGTAAATGTCAGGGCGCGACACTTCACGGTCAAACACACATACTGGTTGTCATTGTTCGGGGGAACAGAGTGGAGCACATATGTTAGTTCACGTCGTACGTAGGCGACGACTTTTCTGTGTCTGTTGAGTGTTGGCGAAGGAAATGCCTCGTAACCGGAAATTCGCAAAGTATTTGGTAGATTCGGCTTGCAAATAACGAGAACAGGGAACTTATTTTCGTAAATTTAGCGTCGAATATCTGATATATTTGACTGTAGTCCACGGGCATTCCACTGAAAGATGAATGCTTGCTTGACCTTTTTGTGAAAAGGTAATCCCGAGAAACCCATGGGGCTGTCTACTGTAAAGCTGCAAGAACCGGTTGCAATGCGTCCAGTACTTGCAAGGCGCTGTTCGCTGCTGGCGTGTGCATGTTCGAAAGCAGGATTCGCATAGCGCTCATCAGAGACTTAAGCATGACAATCACTTGCTTATCTTGGCCGCAGTCTGAAACTTGCCCTTGGGATGGCTCAGTTGGACGGTCGGAGTGTAACAAGGTCTCTGGACGAGTGGGCTTACTTGGAGTCGGCAGCGGTGGCCAAGACGTTTCTGGGGCTCCAAGTATCACGTTACCAGGGTGAGGGATGTTGTGGGTGGTTGTGGTTGTTGGTGGGCAAGCCACAGTAGCGCTGGAGACCTGCTCTTCAGAGGTGGTTACCTTCTTTGAGAATCTTTTTCGATGTGAACGACGTCGTCGCACCTTAGGAGTGGTTTCCTTGTGGGTAGAATTGTCTCGAACCATCTGTCGGAGTACTGCCCGCTCAGCCTTTAGCCGAGGGCAGTCCTTCGAAGAAGCGTCGTGGGGGCCATGACAGTTGGCGCACTTAAAGGAAATCTCTTGGCAAGCGGCACCGTTGTGTGCCTTGGAGCATCTTGGGTACACAATGGAGTATTTGTAGACGCTGCTGACGTGACCGATCCTCATGCATTTCCTGAATAGTAGCGGTTTTGATACGAAGGGTCGGACTGGGTGTCGGAAGTGCCCGACCTTGACGTGTGATGGAATGCAGTCACTCTGGAATGTGTTTGATGCAGGGAGACTTTCCAAGGCGCTGAATTCGAATTATTGCAGTACTGCTAGTCGTGGGCCTGATTAGCATGGGTAAATCAGCGTCACTGATTTCGACGTCCACGTTGTAGATTACGCCAGCCCTGGTCCCGCTCTCTCACATCAAGAGGATGGACGTTAATGCTGCTGAGTTTGTTGATTTTACCCAAACTGTCGAGTGCGCTTCGGTCCGTAACATCAATTGCAATGATGTTTTTGTTGGGGTTTGTCCTCACGTCCTTAACTCGTCCTGGTACGAGGCTGTCAAGATATATTGATGTGACTTGCCTGTTAAGGAGGTTCAGGTTGTCCGTAGGTTGCTGTGGCACAAACAAGGCAGTATGCACCACTGCATGACGCTCCGTGATGACCGTTGCCGAGCATGACGATGACGACTCGGAGGACTGTCTTCGCAATTTGCGCTTGGCCTTCTTGCTGACAACTTGCACGAATCCGTCGTCGTCGGCCGAGGATTCATCGCTGGTTGCCGAGAACTCATCACTTGCTGCCGAGGAGACATGTTTGTCCAGGCTGCTCGAGTCGCTCATCTGGTACACCCGCTTTCTCTGGGCGTTCGCTGCCGACGCACTGGGATTCAAAGGAGGCCCAGTGGTCTCCACATCCATCGCTGTGGCACAAAAGTGCGAAATCTGAATTGTTATGGCACAAATATCCGAAAAAAAATACAGAGCTGTGAAGCTAGCGTTCTGGTGCAGAACAACTTCTTCCATTGTCACCGTCGGGCTGGCACACGCGTAGTGCACCTGAATTTTGCGTATTGTGATGGACAGTGACTTTCAGTTCTTGTCGACGCGCATTCTAAGTGGGCGGAAGTGTTTGTGATGAGTTCGACGACCAGTGAAGGAAGGAAGGAAGATGAGGAGGAAAGTCACGGAGGTTAACCAGTAAAAGCAACCTGTTTGCTACCCTGCACTGGGGGAAGGGGATGAGTGGATATAAAAGTTGTGAGAGAGGGATAGTTGAAGTTAGTACAGTTACATAACAGACACGCCACATTACGTCACATTCATGTCATATCCAACTCATAGTCTTTCGATACGACCAGTGAAAAGGGCCACATATGCGGCAAACACACGACCAGTGAAAAGACTGGAAAAACAGCGCGGTGTGTTTGCCGCATATGGGGTACCAGAAGATTTAGTCACCGCCAATGACACGTAGTTTTCGTCCGCATATTTTGATCACTTGTTGAACATGAGTGGTGTTCGCCACAGTAAATCTTCTTCTTATCATCCAGCTTCAAATGGCGGTGCGGAGCGTTGTGTGCAGACAGTGAAAAGATACATCTGCAAGCAGATCCATGAGGAGCACCGGAAAGGGGAGACAATGTCTATGCAACACCGTATTGATCAGTTCTTGTTCAGATACAGGAACCGAGATTCTTGTCTTGGTGGCCCCGAACCCGAATGAGACTGCTGCACCCTGACATAGAGCAAACAATGAGCAGCAAATTGGATTGTATATAGTAGTCTCAAAACCGAGCCCGCGAATCCTGGACAGAGTTCAAGGAGGGTGATCGCGTCCTGGTAAAGGGTCTCCGACCTTTCGATGAAAAACGGATAGCAGGGATAATCCGCAGGCGGGTGAGCGCCTGCACGTACTTGTTTCTTACGGGGAACGAAGAGCGATATGTTGATGACCTCCGACGGTGTACAATTTATGACAAAGTGACGTCTAACCACCCTACCATCCCAGTCGGAGGTGATCCGAGCATCCAGCTGCACATGACTCCGCCTGAGGGTACGGATCTGCGCAAGTCGAACGACACGACAAGAAACGAAGGCAACAATTCAGCACCAAAAGATCCGCAATCCTGCTCTGTGCATGTATCACAGCCTGATCCTCAACCGCCACCTGATCCTTAGCCAGGTCCTCAACCGCCACCTGATCCCCAGCCTGGCCCTCAAGCACAACCTACTCCGCAACCGCCACTCCGTCGTATCACTCGTCAGACAAGGGCCCCAGAATGCTATCGGCTATAACGACGAACACTGTACAGGGGAAGGAATCTGCTCAGTGGAGTATTGTTCAGCGTAACATCTAAAGTGGGAAAGAACGAATTAGCGCCTTTTCAGCATCTTGTACGTGTTTTTGCATTGGTGATGTGCGTTCCTATTTTTAATGGTGCATTCTATGAAGACGAAGACCACACGTGACGTAAATCTCGAGACGCGACCTTTCCCTGGGGGGTACATTCTGTAATATTTTCACAGGTATGTATCGTTATACATACATATTAGGTGGTAATGAGTACGGAATGAACAAACGCTGTCGTCGAGATCTCAGAATGTGTGGCGGCGCTCCCTCCGCAAAACCGCGAGGACTCGTAATTATGTTACTTAGATGCAGGTGAATGCAGTGGAGCAGAAAATCTTTGAGAAGTGGAATAAAGCAGATGAATAAAGTGAAGCGGCACTGAAAGTTGTTCACCGGAAGTCCTTAGCCAGCCTGGTTGGTAAGAGTGGCTGAAGACAAATATTTCCGAGAAGACCGCAATATATTGGAATAGGTTATCAATGCGCATTAGGATGGGTTTCTGTTGTCGAACTATATTTTTTTTTCGGTTCGCTGAACCGGGAATTAAATAGGTGCCGCCTTCAAGATTCGTCCGGTGTGTCGAAAAGAAAAGTTTCCTTTTATGTATGCAACGCGCCATTAATTCTGCTGTGTGTGGAGATGCCACATCTTTAGAGCATATGCGCATGCTGTTAACATCAAAGGGAGGGTAAGAAGGTGCGTACTAACTAGCTGAATATGGAGGTGACGAAATAGGCGACGCGAGAAAAAGAATTCCGCATCCCTGTTCCACTCCCGAAACGATAAACGGATTATTAGAATGACATCAGTGGACATTTAAGCTTCCCCTCTAAGATTAGGCACTGTAGATCTTTAACGCCCCTTTTAGTACACTAATGCAACAGCGAAAACTGCTTTAGCTGCAGGTGTGCATTTGCATAGTGTGCTATAATAGGATCTCTTGAGTATTAGCTCATGAGTATCCTACCGTTTGTGACCATATGAGTTAGTTCCCATCTTAGTAATAATGCTACGTCTTTTTGTTATATATAGTTAGGTCATTGTGATTAAAATTGAAGTTTACAGTAAAGTATGAATCCATATATTGTTTACCAGGGCATTTCGAGTCGCATTGCATTGTAATCACCCTCATCATCATTAGCCGGATTACATCAACTACAGGGCGAAGCCCCTCCCATATTTCTCCATCTTACCCTGTCCGGTGCTAGCTGCATCCCCTTGACCCCTGATAACTTCTAAACCTCATCCGTCTACCTTATTTTCTTTCGGCGTCTGCTAAACTTTGAACTCCAATTTGCTGCCCTTAGCGACCATTGGGTATCCTCTCTTCGCACTACATGCCACGCCCATGCCCATTTATTTTTCTTGATTTCCACAAGGATGTCTCTAAATAAAGTTATTTCTCTGACCTATTCTGCGTGCTTTTTATCTCTTAATTTTACACCTACCAGTTTTCGTCCTATAGCCCTCTGCGTTGTCCTCAGCTTAAATAAAACCATTTTCATTAGCCTCCAATTTGGAGTCCCACCGACGAGTACAGGTAAGATGCGCCTGTTATAGATTCTCCTTCTCAGCAATACCAGTAAGCTGCTAGTCATATTCGGCGGGTATTTGCCGAATGCGCTACATTTTATTCTCAAGACCCTGGTTATCTCTCTTTCATGGTTCGGACCTGTGGTTATTACCGGTCCTATTGAATTGTAATAAAGAAGACTTATAGAAAAGAATGCTTATTTTAGAGCGCAGCTCTTTGGCGCCCATGTCTGGTTTTCGCGTCGGCGTCGGACGCGTCGGCCTCGTAACCAGCTCCGCCCCCCTTTCATCCCCCTCCAGTTCGAGCCGGCGCTTCGGTAACCGGAGCCTCGCAGAAAGAGGGGGGGGGTACACTCAGCGGTGAACGATGGGGGTAGGAGCTCGTGCCACAACCGGAGAACACCATGAAAGGAAGGGAGGGGGGGGGGGTCGCCGGAGGCAGCGCTAGCAGCGACTGACTGAGGCCGCTGCCGCCCCTAGCCAGTCAAGACAACGTGACTGCGTAGAACATCGTCGCCGCCATGCAGAAAGAGGAGAATAGGGTCCCCCATCTTCCTGCGTGGCGGCGGGGGTACAATCCGGTTGTCGAAACGCCGGATCGCTATCAGCGTATCACGGTGCGCGCATTCCGTTCTCCGTCGCTTCACTCGCTAGCGGCGTCAGCGGAATCAGTCAGTCGCTGCTATCTGTTCGTCGAGCAAAGTTCCTATGAGCCCACGCGCAGCTTACCGCAACCTTCCAATAACTCAATTTTTCTCTTCATTTCTCCGGCCACAAAACTTCTTTCATGACAGCCAAGAACTGTTAGTTGAGTGTTTCTTGAAGGAATACGTGTGAAAAATTAAAAACGTTGTCTGTAATTTTACATACGTGTCTTGCATGAAATCTTTGCCTCAATCTACCGAAAAGGTGAAACAGCTGATGAGCTGCGCTCAAATTTTGCCTTAGGAAGTAACGTAATCGTCGGCAATTTTTTTTTTTCATATCAAGAATTCAACTTTATTTTGCATTATCATGTCAAATATTGAATAACTCAATAATACAATATCACTGCATTATTTACATGTGATAAAGATTTACGGCTAAATAATGAGCTGTGAGTAATGACTGAAATTTGTGATGCAGCATAAAATTCATATATCATTGTAATTGCTTCAAAGAGCTAAATCACAATATACCTATTATCTTACATCTTTCACAAGTATTGATCATCACCAGCTTGACTTTTACACTGCAGGACAAAGGCCTGTACTATTTTTATCCATTTAGGCCGGTCCTGTGCTAGCTATTACGGACGTCTTGACCTCATCCCCCCACCTAACGTTCTACAGCCTCATGCCATGCTTTCCTTCTCTTGGCCTCTATGTGTTACATTAAGGTACCGTCGGCTATCCTCTCTTCGTGCTACGTGTCGTGCCCCTGCCCATTCCTTCATTTTAATTTCAAATGACTGGCTTATCCTCGAGGGCTTTCTTTGACCCACTCTGTCGGCTATCTATCTCTTACATCTGTCAGTTTGTTTTCCATAGCTCTCTGCATCCTCCTAAACGCAAGTAGAACCTTATGCATTCGCCTCTACATTTCAGCCCCTTAGGTGACTACAAATAAGATGCAACTGTTATATACTGCCCTCCTTGAGCAATGCTGGTAAAAAGCTAGTAATATTCTTCAAGTTCGTACGAAATGCGCTCCATCTCAATTCTGTTCTAGCAGTTATTTTCTTTCAGTGTCCTAACTAGATATTCGCCCACAATTTGCTTTCTATTGTAAAGTGGTGTTCGCTCCCGAAGCTACTGATCATTACTGTAGTCATCTGTATATTGATTTTCAGGCCAACCTTTGTGCTTTTCCTTCTAGGGCATCAAAATTTTTTGCAGATCATTCCCTGAGTTACTTATCAAGAAAATGTCATCAGTGAAGCGCAGATTACCAAGGTGTTCTCTATCAGTCCTTATCCGTAACTGGTCCCATTACAATTCTATGAACACTTCCTCTAAGCCAACTGGAAAGAGTAGTGGGGAGATCGTGGCTTCTTGCGTAATAACTATAGTTATGAGATTTTATCATTTTCTTTATGCAGATATCTGGGAGCTTCGCAGTAACTTTAGATGTCTTCCGCCCATTTACATTTGGGTAATATATTCACTGATTTCGCAACCTACATGGCTGCCGAGGTTACGACTCAGACAGATGATATCTGTATTAATTATTGCTATCTATAGAGGTTGGCTCTATTCCGAGAATTTTTATATTGTAACTTGATTGATAGTATGGATATGATTGATAATAGAGTGCTCTTTTTAGAACCTCCTGGATCCTTTGTTTTATTGAAGTCTAATGTCTTTATTCTACTAATGATCAATTCTGTGAATAGCTTGTACTTAGCGAATAGTAAGCTGACTGGTGTATACTTTTTCATATCCTTAGCATCCGCTTTTTTCTGCATTAATATAATGCTAGTGTTCTTCCATGATTCCGGTTCTGTCGATTACACCAAGCATGGCATTTACAAGGTTACCAGTCTTATACCTGTAGTAACCCGAATCTCTTCAGATGCGTCCTCGTTATTTATATTTCATAGAACTTTCTTATGTTGTCCTGATTAGGGTGCAACGCCATACTACTCATGGCTACGACTAATCTCATAACCGCCCTGGCTACTTTGACTAATGTGTAGGTGACTATAGAACTCCTTAGCGACTTTGTCTATCTTGTCAATATTCGTAATGGCACTTTCTCCTTGTCACTTAGCGCAAACATCTGATTTTACCTAAGCTAATGTTATTTTCACTCTAAGGCCGCCTCTGTTTCTTTGGAGCATGTTTGATCTTATTCATGTATACTTCCTTATGTCGGGCACTGCACCTCTGATTGTCTCCTATCTGAGTCAGACCTATCCTGTCTGTTGGGTTGCTTTCATAATTTGGCGTTTGCTAACCTAATTATAGTTTGCTTAGATAACTTATCGGCACGGCTTTATCAACCTACCCTTTGCCTCTAACGCGTACTTCTATTATAGTGTCGCAAACCCTTGCAATCTTTATTTGTTCTTTTTTTGGCAGCCGCCCGCATGCGGCTTTATCACTCTGATCCTCGCACGCGTGTTAATTATGTGTTCATTGTTAGATCATGCTCGTTGTCGCGAGATGTAGCTTTATCAGTTTCTTTGTCGCGTGAGATGCACCGTGATGTGTCTCGAAGGTTGCGGGCACTCGCATATGTTTCTGCAGTGTTCTAGGTTGTGCTAGTTACCGTTTGCGCTTCATCTAGATGCTTCCTGGCCGTCTCTAAATTGAGCGTTTGTCAGTATCACTGAGCAGTCGATCGACGACCGCTAAGCATGATTTTTGCTATCGATGCCACCGAGTTCAATTGTTTTGCAGGCGCAAGTCAGCCCAAAGTTGATTCCTGTGAAGATCAACTCCTCGTTTGTTGCCGGTGGCATTGGCACCACTACGTGACATCTGGTGGTGGTGCTGCCCTTCGTACACCATTATAACCCTTCAAGACAAGACCAAGACCACAGGTCTTCTTTTGTCACTCTGGGGGACCAGCCAACCGGTCACCGAAACAGCCGCCGACTTCAAGGGCACCAACCCGAACGCGGTTTTCTGCTGGACCCCGTTCTACACCGGAAGCCGTCAACTTTGGCAATGGCCAAGACAACAGCACCGGTTTTCTTCGTGCAGCCCCGGATCTCCCCATTTTCCAAGGACTGCCCACTGAAGATCCGGAAGACTGGATAAATCTTTTCGACCATGCGGCAGATTTAAATGGCTGGAGCGACGCCGCGAAACTAAGACAAGTCTACTTTTCTCTTCAAGCACCTGCCCAAGTTTCGTTCGAAAATCACGAGACTTCTTTGAAGGATTGGGAGACAATCAAAGCGAAATTTTTGACGGCCTATGCAAGTTCTGTCCGAAAAGAAAGAGCTCATGCCCTCCTCCAATCAAGAATTTAGCTTCAAATGAGCCTGTCTTGGCTTATGTTGAGGAGATGAAGCGTCTCTTCCACCACGCCGATCGCAACATGGCAGAGGATACCAATGTGCACCTGGTGATGCGCAATGTAAAAGATCAGCTATTTGCAGGCCTTCTTCGCCAGCCGCCAAAGACTGTGCCTCAACTCTGACTGGAGGCAGCAAATATCGAAAAGACCTTAGAAGATAGCAGGCGACTCTACAACTGGCCTCTTGAAACACTGTCTGCAAAACCTCTACGACACAAGACCGAGAAGCGGCGATAACTTCCTTGAGATGATCCGTCAAGTCGTCCGTGAAGAACTACGCCTACTCCTGCCGTCGGAAGCGCATCTGCAGTTTGCGTCACTTATGGATGTCATTCGTGAGGAAGTCCCGCAAGCATTGGTCGTCATCAGGCGATGGCTCCAACAGCTCAAACGCAAGAAGCAACATGCATGAATTACGCTGCTCCATTAGGTCGTCCTGCGCCCCGACGTGACCTTTCAAGACCTCGCCGCTACCGTCCTGTTCTCGAAAGCAGCCACTTGGACCCCGCCCGCCAAGCCTATGAACTACTCTCAAGTCCCAGGAAATGTGAGGCCTGGAGGACTTCAAACAACTGACCACTCTGCTTCCATTTTGGTGAGGCTAGACACAACTTTTGTCACTGTCTGTACAGGCGTATCGGGCTGCGTGGTTTCGCCATCAATTTCGTCAATTTTCTGTGGTCGCACGCAAGGATGGGATGTCCTTTCGTGCGACCAAAAGAAATTGAAGGCCTCTTGCGAAGGGGAGAGCACGCGTCGCAAAGTGGACCCTCACGATTCCTATCACCGTTCAGGTTACGGTTTGAGTCACCGCGACGAAGCTAGGTGCAAGAAAGATGTCCTAGCCCACGATGTGGAAAATAACAAGAGCGACGTTTGTATGTGTGACTGCTTCACGGCAAAAGCACGAAGTTCCTCCCCCGTCGACAACGAGTGACTACCACGTATCAATAAATCACCGCTCTACACGACAACATTGGCGAGTGCATAAACGGACCCCAAGATCACACTGCCGCCCTGCGAAGAGACAACGCTGCACCCCGGCTGCGAAGCCAGCAAATGACGAAGCCGTGGTCAAGCACCGTAGCCATCATGCAATATGAAGACACTAACTGACTTTGAAGTTGCTGTTGAAGGTCTCACGGTTACCGCTTGAGTAGGCACCGGAGCCGACATTTCTGTGATCGGTGGAGCGTTCAGGGCCCAGCTCAACAAAGTGACGACCACTTGGAATGGTCCACTAATCCGTACCGCTGGTGGTAACTTTATTACGTCGTCGGGGCATTTCATCGCAAGGGTTAAGGGAAATGGACGTACTTACCCTATCAATTTTGTCGTGCTAAAACAATGCTCACCCGACGTCATTTCGGTTATAGATTTCCTGAATGCACATTGGCCGATCGTCGACCTTCCCTCAAAACTAATCAAGCTCTCGACGGCAAAGTCATGCCGGCTACAAGAACTTTAACGCATGATGTCGCTCTCAACGTCCTCGATGAAGAATTGACCATACCACCCCGATCAGGCGTCATTGTCCTTGTGGATGCACTAGAAGTCGTAATCGCTGAAGGGGTCATCGAATTAAACACCCAGTTGTTACTGGGGTAGAGTACTTCACATCGTGAGATGCATCGCCGATTTTCGAAATGGACAAGCTCAGGTGCTGGTCGGCAACTTCACTGAAGAATGCTGGAATCTCAACAAGGGCACAACGGTCGCCTTCATCGGCGAATTAGCAGACATCAGCAATGTCTTCACTCTTCTGACGAGCCAACGAATTACCACACTGACCACACTGAACAAGGCCACCAGCCCAGGTTGGACGTTAATCCAGCATTATTCAGAAGAAGGCAAGAACAGATACGGGGTATGCAAAATTACAGCGAATGATTTCGCCAGCTTCCAAAGGGCGACTAACTTCTTTGGCCAAGCACCGCTGCATCACGGGGAACAGGCCAGACTTCTGCACCAATGCTCCTACCGTGCTCGCGAGAACGCCAGGCCATCTGCGATTGAGTAGAAGAAATGCTTTGGAACGACTTTGTCCAGCCATCAAGGAGCTCATGTGCGGCGTCAATCGTTCTGGTAAAAAAGAAAGACGGCACCCTTCGCTTCTGCATTGACTACCGGTGCTTGAATAGCATACTGAAAAAAGACGTCTACCCCCCCCCCCCCTCCCCCTTTCGCATCGACGCTACACTAAACCGGTTATGCAACGCTATATACGGTGGACCTAAAGAGCGGATATTGGCAAATTGAGTTCAACGAAAGATATCGTGAGACAACCGCATTCATCACCCCGGACGGCCTATTAGTTCAAGACGGTGCCATTCAGTAATGAAGGGCGGAAGCCTTAAAGCGGTGAAGAAGAAATTAGGCATAGGCAAAAATCAGATGTATGCGCTAAGGACAAGGCGGGGAACGTCATCACGAATATGGACAAGACAGTCAAAGTAGCGGAGGAGTTCTATACTTATCTCTACAGTAGCCAAAGTAGTCAGGACCGTAATGAGATTGGCGGCAGGGAAAAACAGTCAGACGTTCCATCAGTGACGAAGGACGAGGTTAAGAAAGCAATAGAGACTATGAAAAGGGGAACAGCAGCTGGAGAGGATCAAATAACTATAGATTTGCTGAAGGACGGGTGGGATATCATGCTAGAAAAGCTGGCTACCCTGTATACGCAGTGCCTGGTGTCATCGACGGTACAGGAACCATGGAAGAACGCAAACATTATCCTCATTCATAAGAAAGGGGAAGATAAGGACAATTAGAACAGACCAATAAGCTTACTGTCTGTCATGTATAAGGTATTTACTAAGGTAATCGCTAATAGAATCTGGACAACCTGAGACTTCAATCAAGCAAAGGATCAAGCAGGGTTTCGGAAACGTACTCTACTATCGATCATGTCTATACCATCAACCAGGTGATAGAAAAATGTTCGGAATATAACCAGCCCTTATACATAGCATTCATTGATTACGAAAAAGCATTTGACTCGGTAGAATTGCGAAATCAGGGGGTAGACGAGCCATACTTGGAAAGCTGGAAGATATATATAGTGGTTACACAGCAACCATAGTTCTGCATAAAGAAAGTAACAAAATTCCCATAAAGAAAAGTGTTAGGCAAGGAGACACGATCTTCCCTGTACTTTTCACAGCTTGTTTAGAGGAAGTATTCAGAGGCTCACCATGGGAGCAGTTAGAGATAAGGGTAGATGGAGAATACCTCAGTAATCTGCGATTTGCGGATAACATTGCCTTGCTTAGTAACTCAAAGAATGAGTGTGACAGACGCCTTGGCGACGAGTGCTCTTCGCTGCGCAGGAAGTCGTTGATTTTCTCTGGTCGCTCGCCAGGATGGGGTCGTGGGGCGTCGAGAGCGAAACAACAGAGGCCGATCAGCCTGTATGGGCAGTGACGGAGGATGTGTCCTGTCTCACCACAAAGGATGCAGAGCGGTCGGTTGTTAGATGTTTTCCACGCGTCGCATTTCCTGTGGCTTGGAAATCGTTGGAGTACTTGGTGGGAGGGGCCAAGAGGCGGCTTTCGGGGGCAGGATGGTAGCGATGAGGGCTTGGGAGGTCGCGTCGGTGTGCAGGACGACGTAATGCTGCAGCATAGTTCATCGCTGCTGATTCAAGCACTGGAGCCATCGGGGTCGTCGCTTGAGGAACGCCCAGTGCCTGCTGGACTTCTTGACGTACGACGTACTTGAGCGTCGCCACCTGGGGTTGTTGTGATGATGGCAGCAATCGGCGGAGCTCCTCTCGCACGATCTCCCGGATGAGGTCCCGAAGATTCTCTCCGCTTGCAGATGCGTTGGGGTAATGGCTTGAGTAGTCCAGTTGAAGTGGTCGCTCGTAGTGGCGCATCGGGGTGTCCAACGTTTTCTCTATGATAGACGCTTCCGTTTCAAATTCCACCAGAAGTTTTGGCGGATTTCGGTCAAGACCTGCAAAAAGCGGTTCTTTCATGTTAGGGTCGGCGCGGCGAAAGAGGCGCTTCATCTCCTCAACGTACGCAAGGACAGGCTCGTTAGGGAGTTGAAGTCTTGACTGAAGGAGAGCCTGGGCTCTTTCCTTTCGGACGACGCTTGAAAAGGCAGTTAAAACGTTTCCTTGAAAATCACCTAATCCTTCATAGATGCCTCATGATTTTCGAACCAGACTCGGGCATGTCCTTGAAGAAGAAAGTAGACTTGCCTCAGTTTCGCGGCGTCGTTCCAGCCGTTGAATTCTGCCACACGGTCGAAAAGGGACATCCAGTGTTCCGCATCTTCACTGTGCAATCCTTGAAAGAGAAGGGCTCCCTGGGCTCCACGAAGACGACTGGTGCTGTTGACTGGGCCATTTCCAAAGTTGATTCCTTCCGGCGTAGAACGGGGTCAGGCAGCAGACCGTGTTCGGGTTGTAGGCCTTGGAGTCAGTGGCTGGCTCGGCGACTTGTAGGCTGGTCTTCCAGGGCGACCGGAACAAGGCTGAGGTCTTTGCTTGAAGGATCAAGGGCAGCACCTCAACCAGATGTCACGTTGTGGTGACAAGGTCGATGACACAAATGAAGAGTCTGTGATTTCACTGAAGAAACTATTTTTTGGGCTGACTTGCGCCCGCAAAAGAACTAAGCAACTCGGCGGCGGCGATAGCAACAAACGTGCTCATCGATCGTCGAACTAAGAATGCCCGTCACACTCGTCGACGCTCAATTTAAAGGCTGCGCAGAATAATCTAGATAACGTCGCAAACTCCTACTAGCAAAACCTGGAGCAATGTAGAAACATACGCTAGTGATCGGATATTCGATACAGATCTCGGCCCATCGTTCGCGACAAAGAAAATGATAAGAAGTCGTATCGCGATAACGAGCATGAACAAACACGAGATACAGAATTGATATGCGTGCCAGAATCACAGTGATAAGGCCGCATGCCTGCGGCTGTTAAAAAAAAAAAACAACAAATACAGTTTTGAAGGTTTCGCGGCGAGCATATCTGACCTGCAATTAAACGGCTGCTTCGATTGGCCAGCAAGCGGAAAACAGCATAAATGCAAATCAGTGCTGTCGTTCAATGAAAAAATTTGCAAAGCAGACGGAAACCTCAAAGATATTACAGATTACCGGAGAACACGACCTTTCCAAGATAAACTAACCTACGAAAAGCGCATCAGTCGCTTAGCATGGACTATGAAGCATTTGCACTACCTGTCCGTTTTCCAGCCCTTTTTGCGGAGTGTATCATTCTTACTTTCGAGCAACCGCTCGGCAATAAACAAGGATGACGCCATCAATAGCTTTTAAGACCAATTTACTTCTAAATTTAATACAATTATGTTTACTGAAGCATTATACTGCAAGAGCTGTAATACCCTTAATCTGCATGGGTACAGAAGTTTCTTTCTTAAGCGTACAGATCGAAGAGGTGGTGTTGCTGCAATCTATACACATGTGTCTAAAATTATAATATTGTGCCTCAATATAGCAAGTGAATATAGACTTTGAAATTTTGGTGTTTCGAGGCAAAAATGAAATGCTCTCTGTTGTTTACCGCTGTCCCAGTGGCAACATGTCGTGGTTTCTGGAGTTTTTTAGAATACTTTTCGGAATATGTCTCCGAAACCAGAATGAAAAAAACTTGTTCTGGAGGTTTTAACATCGATTTTTCAGAGGACAGCAACACAGATTTCGATTTCAATACCACATTATCACCAACTGGTTTTACCAACATAATTTATACAGCCACTCGCGTCGCGCTATCAAATACGTCACTACTAGATCTTATTATACAAATATTGAAACAACTATGCATAGTGCCTGTACAATTGCATGTGATTTAAGCGACCACTGTCCCGTGTTTGCGTTTTGTTCCAAACGATAGTATGACAGTGGGCGACTCTTTCTTATTTCGGTGTATCACAGCTGATGCAATGGAATCAATTTAAAGCGAAATAAGTGCGTGTGACGTGTCCTTTATCTTTAAAAAGACATGTGCGGTCGCGGCATACTCCGCTTTTATTTATACACTTAAGCGCTTATAATAACAACATTTCCTTTAAGAAGAGCCACACGCTCAAAAAAAAAAAAAGAAAGGCACTCGATCGCAGTATGTCACATGAGAACGATAACGCGTAAAAACTGCTTGTACCATTCGTTTCTGCGCAAGCGTTCGCCAGAGCCTTTGAAGGAATTCAAAGACACGGAATAAACTGAATGCCGAGATTATACGGGCAAGGTATGCGTATTACCATCACCTATTTGCAGCTATATCTAGAGACCAATCTCATTTAGCTTGGAAAGTAGTGGAAAGTATTGGGCCGCAGCAGCTTCAACTCAGCCCCATATAAGATCATAGTACGGTAAAGAACTCTCCAACAAGTCGCTTGCAGATAACTTCAATAACCATTTCGTCAGCATAGGCGCGACAACACAGCTCGGGCCATAGGATAAATATGTAATTTGAAGACCGGTAAGTCGTTTTTTTTTATGGAAACTGTAAGGCCCGTGCTCTGTTCGGCCTCAGCGGTTGTTGGGTTGTCTGTGTAACTTTCTATGCCAGACCCTCGTGTATGTGTTGATGTATATCTGTACTTGTGTTTTGGGAGAATTTCTTAGCTGGGTGGCCTAGTGAACTGCGTGTCGCGTTCTAGTTCCTAGAAGGAGAGCATTAGCTCTAAAATGCGAGCGCTTCCTTCGGACCCCCCTCTGAGTTTATTTTCCCTTTGCTATTGGAGATGGGAGAAGCGTCCCTTTTGCCTCTCCTCGGACCTCATTAGCGCGGTCTCCCGCTGTGCCGTCGCACGAGTGGGAGCGACCAGAAGCCATAAAACCTGTGAAGGGGGTCAGGCTTTCGTCTCGCTGCACTGCGATGTGCTGCGCGCATCTGGTGCGTTTTGCGAAGGTTGCCGAGAGGAGATCTTGCAGGGATTGTGTTTTTATTTTGACTTGTGGAAAGGGGGAATGCGCTCAACTCATCTCAGGAGCGCGGGAATGCGCTCGGGTGTCTTTTGCTGGAGCTACTCCTTAGGATAGGACGCTCGCGCTGGCGAGCGCTGGGAGTAGTGGTTGCTTTGGAGCTGGGGCAAGAGGCGCCAGCTCAACTGCGGGGACGCGGAGTCCCTTGTCGCTCTGCTTTAGCGGTCGGCGCGGCCGGCGCGGCCAGTTGCCGTTCGTCTCTGATTGTTGCTCCTTTGGGGAAGCAAATCCTGCCTGACTCTTGTATCATCTCTTGTATATAGTCTGCATAAAGTTCTCCGGTTCATTAAGAATCTGCTCCACCAAGTGTCAATCGTGCAAGTACGGATCCAGCGCGGGAGGTGGGAAGCCCGACTTATCTTTACTGAAACCCCTTACGAAACAGAAATGCCCAGAACAAATTCAACATAACATCAATTTCAGTTGGAATTCCACAGGCTGGAGAACTGGGACCGCTACTTTTTATCGCTTACATAAACGAGATCGTAATGCTACATCCCTTGCGACGTCACAAGAAGACCATTTTAATTGATTCAAAATAGCACCAATACCTGATAAACACAGAACCAGTCTAGTAAAGCGTTATAAAAGAAGCTGTATACATAGAAACTTCCTTGAGACGTTAGTCACACTCATGCAATACGAGATCCAAAAGAATAGTTCATTCCACAGATACGGACTAATTACGGACTTCAAATGCTGAACGATGTTTTGCTATCATTACTAAAATCCTCGTGTTGATCTCATAACTTCATAAGTCTGAATTAATTGTGCCGATGTTTGTGCATTTTTTCTTTTTGCTATAAACAGTGTCTCGCCCATTATCTCCTGAGGCAAAATTATTTTGTTATGTTGTTGCGAATAAATAAGCTTTGTACCGATACTGGAACCCTTGTACGAGGGCAGCGCGCAAACATGCGCCAATTTGAGCTTTTTGTCTTTGCCCCTAACATCTGGATGATGTAAATAAAGGTTTCAGTTTTAAAAGTCCCAACATTTTGTCACTAAAGCATTGATATATATAAACATTACCTACAGAATTCAAGAATGCTCTGAAATACATGCTCAATATATTCAGAGTGAGTTCCTAAGGAGAGATTCAAACAAAGAAAACATTCTAAATTGAATTTACTTACCTGGAAGTAGTAATGGTAACCCGATCTATTTGCGGTTTCAATAATATCAGCTTTTTCCTCCGGCCCAATGCCTGAATAGACTCCGAAATTACTCATTTTGAAAGCGAAACAGAGATTTGATCAAAATGCAGATTGCTACAAGCTTGCCGTCCTGACTAGGGAGGTTGGAGGCCTACTGGAAGGTTCCAGAACACGCTCGCCTAAAGAGCTTATTCACAATAGACACTTCGTCACTCTAACACTTTGACGGAGGCCTTCATTTGTCTGAAAATAGCGTGAATAACGAGGATATGGAGATAGTATGATACCTGAATGAACGTGTGCACAAGCAGTTTGCACTATTGTTTAGAAAGCAGCTTTGAATCCTGATACAAAAAAAAAACTCTGAAGGTTCAACTATGCATTTCAACTTTGGCCTATCATCTTCATCTCCTTGACTTTGAAATGACCTGTAATTTGCCAGGACGCCGCAGGATTTGAAGCTGTTGCCATTATGCCGTTGCAAACAGTGCCCCATGCCAACCATGTTTTATTGTTCAAATGTGTTATAGCAGCCGCGGCCCGGTACCCTGCACGAACTCTAAATGAGCACGGGGTTTGGGGGGTCACACGATGAGCCGTTAGAAACTAAGAGAACCTCGTTCTCCTTTTACCTGCCTAATCCTCTCGTTTACGCAGTTGGCATGTGCGGAGGACAGGAAGATGGACAGAAACTCTGGAGAAGCCATGACTGGTGTCAGTAACTTTCGATAAATGCAATAGACTTTGTATTCGTAGCACATCATCATAAGCGGTAACATCACGCGACCAATACCCATTACGTTTTGTAGGGACCGAGAGGAAAGAAACCCCCAAGAACCATGATAATAGAGCCGCAGCTGCAGGTTTTATTTGCCTGTCCTTCTCACAGATTTTTATTTTGTACCTATCGACAACACACTAAAATGTATAGCTGATTGCACGTTTTTCCCACTAAATTCATCCCACGATAAAGGCGGCAGTTTTGTAACTACAATCACAATCAGACAGACGCATTTATCAATTCAACTTTCGTTTTAGCAGTCGCCCGTTGATACACTTCTTACTAGTTGTTTGATTTTCTTTTTACGGCTACGCTGAAGACGTAACCATAAGGGTACTGCACCGAAACTGAACGCGCACATTCATATATATCCAATGTCAGATTGACTTCTTTGCACAATCTGACGCGTACTTCATTTGTAGTCTCGTAATTCCGGCCCTTCTAGGTCTACTTCCTATATCCAATTATCCAAGTTTAAAACTTCGGCTTAGTAATTCAATCCCGTCGCTATGCAGGCTCTCGCGGCGGCGAGCAAAAAAGAAACAATCCCGTTTTCGTAAATGTATATCTAATCCTGTTGTGCCGGTATCTGGAGTGCGACATGTCCGTTCACCGCTGTATGATAAGATGTAATGATATCCCCATCATGTCTATTCTGCGCATGTGTGAGGTAGCTGGGTGTCTATATATGCGCTTGTCATGTGCTGTATTGGAGGGAGTTTTGTGCTTCCGCAGTCGGCAAGGTACCGGAGTTTGATTCTGACAGCGGAAACTTGGACGTCTTCGTCGAGCGCTTCTAGTTGTACCTCACGGCCAGTGTGGTTTCCGAGGTTAAGAAACTGAATCTTTTCCTCAGCGTCATGGAAGAAAATTGTACGTGATGTTCCGAAGTCTCCTTTTTTCCACAGCCGCTCAGCAAGTATTATCGGCGCTGCAGAAGCACTTGTAAGCGACCCGAGTTGAGCGAAAGATACAATTTTATTCGATGGAAGCAAATATCTCAAGGGTCTCGGAATTCATGGTGCAGCTTAAGCAAGCGGCAGCTTTACGCGGCTTCGGCATCTTTATGGAACAAGCTCTTTGGGAACGCCTGATTGCTTGCCTGCACTCCGAGACGACGCGTTGCCAGCTCCTGGCCATGAGCGACACCGAGTTCACCTGGGACCATGCTTGCAGCGTCTGTACTACCATAGAAATGCCAGCTAGCGACACAGTGGCAATGGCGTTGGAAACTAGAGGTGAGCATTCGTCAAGTGGCAGCGACGTCTTCTGGCAAAGCAAGTCGTCGACGGCGAGAAAACAAATGCTATGACTCAAAGGAAAAATCAAAGGGTCATCTATGCACTGGACGGCATACACCTTTGAGTTGTCCGTTCTTGAACAGCGTTCGATTCAAATGTAAAGAAATGCCGTGGTGCGAAAATGTGCAAAACTAGTGTTGTGCATCAGCTCGAGAGGGAATCGTCGAACATGTGCAATTCTTACGCTTTGTTACACTGACAACCGTACGGCCACTTATGCAATTGCAGTCAGTGTAGAGTTAAATGGGCGTAACGTACCCATGGAATTATACACAGGAGCAGCGGTTTTCGTCATGTCAGAGGCAGAGTAATCATTTTCCAAATACAAACCTCAGGTTAGTAGACGTCAAATTGGTTATATAAAATGGCACACCGTTTGATATCAAAAGCATAATGGATATTGAAGGGAAATACTGCGATCAGTGCTTCCACTTTCCCCTATTGATTGCTAAATAGTTTAAAGATGCCAGAATTCCTACGCTGTTCGGCAGGAACTGGCCGAGGAAAATCAAAATCCAGTGGAAAGAAGTGATGTATGTGCAGCAACTGACTAAAGAACTGGTCTTGACTTAGAAAAATTGAAACGTGTTCGAGCCGGGCTACGGGGCGATAAAGCATATCAAGATAAGCATCGTAATCAAGAAGAAAGAGTTGCCTGTATCTTGTAGGGCGCGATCAGTGCCGTATGCTTGGCGAGACCGAGCCGAGCAGGAATTCATAATTTGAAAAAAAAAAAAAAACAACCTGGAGTCATATAGAAGGTGCGACATAGTGCGTGGCTGACAATATTAGTAATTGTTCCAAAGAAAAATGCTCAGGAGCTTCGGCTTTGTGGTGATTATCGAGTCATGGTAAACCATGCAATTGAGGTTGGCCAGTACCCGCTACCTCTACGAGGGGACATTTTTACAACGTTACATGGCGGGACCGTTTTTTCAGTTTCGGATTATCTAAGGCGTACGTGCAGCTCGAATTAGACGAGCGAGCGCAAGAGCTGCTCATTGTCAACCAACACCTCGGCCTGTACCGGTTCCGGCGCTTGCAATATGGAGTAGCCCGCTGGGCTTAATCCTGCACGGGCTTAATGGCACAGCGTGCTAGTTAGATGATATTGTCATCGCGCGCAAAGATCAAAAGAAGTCTCATGACCGACTGGAGCAGGTGCTTATACGCCAAAGAAAACATGACATAAGGGTAACACTGCGAAATGTAAGCTATTTCAGCAACGGATGCAATACTTGGGCCATGATACTGACAGAGAAGGATTACATCTCACATCTGATAAAGTGGCAGTCATACAGAATGTGCCAAAGTGGAAACTAGGACACAGCTGCAGGCTTCTTTGGGATTGAATAAGTTTTAATCAAAAGGTTTGACTAATCTGGCTACAGTTCTCTCAAACCCCTACACACCTTGTTGCGCAAAAAAAACAAAACAGCATTGCATAGTCGCGTCAATGTGAAAGTGCCTTTACGAGTTCTAAAGAGATTCTGACAAAAAAGCATGTTTAGGAGTTGTACGATGTCAACAAAAGTAATACCCCTACCACGTGACGCGTCAGAATATGGTATTTGTGCCTATATTGTCGCACGTCGTTGACGGAAAAGACAAACATGTCTCATTTGGGTCCCGGTCACTGTCACCTGATGCGCGCAACTTTGGGAAAATTTAAAAAGAAGCTTTGAGGATTGTTTTTGGTGTGCAAAGTCTCCAAAACTACTTGTATAATAGAACGTTAAAAGGGGCGGCGCAGTGGTTATGGTGCTCGACTACTTTGCCCAAGAATGCGGGATCGAATCCCGGCCTCGGCGGCCGCTTTTTGTTGGGGGCCAAAAGCAAGGCTTCTCTGTGCTGTGCGATGTCAGTACACGTTAAAAAAAACCCAGGCGGTTAAATTTTCCGGAATCCCATCTACGGCGTCTCTCATAGCCTGAGTTGCATTGGGACGTTCAGTCTCAGAAACCAAACCATACCATACCAGAAAATAAAGGTGTTGACAGACCATCCGCCGTTAGAGGCGATGACAGGGTCGTTCGGTGTATTGCCGTTTTATACTTCTAGGAATAATATACAGGTCTGTGATTCTACTCGCAAAAGTTTAGTGCCTATCAAGCGCGCATATTAAAAAAAAAAAAAAAAACGTGATAGAAATCAGAATAGGGAAGCTCCTTCCAACGAGAGCGACCGCCATTTTGGAATGCTAGTGTGACGTCACAGATTATACACAGCGGAGCGTTGTCTGCAATACGTCTCGTTTCCTTTTTGGGCGATGGACACAGTGGTTCACCCTCATGCAGAAGTGTTTAATGAAGATGTTACCGCACGAAGAGTAAGGCATGTTTTCTCCAGCATAACGCACGGTCACAGTAAGTCGGCTGTACGGTTATAGGTTCCTTAGCTTATCGACGCACTAATCTGTCGCAAATTACAAAGGCGACGACGCCAGCAAGGTCAACGGTCACCTATCGTCGTAGTGTGAAGTTCTGCGGCCCCGCGATGGCCATGAAACTGATCAGCGGACGGTCATCCGATCTGTTTTGGCCAGATCGGAGGCCGAGCCAGAATTTGACACCCGATGAGCGAACGGCCTGAACAGCTGCGCTTGGCTGTAGCTTAACCGTGCTCGAAAAAGGGAAAAAGGAATATACACTGTACACGTGCCCGCTTATCGTCAGCAATGACCTTGGCCAGAAATATAAGTTGGCGCCGAACTGCCGGCCCGTTGAGCGACGAGTAGGCCTAGCTCGAGCACGGGAGGCTCCGGTCGAGTTTCAGTGATCACAGAGCGCGCATTCCGAATCTTGAGCGGTTGCATGTGGCCATCGAGTGTAGTTCTGGCCTAGCGACCCCAGATCGACGAATGCTTACATCACAAAGCGAGTGCACATTGAGTGGGAAGCGTCGACATGTGACCCTGTCTAGCGAGCGCAGCCGGCAGCTGTCGGAGCCGCTTGTGTGTATACCCGGCGCAGGAGGCAAGGGACGTAGCATCCACGGCGCTTCTTGCAGGGCAGTTGCAGTTTGCAAAAAGAAGAGAATAGTTTTGGAACTGCTAGCTCAGCTTGAATTTTATGCCGTGCGAACGAGCAGCATCCATCCACTCGTTGCAAAAACTCTGTAAACAAACAACTGGCTTGGGGCGCAGTCGTAATCCGCGAATCGGCGCATTCCTGCCAAAGTCGCATGGTCACTTCGATCCTCATTGAGCTCGATCTGCATTGAGGTTTTCAGGAAGGGTTGAAGCATCCCATTCTACACGGGCGTTTTCAATGAGCATTGAGAAATGTTCCTTATGTGCGCTAGGAGTCTGTCAACGACCGCTTTCGAGTGTGCTTGAAATCACAAGATCGATTGAGGAAGCAGCTTGAAATCAATCAGGCTCGAGGTCGATTGAACTTGAAAGTTGCCTTGTGATAACCTCGATCTGCATTGAGTTGAATGCAGATCGAGTTCAATGAGAATTGAAACTGTCCATGTGACAGGGGTATAAGGTTCACACATTAAATACTGAATGGTGTATGCTTACGTTGAAGCACTCACGTGTCATTTGCTGGAGAAGCACTCGAAACGCAAGGTGAGGCTCAGCAGTCGGTCATAGTCGCGCGTGCAGCTGTGGGTAGCCGACGGCGGGGACTGGGAGACTCTTTTTCGGTGCGGGCATGTAGTGAAGCGCACTCGCGTTCCGCTGGGCTCTGCGATGACGGGATGAAGTGGCGGTGGCAGCACATGCTTTCGTGCGCTGGCCGCGGCCATAGTGAACATATATAGTTTTACGAAAATGCTACTTTACCAGCCGACAAATGGTTACGTCTTACTAACACGCGCACATAACAAGTCAAGAGGTACCGCTTCGTTTAAAAGTTTTGTCGGCTCCTCTAGTGTCGCAAGGTATGCTCTCGCATTAAGGTATGCTTATCTGAGAGTTACTATTTGTTTTTGCACGAAAAGAGCGACGGCAATAGCTCAGCGATCAACTTACGCGGCGCATGTACACGGCGGAAGATAACGTTGGACAAGTGGCTTTTTACATCGGGAGCTCTTGTCGCTAAAACAAGCTTACTCTCATAACGTAAAATAATATGATTCTGTATGCCTAAATTATACAGTAAGAGCCCGTCCATTTCGGCCTCCTCGGCAATCTCTAGACGAAATCCAAAACAAGTCCGAGGATCAGTAAGGTGGCAAATTTCAGTGAAGGCTTCTCAAAGAAAAGAGAATATGTGAATAAAACATTTTGGTGAAAAAAAAATCAGTGACCACCATCCACCGCGCGCATGCAAGAGTGCAGCCAACACCGCGAATAGCAGACGACATGGGGAAGACGTTGTGACGTCAGCGGCCGAGGGTTGCCAGACCACAAAGTTTATTACGATTTTAATAATAAAAATTATTTTTAAACCATCTATACTGCACAGAATGAGCTCAAATTTGGAGGATTGATCATTTAAAGTGAGAGAAGTGAAATCCAATAATCCCTCTATGCTCAGATGTTATCTGTCATGGCCCCTTTAACGGTACAATTCGACCCGAAAAGAAAAAGCAGTGATGTGCCAATAGTAAGGGTGTACTGTTGGCACACTACAGGTATACGATAGCGCACAAACCCTGCGCGAAAAGTGGCCAAGCCGATGGCCTATCTAGACTTTCCTTGCCAGAAACGTCGGAGCACACTGAAGAAATTTTTTATTTCTCTACACTTCACCAGCTTCCCTTAACAGCAAAATATTATATACTGAACGCTAAACAACGCACAATAGGCTGCTAGCTGTGCTTCACAACATAAAATAGTATGGTTAGCCAAAATCTGTTTCTCAGGAACTGCAGCCTTTCTGGGTTCAACGTTTCGAACTTCCAATTGGAGCCGGTTGCATTATTTGTACAAATAGTTCCGGAGGGCTTGCAAAGTGTTGTGTTGAACGTGCTGCCTGACCAGCATCTTGCAATCATCAAGATGAAAATGGTTGCAAGGTCAATAGTCTGGTGGCCAAGTATCGATGAAGCACTGGAACGAACAGTGCGAACTTGCCGCATTTGCCAAATCGTTAAACCTGCAACACAAGCCACTTTGGCTTCATAGAAAGTGTGCGAACACCATTGGAAAAGGGGTAATTCGCAGTTGCCGAGAATAAAGGAATATGTTCCTTTTAGCAGTTGATGCGTATAGAAAGTGGGTGGAAGTGAAGTTGTCTACAACGACGGCGATCGCTAGGATCGTTGAAGTAGTTAGATACATGTTTGCGGCCCATGGCCTACCTGTTGAAGCTGTAACTGATAGTGGGCCGCATTTCGGTGCCACTGACTTTGAAAATTTCCTGAAAGCAGATGGAGTAAAGAGCACATACACCCCTCTACACCACCCGCCGTCAAACGGGTCGGCGGTGCGGGCTGTACAGACTACAAAGAGAGCCCTGTTCAAGCAGTTGCTGCAGGACAAAAAAGAAATTTGTAAGACCCTTGCTGTACAGAATAGACAACTCCCTATTTTGCTTTTGAACAACATCGCACACCTTCGCCGGAAACACACCAGGTGAATTGTTCTTAAGAAGAAAGTTGTGATTCTAACTTTCCTTGTTGAAACCAAAATTGACAAGTGCAATGCCAGACAAAAGCGAAAGGATGAAACAGGCTACAGATAAACGTAAAGCGACTGGTGACAGGGTGGTTTTGCGTTCAAAGCGTGAGGATTCGATGATCTGGCGTCCTGGAAACATTATACGCGTAAAGTCCGCCCCTACGTACTTGGTTGTCATCGGAAACAAAGTGCTTTTTGAAGATACTCATCATTCGCGACATTCTGGTATTGATGATTGAACACGAACTGTAAAAGAAATGTCTGTCACAGGCATCAGAGGTTGCCTCTCCTCCGAACCTTTCGGCGCACCCAGCGCTTCATGTTGCACCTAGCCCTCTAGATCAGTTGCCCTGTGATGATAAACCAATTCCATTTAGAAGAAGCAACCGGGAAAGGTGACCGCCTGAGCGCTGGGATTATTTCGATTTAGCAGGGGAGGAGGAGGTATTTTATTTATTTATTTTTATTTATTTATTTATTCAATCCTCAAAGGCCCCATTTAAGGGGTATTACATGAGGGGTGGGCTTGAAGTACGGTGGTTACAATAAAAAATGTCTTTCGATGGCAGTCTTGAAATGATGAATGTCGGTTAGTGAGGCGATGTGGTCGGGAAGGTCGTTCCAATCCAGGGCAGTGCGGAGAAAAAATGACTTTTAGGAATGTTATCGTATGGGCGCGCTGGGGGTAGACGGCATTGGAGTGGAGATGACGAGATGACCAATGGGCTGGACGGATGAACACGTTGTTAGGGGGCAAGCTGTGATAAAACTTATGATAAAGAGAAAGGCGTGCTAGTTTCCGGCGTAAAGCTAGATTGTGAAGTTCAAGTTTGGATTTTAGTACGGTAATACTGGTGCGATAGGAGTAATCTGAAAGAAGGAAACGTGAAGCTCGATTTTGAGTAGATTCCAGTAAATTGATCAGATTAGTTTGGTGAGGATCGAATATAGCTTGAGCGTACTCAAGTTTGGGTCTGACAAGCGAGGTGTAAGCAATTAGTTTGACAGAAGAGGGAGCTAATGAAATGTTGCGGCGTAAGTAGCCAAGAACGCGAGAAGCGGAGTTGGTTATATGAGAAATATGACTGGACCAGGATAGGTCACTGGAGATATGAATGCCTAGATATTTGATAGTGTCAGTTTGAGTTATAGGAAAGTCGTAAAGATGATAGGTAGAAGGTAAGTAGTGACGCCGACGGTGGAAAGAGACATGAAAAGTTTTATTAACATTTAATTTCATAAGCCAGGTGTCGCACCATTCTTGCCCGTTAAGCAGATCATTCTGTAGGATAGTGATGTAAGATTGGTTATTCATAGTGCGGTATATTACACAGTCATCAGCAAACAGCCGTATGTTAGATGTTATGCAATTTGGCAGGTCATTAATATAAATTAGAAAAAGTAAGGGGCCAACCACAGTACCTTGAGGAACGCCTGACCGGACTTCGGAAGGGTAGATGAATGGGAGTTGGCGACAACAAACTGGAGATGATTTGTTAGAAAATTATGGATCCAATTCAGTACACAAGGGTTTAAATTAAGGGTAGATAGTTTAAGCAGCAAATGGCGATGTGGGACTTTATCGAAGGCTTTTTCGAAATCTAAAAAAAAGGAGTCTGTGGGTATGTTAAGGTCGAGGTTCGTGTGAATATCGTGAAGGAAAAGAGCAAGCTGAGATTCACAAGAATAGCCTTGACGAAAGCCGTGTTGATTATTTATTTATTTTATTTATTTACATATACCTTACAGGCCTCCAGAGAGGCATTGTGTAAGGGGGGACAAATACAAAGATTTCCGCATAGTCGGTAAAAAACAAAATCACAATCGCAAGTACAGGAAAACAGGGGTAATTATACAAATCTATAAACAATATATCGCAACGCAGAGGGAGTTATAAGAGCTACTACGCGCAAATCATATAAGGCAAGCGAGAAGATGCAAAAAAAAAAATGTAAATTGAACTGTGCCACAGAACTACTGCGCATCAAAAAAGCCCCTTCAAGGAATAGTTACATAAATGACGGGAACGTGCATGATATGCTAAGCGTTATCAATAAAGTGCTTTAGTAGATCTTCGCGAAACGCTTCGTGATTGCGGAGAGATGCAATGCTATTCGGAAGATCATTCCACAGGCGGATGGTGCGCGGGAGTGATGAGAAGTTAAAAGCGTTAGAACTGCCGTAAATGCGAGCATAGCTGTAGTCGTTATGCAATCTATGCGATAGGTAAGAGGGACGTTGTAGATGACTTAGGGATGACCGAGGGCCATGGGCGTATTTATGAAAAAGAGATAGAAGGGCGATATCACGACGGACATTTAAAGGATGAAGTGAAAGTTCAAGCTTGAGCTGGGTTACGCTGAAATGAAAATTATAATTACGCGAGATGAAACGACAAGCCCTGTTTTGTATTGCTTCCAACTTTTCTAGTAAATATTGCTAATGAGGTGACCAGATAGAGGAAGCGTACTCTAGGAGCGGACGAACAAAAGTTATGTAGGCTAATCTACGGACATGAGACGTATTGTTTTGTAGGTTGCGGCGAAGAAATCCTAATGACCTGGAAGCGTGAGAAGAAATGGTTGCTATATGATCTGCCCAACAAAGTTTTGGAGTGAGGTGGACACCTAGGCATTTGTACCGCGTATTCCGAGCCAATGTAACGTTATTAATGTGGTAGAAAAAAATCGAATTTGCTGATTTTTGTGAGAAAGAAATTATGTTAGATTTGGAAATGTTCAAGGTCATCAGCCACGTTTTACACCAGTCGTTAACGCGGTTGAGATCATTTTGAAGTAAAATATGGTCTTCAGTGTCCTTTATTGCACGATAGATGATGCAGTCATCAGCAAATATGCGTGTATAAGACGAGATGTTATTCGGCAGGTCATTAATGTAGATCAAGAAGAGTAATGGGCCAAGGACGCTTCCTTGCGGCACACCTGATGTGACGTAGGAGGAAGGAGAGGAATAATTATTAACAACGGTGAACTGCTGGCGATTGGAAAGAAAGTTGCGGACCCATGATAAAGTTAGTGAATCTATTTTGACGGCAGAAAGTTTAGCTATTAGTCGGCAGTGTGCTACACGATCAAATGCCTTAGAGAAGTCCAAAAAGATGCAGTCTGCCTGTAAGTTGCTGTTCATGTTGAAATGTAGGTCAGTAGTGAATTCAAATATCTGCGACTCACAGGAAAAACCCTTTCCAAATCCATGCTGCCCGGGGAAAAAGAATTTATTAGATTCTAAGTAATTGTAGATATGCGATGCGAATATGTGCTCAAGCATCTTGCAGCATATGCAAGTTAATGAGATCGGGCGATCATTTTCGCATGAAGGTTTATTGCCACTTTTGAATACCGGTACTACCTTTCCAATTTTCCAATCCGAGGGGAGCTCACTTGTTGACAGGGACTGCCTAAAGATATGAAGTAAGATGGTGCTGGAGGCTGAAATGGTATTTTTGAGTATTTTTGAATTAATGTTGTCGGCACCAGAGGAGGAGGAAACCTTAAGTTTATTAATAAGTGTACTATGCCTTCAAGTGTAATGTCAACTGGCGCCATATAAGGGTGAGCAAAATCTGGTACATACGGGATGTTAGAAACATCTTCGTTGGTGAAAACAGAGGTGAAAAACGAGTTAAAGACTTTAGGACATTCAGTGTTAGAGTAGGGGGTGTTGTTCACATCATGTATTGAAATATCATTACACAGGCTAAGATGACCTATTGTTTTCCAGAATTTTCTTGGATTATTTTTCAATAGTATAGGAAGGACTTCTCTGAAATATTTATCCTTTGCTTCACAAAGAGCAGAGCAATACAGTTTTAGGTAATTTTTATACTTATCCCAAGGTAATTGCGTATACTGGCGTTTTGCGTTTCGGTAAAGTCGTTTTTTTCTTATTTCTCATACGCTGATGCTTTCCTGTAAACCAAGGGTTTGATTTATCATTTGATATTGAGATAAGTGGGACGTGATCTTCTACCAGTTTATTGAGCTTGTCTCGAAAAAGAACCCAATTATCTTGTACTGACCGGTGGTGAAACAAAGGTAATAGGACGTTTTCTGAAAACTTTGTAAGTTCGGCATTAATGAGATCGTAGTTAGCTCGGTTATAATCACGTATCTGTTTTCGCGCAACGCCAGTGAATGGAAGCGGAATATTAAGTGTTACTTGGAGTAACTTATGATCGCTAAGCCCATCGAAATAAGCAATGTTATAAACTGTATCAGGGGTGGTAGTAAAGATGAGGTCTAATATATTGGGACCACGGGTGTGTTGTGTAACTACTTGAAATAAGTTGAAATCTAAAGCTAAGTTTATGAAGCTTGTTGAAGCAGAACAAGGGGATGAGAGCTCTTCCCAGTAAATTAGCGGAAAATTAAAATCGCCGAGTAAATAAGTGACGTCAGGATGGAAGAGCTCAAATGCCCTCGTAATACTTTCACGCAGTTTATCTGAAAAAGAGTGGTCGGAGTTTGGCGCGCGGTAACAATTGCCTATCACTAGTTTTGTGGAAGATGCAATGCAGGCCGTCCAGATTATTTCAAGTTCGGAATCGGTATTGATGGCAAATGATGTGATCAATTTTTTAATACCTAAGAGGACACCTCCCCCCCGCCTATCAGTGCGATCGCACCTGTATATATTGAAAGGATTGAAGCCAGAAAAAACTTCGCAGTCGTCGATATCGGAATGTAACCATGTTTCTGTAAAAGCTATTATATCGGGATCACTGTCTTCAAGGAAAGATGAAACTAGGATGCACTTTGATAAAATACTACGGATATTAGTAAATGATCGTTTTTTTTTGTGTGTGTGCGCGCAATTGCTTCTTACGAGCTATTGATCTAACTGCTCGACCGTATCAGTAGTGACATTGTAGACATACGTTTTTGTAGGATGGAAATAGCCAACGGATGAAAGGAATGTTGCAACCTGGGAATAAATAACATGTTCCATAATTTTTGAGCAAACACTGGTGAGGGATATTGGTCTGTAGTTGCTGGGTGAAGAGCGATTACCTTTCTTGAAGAGAGGAACGATCTTCCCGATCCTCCAGTCCATGGGAATGGTACCAGTGCTTAGAGACTGCTGAAAAATGAGCGATAAAACAAGGCTACTGACATGTTTAGTGTTCTTAAGCACCTTAGCATTAATGCCGTCGGTTCCCGCCGAGGATGAATTCTTTAGTTTATCAATGATATTAGAAATTCCGTTCGGGACAATAGTTAGAGGATACATTTGTGGATGAGCATGTTCTGGTGGAGAAGGGAGGTCGACAGAAGTCTCTTTAGTGAAAACAGCACAAAAAGTGTTATTCAGCATGTCAGCGACTTCGTGATCTTGTGCATTGCTGCCGTCACTACGAAGCAAAGAAATGTTGGTTGAGACGGAAGGACTGATTGCCATCCAAACCCTTTTGGGGTCATTACGCAACATAGATGGCAGAGTGTTATGGAAAAAATTTTGTTAGAGGAGTGTAATTGACTTTTATACTCTTTAGCGGCGCAGAAATACTTATCCCATGCAGAGGCATTGCTTGAACGTTTAGCAGATCGGAAAAGTCTTTTTTTGTTATTGTTTAAACGTTTTAGTGCCGAGTTGAACCATGGCGACTGCGCGCTCTCTGTTATTGTGATAGTGGGGATGTACTTTGTGATTAGACGGAGCATTTCGTTTTTAAAAAGTTGCCAGTTAACGTCAACAGGCCTCTCTTGATAAGTGGCTGCAAAAGTGTCGCAAAAAGATTGTAGCTCTGAATTCATACTTGTGTAGTCACCTTTATTATATAGTGTTAGGTTTTTCTTAGTTTTTTGTTCCTGACCAAGCTGCAGTGGAGCGAGCCATTGATTACAGCGTGATCGCTAGGGGAGGGAAGAAAAGTAAGGGAAGAACAGATATCGCCATGTGTTGTTAAAATTGGGTCAAGAATATTAGACGAGTGCTGTGTAATACGAGTGGGCTCATTGACAAGCTGCGTTAGACCGAAAGCCATGCACGTGTTCGCGAATTCACTTTCACTGTTGCACTTTGACATGGTAGAAGCGGGATTGATCCAGTGTATGGAAGGATAATTAAAATCACCAAGAATAACGACGGGGGTATTGTGATACATAGCCGTTAACGCTTGCAGTGAGTATGAAATAAAGATATAAAGGAGTCGTCATTAGATGGAGGGCGGTAACAAACACCAATTAGCAGGCGCGGAAAGGTAGCATTACAACAAATCCAAAACATTTCTGGGGGTGTAGGAACACTGACTGGTGTGCAGCGCAATGATGGGTTAGCTGCGATAAGAACACCGCCACCACGTGTATTTCCAGATCTATCTGTGCGAAAAATGTTGAAATGAGGGAATGAAAGCAAAATCTCGAGGTCAGTTATTGATGAATTAAGCCATGTTTCTGTAAGAAGCAGCAAATCACAAGAATAATAAGATATGAGGCTGCAAATTTCATCACGTTTTGGTATAATACTGCGGATATTAGTGTACAAAAAATTTATCGGGGAATGACTAACATTGGGAAATTTGCGTTGTACTTGCACTTCGCGCTATGATTTTTCAACCACTTTTTGTGCGATATGATCATAAATGAATGTCATGCTGTTCGCGATCAGTTTGTCTTGTCGTAGTTTAATTTTATAGCCGTGTTCCTTTGCAAACTGATACAGCTTTATCCGTGCAAGACGCGTTTCAGGAGAGAAGTCCTCACTGACACTGTAATTCGTTCCCTTAAAATTTTTGCACAAAGAAAATACCTGATCTTTGTCCTTGTAATGGACAAACTTGACAATGATCGGCCTGCGTTTGCCATTTGAGTAAGTACCCAATCTGTGAGCACGTTCAATATCACGTGACTGCAAGTCAACGTCAAGAAACTGATGACAGTGGTCAATGATTAGCTTCTCGCTTTCTGACCAAGATTCATTTGGGCTATCCGTCAAACCGTAAAATACTAGATTGTTGGCGGGGGACCTATTTTCAGCATCTACAACGCGGGCGGACAGGGCAGATACCTGGGCCACGCACTCATTTGTTGCCGACTGCATATCGCTCAACTCTGACTTCAAGGACGGTAGAGACGTGAACTCTGTTTCAATTTTCTCTAGTCTGGTTTTCAGGTCTTCGAAGGTTTTATCATGGTCACATAGTTTTGCATTTATGGTTTTAAGCTCGCCAAGTATCTCTGACTTCCCGCTCTGCAGATCTTGTAATACTTTGACCAGTTGAGGAGAAAAAGAGTCGCTCGAGTGAAAAGGCCCTGGGTTCGTCTCGACGTCTCCCGCAAGCAAGAGCAAGTTCATAATCACTCGAGCGCTGTCAGAAACAACTTTGCGCAAACAGCGTGGGCTCGGCAGAACAACAATACCTCTAAAACTTGTTTTTTTAGCAAAAAGGCAATGCCGGTTAGATACCTGCATCAAGAAGACGAAAGGTGAGTTAGCTGGAGCCATCAATGTGCTGCCGAACCCACTGAAAGGCAGTTCCGGGTGAATTGGCTTTATATCCTGGTCAGCTGTGACGCCCGTCGCTTGATAACGTTGAGGTAATCGTATCTTCAGATACGGGAATGGGTGTTGGTCGGGTCGGGTAAATCTTGTCGTGAAGCCGTCCAGCAGTGCGCCGAATCCCGCATGCAGTGGCTCGATGGGGTACGTTCCGGGAGGCCAAGTGTGCAGGTTAAGTGGCAGGATTCCTCTCGGGCCGGTGTCGGCCAGGCCAGGCGAAACACCAGCCAGGCCAAGCAACACGCAGAAGAACTGCATCAAGAAGACGAAAGGTGAGTTAGCTGGAGCCATCGATGTGCTGCCGAACCCACTGACTATCGGTATGTGGAGTGCGACATGTGCGTTTACTGCTGTATAATAAGATATAATTATGTCATCATCCTGTCTTATTCAGATATTCTTTATTTCTCTTTCAATAAATGAAAGAAGGAACTGCGACAAAAGGCGGTTAGGCCTGACGGGGTCACAGTTCCCCATAAAGTTCACAGCAGCGCGCAACACGGAAAACAAACGATAACAGAACATTACAGCAAACGTGGTAATTAAACATACTGGAGAAAACCTAAAAAAGAAACAGTGTACACTATACACTGAAAAAGAAACAACAGCATATGGCACACAAAACACGGAAAAAAATTTGTACAGTAACATAACATGATAAAAATTTGCATTTGCCAAATACAAAACCAGATTAAACAATTATTCCATTTCGGAGAGCATCAACTGATTTTTTATGTCTCTTTTAAATCTGCGTTTAGAGAGAGGTAACATTGAACATAGGGATGAGTTTTTGAGAATAGTTGGAATCTGGTAATTAAGCTTCTGTTTACCGTAATTGGTCCTTGTTTTTGGTACGAGGTTTCTATGTTGTCTGAGAGGGTATTTAGTAGAAAATAGATTAGGAGAGACGGAGAAAAGCCTATTACTATGGATATGTTGTAACAAGCGGTATGTGTAGACTCGGTTAGCTTGAAGTAGATTATGTTTTTGGTATAGAGGTGATGTTGGTAAGTGTTCCGGTCTTCCATGATAACCCTCAATAGCCCGCAGTGTCTTTTTTGCAGAATCAAAAGCTTGTGATAATTGCTATTTGTTGCGGTGCCCCACACCAGTGCACAATGAGATAACTTAGAAAAAAGTAGAGCATAATACATAGATACTTTTAATGAAACAGCTAAACGGTCACTGGTCCTGCAGAGACAGCCAACAGTTCTAAGATCTGTGGCAAGTTTAGAAATATGTGTATTCCAGGATAGGTGTTCATTGAACCAGACACCGAGAAACTTCTGAGTTACCTGCTGTATTTGTTTGTTAGCATACCTTATATCAAGTGAGTAATGGATTGGGGCGTTGATAGGTCTGAAAATAATATAACTAGTCTTGGACAAGTTTAAGCTAAACTTATTTGCCTGCATCCAAGCGTGTAATTTTACCATGTAGTCAATTACAGTAGTTTCTAAATCTGGCAGAGTTCGGGCTGTGAAAAATATATTTGTATCATCAGCATACATGACCAAATCAGGTGAATCAGGTATGTTACAAACATCATTTATGTAAACTAAAAATAAAAGTGGGCATAAAATAGGCCCCTGCGGCACACCTTGTGTAAAACACAAGAAATCTGAAACAAAATTATTGCGTTTAACATATTGAGGTCAGTTGATCAAGTAATTTCTTAGCAGGCTCAAGGGAGTACCTCGTATTCCATACCTAGTTCGTTTGCTTAAAGGAATTTCATGCTGCACGCAATCAAAAGCCTTTCGGAGGTCCAAAAACAACCAAGTGTATATGCTCGGGATTCAATGTTGTTAATAACTTTCTCTTTAACAGCAAGTGAGGCTTGTTCGGTCGATCTATTTTTTAAGAAACCATACTGGGACGGAATCTCAAAATAACGGTTTGAGGGGCTAGTTGGTGCTGCATCGTATTCAGATATGTGGCGCAACAAACATAAACACAAGAGAAGATACACAACACACGCTCACACTGCCAACTGTAATAAGAATTTGAAAACACTTCCTCTTCACCACTCCTCCTCTTCTACACTCAGGCACATCTCATCTTCCTCTTCTTCTCATCTTCCTCTTCTTTACCAAGGGGATACTGGCACTCTCTTCCTCGCAGACCATAACATCGTCCAAACATGGCAGTATAGTGCCTAGAATATATTGACTAGTGTGTCGAGCGCGCCGGCTGGGATGGCTCGGATAGCGATGAAAGCCGCCGGCGGCCGTGCCGAGGCGCTGCTATGCAAGAGGGTGCTGCTTCCGCACGCCAGTGCGACCGCTTGCCTGTGAGCGTCGCCGGATGCCAACAGGTTGCGGAGAATATATCTGATATCTACCCCGCCGGTTCTTCGCAGGCAATATCAACATTTTCTGTCAGCACTGCTGAGTGAAGACGTTGTAGGTCTTTTGTTTTTATATTTACAGAAGAGAAAACGCAACATTGTGCGCGTGCCAGGTTCCGATTTGTGTTCTGTATTTTGTTCTTTGCTTTCGCATTTCTACGAAAAAGCAGACGGCACACCTGCCGATAGCAGTTATCACAGGCCATACAGTTTAGTATGCGTATGTGTTTACATATCAATAATCTGGAAATAAAGAATGGTACTCGGGACAATTTCAGCTTTTATTTCATCTGAGAAAGAGCGTTTTTTCGGCTTCTCAACACAAGACAGTACAAATACACGATACAAAATACACATGCTCAATACAAGTTATGCAAACCTGCATTCGACTTTTGAGCTTTACCTTGAACTATTGGCAGTGCCGCAGCTTCAAATACTTCTGCCGCTGCCTTTGTCCTTCACGCTCTCTGTTCAAACCTTTCACAAGGAATCAAAATCGTAAAAGAATGTAGAACCTAGGCACTGTTGCTAAAGTATTTTTTCAGTGTTCGGGACCCCCTAGCTGAGGAAATGTCAAAGAGTGCAGACACTGCGCTAAAATCCTGCATGCTGTCTTCGTGCAGCTTATTTTTTACTGAAAAACGCAGTGAATGCATCCTCCATGACCCTTACAGCCTTTGCTAGGTCAACAGAGGGATAAATTAGCCCGCCATTATCAAAATGAACTGTCAACCAGGAGTCAGCATCGTTCAGCGCATCTTTTCAGGTGGTACACAACAGGGCTGCACAGGTGGCACGAAGTTGTTTTTTGTTTTTTTCTCAGATACACAATATGCACGAGATGCGGCCGGTTAATCGCGATGAAGCTCGTTGGTAATGCCGCGCTTACGGTGAAACATGCGCCTAATATATAACTGCATCCATATGACATATGTGTAGCGCAAAAGGACAATCGAGGGACACAGAAAAGGTACACAACACAGGTGCTGTCTGTAGCGCCTGTGTACACTCTGTGCTACACACTGCCATGGAGCACCGTTACCGACTCGCCCAGGTTTGCATCCTTGTGAATACAACTGCATGCTCTAAAAATTTTTCTCGCCAACAAAAGCAGTTGCCGTTTACCTTCCGTCATTTCTATCCATGCTTCGTTCCCATTGTACAGAATGCGTACTTACGTAGCATCAGATAGCGCAGTAATACGTACGCTCCTTGTTCTAGAGGCAGCCCCGTTTGCCAAAAAAGCAAGTCTTCTCTGTGCACCACCGCTTTCTCTTTGGCATTTTACTCTGCAGTCTAGAGAGAGGCACTGGGGAAACAACAATCTGGAACCGCGCTACACCACTGGCGACAGAGTAAAAAAAGAAGGGATACAGGCGAGCACAGAACGCGCGCACAAAACGAGAAAAAAAAAAAAAACCCGATGCAATCGTCGCCGAGCAGGTAGAAGTGCGGAACGACTCGCATGAGCAAACACCTACACCGTAAATAAACTACTGCACCTTCGTGAAAGCAAAAGACGCGCAGAAGCAGGATTAACACGCACGCACAACGCCAACAGATTGCCGTATTCTGAAGAGAGAAAACTGCGTCGTCTGCTCAGGTGGCACCCTGCCGACAAGCAGCGCCCTCTGCCGCTAACGATTGGCTTTCATTGAAAATAGCGCCATCCTCACCCATAGGGAAGCGCGGGCGCTCGTCACACTAGCCAGTATATCCTAGGCACTGTAATGGCAGTGACCAATCTCATCTTCCTCTTCTTTATCAGGGCGATAGTGGCACTTTCTTCCTCGCAGACCATAAACATCGTCCAAACATGACAGTCACAAATTCTACACTGTCTTGTTACTCCACACCTCTGCTTTGCCCAGTAACTCATACCAAGCTGGACAAGCAAATATCACCACATAGTCACATAGTCATACACTAAAAACCACCGCCACACATATACAGTAGGACATGTCCATCCACACCACATAACTTGTGTCCAAGAATAACAGCTTGAGGCCCGATAATAATCTCGTTCTTTGCATTACTCAGGAGGTTTGCTCAATAAAATTAAATTCTTTTGTACGTAAACTCAACGAAGCTTCACTAATGCATCTCTCTTCTTTCTTCAGTATCCAATGCGCCTCTAAAATTTCGCGTGCCATCTTATCCCGACTCTTGCCTTAAATGTTTAGCCTGCTAAACAACGGCTCACACTTGCGCTTTTGGCAGTGCAAGGCTAAATTTGATCCTTTGCCATTTTCTATGGACTTCTCGTGTTCCCTCATTCTATCATTAACACATCTTCCTGTTTGCCCAATGTATACTTTACCGCACGTCAAAGGAACCTCATAAATCACTCCCACCCGACATCCTATACAACTCTTAACATGCTTCTTATCAGAAGTGTTTTCAAATTCTTATTACAGTTGGTAGTGTGTGCGTGTGTTGTGCATCTTCTCTTGTGTTTGTTGCGCCACATATCTGTATACGATACTGGGACGGATTACTTATATTATGAGCACTGAAGAACTTTTCCATTCTGCTGTGAATGGCTCCTTCGAATACCTTAGAAAATACACATAATACGGAAATTGGTCGATAATTCGTAATATCATTTCTATTTTCTCCTTTATATACAGGGCACACCCTGGCAATTTTTAGTTCATCTGGAAACACACCGCTGGTGAAAGTTAGATTTATAAGATAAGCTAGAAAGTCACAAATTGATACCGATACATACTTTAACGGTATGGCTTTGATGCCGTCATGGCCGGCGGACATATTGTTTTTTATTTTACCAATATAAAGAGCTACTTCTTGTGGAACCACAGGCAACAGCACAACAGAATTAGATAAAGGTTCAATGAGGTCACGCATGGAGGGGTTTGATAAATACTGATCAAAAGCGGGTTTACCAGCTTCAATGAAAACGTGGTTTATGGTGTTTACTATATCAAAACCACTGGTCTTGGAATCAGATATATAAGAATTTCTGCATTATCTCTGCACTTCCGCTTGTTTGTAATTCGTTTATCTCATGCCAAACTTTCTTGCGGTCGTTATATATTCTCGAGAAGCGTCCTATATAGTAAGCCGTTTTTGCTGCCTTGAGGTCTTTGTTTAATTTATTTCGGAATTTCTTGAACTCAGTGAAAAGGTTTGCATCATGAGTGCATACAAAGTTATGGTACATTTTATTTTTAACCTGTATTCGTTTATATAACTGCTTATTGACCCATGGCTTTCTGGACTTTCGAAAGCTCTGCTTAACTTAAAGGAAACGCAGCATTATAACATTCAGTAAACTTTGCAAGAAATACAGTATATGACAAGTTGACATCAGATATGTAATATCAAATCAAATCAGATTTATTTTCCAACAAGTGGATGGTCGCCTGGGCTAAAAGCTGTACAGACAGAGGCCCAGGAAACCGGTACACAACAGAGCAGGAGCAAACAGCAGACTCCAAAAGTTCGTTAACAATATGACCATGACATCAAAAGTATTTTACAATGTATATCTCTGCAGCACGATATGAAAACAAAACAAAAAAGTTGATCAATGATGAAAACAATGGAACAAGCTCAATGCAGAAAGTTCGTAAAGGTGGGTATGATATTTAAAGAACACATGCATGAATAGATTATATATGCACGAAGTAGGTTCTTAACTGCTTAGGATTGCTTAGGATATTGTCCCAACTGGTGTTTTCGATAAGAGTTCGAAATTTAAAAAGGTTTGTTTCACTAATATCCCTAGTTATCTTCTCGGCGCTTTTGGATACTATTTTATTGTGGTTCATAGGAAGAAAACAAAAAATCGGGATGTGGTCGCTAATTTCAGAAGATAACAGGCCGGCCTCCGTTTGAGGAGACATCGTATTTGTGACACAAACATCCAAAAGAGAAGCTGTATGAACGGTAACTCTAGTATCAACGGTAACTCTAGTTGGTATAGATATAGCATTTATACGCCCATAAGGTGCTATAATGTTATTGAATTCATATGTGTTACAATCATCATGCATTAGATTAATATTAACATCACCCATTATTACAAAAGGCAACCGGAAATTGGCGAGATAGAGCAGTAAACTTTCAAGAAACTTTAAAAATGCAGATTTTTCCCTGCAGAAGGTCTGTATATCACACCAACAATGATATCGGACAATGATATAAACACTCGACACTGGTATCTATCATCGAAATGTCTTCTAGTACAGATTGTGGATAACAGTTTTTCACATACAAGGTAATACCACCACCTCTCATATTCGGGCGAATGAGCCCATGATGCCGGTAGTTCTTGAATGGCAAATGATCATCTTGAGATTTTAACGAAGTTTTTGTAAAGAAAAGCACATCAAACTGTACATTTAATGACACAAGGAACTCATCAAAACTGTAACGTTTGTTCTTCATGCTACGGACGTTAATATGTATGCCAGAGAATCTTCCCATGGAAGTGGCAAACTTGTTGTTAAAGCATCGTGTACCACAATGAATGCAATGGAATGGGCTGTCCATGTCAATGAGATATCAATCCAGCTTTCAGATAAGTCAACACCTAATTAGCCATTTTAGCCAGATCAGATCCTGCAGAGATTTTGATTGTGTCAGATGATTCATCCCTGCGTGCGAAAATTTTGCAGCCATTCGTCCACACAAATTTCCAGCAGAGTTCGTTTTTTTTTCGAGTAATGGTCGCTCCTAGCAGTTTTTTGTTGGCATAGGTCAAGTGTTCATTGACGTAGATAAGCCCGCTGTCTGTGAAGCCAAGCTCCTTATTAGACAGCCCATGCTTTCTGGCCTTAAAAAGAAATGCGTGGCGCTTATCTCGGCTCACAAAGCTGACTATGATGTTGGTTTCATCTTTGCGGCTAGTGGTGATTCTATGACACGTGTCAATGTCAATGGAAGAAACTTCATTAATGACCTCGCAGATTTTCTCTACCACTTCGATTGGTTCAACATCTGACTTTACACCCTTGATTTCTAGGTTGTTTAGGCGATCATACTGCTCAAGTTCTTCAACCCTTAGAGCCAAACGTGTTTTCGGCTCTCAAATTGTTATTGCAGCTTACCAGCTCGCTAAGCTCTTTTTTTAGTGCCGTTATTTCAGAGCTGATAACTTTCGTCTCATCACAAGTGTCGCTGCAGAACTTTAGGCTATCCTTAACAGAACCCAGCTCAGCTCTCATTTGACGTTTGAAATCGTCCAATGCTTTCGTTATTTCTTTATCTTTCGACATGGCACAAGAACGACAAAAAACACTACACAAAAATTGAAGTTTGGCAGCTGTGCGCAACAAAACTATTGGCTAAGCAACAAAAAGTTCAATCGCTTACCTGCAAAAAGCAGAATGGATAAGAGGCTTGCTTTTCGTTCGCGCACCGCTGCCAAACTACTGCAATCCCAGGAATGCTGTCCGTTTTAAAGGTAGCGGAAGACAGTTGTCGCACGGCGATTGGACGCAGATTATGCACCGGAATCGCAGATGATCTGCTGTGACCAGGCAGACAGGGTTAGCCGTCCCAGTCCAAGGCAGCTGCAGCACGTGTTGTGAAGTATAGGCGTTTAACACTGCAAAAAGCAGAATGGATAAATGGCTTGCTTTTCGTTCGCGCACCGCTCCCAAACTACTGCAGTCCCAGGAATGCTGTCCGTTTTAAAGGCAGCGGAAGACAGTTGTCACCCGCCGATAGGACGCAGATTATGCACCGGAATCGCCGATGATCTGCTGTGACCAGGCAGACAGGGTTAGCCGTCCCAGTCCAAGGCAGCTCCAGCACGTGTTGTGAAGTAAATGCGTTTAACACTGCAAAAAAACAAAATGGATAAGAGGCTTGCTTTTCGTTCGCGCACCGCTGCCAAACTACTGCAGTCCCAGGAATGCTGTCCGTTTTAAAGGCAGCGGAAGACAGTTGTCACCTGCCGATTGGACGCAGATTATGCACCGTAATCGCCGATGATCTGCTGTGACCAGGCAGACAGGGTTAGCCGTCCCAGACCAAGGCAGCTCCAGCACGTGTTGTGAAGTATAGGCGTTTAACACTGCAAAAAGCGGGATGGATAAGAGGCTTGCTTTTCGTTCGCGCACCGCTGCCAAATTACTGCAGTCCCAGGAATGCTGTCCGTTTTAAAGGCAGCGGAAGGCAGTTGTCACCCGCCGATTGGACGCAGATTATGCACCGGAATCGCCGATGATCTGCTGTGACCAGGCAGACAGGGTTAGCCGTCCCAGTCCAAGGCAGCTCCAGCACGTGTTGTGAAGTATAGGCGTTTAACACTGCAAAAAGCAGAATGGATAAATGGCTTGCTGTTCGTTCGCGCACCGCTACCAAAATACTATCTGCGCATGTGCCACGTAGCTGGGTGTCTATATATGCACTTGTCATGAGTTGTACTGGGGGACGTTGCTTTCGGGCTGACATTGGGCTGCACTGTCAATAAAGATATTTCTTGAAGCCTATGCCCACTTACTGTGGATGCAACAAATTCCTTGACCAAAGCTGAGTGGCCTGGTAAAAGGTTGTTTCTGCTCTTTCAGAAAAGTTGACAAATATGCATAACACGGCAATAGGTTGTTTTGCATGCGGGCATCTTGCGCAGCTCGGCTAACGAAAGACGCCACATCTCATTACATTCAAACGGGGGCTACAGTTCCGGTTTCGCGCTCGTATTTGCAGATTCCAGTTTCTTTCTTGGTTTCAAAATTTTCTATTTTATATGAAAGTTAGGTTTTTAAAGCAGCCACTGTCTAGAAAGCAGTTATAGAAAGAGTTCAAAAACAATATGAGTTGTTTGAGTCTTTTCTTGCAACATAGCGCTAAATGGACAGCGACATAGCGAGACATACGGGACGGGCGCTAACTTACAACTAAACTTTTATAACATGAAAGAAGGCAATATAAGCACTATCTGCAATAAAAGTTCAGTTGTAAGTTAGCGCCCGTCCCTTGTGTCTGGTTGTGTCCCTGTCTATTTAGCGCTATGTTGCAAGAAAATAGTCACCAACTCGCCCAATCTTCCATCCTGATTGAGACTGTTCTACAATATTTGCGCCATCATTTTATATTGTAAACCGTTCATATTCTCATACTACTTTCCAAATACCTTCTATTGCAATAAGATTCGGCTACCAATTTATCTCCGTGATCCGGATCTTCGTTCACTACCATTCCGAAGCACATCACTTCCAGCGCCTCACTTCCTATTGTAAACCGCTGCCCCATAAAATAGAATTTTAATTTTCTGTGCAATAATTTAGGCTTATCGTCCTACTCTGCCCTTCTAGGTCATTAGTAATATTGGCAATTCATCACCTGAGTTATTCTGCAAGGCAATGACATCAACAAATATGAGTTTACTGAGGGATTCCGCAATGACGCTTATTCAATACTCTACCAATGCAGCTTTCTGAATACTTCCTCTAAGCGAGCGGTCAACAGTACTGGCGACATTTTATCTATTTGCCTGACAGAATTCCTTATTTAAATTTTATTATTTATTTATGAAGGGCTCTGGTTGGTTTGCAGCCGCTATAGAGATCTTGAAGTACGCTCATGGATGACTAATAAACCGTGATATTGCAATGTCTGCAAAGCAGCTGCATTTTTTACCAATAATCGCAAGCTCATGGAGCAAAAAGACTCACGAATACAAGAAAAGTCACGGGACTGAGCTTCAATTACAACTGCTTTGTTGATGGAGAAAGCACACAAATATATAGTCATAATAATTACAAGGAACATCATCGTAATTCAAGACTGATATGAAAAGATAAGCGGCACTTCACACCTGCTCGTATAAATTTAAGAAAGGTTGCGAACCGGCATGAAGTACTGCTTAACTTTTCCGCCCTTATTCAGCTCTGAAACCTTTGCCCATGCATAGGAAAAGGAAAGAAAGAAGGAGGCTGCGGTACTAAGCTCGGGCTACCGTTTATGAAGTGCGTCGAAGGGGTGGTGCATGAAATCCCGATCTCGTATCTCCGCTCTTATGTTAGACAAACTGGGCTCTGTGTTAACTAGAAAATAAGGAAGCACGAGAGAAATGTTGAACAAAATAAAGAAGGATCAATTTACTACAAAATTTAAGGTCTTGTCCGTCACGCTCTTGTCAGCCATGGTATTGTGCTGCGCGGATAATGTCAAGAAAGAAAAACACAAAAGCTAGGAAGTTAATTGAGGCATCTTTATTGATACGAAATCAAGCATGGGTGTCAGTGATACCTCGATATTTGTCTTTATGGTTGTCGCCCTTCTGTACATGACACGGTGGGGTTCAGAAAGTAGGCTCCTAATTATTGCACTTTAGAGAAGAATATTATGATGTTTTTTTAGAATAGCAGTGGATGTTAGGGGCTGATGTTGCGTAGGTTAAGATTAGGTTAGTTTGGAAACCAGATTTCGCAGGCGTCTTGCGATTTAAGATGGTGCGGCGATGGTACCATCTTATTTCGCAAGAATTGTTTGTGGTGCCTCTTTACGTGCTTATGGTCTCCATTTTTGTGCACAGGTATTGTTGCCGTTATTTACTTATTCATTGACGCTGAACAGTGCCAATTTTGTGGAGCGAAAATGTATGTTTGTGTAGTTTTTGATCTTGGGCGCTGCCCTACTGAGTGAAATTCCTACTTAAGTAAATGTGGTGCTTATTTGTATTTTTTTCGGACACCTTCAATCATTCCCTTATGACGTGTTTTCTTCAAGAAAGTTGTACAGACAGCGTTTACTGTGATATGTTTGTTTATCCCCCTACTGTTTTACCTTTCTTTTTTTTTCTTGTTCTCCGTTTTACTTCCTGGGTGCGTTTTACATGCTTTATCTGCATTATGGCACACATGTGTCTTGTTGCTGCATTTGCCCAAAGGCACCGCAAATACCTGTACTTAACGCAAATGTGCACACCCATCGAAACGCCCCGTCTGCCACCCACGCTGGTTGTATTGATTGTTCGTTTCTCCCGTTTTTGCGCTCGCGCATCTGCTTCTTTGTTGTGTTAGCCCCCTTATTGTGTTCGCTTGGTGGCGAAATGCCCCTACGTTCTCTTATTTCTTTTTCTGCCCCACTCGTCAATTTTCCCCGTCATTTTCCCTTTCTCTGCCTTCTGTCGATGACATTGTAATAGCTTTAGGAAGGCGCCTGAGCGCACTGTAAACCGTTCTTGAGAATGGTCGTGATAGGAGGGAAACGTCAAAATGAATATGTGACGGTTTGAACATACTACTTTAAATCAGTTGGTTTGCAAACAACGTTTGATATCGCTAATATATATATATATATATATATATATATATAGAGAGAGAGAGAGAGGACATTGCCCAACATTGTCAATTCGCATGCGGCAAAGTGACATTCCATTAACTTCTGATGGCAGCCAGCTGCAGTAAGGCATTGCGGCATCTGTTTCAATTGAGCGAAATGCGACAGACAATCCGGCGAGAAAACAAAAATGTCTTCTGAGTAGCGCAAGCAGGTCTTCTACTTGAGGCTGCACAATAGAGTCGAACATGCACTCGAATGCAGCAGGTGAATCGCACAGTCTGAACGGCATTGCATTAAATTTGTACAGTCTGCCTGACGTCAGAAACGCTGTCTTGACATGGTCAGCACGGCCAGCGGAACTTTCAAGTACCCAGAACGGCGGTCTCAAGATCATAAAAACTTGGCTCCTTGCAAACAGTAAGATCGTTGCCAATTCTCGGCAAGCGATGGACGTCCTGCGGTTGATTATTATTCAAGCGCTGATAGTGTCATCATTTTTGGTGACGAGAACGACGGCAGACATCCAAGGACTGTGCGAAGGTTGAATGACACCACGATTAAACATCTCGGCTAGTTTCTCATCGATGATTTGACCTTCGGGTGCGGAAAAGCGATATGGTCGTTCGCCCAGGGGCGAATGAGTACCAGTGTCGATCTGATGGGTAGCAACCGATGTGCGGCCTGAACAATGACATGAAAAATTAAAGGAGGAACGGAATTCGTCAAGCAGGGCAGGGCGCTGGGTTCGTTCAGTAGGCGAGAGCTTGTTGTCAATAGAGCTGGCTAAAATGTCCACTCGGAATGGCTAAGCAAAAGTAGCACTAAGGGTTATCGTTGCAGTTGCCGCATTAAAACATCGAGGCGAAACCCTGGACTTATCCAAACCCTCGCCACAAAAGAAAAGAAAACGGGCGTGGATAGATTGATGACGGTTTTGACGCTGCAGCCAGCTGCAATAGTGAGGACGCACACGGCAGGGATAGACAGTGGCGATACGTGAAGTCGTCGGAAGGCATGAAAATGACAGGCCCGTCGGCAAGAGGATCGGATAAATTACACAGAAGCACAGCCGCCCATGGCGGGATTAAAACACCGTCAGCCGCAGTGAGTTTGGCGCACGTAGTGGAGGTCTCAGTCGTCGAGGCGTCATAGAATGAAAACAGCGCTCCTTTGCAAAAATAAAGTCGGTGAAGGCTTGCTGTTGGAATAGAAGGTGCTAGCCCAAGATGACGTCTTCAGATCATGATGCAAATATGATGATGTCAGTGATTTAGACTGTGTCCTCAGTACGAACTCTCACTTTACAGGCGGCGACAGGGTACACGAACTGGAAATTTGTGGAACGAAGCGAAAAACCGCATAGCGGCGTCGTCACTTTCAGCATGTCTCACTTAACACGGACATGCTACCGCTTAATTCTCGCTTAACACGGACGCGGCAGCACGAACGTGAACGAGGACAAGAGCATTGATTCTCTCCAAGTAAACACTTATCGAATTCGGAGCAAAAAACAATGACTTAGATCGTTTGACTGAAATGCAGGTTTTGCCTCTGGTAATGCGACCCACAACTGGTTCGAACGAAGGTGCATGGAATAAACCGAGCGGCGACGCGGATTTGAAGCAGGATGAAGAGATGGCTAGTATTCGGAGACGAGGGACACGGAAGAGAGGGTTCCGGTAAAATGCCGAGGAGTATCACAACCGTATGCTTGGTGGTCGGCTTCGTCAAAAGATCTCACGACGCGGCACCCGCAGTGACACATCACGTCTACAGCGATGTCACAGGCGTATGAAATTGGCGAGTTGTCTGGTGTTCGTGATGATTGTAAACTTTGGTGGCGCGGCTGAACAGGCTGAATGAGGATGACTCGAGGGGGAGCTCGAATAGGGGCAAACACTGGCGGTTGCTGAGAGACTATTTCGGCGACAGTAAGCGCTACAGCAACGGGAAGCGTTGCAAAAAGAGACATTGCAATTGGCAAGAGTGACAAACTGGCTGCATGGCCTCGGGCACTTGATCGCGGAGTATGTGTTGGAGTGTCGGTTCAGATTAACGGCGGGCTCAGAACAGAGGTAAGCAAAGGCACCTCTTGAGCGACCTCCTCACAGACAAACTGCTGGATTTAGTCATGAGAAAACTATAGACTTCAGCCTTCAAGTCGATTCTGTAAGTCTCGTCCGTGGTGAGGGAGACCGGGAGAAGACTCGTTCTCGACGCAGCTCGCAATCTGCTGCACAAGTTGACAACCTCGCTGATGAAGGTAGGCTCTTGGCAACAAGCATGTGAAATGCGTTATCTTCAATGCCACATGCTTGATGCGGTCAGCGTCTCTCATTGATGCACTGAAGCGCTTGCATAGGCCGAGGATGTCTTCGGTGTATTTTGTGAAGATTCCCGCAACCTGCTTGGAGCGGAGCGAAAACCGGTTTTGAGCACTCCCCTCGGTTGTAGTACAGCCAGTCTACCCCATTAGGGTCGTCCGTGCCACTGAAAACGTCACGACGTAGTTGACAAAGCGCATCGGGGTAGGTTGCGGTGGGCGGAGAAGCGGTTTGTTGGATGGCATCAGATGACATCGTGGTACGAAGCGCGGGGGATCGTTATGATAAGAGGCACAGATGTCAGTACTGAGATGGCGAGGTACGACGAGCAGCCGTTTACGGAAAACTGGCATATAGTTGCGGCGATAGAGAGATGGTCCCGAAGGGTAAAATATTGCACTTCACGACGAAGGACACGCGGAGCCGACGAAATTGACGAGTTCTTGCGAATATCAATGAGCGATACTAGGCGGCTTTTTTGCTGTTCTAATAGTATGTCGTCGATGAACGAAGAAGAAAATGCAGAGATAGAGGCAGGGCACAACGCAGCGTCAGGCGGTGCCATCTAGGAAGATAAAGCTAGAGCATTTGAGTTCTTGTGGTATGTGAAATGGTTGACTCGGATATCATACTCTTATAGTCTAAGAGACCAGCGGGAGAGGCGGCTGGTGGGGTCTTTTAGTGAAGAAATCCAACACAAAGCGTGGTGATCCGTAACCCCATCGAATGGCGCCCATACAATTAGTGCCCAAATTTCTGAAGCGCTAAAAAAAATGGTCAAGCATTCTTTTTCTCTCACCGAGCATTTGGGCCTTGGCCAACGGTACACTTGCGTACCCTCCAACGTATTCATCAACCCCAGGTTTTCGTTGGCCAAAAACAGTGCCAAGGCTGGCATTTCTGGCATTGGTGTGCACTTCGGTAGGAGCAGCCGGGTCGAAATGGCACAATGCGGGGAGTGGGGTAGTTATTGTGCGCAATTTTGTAAATGCCGTATCGCATGCCGGCGACCTGATCGAGAGATCATTGCGTGCGCCGAGAAGTGGCGTCAGGGGGGCTGAGAAGATCACAAAGCTCCGAACGAAACGCCTAAATTAGCCTATAAAGCTTCGTAGTTGCTTGATAGATGTTGGCTTCGGGAATGCTGTCACAGCTCGCAGTTTCAATGGATCAGAAAGGATGCCATCCTTCGATACAAATTTTCCTAAATTAGACAGTTTTCAAGCGGCGAAACGGCAATTTTTTAGATTGAGCTGCACACCGGTGTCGCTAAGTCATTATAAGATAGTTTCAAGGCAAGTCAGGTGGTAGCGAAGTCGGATCAAAAAAGGATCATATCATATAAGTAGCAAAGACACGTGCGTCCCTTGAAACCGCGAAGAATATTGTCCATCATGCGTTCAAAGGGGATGGGCCCGTTACACAAGGCAAACGGCGTGATGCTGAATTCATAGAGCATGTCGGGAGTGACAAAAGCTCTCTTGGGGAGATCGTCCTCAGCCATTGGAGCTTGCCAGCAGCTACATCAAACAGATTAAGGAGAAAAATTGCGCTCCATGCAGAGTATCACACGCCCCGTCTATGCGTGGTAGACAATGGACATCCTTTCGTGCGACCGCATTAAGGCGGCAATAATGCACAACAGAATCGATTACAACCGTCTTTCTTCGTGACCAATATGACCGGGGACGCCTAGGCGCTACTGGAAGGATGAAATACGCTTCTACTGAGGATCTGGTCGACTTGCTCATCAATAATGCTGCGCTTCACGGCTGAGACGATAGGGACGTTGGCGTAGTTGGCCATGTGTACCACTGTAGATCTGATGGGCCACAGTTCTTCTTTTTTCTCTTTGGCTTATCGTTTTCTGATGACCTCAAATTCAACTTTCAACATTTGAATTATGGTGCCATACACATTGAGGGCGCGTATGTCGCATGTCCATTTCTTGTCGTGAATGTATAGAAAGTTTATGTAAATACTCTCAGTGGCATACAGCATTACATAGAGTAGTGGGTAAACACAGTAACACAAGAAACATGAAAAAGTTTATGGAAAAGGCGAAGACGAAATTTTCTACGACGACATGCGAGGGATGGCAGTCCGAGGCTGTCTTTCATGTTGGATATGCTTGCAGTTCTGCTATAATTGGAGATGGATGAAGCGTACAACATTATATTGAACCATTCCCAATATGTGCGTTATGTCTTGCTGTTGAGGATCCCATACTGATGCGACCTGTTCGAGTTTTGTAATATGAGTGATTTTTAGTGTAAAGGTTTCAGAGAAGGCGCTTTGCGAAAATTACCACGAAGACATCTAAGTGTTTCGCTGTCGTTGTTAACAAAATGTTTAGGAACAGTCCAAGTATGGTTGTTAGAGATGTGAACACCGAGTTAATTACACGACAGCACTGAATCTTAAAGCACGACATTATTGTTATAAGAGGGTAAATTATTATACAATCTGCACACGCGTATGAATTTGGACTTGCTAGCATGAAGGTAAATTAGCCATGATTTGCACCATGCTGAGATGGAATCGAGGTAAGACTGAAGAGTTAGTACGTCGCAATCACATTTTCTTCTCTGAATATTAGGCATTCGTCGGCGAATAGGCTAATGTTTTTTAGAAGGAATGTGGGAAGGTAAATCCTTAATGTAAAGAAGAAAAAGAAGCGGACCAAGTACGGAACATTGACGACCACCGGAATGAACCATACTTCGATCTGAGGTCAGGTCGTTCATAGTAATAAACTGATGGCGGTTTGTAAGAAAAGCTTCAAGCCAGGTGAGAAAATCTCTGAGCCTAGGTTTAGCTCCTGTAACTTGTGCAGTAGTAAGCTATGGAAGGCTTTGACGGAATCTGAATACGCAGGCAGCTAGTTAGCTACGATTAAGAATGGCATGAAAGTTATTAGTGAAAGTTGCAAGCTGGGTTTCACATTAGTATGATTTCGAAAACCGTGTTGAGAAGAAAGAGTTTGATTACAAGAAATTATCTGGGTGAGAGAACAGGATGTGTTTGTGGAGATGAACCACAGATACACTCATTGTCAGGTCTCCATAAATATATTTGGTAGGGCCCGCTGTGCCAAGTGGGAGCGGGGCAGCGAACCGCCGGCATTCGGTCCTGCTGCGACGAAGGAACTGCGCGTGCTTGGCAGGCGTGCTGAGGCTGTCGTTTTCTTTTGCACTGAGACCATGATGGCATGCCACATGGTCAAGAAGTTTACAGGGAAGGATGAGCCAAGTTGTTAAGGAATTTATAGGATAATTCTTGTTACCTGATTTGTGCAGCGGGATCATCTTCCCGACCTTCCATGCGGCAGGTGTCGAACCTTGGTCTAGTGACTGCTGGAAAATGTTATAATATAATGGAGGAATAAGCACTTGTATATTTTAGATACATGTCATTGATTAGATCGCAACCCGATGCAGCAGATATTTTTAGCGGGCCAATAAGTTTCAGAATGTTGTCAAGGTCTGTTGAGACTGGATACATGGAGATACAACAAGAAGACTCGATACTTGGATGAGGTTGATTTATGGAAAAAAAATTGACAGTGAAAACGTAGCTTAAAACAGATGCCTGCATTTCGGGGGGAGGATGGTACCAGTACTGTGAAAAACAGCTATGGTGTCGCTGTCACATGGAATAAAAGTGCGTCAAAACTTTCGTTGGTCAGTGAATAGCATCCATGGAAGGGTTACTTGTAAAATGGATTTTTTGGTTATTTTAACGCATATATTCACACGACGCTGTATTGTTAGCGTTCCATCGTTTCTTGTTAGGCATTTTTCGCAAGTTTGTAAAAGCGCTTTTTTTAGACAAAGGCTTGATGTTTGTAATGTGCAAAGGAGAGTGGCTATTAGAGAGAATTAAGGGAGTTGGTAAGTGCCTATCTCTTAAATCTTTACCTTACATCAGAAACAAGTTCCAGTTAGACACAACGCTGGACTATTCAAGTTGAATTATTCAAGATGTAGCTTAAGCTACATCTTTAACTTGTCGCTTACATCAGGAATATTTCCTGCATAAATGAAATATGCAAACGTAACTGTTATTTTCAAAGGAGGCGATAGAAACAAGATGACAAACTATAGGCCAATTTATACTCTCCCTGTTTTTTCAAAGGGTCTTGAAAAAGTAATGCTCATGAGAATCGATAGGTTCTTTTCTAAACATGCCTTAATAAATGCCAGTCAGTTTGGATTTCGAAAGGGCAAGTTCACGGAATCTGCTTTACTCTTGCAAAAGGAAATTATTTTAAATAATATCGAAGCTAAAAGTTTTACCCTCGGTAATTTCATCGACTTTACCAAAGCTTTCGACCTTCTTAATCATGAAATACTACTCTGTAAACTTGAAAGTTATGGTGTCCGTGGTCTTTCCCTCCAACACTTTCGTTCTTATTTAAATATGCGCCAGCAGGTCATTTCGGTTAATAATCACAAGTCTAGCTCTCTTTTCACTGAATGTGGTGTCCCGCAAGGTAGCCTTCTTGGACCGTTCTTCTTTAATGTCTATGCTAACGACCTTCCGAGCATAGCTTATCATACAAGTTGTATTCAGTACGCTGAGGACACAAGTGTTTTTCTTAGGGGATGTTCTGCCGAAGAACTAATGAATAGCGCAAATCTGGTTCTTTGTGCTCTCCACAAATGGTCCACAGCTAATGGTTTGGTAGTTAACTCTAAGAAGACCAAAGCAGTCTTTTTTCGTCCCCTTAGCCAGGATATTACAGTAAACAGTACTCGGCATCTAGAAAATAACATTATTGAAATTGTAGACAAGTTCAAATCACTCGGTGTTGTATTTGGCTCTAGCATGACCATATATTGTATATTGAGAACGAGCTCACTAGATCTGTTGGTTTCCTCTCGAGACGGCGTAACGAATTTCCCCAAAGCATAAGCTCCTTATTTATCACGCTATAATTCAATCACGGCCTTGAGAGCGAGCTGACGCGGTTCACCTCGGCTCCGTGTTTTTCGAATTGTGTATGTGGATTTTAGACCCGATATGGCCTGAACCCACTCGAAACGGTCAGTGAAGGTGTTCGGCACCTGTTTGCAACAGTTTTATTTTCGGCTCGCTGTTCAATTCGAAGCTTTCAAGGACTAGCGTTTCTGACGGGCTAAGCCTAATCGACGCCCTCAGGGCCCACCACGACCACGGCTGCTCCCGGGCCACAGCCGGGCGGCGCTGCCGCCACAGCGCATCCGGAAGATGTGACCTTCAAAATTTTACGCCCGGCGACCTTCACTCCGTGCCAACCACCGACTACGACCCCACAGTCAAGCCAAGTTACAAGGCGTTCCGATTATCCGCCATTACCGGCGGGTCACGAGCAGATGAATGCTGCGCCATACTACGTATCCAGCCAAACCCTGACTCCGACACCACAAACGCCACAGGTTACACCGACTACAACCCCACAGTCAAGCCAAGTTACGAGAAGTTGTGATTACCCGCTCTTACCGGCGGGGCATGAAAAGATGGACGCGGCGCCGTACTTCGCATCCAGCCGAACGGTGCCTCCGACGCCACAAACGCCACAAGCTACAGGGAGCGTTGATTACCCGCTATTGCCGACAGTGCACGAGGAAATGGATGCCACAGCTGTGACTGTCTCTGCAAGCCCTCCTGCTCAGGTTAAGACAACTACAGGATGCAACATGACTTCAACCTATCGCAAGCGTCAAGTGTCCCCGCAACGTCTGCACACAGAACGGGTGAGTCGTCCTCATTTCACTGTTCTGATCAGGCCACTTAACAAAGTGCATGTCACAAACATCCCGAAACAGGCTATTACCAACGCAATAGAGCAAAGCGCTCCGTCTCAGTATTTTTCGGATATGGCCATTCTCCGCTTTGATTCTGCTGCTAACTGCATCCGCATAACTGTCAGGGACGCTGAGCATTTCAAGAAGCTGTGTACATTGACCCGTTTAATCGCGCGAACGCGGGATTTTGTCCAAGCGTTCGATGTGGACACGTCCCCACTGAAGCAGCCTGCGGTTGGCAGCACGCGAGGTGTGATCAGAATTAGAGAAGGCCTCACGATGGACTATATCATGGCACATCTGCGCTGCGAGACAGCTGAAATCACAGACATACGCATGCTCGGCAAGACAAATTTGCTACTTCTGACCTTCGCATCAGACGCATTACCTTCTCGGCTAGTATTCGACTACGAGATTACACGAATCCGTGAATACCGCCCGCGCCCAGTCGCATGTTATAACTGTCACCGCATCGGCCATGTAGCCAAATACTGCTCGTTTCCCGCCGTTTGTCGGGATTGCGGTAAGAACCCGCACCCTGAGGACCCCGGCTGCAAGCAGTTTCCTCATTGCGTAGCCTGCGGCGCTTCCACGCATATCGCCCTGAGTGCCCAGTGCCCGGCTCGAGCTTATGCAAAGCCTGTCGACAAATCGGCACCTAAGGAGTCGGATGAACCGAATACGCATCAGGTGACATCCTCACATACTGTCTCCAAACATGTATCATATGCTGAAAAGACCTCTTCTCCAGGTTTAGCCGAGGTCATTGAGAGCCTCAGAGCAGAAATATCTGAACTACGCCAGGAAAATCAGCGTCTCCGGGAGATGATAACTAAGGACAAGATAACAATGGACACCCGAACTCGTTCCCAGACTCCGCAACGCAGCCGCTCACAGAAGGGCCGCAAAAGCCGTTCGCCTACCCTCCGGCCGCAACCGGTCACAGCGTCTGATTCCGCCTATACCCACATGCTCGGGCTAATCCGACAGGAACGCGCCCAAGAGACACAGAAGCTGGAAGAAACTCTGCGAAAGGAAGTTAATGCAACTCTTACTGCTGCCCTCACTTCCATGCAGAGCCATCTGCAGACTATGTTTGAGGAGTTCCAACGTACCACACTCACAGACGATAGTAAGCGCCGTAAATCTGTGCCCCTTTCATGAGCACTATGGCTCATGGGATTCAATGGAACTGCAGAAGCTTCAATCAGAACGGTCCTACCCTTCGTACATTTGTGCCTCAGCGCCGTCCTCTTTTCATACTTCTTCAAGAAACGCGCGGTCCTTGTAAAATTCCTGGTTACTGCACTTACCAGACACCTACTATCCAACATAAAAACGGCCGTTCAGAGGGACAGGCGGCCGTCTTAATCCGAAACGATTGTCCTTCCACTCAGCTCTCGCTTCAATCCCTTTGCTCTTCCACTCGTGAGATTGTTGCAGTAAAAATCTTCCCCCCTGGCCAAAAACCTTTCGTCGTAGCATCGGCCTATTTCCGGCCAGGTAACGTCATGGCAGAACCCTGTTCCTGGCTCCCTGACCTTGAAAACGCAGCACACCCTTATCCTATTCTTATTGGCGGAGATTTCAGCGCACATCACGCAGCCTGGAGCTCATCTCAGCCTAACCAACGTGGTAAACACCTATATGACGCCCTTGATCAAACTTTTCTTACCTTGTGCAACGAACCTAACGTGCCGACCCGTATCGGTCTCCATCCCTCTCAAGCAGACACTACACTGGACCTTACATTCTCATCACCGCGTCTTATTCGGCGCTGGGAAGTCCTTTCTAATTCTTGGGGTAGTGATCACTTGCCCATCTTGCTCACTCTCAATCGTAAATGTCTTCGCGTTCGGACAACACGTTCGTTTTTCAACTGGGACAAGTTTCGTGCTAATACTACGACCCCCTTCTCGGATATTGACTCCTTTCTGTCTGTACTCCGAGATGCCCGCACTCAAGCTCTCGAATATATCCCCTGTGACGATTCCACAGTTGGCATGGATGCTCACCTGGCTAACCTTTGGCGTCGCGCAGATCACCTCACGCAACGTTTTCGGACACGCGGAAAACGTCACAAAGATCTCGTGCTTCTTCGACGACAATTCAAGCTTATCCGGGCATACCAGCTTCACCTGCAAAGTGAGGCTTGGCACTCTACATGCGACCGTCTTGGACAAGTACCGGGCCTATCACAACTTTGGCGCATCTTTCGTGGCCTAAATGGCAAGGCACGCGGGGCACCACCTCTCGCTGATCTCCTTCTCAATGGCAACCCGGCTGATGTTGAAGATGAAGTTATACGCACCTTTTTCCCACACGCCAGCCTAATGCCTCCACCAGCAGTTTCCATTTTCCCAGTCGGATACCCTGATCCAGACCTGGATCGCCCATTCTCAAAGGGAGAACTGCAAGCAGCCCTCGGAAGAGGCCGAGCTCGCGCCACACCCGGGCACGACCGAGTTAGTTGGCAGGAGCTTAGCAATCTCGACTCGGCAGCCCAGGATGCCCTTCTCGACATCATTAATTCTTACTGGGAGACCGGAACGGTACCGGATAACCTCAAGCTTTCTCTTATTCTTCCTATCCCTAAACCTGGCAAAAACCCTCGACTTCCTAGTAATTTGCGTCCAATTGCACTGACTTCACATCTCTGTAAACTCCTCGAGCGCCTGCTGCATACCCGGATTAGTCACTACATTGAATACGTCAGTCCTGGATTTCATCCAGCTCAAGCCGGCTTCCGCCCTAACCTTGGAACGCATGACTGCCTTTGGCTTTTGCGAAGAGTTCTGAATAGAGCTCATCGTAAAACGCTACCTGACTATCTCCTGGCTGTCGATATACACAAAGCTTTTGACAATGTTCGCCATGAGGTTATCCTGGAGGAACTCGCCAAACGCTTTCCTAGTAATCGTGCCCAAATCTGGATCCGCAATTTTTTGACATCTAGACCCATTCAGCTACATGGCAAAGCTCCGGGATGGGTGCCCAAAACCTATTACTTGGATAGGGGTGTACCTCAGGGCTCCATTCTCGGACCCATATTGTTCAACTTGGCCATGACACGCGTCGCCGAGAATCTGGAAATCAGCACAAGCGCTAGATTCGCTATATATGCCGATGATATTACCATCTGGACTGAGGCAGCGGATTACGTAGACAAATATTCTATGGAGACTGAACTTCAGGCGGCCCTTCTTTGTCTTGAAGATACACTAACCAAAAATTGGCCTCGAACTCGCACCACATAAAACAGAATTGATTAGTATCGACGGAAAACATAAAACCAACCCCAGTATGCAGATCCATCTTCACATCGGAGGCAACACCATCACCTCCTCAAATGGGCAAATCCGCATTCTTGGCCTGCCCATATCAAGCTGCAACAGCCCCCAGAAATGGGTTCGTCAGTTACAACGCCTTTGGCCAGCACTGCTACATACTATTCGTAGCCTGTCCAACCGGCACGGCGGTGCGCGGCAGCATGCCTGCCGTGCGATGGCCAGAGCAGCGGCGGTCGGAAAAATCCTCTATGGTACACCGGTCCTCCAACTGTCGAAGACTGACTTCGCTAAGGTCGAACGCCTTCATCGCGCTACACTGCGCACTATTACCGGTCTACCTAAGCACACTCCTATAGCCGAACTTGAGCGTTTGGCCGCTCTTCCACCGCTCACTACCATCGTTACCGAGTCACAGACGCGTCATCGAATACGTCTAGAGAACACTGTCCAGGGGCGTCGCCTGCTGGCCTGGGATGAACAGCGTAACGACAAAACACCAGCCCTATATGCATCACTTCCCCCTTGGGAGATGCCAGTAGTCACACGCGTCCATCGCCGACCTATAAACCGCGATTTTGTCATTCCCCGGGAGCTCCTAGCTGCCCATCACCGACAAGAGCGAATCCCCGATACGACTGATATATACACCGACGCATCCATTACAAGCGAATTCGCATCTATGGCCTGGGTATGCGATGACAACCCTTCCCTTTCAGGCGCTTATGCCTGCCATCTACCTCAGGGTACCCCTCTTCACGCTGAACTCCTCGCGATTTGGGGAGCCTTGTCAGGAGTGCCTTGCACCGGAACTGGGTCACTACGTATTCTTAGTGATTCCTTTGAAGCTTACAAGGAAATCGCTACTCCGGGTTCACAAGATGCAACAGCTACGGCTATACAGCGCCTCCGTAAACGCCACCAACTCGCGACCAGAACTGTCGCTATTCACTGGACCCCAGGTCACTCGGACGAATCAGGGGGCAATGCGGCGGCACACGCCGCGGCTGCCTTGGCAGGTGGGATGTCCACATTTACTTCCCCACCCCCCCTTGCTTCATCCTTATTCGACCTTGGGCGGGCAACTCACCCCTTCTCTTGCCCTTATGCACTATACTCGGACCAGTCTTCGTAGCCTCAGTCAGCATCGCATGCAGGTGGCCACACCAGACCCACCTTTTACGAGAAGAACCCACCTCACCCGAAGTCAAGAAGTCTTTTTGAATAAGTTCATCGCCCATGCGGCTTACACGCCACGTATTATGGCCCGCTGGCGTCAGTATAAAGAGAAAATGATTACGTGCCCCCACTGTACGACTCTAACCTGCGGCGGCATATCTCATTTTCTTTGGGAATGCCCTGCTTTTTCTACTGGATGCCCCGAGATCGAACCCTACCGCCTGAACTACCGTTCCCTTCTAGAAACTGATGCAAACACACAGATGATATTTGCCAAGTATGGCTCGCTTAGTGGCCTGGTTAGAGCAATGTGATTCGAGTGACGACCTAAATAAACAATGAAGATTATGTCTACTCCCCTTTATCCCCATCCATGGCCATGAGCCTTCCCATTCAATAAAGGACATTCAATCAATCAATTCAATCACACATAAACTACTGTCACCTCGTTTGGAGTACAACATTCAAAATAAATCTAAACAGCATACTCGGTCTCTAAAAGAATTAAGGCAATTAGACTGATCGCTGGTGCATGCCACACTGCCAACACAGAAACATTATTTCCGAGATATACGATTCATCGCGTGGATACTATTTTGAGCATAGTCTACTTCACTGCCTTAAATTGTCACCTCAATGCTTAACTGACTTCTTGAAGAATATATTTGGACTTAAGCCCTACGAAAAAACCCTTTCATACCAGAAGTAAACAAATATGGGACGTTCCTCGAACGAGGACGTTATACGGTAACCAGAGCCTTCGTTTTACTTTACCCTTCATATTAAATCATTATAGCATACTCAACCCAAACGTTTTTACTGTGTCAATTAAGCACTTTAAGCTATATTTTATCAATTCCGCACTGTCTCTCTGTACTTTCCGTTCCTTGCTTTAAACATTATTACAACAATAGTCACTTCATTTTCATTACGTTTTGCCATATTTCGCGCATACTGTTACATTATTGTGGGCCGTTTATTGTTTGTGGGCCATTACTGGGCCTCGGGTATCTCTCAAGCTATCGCTGTAGCTTTTCGCCTGAGGCCCATTTCCTCTATATTACTGGAAATAGATTTTTTTTTTTTTTAATTCACTTTTCTTCCAAGTAGGAGTCCAGAAATGCGCAGAGCTCACTTTTCATCGTGCAAAGTCGGCCGTTTTGTAATTATAAACTTTTTTTTTTCCAGAGTTCTAGGCCGAGAAATGTTAATTTCGAAGGTTGTGAGAAGAGTGACGAAATCAGAATGCGCCGACCAAAAGAAAAGGATGGGATGACGTTTCGGCTCCCCCAGAGGAGCCTTTTTCACAAAGGCTCCCATGAACAAGGCTCCCGGGAAACCCGAAACGTCATCCCACCCTTTTCTTTTGGTCGGGTTCATGAAAATTCGTCATGTAACATCCTGACCAGGCGGGCTTCAATCAGGCACAGGGATCAAATTATGAAACTGTGATTACTGAGGTATGGCAAATAAGTAACTTTGGAAGAAAAAGAAGGTTCCGTTGTAAGGATTCGATTAAGCGTATTAGAGAGTATCTGTTATCTCTAGTAGCTTCATTAACAATATATAAAAATGAGGAGACACAGCATAGGTCGAGGAAGCTTTTCCTAAAATAGAGCAGGGAATAAAGGTAATGGGGTCAGTTTCTCATGTAAAAATAGGAATAATGAAATCACTGAGAACAAACATGGGTGATGAAGGGTAACGAGTTGAGACACGGTTAACTGCATCATGTAACTCATTTTCGAAGTTAGAAGACTTGCAGTGTAACTGCAAGGTCTTCTTAATGGCTAACAGGACATCTTTTCTCTTCCTGGCTGTGCGGTCAGTACGGTAAGAAGAAAACTTGCTAGTTGTCTTGAAAAGTTTCAGTCGTTAATTTGTGGTCCAAGCCAGGTCGCTGTTAGGCTAATAATGTCGGCGTTGAGAGTGTCAATGGCGGAGCTCTCATAACTTTCGTTGTGTGAAGACGCTCCTTCGTGGCAGGTATTTGTTACTGTGGCACGGCTATTTCTGTAATGCTGTCAGTATAAGCGTGGTATGCGTAGAGTTCTTCGTTCACTGTTATTTTAGCATAGCGCCACTGAAAATTGAGACATCTTGAAGGTTTTTCGCGAATTCAACTAGCTTAGCTCTAGCAGTACGAGTGGCTGGAGAGAAATATTCATAAATTGTTATTTCTTCCCTTTCAGTTTGCTGGCTATTGAAAGTACTCGTTCTTTATGCTTGAAATTGTTAAATGTTACTATGATATGGCGAAATTTGGAAGAGATTACTGACCGTGCCGGTGCTCGCGTTCTATGGCTAAATCAAATAAGTTGTCGACAATGCATGTTAGGCATTCTTTCACATTTTTTTCAGTTTGCTGCAAAGGAGAACCTTAGTCAGGAATGCCTGTAAAAAGCAGGTTATTGTGTCGTGATCTGCTCTCCAGGTCAGTGAGGCGAGATTGCAAATAATCTGTTGCGTTGAAAAGGGTTTTACAGCATTCTGAATATTGGTGTCTTGCTCCGCAAACTATGTAGCGTGTAGCTTTGCTTGCTGTGCTAGACTTGCTGTGCTAGAATTCATTAGGAGCATATTGAGTCGATTCGTCTTATCAGCGCTAAAATTGATGAGCTTCTCGACTTGAAGCATGAACCAGAAAATCCAAGATCATCTGTGCAGGAACTCCACGCGTCAGTAGAATTTATCACTGAGAAGTTTTATCCCTTGCTGGCTAAGGCAGCCGCTCGTGATAAGTGTGTAGAATCACGGACGACCCAAGTCCACAACACCTGAAGCCCAGATATCGGCCCAGGCATCAGCCATTAAGAAGCCGCAGGTTGAGCTGAATGATACTGAACAGTAATGTAGATCGTGCAACTTTGAAATATCCGGCCTCAAGGAGTGTAAAAATGACGATTTCAAGGCCACTGTCAGCGATGTTAGCACTGAATCTCAGAATATCGTATCAACCCAATCAGCTCATTGCCTTGCATCGGTTGCCAGTCTGTTGGGACGGAATAGCACCTGTTTTAATAAGATTTGCTTCAGCGTATGTCAGCGGTGCCTGGTTGCCTGCTTGTGCTAGGCTGCGTGAGCTATCAGAAATGAAAAATGTTTCTCAGCCTTTGATTGCTGAAAATCTGATGAAGGGCAGCCGTGATCTGTACTGGTCGACAAGCAGATGGCCAAAGCAGAACCACTTCAAGCTTGAGTGGGTTTGAAATGCCCGTATCTACCTTCGTCAAAAAGAGGGTGGCTCCGCTACCATGCTGAGAGATTATACGAATTTCAGCAAGTGCGTTTAACCGACTGCTATTGTGTTTTGTTTCCGTTCGCAACTTCACCATGGCTTCTCATACTCATTTCATACTTCTCCGCCTTTTTAGCGCTGTTGCAACTTCAAATACAGATATCTTCACTGTCTTGATGGGAATATCAGGGACACACAGGGATTAATTCTTTTCACAAGTTGTTCTGATCGGAGACTTGGTTGATGAGTTTGTGTTGAGGGAAATAGGCATATCTATAGTGACCTCTCGCATTGGTTGTGACTCCCAGGATGCTCTGGACATTTGTAAACCCGACAAGGTAGTCGGGGTGGTGGGATTGCTGTTTTATTCGAGGTATGTTAGACGTTTTTTTTTTTATGATGCCTCAATTTATTGTGTGAATCGGTCCTAGTGAACATATATAACTCGTCATTTATATTTCTTTTTTTGCTCTTTATCGTCTGCATAACCGGTGCGTTATCGTTTTTCTTGATAAACTATGTCGGGTATCTTTTCCGCAGGGTAACGCTTGCATTATCAGTGGTATTGCATCGACTTGTTAAAAAAAAACACATGGGGTCCGAATATCTAAATATTTTAGCTGATTCTGGAATATCGGCTGATCTTTGCACTTCTATGGGTATACAATTTTTAGGCAACTGTTCAGTTTCGTCATGCGCTGAACATGTCAATGTACGCGTAGAACGGAATGATGGTGTTCCTTTTGTTATGAAGAAAAAATGTCGGATCATTTATTTGCAGGCTGCTGCTTTTCTAGTATGGTTCGTGCCAGAAAAATGGTCTCAAATTTTCATCCGTTGTGGTTACAAATAAGAATAAACTTAACTCGCTGGTAATGGACTATGATTGTGAACATTTATTGAGTATAGTACCAAGAACAAAGCTTTATGACCCTTTCATCAAACCCATTGATTGCTTTGTTATATCTTCGAAAGAAACTATTCCGCTCAAACAGAGTAAGACTTGTTGCCCTTGGATTACTCAGACTGCCATTGCTGCTATAAAATAAAGGGAATCACTTTGGGCTAGGTGTCGCCGATTATCAATGAGCAGATTCTTGCGAGAAGAGTTCAAGGTTGCTTGCAACCTTGAAAATGCGATAAAAAAGAAGCGAGAAACGGACATGCCTCCTTCGGAGGTTCGAGCAATCGCGTCGATTTTTTTCACACGTCTGCACATCCCTGATTTTTACCAATTCTGCAAATTACTATTTGTACTAAAATATGTTTGGAAGGGAAAATTTTGAAATCTATACACACTATTAAAGAACTTTCTCCAAGGGAACGATTTACTTTGCTTCGTGGGCTGACCAAATACGGAGAACGTGTGCGGCCATATTTGCACCTCTCATATATCATCATCATCATCATCATCATCATCAGCTTGATTATACCCACTGCAGGGCGAAGGCCTCTCCCATATTTCTCCACTTAACCCGGTTCTGTGCTAGCTGCATCCACTTGACCCCTGCGAACTTCTTAATCTCATCCGCCCACCTAACTTTCTGCCGCCCCCTGCTACGCTTTCCTTCCCTCGGAATCCAGTTTGTTACCCTCAGCGACCATCGGTTATCCTCTCTTCGCACTACATGTCCTGCCCATGTCCATTTCTTCTTCTTAATTTCCACTAGAATGTCGGTAACTTGAGTTATTTCTCTGACCCACTCTGCACGCTTCCTATCTCTTAATGTTACCCCTACCATTTTTCGTTCCATAGCCCTCTGGGTTGTCCTCAACGTAAGTAGAACTCTCTTGGTTAGCCTCCAAGTTTCAGCCCCATAGGTGAGTACAGGCAAGATGCAACTGTTGTATACTTTCCTCTTGAGCGATACCGGTAAGCTGCTAGTCATAATCTGCGAATGCTTGCCTAATGCGCTCCATCCCAATCTTATTCTTCTTGTTATTTCCTTTTCATGGTCCGGATCTGCGGTTACTACCTGTCCTAAGTAGACATATTCGCCTACTACTTCCAGTATTTCGCTACCTAATGTAAACTGCTGTTCCTTCCCGAGGCTGTTGAACATTACCTTAGCCTTCTGCATATTGATTTTCAAGCCTACCTTTCTACTTTTTCTGTCTAGGTCATCAATCATTATTTGCAGTTCATCCCCCGAGTTGCTTAGCAAGGCAATGTCATCAGCAAATCGCAGATTACTGAGGTATTCTCCATCTACCCTTATCCCTAACTGCTCCCATTTTAAGTCTCTGAATACTTCCTCTAAACAAGCTGTGAATAGTACTGGTGAGAGTGTGTCTCCTTGCCTAACACCTTTCTTTATGGGAATTTTGTTACTTTCTTTATGCAGAAGTATGGTTGCTGTGCAGCCACTATATCTTCCAGCACTTTCACGTACGGCTCGTCTACCCCCTGATTTCGCAATGCCTGCATCACCGCCGAGGTTTCAACTGAGTCAAATGCTTTTTCGTAATCAATGAATGCTATGTATAAGGGCTGGTTATATTCCGAGCATTTTTCTACCACCTGATTGATGGTATGGATATGACCGATAGTAGAGTACCGTTTCCGAAACCCTGCTTGATCCTTTGCTTGATTGCAGTCTAAGGTTGTCCTGATTCTATTAGCGATTACCTTAGTAAATACCTTATACGTAACAGACAGTAAGCTGATTGGTCTGTAATTTTCAAGGTCCTTAGAGTCCCCTTTCTTGTGAATGAGGATAATGTTTGCATTCTTCCATGGTTCCGGTACCGTCGATGACACCAGGCACTGAGTATACAGGGTGGCCAGTTTTTCTAGCACGATATCCCCCCCCCCCCCCCCGTCCTTCAGCAAATCTGTAGTTATCTGATCCTCTCCAGCTGATTTCCCCCTTTTCATAGTTTCTAGTGCTTTCTTGACCTCGTCCTTCGTCACTGGTGGAACGTCTGACTGTTTTTCCCTACCACCAATCTCATTACGGTCCTGACTACTTTGGCTACTGTAGAGATCTGTATAGAACTCTTCGGCTACTTTGACTATCTTTTCCATATTAGTGGTGACGTTGCCCGCCTTATCCCTTATCGAATAAATCTGGTTTTTGCCTATGCCCAATTTCTTCTTTACCGCTCTAAGGCTTCCCCCGTTCTTTACAGCATGCTCAATTTTCTCCATGGTATACTTCCTTATATCGGCCACCTTGCGCTTATTGATTAGCTTTGATATCTCGGCCAATTCGATCTGGTCTGTTGGATTGAAAGCTTTTATAGTCTGGCGTTTCCTAATCAATTCTTTCGTCTCCTTAGACAGCTTGCCGGTATCCTCTCTTACTATCCTACCGCCTACTTCTACCGCGCACTCAGTGATGATATCTCTGAAATTATTGTTCCTTGCCTCTAGGGTAATGTCGCCATCCTCAGTTAGAGCGGAATACCTATTCTGTAGCGAGATCCTGAACTCTTCTGCCCTCCCCCTCACCGCTAATTCGTTGATGGGTTTCTTTTTTACTAATCTGTTGCGTTCCTTCTTCAGATTTAGGCTAACTCGGGACCTCTCATATAGAATAGGCTTTTCTCTAACAAGCTGGAAACTCATTCCACAATGTGTTTTGGGGCACTAGCCGTCAGTTTCGGCCTATTCCCGCCTTTTATTGTACTGTTTCTTGCTTTTTTGAAATTTTCGTGCTTTTTTTTTATCCGCCTACTGCACTTTTCTTATAGAAAGTGTGATGAGTTTGGCCAACTGCCAGGCACAGCCCTTCAAGCCTTTTTTTTTGGTTTCAGCAGTTTTGAATGTGTATCTTATTTTGTATAAAAAATAAAGACGAATAATATAATTAGGCAAATAATGCCACCTAAAATGCAGTGCAGTTCAGTTCAGTCGTTCAGTCGTGTCCGATTTTTCGGGACCCTATGGACCATATCACGCCACGCTTTCCGGTCTCTCACTATCTTTCTAACATCACATAACTTCATCTGCAGCACCTTGAGGATGTCATCTAACCATCGCGTTCGCTGCCTACCCCTTCTCCGGTGACCCTCGACCTTTCCCAACATCAAATCTTTCAACAGCGACTCCTCTCTTCTCATCAGACGACCAAAGTAGCTGAGCTTTAACTTTAGAATTTGACTCTCCAATGAGCAGTCAGGTTTTATGGTCGACAATATCAACTGATTTGATCTACTGGCCGTCCAAGGAACTCTCAAGAATCTCCGCCAGCACCACAATTCAAACGCGTTAATTCTTCGGCGGTCAGCCTTCTTCACAGTCCAACTCTCGCATCCATACATCATATCTAGAAAGACCATAGCACGAGTTATACGGATCTTGGTTGGCAGTGTAATGTCTCTGCTCTTTACTAGGCGGTCAAGGCTAGCCGTCGCTCTCTTTCCTAGAAGCAGGCGTCTCCTAATTTTATGGCTGCAGTCTCCTTCCGGGGTTATCTTGGAGCCTAAAAAGATAAAATCTGTCACAGCTTCCACTTCTTTTGCCTTGATGCTCCAGGACGTGATAGGGCAAGACGCCATGATTTTTTTTAATGTTCAGTTTAAGCCCGAATTTCTCACTCTCTTCTTGTACGCGCATCAGAAGTCTCTTGAGTTCCACTGCACGTTCTGCCATTCATGTGGTATCATCCGCATATCTAAAGTTGTTGATACGTTTCCCAGCAATCTTCACTCCAGCTGAAGACTCGTCCACATCCTCATGATGCACTCAGCATATAGGTTAAATAGGCAGGGCGACAGTATGCAGCCTTGTCTCAACTAAAATGGAGACACCAACTTTTTTGTGGTGCTGAAAGTGGCAGCCAGCAATATGTAACAGTCTCTGAAATTCCATTTTTTACCCCTTAGATCAAATTAGTCGGACAGGCAGCACACCTCATATTTCAATGACTTCACATATCATGTGATGACTACTGCATCAAACCTCAGCCCTGCTCACACTGACAACCGATGTGATAATTGCCCGAGTATAGCCTTTTATCACTTTTTTCATCCTGGAAATTCATTGTTCCTATTAATACATAATAAAAGTATATTTGTCTTTTCGTATGTTTTCTAGGATGCGTCAGGAAGGATAATGTGCCCCTGAATAATGTCCAGTCCATGATGGTCCTGGCGACAGCAGTGCAGCTAGCTTATAACAGCGAAGGAATGGGACAGCAGGCACAAAGAGCAAGATTAAGCTCAGCTTAGAAGCTGAACACCGACAAACATTGCTGGAAGCCTCAGAAACCTACAAATGTGTAAGAAAAATTCCACTTTCTATTAGAAGAGCTCAACTCCGGTCATGTAAGTGTAGTTTAGACAAATAGCCAGTAAAATACGTCAGCCCCTCTCGGTGTGCAGCCTTTTAAAGCTAGATACATATGGGTCGCCTTTCGTCTTCCCGACGAATGTCGCGATTTTATGCTGTCAGTGCAACGAAGTAAGAGCACGCTTCATAAAAAGTTGCAGATCTAAAATGGTTCGCAGCACCAACTTCCTTGCACCAGCAAACTCCAGACGTTGCACGGGTAAACTGTGATTTATGAACGAGTAGACCGGTGGCCGAGAAGGGATAAACGACACGGCCGCGAGCATTGCCAACCTGGGCCGGCTTGCACGATAAAGTCCCAGCTAAGTCCAGACTTAAATGGTGTCTTTAGAAAGACCAAACTTATATAAGACGGCTCGTGTTCCGAACGTCGAACGCTTTGGGTTCATGTTCACCAGAGTGGCTTCCCAGAACGGCCTCAGCAACCACTTGGGGCATTTTTCCTCGTAACACAATCTTAAGCCGCAAAAAGCAATGGCACGGATTTTACACAACGCAAAATTGACGAAATGTGCATACCTTACAGCAAATACAGTGCCATGGCATCCCTGTATTTCCCTAATTTCTCGACTTAGACACCTGGCGTCCTTGTGTCTTAACCAAGACAGCGCTAGAGTCGTAATCATACAAGCGACTTATTCAAATCAGGACTGAAGCCCAGTCTTGACTCCAGTCTTAGGCGCCGATGCTAGTGGCCTATTCTTTAGACTCCAGTTAAGTCTGGACTTAGCTAAGACAGTCTTAAGACTGTTTTGTGCAAGCGGGCCCTGGTCTCACAGCAGCCAAGCTTGGCCCATGCTTTGCTAAGCCATGTCCCATGGATGCCCTGACGCGGCAAGTCGGCTATTCTTGTCAGCTCGGGGTCAGCTACCGACAATCAGCCGTTCTAAGGCCATTGTCAGTCCACGAGCTCGGGCTGAGTTGGGCGGTCGAGCTCAACTCAATGAGCTTTAGCTGTCCATAACGGCAAGGGCTTTGGTCGTGTCGACAATGGTCTTGCCACTTTGGTAATTAGGTGAATGAGATGGAGATGGAGCGTATTTGGTAAATACGTGCGGAGTAAGCTAGCAGATTACCATTGTTGCTAACAGTTGCATTATGCCTGTACTCACCTATGGGACTGAACCTTGGAGGCTGACCAAAATGTTTCTGCTTACGTTGAGTACATTGCAGACTGCTATAAGTCGGAAATGGTAGGTGCATGTAACGTTAGCAGATAATAACCGAGCAGAATGTGCCAGAGGAATAACTTGAGGTAACGTCATTCTGGTGGAAATCAAGAAGGAATTGTCATGGTCTGTGCATATAGGGCTAAGACAGGTTAAGTGGTGGTGATTTAGGGTTACATACTACAATCCAGTTAACGGAAACCGTACCAGGGGGCGGAGGTAGGTGGGCGAGTAAGGTTAAGAATTGCGCAGCGATAAAATGAACGCAGCTAACACAGGGTCATTTTATTTACAGGAATATCAGAGATAACGTCACTCTGCAGCGGATATGTTAAGGGTTATGATGATGATGGCAAGGGCGTTTGTTTGGTCTGTATATGTCCAGTAGTAGGCATATATGTGTGATTCCTGTCATAATGCTCCTAAGAGCGCCCAATTCACCCGATTTTCAAACTGCGCTTTTTTTGAAGTATGTTGAATTTAACGCGCATGACAGATGTCAGAACTTCTGATTCGGTCTGTAGTTTGTACACAGATGCATCGGCATCTTTAGATCACATCTGCAGTCAAGAATATATTTATTTAAACGAATAGAGTATATGTTGAAATGATCACAGCCTTTCGTATTATTCGTCACTAATCTGCTTTACAGGAGAAAACGGGGAATCATTCAGAGCGGCCCGTCTTGGCAGAGCCAAAATATCGCTTGTTTAACCTGTTATACAGATTTATCACTGTTGTGTGCGTTGTGTGAATTCGGCTTTTGGTAACTTATTCAGTCGTTGCTGAAAACAGAAAGTGAAACCGCTTGTCTGTCACAAGAATATTGCGTACTGTGTAAAGTTTCATGGTTGCTTGCGATCTTCTTTGTCCCTGTCGGTGTTCACGATTGTAGAAGGCGCATGTTGATGAAAGGAAATTGCTCCCACATTCAACCTAATATGTTGCTACCATGCGATGGTATCACAAGACTGATACTTTGTTGAGTGAAGATAATTAGCTGTTTATGCTTTGATTTCGAGAAATTGAAAAAAATATATATACGGTGCATTGTTAGCACGTCAGCCAGGCAACTGAAGGGACCGCGTTTCCAATTTGAAAGCGGCACCTCATATCTAACGAGATACTTCCCAGTGGGGGCTGAATATGGTAACAATACTCAAAACAATCACTGCATTGAAGCATGAAGAAATTTTCCTGTCATCGCCTTCACTTGCTCTGCGATATTTATTCAAAATTATGAGGCCAGTTTATGTAAGCTCAGCAATTATTACTGCCTAATTTGATTTCGCAATACCGGTATCAACTAAACTATTCAACCTTAATTACTATAGTGACTGTGCTTGCTTCAGAATTATTTTGTTTGAAAAAGGTGCCTTTTGGATTGTTGTTCTCTGTAATGGTTTATGCAGTACGGAGCACAATACTTTAAATACTTGCGCTTTGTTTTTGCTTTTTATATTGAAAGCCGTATCAGTTAAACAGGAGCAATATTCCAGAATTTACTTGCACTACGTCCATTAGTTTCAATGGAGCTGGCGGTGGTGCATGATATCTGGTGACGACCATTGAGAACTCTATATGCACAATGAATGTTATTGTTACGGAGGTAAGTTTATTATTTACAAAATAGGTGGGGAATGCATGATAGCTAGGAACAGTCAGAGCGAGGCTTGTCCCGGAGCTAGTCCTCGCGCATTCACCCCGACCCTCTCTTTAAAATGCGCTACGCCGCGCTGCCCAGCGTAATTGGCGTCACATTTCTCCCCGGGGCAGATGAAGCTCGTCCTTGAGCGAGTCAAGAAGGTGTGGAATAGCAGATTTTCATCCGTGCCACATGAACCAGCTGAGATTTTCGCGAGCAGCAATTAGCCGATGCTGCTTTTGCGATAACGTAACCTACTTCACTCAAACGACTGACAACAGTAAATGGTCCGGCATATTGCCACAAGAACATTTGGTACACTACATGACGTCACAATGGCGTCCAAAGCCAAACCAAATCTCCGGGTAGTATGAGCAACACGACGTGCCTTTTCGGCGAGACAGATGCTGGGACAGGGATTGGTCATCGTGCACGGAGAATGGAAGAATTGTGTCCAGGAAGATTGATTGCAAGCGTACGTATCGAAGAAAAAAGAATATCCGGTCACTTTGTGCTTAGTTAGCTGTAATTCAACAAGGTTGACGACTGGACAAGTTGGTAAGGGTTCATATTTAACCAGCCAAAGACGAGACACAGGGAAGAAGAGGACCGGACAAGGATGGACTAGCAACTGAATGTTTATTGAACGAAAGAAAACGAAGACTCGTTCCGAGAAGCACGCGCACAACCCAACCGGTGAAATTTGAAGAAGATGAAGAAAATTCAGTCAATTCAAAGTCAAGGCCTAGCTAACGACTTTTCTAATAGAGCGAATTCCTTACAATGAAGGCTAACCGATGCCTTAGCCACACACTTGTCCTCAGCTTAGCTATGTAATGTGCCTCAACCAACTCTCGACAGAACTGTTTACCATTGCTGCAAACTACACCCGTGTTACAGCTGTTTTACAGGCGTGAGTCGCAAAACGGCAAGACGTCATTGCAATTCTTGTGATCTGATACTACGTACATCGACATCATAATGAGAGTCCGGTTTAGGCGCTAGGTAGGGCCATTTGTCTAGGGGGTTGTAGGGAGATAGAATGACGGCATTTGGAGCCACACAGCCGCAAATTATCTTTCACGATACCTACAATAAACTGTCGAGTGCAGCCAGTTATGATTACCCGGGACCCGCCGTGGTGAAGAACAGTTTAGTGTAGAAAACCACATTTCACCACATATCGGGTCAAATAGTCAACAGCTACGATAATCCAGCGGCGACCATGAGGCGATTAGGAGAAACGACCAATAACATCAATGAAAAGCTTCCCAAAAAGCGATCTAAACGTTTTGACCATTTGACGAAGACCACTCGGTGGTGTGATACTTCGCTTTAGACGATTGCAAGGGACATCACTTGCTACGTAGCGCTTTGTTGTCGTAAACTCGGCCAATAAAATTCTGGTTGGACCCTAGCGAGAGTGCGGGCAAAGCCGAGATGGCCTGAACTGATGTCATCAGGCATCGCATGTAAGACGGCGCCGCGAAGGGAAGCGAGGACAAGTAGCAGACGGGCACCATCAGCTGCGTAGTTATTTTTGAAAAGTAGTCCATCTCGAATATCGAAGGATGTTTAATGTGCAGGCTTCCGCGCCTTATCAAATAAAGGAATCAGAGCGCGACCTTGACATTGCTCTTGCTGGAATTTTACGAGGTGAGGCAAGTCAGGCAATGTTTCAATCACAGGCGCCTGAAGGATGTCTTGATCATCTGCACCTACTGCCGTACCAGAGAGGACAAAATTGCAGCACGAATTTTTAAACTCAAATTTTTAATTTTAACAACCAATAGCTTCTCACAGGACATACTTTCTGTTTATGGTATTCTTTTTAAATTAGGTTGAATGTCGCTTTAAAATAATAAGGACGAATTCAAATATATATTCATTAGAAAAGCTTGAACCCAAACCTGGAGAGGGATAAGGTTAAGGGCTTTGAAATATTAGCCAAACTTTCTCTGGGTCGAGTGCATTAGAAAAAGACAACTTATAAATTTCTATCTCTACCTACTGCCGCCGTACATAGCCCAGAATAAAAAAACAGTTATTTCTGATGAAGGGGTCATACGCTGAAAATGCTCGAGAAAAACCCCATAGTCGCATGAGTGTTCTATTGCTGTTCTGAAGTAGATATCATTTTGAGTATGTATTTAGTAATTCAGGCTTGGTTCGACAGCACACTCCGCGAGACTCGTAGTAGACTGGCACTCTTTCATTTCACCTCTTACAATACCATCTTTATGACTATATAAGATACGTGCTTCAAATTTAAAATTGTTGGCGGCTTCTCAAGCTTCTTTTAGAGAATGCATACTCTCGATATTGTCTGCGAAATAACCCCATAAACCCAATTTTAATGGCTATCACACGAACTTTCTATCTGCCTTCTACGCACGAAAAACTGCAAGTTTTAAGTTAAAATATAATTGCAATTCAAATGGCAACGAATGAAATACCCTCTGTCACATTCAGTGTGTTTTGTTTCAAGGGTGCGGACCCCGTACCCCATAAACCCAATTTCTTCATATGAGCCCACTAGCCTTCATATTATAATAAGAAAACAAACATCTATAATTTCGCAAACAGACTGTGGGAAACACCTGTTGAAATAGTTAACATGCAATAATGTAAAACATATTTATAAACCAATGTCATTGCAATAAAGGGAAATGTCATTATTCAGGTTCAAATTTTAACATACACAGTGCATATTACACATTGGAAGGTCATTGTGTGATGACGTTCCTACAAAGCACAATATATTCTCTTTTGGATGAAAGTGCGAACAATACAAACATGATCTCCGGCTTTGTGAGCCTTTCTATGTACGCTACATGGAATTTGCGGAAGCAGAATATCAAGAACCTGATTTTATGTCAAACCATTCAAACTTCACCGCCAACGTTTCTGTGTATTTAAGGTCCGACACGAATAATCGAGCCACGCACAAAATTGGTGCGGCACTGGCCGGTGGCAGGGTCGAAAACTCGTGATTCAATCAAGGCCCCATTGTAAAAAATATCATGGTATTTAGGGACAGTACTGTGTTATTTCTCAAGCTGGAATAGCCTAGCTTTCTTCCGCCTAAATATTCTCTCCGTCTGTGCAAGGGAAGACTTCAACATACATTTACACGAAGTTGTTGCTTGAGGGACTACTCCAGCTACCTTATTCTCCACAGTCAGCCAAGCCCAGTCAGGGTGCTCGAAATCAAATCAAGGCTGACCATCCAGTCGGCGCTGCAGGATATGTTTTACCGTAAACAAGATATCGTCAGCGAAGAAGGCGTGGCGGAGAAATGAAAACGGTCACCGGTCACACATAGTCATACAACTCTAAAAGCCTTTACATAATGCCTTGGTTGCACCAAAGAATTCTCTTTGTCACAGACATTCTGCACTGCATGCAAGAATTGTCACTTTGGGGAACGGAGAACACTAGGCGGGAAACGTACACCGAGAGCTGATGCTTTAATAGCTGCTTCTAGAATCAGAGAAAAGCCATTTCGAAAACGGAAGCAGTGCCGAACAAGCGTAGTGGTGTAATTCGTATTTCTTTTCAGCTAAATATATTTCGCTCTCTTTAGCGGTCGCAGCACGGGCGTAAAATGTGATGCCACTCGCCGTGAAGTGGTCACCAAACCTCATCATTTTGGTGGGAATACAGAGGTGCAAAACATTATCGCCAAACTGTTTAAGAACACGGAAGAAATGCTTCGGATATGCAGGTATTCTTTATTTTCCCTTTTTTACATACCTTTGAATATGTGCATGGTCAGTTATAGTGAAACACAAGGATATATTCTTAGGTCGGCTTCAAATAAGGAACTCTCTGAAAGAAGAAAATAGAAAAAATATCACTTGACAGCATCTCAGGAGTGTGAGCTTAAACAAAGCAGCCACATCCATGCCCATTCATTTTTTTCTACACAAAAGTATTCTAATATAACGTTTGCTACCATATTTTGACAGCAAGAATATGAAGGTTCTATAGATGAGCCGATATATATTTGAGAGATAAGCAAGTACAAGTGCATGAATATGGCTCCGAATTCTCAAGATTGAAATTCCAGTTTAGCTGCTTGCAACTCAGGCAGCTAAGGCAAGACGAATGTGGATGTAACAAAGAACAAAACGCGAATAGCAAAGTAGAGCACCACGTACGCCTTCAACTTGCATGATCTCAGTGTCTTCGTGGAAAACCGCTTGTATATAGGGCTGATCGAATGGCTTAATGACATGAGATTTTTCGGCTTTGTCAAAATTGTTGGTCACCACTAGAGAGTCCGCTTGCAACCGCACCAGCAGTTTGAGACTTTGGTGCTTTTTCACAATTGTAGAAAAGTTTATTTTTGCATTGTCTATTATTGTCCTGTTTTTTCCGAGAAATTGGACGTACAACCTAGAAAAAAAGGAGCCCGACAAAGCACTGTTAGTATAAGGGGCTATTTCAGCTGAAATGAATAGTTCAACCGCGATGTTTTAGAGGCGCCGATAACAATTCGACCATATTCGCGTCCGATTGTCCGCTAAAACTTTACAGTTTTTCCTACGTTCAAGAAGAGGTCTTCAATTAGTAAATTTAATTTCTAAACCAAATATCTTTCTTGAATCTTAGCTTAAAATTGTTGCGTTTACGATGGCGCAAGCGCTAAATAATGCCGCCGACTCGAAGGCAGTCAGTTCCTGATGACTGGCCTCATGGAGTGAAAATAAATACGGCCACTGAAACCGCCGTTGCTACGTACCTGCGTAGTTCGCGTGTAATTTATTACATTAATTGTAGCGAAAAGGTAGCCGTTTACAGTTGTTTCAAAAAGCAATTAACTCGACGGTTATGAAAACAGCCCAAGTGAACTGAAAAACAACTAACTCTGAACGGCTATCGAGCATGTTGAGGAGTTTGTTTCTGGACCCTGAGCTCTGCTCTAGTTTCTTAAGGTAACGTTTTAAACAGAGCGACAAGGTGTAAATACCATAACACGTCACTAAGCGAGAGTTCCCCAGCAACAACCGATGGATAGCTGCGATGCATTAGGGCTATATGTAAGCCTCTCTAGCGGGCATCGAGAGCAATTATCATCTTTGTACCACCATTTCTATAAAATTTGTGACCCACCCGTTTTTCGCGGAACGTTCGATTTGGGTCAAACGATTCTACGGATCACGATGAACAGATTTGATAGTTTTTTTCGGAGCTCATTCTATGTGACATATTGGCACCAGCGACCCTTGCTCTCCAAAACAATGTCAACCGCGGACATTTAAATATCATTGCGGCTGAACCATTATATATGTCACCTGCGGACATTCAAATATCGTTGCGGCCGAACCGTTCCTCGCAGCAAGTTCCGAATGTTTTCAAACCATGCGTCGTTTTGCGCGGTATACATTTCCATCTGAATTCGATTTACAGCAGTCTGTTTAGATATAACGGTATGTACGGATTATAGCGTAGGCGGACGTCTGCCAATGTGATCCGGTTATAAGCAAAGTTGGATACAGAATTAATAAATCAACTTATACAAGAAAACAGAAACAAAACAGATTTCTACAAGTCAAGTAACACTCGTAAGTCGATCGCTACTTGAACATCGGCAAATTTTTTGCCTATTATTTAGGGACATCTCCAAAGGCGGAGCAGGCTTTTAATATGTACGGTTGCACTTTTAAAACGCCTAATGTTTTGTTCAAATGTCCCCTCACATCAACACTGCTTTCAGGTTAAGCATTATAGGCTGTCTACTCTCAAGCAATTCATTTCCGAATCAGTGTAGCGCACCTTACAGTATGTTGGACTCTAGGTGACTATCTTCCGATTTTCTGAAGCGCCAGATACTAGCAATATGTGTTATGTATTTATTTATTTTATTTCAGAATACTGTCAATCCCGATTGGAATTATTATAGGAGTGGGAACATGGTAATCTTAAATATAGCTACAATGCAGGCCAGAGAACATACAGGAACCAAATATACATAAAACACAGGCGGTTACAGTACCTGGTAATTTATATTAGTTTTCACAGCAGTTCTTCACAGGCGTTTGTTGTAAAAAAAAAGACAAGATTTGGTCATACTGTTTCTTCTAGAACATTGGCAAATTTTTCGATTGTAGGCTCGGCAGTAGTAGGAGGGTTTAACAAACTCCATTCCCGGACAACTCGTGGAAAATAAGAAAAGCAAAAAGTATCATTGTTGCAAAAATATTCTTCTAGTGTGAAGTCGTGCTTATGTCGTATCGGTCTGGTGTTTTTGTATCTCACGAAAACGGTGGGAAAACGCCGCCGCCGCTTGGTAGCGGCGGCGGCGACAGAGGCTGTTGGCTCATACGCATCTTCTGCTATTCACAGGAATCGTCGATCACTGCATGCTGTGCGCCTTATCACCTGTCCCACCGACCGACCGACTGCTTGGCATCGCTGAAGAAACTGCCATGCGCAAGACTGACGCTTCCAAGCTTCACCGCCAGGCCCCAGAAAAGATATAAAAGCCCCGCAACAAGCCCCAGCCAGCACTTGGTAGCGGCGGCGGCGACAGAGGCTGTTGGCTCATACGCATCTTCTGCTATTCACAGGAATCGTCGATCACTGCATGCTGTGCGCCTTATCACCTGTCCCACCGACCGACCGACTGCTTGGCATCGCTGAAGAAACTGCCATGCGCAAGACTAACGCTTCCAAGCTTCGCCGCCAGGCCCCAGAAAAGATATAAAAGCCCCGCAACAAGCCCCAGCCAGCACTTGGTAGCGGCGGCGGCGACAGAGGCTGTTGGCTCATACGCATCTTCTGCTATTCACAGGTCTGATTTATTGCTGTTTATTAGCCCCAATAATCTTGCTTGTTGCTGTTGCCGCTGCCAAGTGCATTTGAGTCAAGTGTGTTTGATAATATGCCGCGGGAACTTGAAAAGTTGCGGGATGAACTGAGAGATGAATTTCAGAAGGGCATTGCTGCATTGCGAAGCGCAATCGAAAGAGATTTCCGCAAAGACCATCGAGAACTGACTACAGGCGTCGAATATTGTAGCTCCCAGTTTGATGATCTGAAGGCTGAATGCTCTGCTCTAAAAGAGGAAAACAAGGCGTTGAAAGCTGAAAATGCAGCACTGTCCACTGAGCAGGTTTCTTTGAAAAAACTGCTAACTAGCTATGAGCAGCGCCTAACTGAGTTTGAACAATATTCAAGGCAAAAAAATGTGGAAATCAAGGGTCTTCCTTTTGATCAGAACGAACATCTGCCAGAGATACTTCTGAAAGTTGGCGAAGCTATCAAGGAGCCGATAACAATGCAGGATATAGAAATTTGTCATCGAGTCCCGACAAAGAATAACCCATGCCCAAACATTATCGTACAATTCCGAAATCGGTCAAAGCGTGATGCTGTACTTGATAAAGCCCGACAATCAAAGATTACCACTGACAGTCTTCACCTTGAAACAGTTGCACAGGCAAGCGCTGCCGATGGCAATTCTAACTCCGAAGGTGATTCAAACGGCAGCCCGTCCCGGACTCGTGCAGCAATTTATATTAACGAGCACCTTTGCCCCACATTGAAAAAACTGCTGGGAATGACTGTCACTCGAAAAAAGGAGAAAAAATGGAAATTCGTCTGGACGAGAAATGGACGCATTTTCGCGAGAAAGGATGAATCGTCCGATGCGATCCGCATTGCCTGTGTAGGTGACCTAGATAAAATAGTTTAAGGAGAGCTCGTTTCCCGTTGATTTTCTTCCACTTCACCATGGCCAAGCAGCTCTTCTTGCCCGCTGATGTTTCTAATTTACATTCGAAAAACAAAAATGTCACTTCTTTCTTTCATTTGAATTCTCAGTCATTACGCAACAAAGAAGATGAGGTCTTTACTTTTCTCAAGTCGCTAAAATTCTCATTTGATGTAATTATGATAACAGAAACTTGGTATCGAGACGATGAAGAAGTTCTAACCCTCGAAGATCACAATACATTTTCCCAGCATCGAGTTAATAAGAAAGGAGGTGGTGTGATGTTAATGTTAAACAAATCTTTTAATGGCTGTGTTATTCCTCGTTTCTCCATGGTAGTCGACGACTATGAAATACTTTCTTATCGCTGTGGCTCAGATGTGTTTTCAGTGGTTTATCGTCCTCCCGGTGGAAATGTGTCTTCTTTTCTTTTGTTTCTTGACGATTTTTTGTCCTGGATAACTGACAATGGGCTGAACCTGATATTAGGTGGCGACATCAATATAGATTCTTTAACTTCATCTCATGAACAGCGTGAATTAAATATGGTTTTGGATTGTAACGGTTTTCGAAACGTCATCTTGGAGCCAACAAGAATGCATACAGGCTCATCTATCGATGTTTTTATCACCAATGTTCAGTGTACATTCACACAATCTGGTGTAATCTGTGCTCAACTGAGTGATCACTTACCAATTTTTCTCTTTGCTGATCGTGCAAACAAGCGTCAACGAAAGAAGCAAATAGTTCAAACATACCAAACGATAAACCCAGATACCTTAGAACTATTCAGAGCCAAACTTAGGGAAGTGTCCTGGAAGTGCGTGTACGAAATTAATGATCCAGATCTAGCGTATGATACTTTCATAAAGATAATTACAAGCATATATTTAGAGTGCTTTCCTGAAAGAACTTGCAAAAAGTCAAGGAAAGCTCGTAAACCGTGGATCAACAGAGACTGCCTCGAAATGATAACAAAGAAAAACAAACTCTACAGCCGTTTCCTTTCTTCAAGAGCTCCCGATGACCTTAAAGCTTTTAAAAATTTTAGAAACCAGGTAACATCATTTCTTCGCCAAGCAAAGAAAGATTACATGAATAAGCTATTCAACTCCAATACAGTAAGACGAAGCGATCTTGTTTGGAAGGAAATTAACAATATCTTAAACCCTCAAAGAGACCCCCAAACTTGTACATCGATCAAAATAGGCGACTGCGCGTTATCCGGAAGGCAGCTGGCCAATCGCTTCAACGATCACTTTATTTCAGTTGTGAGAAGTGCTCATGATCAACGCTCTGCAGAATATCTAAAATTTCGTACCACTGAAACTGCGTTTCTATCGCCGACAGATAAGCATGAGATTCAAAGTCACTTCGCAACCCTCCGTAATAGCAGGTCTCGTGATATAGATGGCTTCCAGGTGCAACCCTTTAAATATGTCATTGATATTATCAGCCAAGTTTTAGAGTACATATTCAATATCTGCCTAGAAAACGGAGTATTCCCAAAGCGGATGCAAATGGCTAGGGTTTCTGTTATCTATAAAAGCAGTGACAGAAACGACCTCTCTAACTATCGTCCAATATCGATACTTCCCGTCTTCTCAAAATGTCTAGAAAAGGTGATGTTTAAACGTATTGCTAGCTTTATTAAAAAACACAACGTAATAACTACATGTCAGCATGGTTTCAGAGAAGGCAGGTCAACAGAGAGCGCCCTTCTTGTGCAGAAAGAATTAATACTGGAATCATTTGAAAAGAGGGAGCTTGTTCTGGGCATATTCGTTGATTTTTCTAAAGCGTTCGACCGGATCAACTATGAGACTTTAATAGCCAAGCTAGACATATACGGTTTTCGGGGCGTCTTTCTTCAGTTAATCCGATCTTACTTAACCTTCCGTTGTCAGCAGGTCAAGATTGACAATCAGCTTTCCGATATACAGGCTCTACGAGCTGGTGTTCCTCAAGGCAGCATATTGGGTCCACTGCTATTTAATCTTTACATAAATGATGTTACTAGTCTAGATAACAAATGCACATTTTTAATGTATGCTGATGACACCAGCCTATTTTTTAAATCAACTAATGTATATGATCTCTTTGGGCAGGCGAATCAGTGTTTGCTTTCCCTCCATGAATGGACAGCCATTAACTCCTTGGAAATTAATACCAAAAAAACCAAAGCAATGCTTTTCCGTCCCAAAAATAGGATCATTGATTTCCTGGGATTATCGCTGTGGCTAGGTTCGGTAAAAATTGAGCTCGTCCCGGAATTTAAAAGCCTTGGGGTGTATTTTAATGAACATTTATCATGGAATAAACATGTAGATACTACGATTATCAAAATAGCTAAGGTAGTGGGTATTCTTTCCAGGCTTCGGTATTGCTTACCGCAATCTGTAAAAAAAATTATCTTTCAGTCCCTATTTTCTTCTGTTATAGGATACTGCTTTTTGGTTTGGGGGACCACCACCTTTTCGAATGTTAGCAAGCTTCATAGATTACAAAAACGAGCCCTTAGAATCATCGTCAACGTTTCTCGAGACGCACCAACAGAAGCGATTTTTTGTAAATTGAATATAATTCCTATCCCGCAGCAATATGAACAAACTTTATTAAGGCGCTACAGGACTACAGCCATAAACTCAGCTATCTTCTTCAAGGAACTCTACAGACTTGAACGCAAGTCTCACAATTACAGCACTCGTACAAAAAATCATTTCGTCATTCCAGAAACCCGAACAAATTACGGACGGCAGAGCATTAGTTACACCATGCCTCTTCTTCTAAACACAATTCAATAGTTACAGTGTGCAGATAACGCTATTATTTTTATTACCTCACTGAAAGTGTGCATTTCTGTAAATATGTTTTCCACACTGCGTGTATGCTTTTTTTTGTTTTTTTTTTTCCTTGCCGCAATCGTATGTCACCTTTTGTACAGTATTTTGTTAAACATTATATGAAAGTGCCATTTCGCCCTGTTGTTTCTGTTAAAATTATATTTCATTGCATAGTCAACTCATACGCCGAAGTTACCAAGTTTTTGTAAGGGGCGCAGCCCCTCGTCAAGCCGTTAATAGGCTTTTTGGCTGCGCCCCTAGCATCCTTGTGATGTTGAAATAAAGATGACTTGACTTGACTTGATTTAGATGTGGCGCATTGTGTAAAACTGCATATACGAATTTAGGCGTTGAATATTTGTCCGGACCTCGAGGGTTGCGAGGCCGGCGCGGGAAAGGGATACCTGTGATAAAGGGATAAAGGGTGAATCTGTGTGCTTACAGCGGTTATAAATAAAGCGGACCGCTTTTCTCTGTACACGTTAGACCGTGCTAATGTGGCTTTTGCTATGTGGAAACCATACTATGCTAGCATATTCCAGTACCAGTCTGATAAGGCTGATATAACAGAGCTGTCTTGTTTGGCTAATGGAATGCGATAGGGTGCGTTTGATATATAACAGTTCATTCAGGGCTTGTTCAGCGACATGTTGTATGTGAGCCTTCCAGATAAGATCGCATGAAATGATCCCGCCCAAGTGTTATACTGAGTGACATTTTGAGGAACGGGGTCATTAAAACCGCACGTAAACAGCAGACTTGAATGTTTCTTCGATACCGTCTTGCAAACAGTTTTGTCAGAGTTTATCAAATCCGTGCACCATGGCACTACACTATTTAGACAATTATTTAACTTTATGTGGTCCTCATGGTTTCTTACGGAAGCATGCAGTCGCGCGCAAAAAGGCGAATGGCGACATCAACTTGATTTGTTATGTCATTTATGTATAATGCATACAGAAGTGGAGCCAGAACATAGCCTTGTGGAACTGTGGACAAAACAGGAACACTATCGGAGAAGCGGTCATTGTATTCCACTTACTGAAAGCGGTTTGAAAGATAATCTTCGATCCAGCGAACAAGGGGGCCGTCCCCAAGTAGGTTGTTTAGCTTGCGAAGTAATTGAACTTGGGAGACACGATCGAACGCTTTCGAAAAGTCCATAAATATTATTTGTACCTGTAGCTGGTCAATAATGTTTTGAGTTATGTCATGAACGGTTTCTACGAGTTGTGGCACTGTTGACAGTTCGTGTCATGACATGTGTGCAGGATTCTATTGTGCAACTATCAGCATCTATCAGACCATTTTTTAGATATCAGTTTAGGAATGACTTTCCATGCACTGTCATGGTCAGCTTTAAAGCTGAGGCCTTGTGTGATCGAATGCTGCCTGCGCGAGTGCAAACTGAAACAAGAAAAAGTGTTGGGAAGATATTGTTTGCAATTAGATCTCTATGAATCACGCTCCCGTCCGATGCCGCCCATCTGGTGACTTCGACAATCATATGTCGTTATGTTACAAAAATCATCTTTGAAATGACATTTCTTACATTTGCAGTCAGTTCAAAGGTATTGGAGTCAGTTTCTTTTTGTAAATAAAATCAGACACACACGAACGCGACACGCACGTGTGTGTATTATTTTATTTACAGCTCGAAAATTATTTCAGTAATCAGTTACCTTCTAGCCAATATATGAGTTAAAATAAAACTCCTTGAGTGTTCCCAGCTTTTCTTCATTCAAGGAATGTCAGTCTGTATTTCGAAATTTTAATATGTCCTTGAGAGGTTTGTGTGCATATAGCCCTATGAACTGCCATCCTATTATAAATTTAGAAGTGCAACGTGATTCTGCTGGCATATGTACGGAGTTAGACGCGCACTGTGGCTATATCAATGTCAATAGCTTTTATCCCTTCGTAGATGACCATGGCAGGCTAACGACTACGTGTGAGATAAAAAGGGCATACACAGATTACTGATTATACTAGTAGAGATTAGTAAGCATCAACATAATAAGGTGCACAAAATGAGCCGCAGGCAGGGGCGATTAACTTTGACCGGCTATTCATCACACGTGCGACTGAATGTCCCCAAACTTTTATCTACTGCAAGTATTCGATGAATGAGGCACCTAAACCATAATGAGAGTTATTTCAGCTTCACAGCGCAGAACACATCGTTTCTGTGTTACTCAAAATCTTCGTCCTCATGAACACTACTGTATAGAGGTGGTGTCCGCGGTAACTAAGCAACCTCTGACAGTTATACAACGCCAAAGCACTGCTCGCTTCATCGATGGCAGTTCGCACGGACGTGTGGGGAGTTTCTAGGCACCTTGAAATAGACTTCTGGAAGCTACAATTTAAACCTTTTATAAAGTGGCCCTGGCGTGGCGTTTGCAGGCCAAACGCCCTCGCCGTATAGAACGTGATATGAGAAGGGATACCGACCATTTCGGAGTACACCATCGTTAAGCGGAGAAAGTGGGCAGTGAAATGGGGGCCCCAGTGTGTCCGACGTGGTCAAATCAGGCCATCCCCGATTTGCCTGGAAGCGGGTGCTACAACGGGGGTTGATATATGCCAGAAATGGGCTGCTGACAAATGGTCCGATGGGCCCCACTTGGGACAGATGCTGGCAGCCTATGGGTCTACCCCCCCCCTCCCCCCGCATTATGAAATGTTTGCGTCCCGCCCATTTTTCTCGATGGTTTTACATCGGATAGATTTGACCAGCTTCTTTGATGAAGGCTCATTTTTTGTTTCGGGCAGCGTCTGAGATGATGACATAGGAGTGATGCGGATTCTAAAGCGGCAAGGCGAACTTAGGCTTGGCCACATTATTCTCATGGGGGTCCGATTCAGATAATTTGTGGGCAGCCCTACTCCATGCCCCACTGATTACTTATGGCCATAATTGAGCAATTTGTGTACAGACGTCTGTCCTTTCTAAACAGGCACACCTGTATATTTCACAATGATTAATCTAGTCTAAATGACTTCATGCTCACCTTGTTCAAGCAGTGAAGATGTGCGTATGGAGACTTGCGAGTTGTCCAGGATGACCACTTACGGAGGAACCGATAGCAATTTGTATGTTTTAGTCTTTTATCGAAATTCGCTTGAACGCGAGAACAAAAGCCAGGAAATCGTTCTAAGCGACTAAAGAGGCTAACAACCGTTATTCAATAGATATATACGCGTTATGATAGTAATTTAGGGCAACGCATAAAAGAAATAAGGGATAGAAAGAATACGCGCATAAGCAGACAAACAGGTGTGTTCAGTTCTGCTACAGATACAGGAGATCCCACATTGGCATGGACCCCGCAGCCGCATTTGCGCAAGCGCTATGTTTAATGCGATAACAATACAGCGCTAGGTTTCGAGCCATCGCGTAGTCCCGGCGGAGGCCTCGCTTGACATTGAACAGGCGAGGAGGAGAAGAGGAGGAGGAGCAGAAGAAAAAGACTGGTAACTTACGCTCTCGCGTCATACTCTTAAAGAATGAGCTTAAGTGTCTCCAATAATGTAGCACCTTACAATGATAGGGCATGATAGGGGAATAGTGTAGCAGGCAAAAGAAGCTTCCGCCGTTTCTATCGCAATTCAACTAGGGTTAGCCAGAGTTAAACTACAAGTAACTTGTTTTTCGCGACTAGAGGCTGTCTTCATGTTACGTGAGCAATCATTCTTAACAGATCTGATGAACATGTGGAAGATTAAGTTTTTGCCCTCGTCCAAACCCATGCGGGACCTATAGCGGTTTTGTGTGGGCAGTCGACCTGCTGTTGCACGTGCCTTCACATTTACCACAAAGGCCTTATCTGGTATCATGCCGGCATGACCGCGTTCTAGCTTCATAACGACCAATGTGGGACCTAGGGCGGTTTAATGGAGGCGGCCGCCCTTGGGTTTCACAAGGGCTTTTCGAAATTGAACTAGCTATAATATTCGCCTGCCTTGAAGTAATCAATCAGGGATTGAGTGGGGCAGCATGTGGACATTTTCATTTCTTTCCCAATAAGGCCGATGTAGGTCAACCTAATTTAACGGAGGCGGCCACATTTCAAATTTACGTGTAATTGCCTACAAGAACCAACATTTTGGTCGGATATGCCCTCGAATATTCGACAAGGGACACTTGGGTCTGGTTGCAGGAATATACTCTGCGTTAGCCCGAGCGACGCCGCTATGGGAACCATGCAGCCGGAACAGAGGCAATACCAAACAGGGCTTGCCCACGTTTACCCAACTGGGGACCAATGGATGTATAGTGATGGTTGCCCCAACTCAACTTGACTACATCGGTACAATTGTGACCCCACATTCTATGCTTCCTGGGTCAAAGGTAATTTCAGACAAATGTAATGGCAATGATATGTCATCAGATCAGAGAGATATTTATTTAGACAATTGTGGCTTAGATGGTGATAGCTACGGATAGTGATATGAGTGATAACGAAGTGATAAGGGGTGTAGCGGGTATAAATAAGAGGGTCCCAACAAGTTGAAGGCATCTATTTACATGCAACATCACCATCAGCATCAGCTGTGCTATACCCACTAAAGGGCGAAGGTCTCTCCCATTTTCTTCCAATTAACCCGACCTATGCTGGCTGCATCCAGTTGACCCGTGCGATTTTCTTAATCTCATACACCCACCTAATTTTCTGCCGCCCCCTGCTAGGCTTACCTTCCATCGCAATCAAATTGGTTACTGCAAGAGACCATCGATTATTCTCTCTTAGAATCACATGCCCTGCCCATGCCCATTTCTTGTTCTTAATTTCGAGTAGAATATCAGTAACATGAGTTATCTCCCTGATTAACTCTGTAGGCTTCCTATCTCTTAACGTTACACCTACCATTTTCCGTTCCATGGTCCTCTGCGTGGACCTCAACTTACGTAGAACCCTTTTCGTTAACCTCCATCTTTCAGCCCCATAGGAAAGTACTGGTAGAATGCAACTCCTATACACTTTCCTCTTTAGTGATACCGGTAAGCTGCTTGTAATAACGTTCGAGTACCTTCTAAACGAGCTCCATCCGTACCGTATCTCCTAGTTATTTCCCTTTCGTGGTCCTGATCTGCGGTCACTACCTGTCCTTAGTAGACATATTCGTCTACTACTTCCATCGCTTCGATAGCTATTTTTGTAAACTGCTGTCATTTCCCATACTTTTCAACATTACCTTAGTCTTCTGCATATTATTCCTTAGGCCTGCCTTTCTGCTTCTGAAGATCATTTATCATTAGTTGCAGTTGGTCTCCTGAGTTACTTATAGGGCAATGTCATCAGTGAATCGCAGGTTACTGAGATATTCTTCATCAATCCTAATGCCTAACCGCTCCCATTCCATGCTTTTTAATACATTCTCTAATCAAGCTGTAAATAACATTGGGGAGATCGCGTCTCCTTGCCTAACACTTTTCTTAATTGAATTTTTGTCACTTTTGTATGCTAATGTTGCTGTGCAGTACTATAGATATCTTCCAGTACTTTCGCTTATAGCTCACCTACACCCTGGTCTCGCAATGCGTGCATGACCGCTGAGATTTCGACCGAATCAAACGCTTTCTCGTAGTCAATAAATGCTGTGTATAGGGGTTGGTTATATTGCGAGCACTTTTATATTACCAGGTTTATAGTGTGGGTATGATCAGTGGTAGAGTACCCTTTCCGATAGTTAGGGACATGCAACAAACATGTCTCAAAACGAAATTGTGAAACTCGGAGTAAGATTGCAAGTTGCCAAACGCAGAACAAGCTGATAAGCTATAAGGGAACTTTGTACAGAATTTGCAATGCGTAAGCAGTACCGCATGTAAGAAGACTTCAGTGAAAGCCAGCAATATATTTAAGGTGGATGCTTTCAGCCTCATGATCATCTGTTCATCGCAAGCTTGACAAACTTGTGCAAGTAACATTGTGGAACATTCCATGGCAACCTATTTGCACAATATGTTTTACACAAACGTAGAACCGAAATTTTTTTAATGGTTGCATTGAAGAAAGTGAGAGAACATCCGTTATGTGCAAAATAAAAATTCAACTTCTCGATTGGCAGCTCTTAATTATGACAAAGGGAGAGTTCTTTCTTCTCTATTCATTTTGCTCCTTGTATATCATTAGTGTGTCAACGGGGGGGGGGGGGGGGGGGGTATAACCTACATTTACCTTCCGAAATGTTTCACCTGAAAAGAACTTCTCACAGTCACGTTTTGAAGAAATAAGTGTTCAAAATGTCTACCTAGAATCCTTCTCTCATCCCGTCCATAACGCTGGTAGAAAATTGAAGTATCATTATTTTATTATACTTTAAAATCTCACGCTCATTCAGTGCATAACACACAGATTATAAGGTATCGTTATTTGGTCATGTGTAAATGTATTCAAAACGCTTTTCTCGATCAACTGCCAAATGATCGCTATTTCAAAATGAGAAATTCCGTCACATAAAACCTACGCAAGTTGTACTATATCATTGATTACTCGTGTTATATAATTTACAATGCAGTTACATGGTTCACCCCGGAAAGTGGTAATAAATGAAAAAAAAAAACACGCATGAAGAGGCTTCCTTATACCCACCATGACTTCCACTAATATAGTACGCAATATGCGACTGCTGTTTTGCTGTGGAGGTCACAACTTATGTATACCAGGAAGATATTCAGTTATATAATGTGTATTAGGATAGCTTAAACTTTCTGAACAACTGTATGCTTGTTATGCATTGTGCATCATACTAATGAATATGCGCATTATATAGCATGTTCCTGAATGCTACGTTACTGTACTTTGCTTTAATCTGATGTTCACGAGAGCACTATTTTATTAGAGTTTTTATACTTTATAATTATGGCTTGCATACATTGTACTACTATGTTACCGAAAATTGCGACAGTTTGTTTCATTTTCATGACACGCATAGCTAAAAGATAGATGCGAAATCAGCCATCTTCCGAATTAAATTCACATCTTACACCCATAAAAATATGTTTTGTGCTAGATATAGATATACAGCAGAGCACTGTGGTTCAAACTTTGCGCAGAGTTACTCTGGTGGCAAGGCAGCAATGGGGTAAAAAGTCTTGCAGCCCATCACTTTGCGGTCGAAGGTTCGAGAGAACATGCAATTGAGGGATGATTTCACCTAGGCTGCATACTGTCGCCCTGCCTATTTAACCTATATGCAGAGTGCATCATGAGGAAGGCCGGTCTGGACGAGTCTTCAGCTGGAGTGAAGATTGCTGGAAAATGTATCAACAACCTTAGATATGCGGATGATACCACTTTAATGGCAGAAAGTGAAGTGGAACTCAAGAGACTTCTGATGCGCGTACAAGAAGAAAGTGAGAAGTGTGGGCTTAAACTGAACAGTAAAAAGACGAAGATCATGGCGTCTTGCCCTATCAAGTCCTAGAGCATCAATGGACAAGAAGTGGATGCTGTGACAGATTTTCTCTTCTTGGGCTCCACGATTACCCTGGAAAGGAGACTGCAGCCATGAAATTAGGAGACGCCTGCTTCTGGGAAAGAGAGCCATGGCTAGGCTTGACTACCTAGTAAAGAACAGAGACATTAGACTGCCACCCAACATCCCTATAACTCGCGCTTTGGTATTTCCAGTTGTGATGTATGGGTGCAAGAGTTGGACTGTGAAGAGCTGACCGCCGAAGAACTGACGCGTTTTAATTGTAGTGCTGGCGGAGACTCTTGAGAGTTCCTTGGACTGCCAGAAGATCGATATTGTCGACCATAAACCCTGACTGCTCATTGGAGAGTCAAATTCTAAAGTTAAAGCTCAGCTACTTTGGTCATCGGATGAGAAGAGAGGAGTCGCTGGAGAAACATTTGATTGTTGGGAAAGGTTGAGGGTCACCGGAGAAGGGGTAGGCAGCGAACACGATGGTTAGATGGCATCCTCGAGGCTCTGTAGATGAAGTTATGTGATGTTAGGAAGATACTGAAAGACCGGAAAGCGTGGCGTGATATGGTCTATAGAGTCACGAAGAGTCGGACACGACTGAACGACTGAACTGAACTGATCTCCACTTGTAGGTGTGGTGTTGTAGTGGCTGCAGACAGCGTTTCAAAAGGCCGGTTGTAGAGTCCAGTTCTTGATTCTAGAGTCCTTTCGATATTTGCAGAAGACCATGTTCGGATTGAAGCCCATGAAGTCGGCGGCTGGTTCGGTGGCCTGTTGTCTGATTCGCCTGGGTGAGAGGAGCAGGGCTGGCTTGAGGGGGTGAATGGGGAGACGAGGGGCATCACCTCCACCAGATGTCACGTAGTGGTGACAAGGTCGATGACAAAAAATGAATAATCTGGGAGTGCACCAAAGATACTGTCACGCACTCGGTAATCACTGGAGGACATCATTGAGACGTGACAAAAGAGGGGGGTGGTCGTTCGATGCCCGGCGTAGCCGGTAAGCAACGTGGAGAATGAGACGAAGGCGCGCTGACTTGAAACAACAATAAGAAAAGGTTTATAGGCTCAGAACGAGTAATACACAATACATTTAGAGAGCAGCCATTACATTCTAAAAGGCAACGACATGAGTGAAGAAACAATCTAATTAAGTACTTCGAATTACGTATACAGAGTCATGCTTTTCCGGAATGAAAGTAACAATTCAAGTAACACTAAGGGAAAGAAAGTTCAGAGCAGTTTCGAACATACAATTGACCGGGGAGCGCGGCGGCAGTCCATCACTGAGACGACGCAGACGGGCGGCACTCGAAGGCGACGGTCCTGCCGGTGCAGCTTGCGGCCTGAGGATTCGGTGCCGGCGACGGCGCTGGAGTACCCCCCGGGAGCACGCGGCAGCTCGGGTTTCCTTCTTCGGTAGCGAACTGGGTGGACTGACTTTGGGGCCTCGGCGGCTCCGTTTTAAACCCTCTTCGACAATGCCTTGTGCGCAGGGTCGGGGTCCAAAACAAAACACACACATTGAGCGCACAAAGTAGTTCACTCACCGAGGAAGGTGCACGTAGACACAACACACTTCAGCTCTGCATGGCAGCCATCTTAGGTTTGAAAAACATAATGCACAACAAAAACAACAGTCACATACGCCCCTAACTTCGGTTATTCTGGGGGTCATATCGCCAGGAAAAAAAGAACATACGGATATACAAAGGAAGTAGTAGGGGTGACTTTGAGTGGGAAACGTACGACACAGGCAGAACGCACTCTTCTGCTCGAGCATGGAGAGAGCAGAAGAGTGCGGAAAGCTATACTGTTCCGAGGCAACGTGCACGTACGCGTTCTTGCGCGGCCGAGCGATGGTCACATATACAGGTCCCGGGAACATATGAGGTTTACAGAACAATAATTCCGCATGTGTATAAATGCAACATGGGCAAATTAATGAATGCCGCCTATTCTGTGACAGATACCCTTTATTAGTTTGACTTGCGCCCGTAAAAGAACGAAACAAATCGGCGGCGGTGATAGCAAGAAACGTGCTTTCTGATCGTCGAACTGAGATTGCTCGTCGCAAGCGCCAGCGCTCAATTTAAAAGCAGCAAGGACACATAGAAAAAAAGCCGCAATTCGTGACTAGCCTAGTATGAAACAGAAGAAACACACGCGAGTGGCACCCTTCTAGATTCCTCGATGCCTCTTGCGGGACAAAGAAAGTGACAAAGCAGCATCTCGGGACAATGAAAATGACCAAAACAAAGGACAGACTTGATCTTTGTGCTAGAATCCCAATGCTAAGGCCGCATGCCGGTGGCTGTCAACAACAAAAAAAAAAGAAAGCAAAGAAAGATTAACAATTCGCGGCAAAATACAACAGCCCTCGAATATCTTTATTAGCGATCACATTGTATCGTGACTGCGGTATGTGACAGGAAGGCGCTTCTGGACGAACCATCAAGACATGCAATACTCCTATCGCATTCATGATGAATGCTGAGCAATATACACACATTGACGAAGAGTACAAGCTGTTCAATTCAAACTATTTCCAATCTGCGCATTTCAAACTATTCAAAACAAAACGAACAAAGTTAACGTGGCGCCTGAGAGTTCCAGCTGTCATTGGCACACTGGGACGCTCCTTAAAATAGTTTATTTTGCTTTCAACTCCTCACTGGCAATTCTTTTTCTTCCCTCTCTGACATTGTCAGCATAGAATGCACGCAAAGGAAATGTCTGCGTAATTGTTCTATATTTGACTCGTTTCCTCAAGCAATTTAGGAACCTTGTGGCGGTCTAACGGCGTTCGGGCTCTGCTCACAGAGCCGAACGCCAAACAGCTAGCCCACCATAGACGTGGCTGCGAAGAATGACACAACGAGGCACGCTAGTGGGTCAAGCTCTGTATAGGGAGCGCCGAACATTCTTCCTTGGTCTCGTAGTAAGCTCTCTGCGCTGCGGCGTCGCGGCGTCGTCTCTCGTAATGTAGAGGCTGGCTATCCAATAAGATCAGATAGGGAAGGAGGGCCGCCCGGCGCGCTTCGCCAGTTCTCACCTCCTGCTTTGCAATAGCTAGGGGGGAAGGAAGCCAGGTGGGGAAAAATGGGAGCTCCTACCAAAAAGAGAGAGAAGACGTTCGAGGCGTCGTAATGTTGAATTCCCACACACTCCCTCCTTCCGCAGCACAGGACTAGGGACTCGGGCGGCCGTCCAAAGCAAGGGCGGCCGCCCCCACGTTGCCTTGGATACGCGTGTAGGCCGCACATCGGACTCGTGCTGTTGAAATCCCCGCCGCTGCCGTCGCGGGGATGATCAGATGGGGCAAAATCCGCTTGCCCGGTAACCAGGCAGGGGCAACCCGTACGCCCGCCGTGCGCTGCTCTCCCATGGCCGCGCTGACACCCCGCAGGTCGTAAATTATGGCAGCAGCCTCGTCCTTCCATGCACCGGGCGTGTTGCAGACCTTCCTGTACAGGAACTGTGCCGGCCTGTGTATCGACACTGGCCGGGTTCTTTGGCACGAGACCTAGCTTTCACACCATCCGGCTTGCTGGTCCGCAGTTGTGACATTCTTCTTGGAAATCAAACTAGCGCACTTCAGAGCAAAGACACAGGAAGAGAACAACATATTGACCTATATTGTTATCGTGCGCCTTTTAACTTTGCGTTCGGTGTTTTACGCCACGTGCAAACTCAGAAGTTATCAATTCTTTCACGACCACTTTTCATACATATATATTGTGTCACTCTCTAATAAAAACCAGTTGAAGTCAGCGCTGTGTTGTCGTTCTCTTCCTGTGTCTTTGTTTTGAAGTGCACTAGTTTGATTTCCAAGATGATTTACCAACTAGCCCGTTCTTCCACCCTTGCAAGTTGTGACATTCGGCGAGCTCGCAGATTTCGCATATTGTACACTTCTAGTTATAACATGCCCACTGCTTTCAAAGCAGCATTGCGTCGGATGCAGGCGCTTATCGAAGCAAAGCGATATATGCACAGTGGGACGCGGAGGTGACGCTCTGCATGGCCTGCCGCCTCGCTTTATGGAATGGCCGAGTCGGATGCAATGATGCTTTGAAAGCAGTGTCCGTGTTATAGCTATAAGTGGATCACCCAGTACATCTAGTTACGAAGATCTCGCATTAAAACCGCCGGCGCGCAAACTCGCGCGTGTGCCGTTTCCCAATCAGCAGCACGCGCTGCCTGGCGTTGCTGTGTCCATGACCTAACGCTCGGAGCAATCGCCTTTCTTTCAGCGCTCTGGCTGACTGACGGTGTTGTAGCGATACCACGGAGTAGCTGAGCGCGATCTTACATGCGCTGTATTCATCGATCCTTCAGCAATTTCGCTGGCTGTGGGTTTTGCAGAGCCACTGCTTGCGTAGTGTCACGTGCCTGGCACTTTTGCCGTTGTCGAAGCGACTGCGTCGGCTTCGGGTGTTGCAACGATGCCTGTAGAGATCTGGATTTCGCTAGCCTCCGCACAGTTCAGCGCATGCAGTTTACGCTTCCAAAGCTACTTTAATTGGAAAGTACTCTTCACATAGGTGCCCTGATTCGGCATGCCTGAACTCAGGTCTTTCACCTTGTAGCCCCGAAAGCATCTCAGTCACCTCAAACGGTCCCACCCAATTTTGATAAACACCCGTCGCAATCTCACGTTCCCGTCGCTGAGGACATAGTCGCGCTTGGGGGCAGTCCCTTCCCCTGCCGCCTGAAAGCCAACGTCACTGCGCACGCAGTCATCTGCGTTGCTGTAGACAAGATGAGGCTGCTGCTGTGACTGCGAGCGGACGCATGCCACATCGGCTCCGTCAAGTTTCGCTAATTATTGCGGCGTATCAACTCGGGCCCTCTTGAAATTTGCGCTACTGTATTCCTAACATCATCAGGATACTGTGAACGCCAAATAGAGCCAGGTGGCCCAATTTTCATTTAGCGAGGGGAGAGTTTCACTCTGCCACGAGGAGTTGGCGCTAGGCCTAACGACTGCGTCGCTCTCGGAGGCAGTGTCTCACCCTCGTCACCTATCAAGATGGCTTCTCAAGCTTCTCTGAGGGGATACGACCCTTCCGAAATGGTCTGGAAGACTGTTTCGACTGTCCAACCTGAAGCTGTGACGGAACCTGCCCGTTTCAAGCACGAGGAGCTCTTTCAACTTGTCAGCCGGCGCTCCAGAGCCGGCTCCAACACAGCGGCTGCCACACCGGCGGCATCCCAAACCAAGAAGCAAGCGCCAGCGCACGAATCTGCCTCATCGCTTCGAAACCAAGCTAAGCCGTGTCTGTGGAAGCCCCGTCCTATGCCACGGATGCACCCTCAAGACTATGTTGTCATCATCAAGCCCAGGGTCACCGCGGACCTGAGGAACACCTTCCCACACGGTGAGCTAGGCAAGGCACTGAACTCGCACCTAGGCATTTCTGCTGCCGACAATGTTCTCGACATTGTACCCGCATGGGAGCAGAATATGCTTGTTGTAGGGACTCGAAATGCAGACCTCGCCAATCGCCTCATCGGCGAATTTAATTTGCCAACTGGTAAAGGCCCCCTACCAGTGCACGGGAATTTAAAGCTTACCGGAGACGTGTGCCGCGGTATCATCGGGGGCATCGCCGACGATGAAACAAGCGCGACGCTCACTGCCCAAATTGTCTGGCGAGGAGGCCAGATCGCCAGCATCCGCCAGCTCGGAAAATCAACCATCGCGCTCATCACATTTGTGGGAAAGGTGGTCCCGCGATACGTCCACTACAACGGGGCACTTACACCCGTCCGAGAATATAAGCGAACTGTGCCGGCATGTGTAAAGTGTGGTGCTGTGGGACACCGCTCGGACATTTGCCCCACGCCGAACTCGCCAAGGTGCGGCCTTTGCGGCCAAACTGTGACTGTGACGCAGGACGGTCCTGCGCCACACGAATGCAACCCGACCTGTGCAATCTGTGGATTAGCCCACCCCACGGGATCGAGAGATTGCACGGCCAAATTTCGCCGACTCCATATTGCCGGAGCCAGACCTTCACAACCTGAAGGACCTGAGACGCCAGCGTCTGAGAGCAAGCAAGGTCACTCTACCGGCAGAGCCAATGGCGGAGCGCCACGGTGCGATCCTACCACCGGCTCACACCAAAATGACGTGAACACAGACTCCTCCTCTCCCTTACAGTCGTCAACTGGGAAGAAGGGGAAGAGGAATAAGAAAAACAAGAAAAAGAAGCAGACGCCGCCACCGCCCCCCCCCCCAACGGAGACGTTGCTAAGCACTTCCCCGCCCTCAATCCAGATGGCGCTGCCGGATCCCGGGCCCCGGCGCAGCAACAAAACACTCAGGTTAGAAGCTGGGCGCGGGCCGCCTCCTGCGTTCCCTCATCCTCTCTCGCTTCCCCTTCCTCGATACACGGCGTTGATGTCGAAAGCCGCAGGAAAAATGAGCAGCTTAAAGCGCAGATCGGGCAACTGCTCGCCAAAATTCAAAATTTAGAGGAAAAACTGTCCGCTGTGACGAGTGTCTCTGCCGCTCGCGTTCGCGTCGGCAATGGCCGCGATGAAGGCGCGCCTCACCTCCCATTTCCAGAAAATGGTAGAAGCGGCCATGGGCTGCTTGGAGACCAAATGTAAGGCATCGGTCCCTGCAGCCATCACCTGCTGCATGAAATCAACCACCCGAACGAGCCATCGGCTCGAAGGGATCCAAGCCTTCAAGAGGCACAAGAAAATTGTCAGTCCCACAGATGCGAAATCAGAGGACTCCAAACCCGCACCCCCACCCGGTGCTGGCTCTGGGTCGGAGTCTCATAACCCCCCATCTACCATTTCCGTTCCTAATCATTATTACGGCTTAACACGCGTTCCTCTCCTCCCAAAGCTCAATTCCATAACCGTAACGCAGTGGAACTGTAGAGGCTTTAAGGCTCGGCAGAAACGCGCGAACCTGCGTCTCTACCTCGAAACATTCGAGGCTTTGCCCGCCGTGGTCGCCCTCGAAGAGCCACAACCAAGTTGACTAATTACGCGACGTTCCAGCATGATCCTTTGTCGTGTCTCCTCGTGCGCAAATCATACACACCCACCGAAATTGACCTCGATCTCAACATCCCCTATTCATACATGATGGTGAGGATCCTCCCTCTCAGGCGATCGGATCCTGCCCTGCACGTGCTTAACGTATACTGCTCCCCGAAAATAAAGCGAGTGACCTTCGCGGGCCTCTTTAGCCGTGCGCTTAAAGAGGCGGGTCGTGATCCCCTGCTGATTGTTGGTGACTCAACGCCCCTAGCCAGCTATGGGGCTACCGTAAGGAGGAGGTGCGTGGACGCATGCTGGCAGAACTGGCGTCCACATTAGGCCTCACCCTCCACACCGACCCAGCATTTCCCACCCGCGTAGGCAACTCGGTGACCCGAGACACATGCCCGGACCTCACCTTCACTCGCAACATAAGACACGCAGACTGGATCAACACCGAGGAGACCCTCGGTAGCGACCACTGTATCCTCAGCACAACAGTTTACACACGCCCTCTGAAGCGCCCCACAACGAAAGCCCGCATCCCCGATTGGACTACCTTTCGCCAAAATTTCCCAACATAAGCTAACACGAACATCACAGAGCAGGGCTACACGACCTGGTCCCAGTCTGTCATGGCGCACCTTCACTCCCATGATAAACAAATACAGCTCACAGAGGTAGTTACGGACGTGGACAACCACCTCCTGCATCTCTGGGAAGCACGCCGTGGCCTCACGCGCCGCTGGAAGCGTCAGAAACACAACAAGAAGCTGAAAGCTCGCATTTCGGATCTCACCAGGCAGGCAGCAGAGTACGCGGCCCAACTCGCTGACTCTAACTGGGTGGACCGTTGCAACACGGCGGCGAGGCAAATGTCGAGCCGCAACACGTGGCGGCTCTTCCGAGCCCTCATCAATCCAACACAGACACGCACGAAAACGCAAAAACACCTACACAAAGCCATGCACTCATTCCAAGGAAACACAATGCAGCTGGCAGTGGCGCTACGCGATCGCTACCTGTGCACACTTCAGGACCCCCGCGGATCGGCCTATTCCTATGCAGGCAGGGAAAACTCGGAGTTGGATAACCCATTCCGGCTCCACGATCTGCGGGCCAGTCTGGCCAAAATGAAGAAGGGCACTGCTCCAGGCAGGGACAAGGTCACCGTTAAACTTCTGGCGAACCTCCATGACACGGCGCACCAGTGCCTTCTTGACTATATCAATACAATCTGGACAGGGGAAACCCCCCTTCCCATTGAATGGAAGACGGCTCTCGTCACCTTTATTCCCAAAGCTGGGAAATCAGTCGACACGGACAACCTCCAACCCATCTCTCTCACATCGTGTGTGGGCAAATTGATGGAGACGATGGTGCGGAATCGGCGGTCTGAGTACCTTGAACAACACAACACTTTCGCGGACACCATGTTCGGATTTTGTCCACACAGATCCGCACAGGATGTCCTGCTTCAACTCGACCGTGAAATACTGAACCCCATCACATGCACAAGAAACGACAAAATCGTCCTCGCCCTGGATCTCAAAGGGGCATTCGACAATGTAACACACGAGGTCATACTCACGCACTTGAGCCAAACGCACTGCGGCACGAACACTTTCAACTACATCAAACAATTTCTCACAGACATATCCGAATACAGGATCAAGAACACGGATTTTTTTTGCTCGGCACGAGGGGCACTCCGCAATGCGCAGTGCTGTCCCCTCTGCTATTCAACGTTGCAATGATGCGCTTGCCTGCTCTGTTGGGTGCGGTCGAAAGTGTGCAGCACGCGCTGTAAGCCGACGACATCACCCTCTGGACCACGCAAGGGCGTCTGGGGGACATGGAGACAAGCCTGCAAACGGCTGCTAGCATAGTGGACCGCTATGCCCGCGGCTGTGGTCTCCAATGCTCACCGCAGAAATCTGAATTCGTGCATCTTCCCCCCTCGCGCTCATGCTCGACTCAAATCAATCTCACCTTGCAAAGCGGTCCCATTCAAGAATCTAAGGAAATCAGAGTTCTTTGGCTCTTTATACACAAACAGAGACGATGCGACACAATACTCGCCAAGATCCGGCAGGTGGCGGACATGGTGGGCCGCATGGTCCGCCGGGTTTCCAACAAGCGCGGTGGGTTACGATCCAAGGACGCCTTGCGGCTGGCGAACGCATTCGTGACCAGTCGAATCTTGTATTCGACGCCCTCCCTCCACCTGCGGAAACAGGAGGAGGATACTCTCGAAGTTATCCTCCGTAAAATCATGAAACGAGCACTGGACCTCCCGGTCTCCACCTCTACCAGCCGTCTCATGGCGCTGGGTGTGGTGAATACTTTCAAGGAGCTTCGGGAGGCCCACCTCACCAATCAGTACACGCGTCTAACAAAGACAGAGTCGGGTCGCCGTCTTCTTGCACGACTTCACATCCAACACACCCAACTCACAGAGGAGAGATGTCGCATACCCGAAAAATGGAGACGCGCCCTCCATGTGCGGCCTCTCCCCGCCAACATGTCCAAGGAGGACCATAATGGTCGGCGCCTGGCGCGGGCGGAAGCCTTGGACCGCCATTATGGAAGCAAACCAGGAGTTTTTTATGTGGATGTCTTCGGCCCAAACCCTAAGGGTTGGTACACAGCCGCAGTCATCCACAAGGACAAAACAGTAGATGGCCTTACGTTCAAGGCCCAGTCACCAACACACGCAGAAGAGGTTGCCATAGCCCTCGCAGCCTCTGACTCCTCCTCCAAATACATCCTAACCGACTCGCGAGGGGCTTGTCGGAACGTCCAGCAAGGGTGGACTGCTCCTCTAGCTTACCGCATATACAAAAATTGCAGTCGAGATTCGGATCCCGCGTACCGATCTCTCGTTTGGGCTCCAGGTCACCAAGGTCTCCAAGGGAATGAGGCAGCCGACGCCGCCGCCCGCGCGCTTTCTCTCCGGGCATTTCCCACGGGACCCGACGCGGACCGGGATTTTGATTTCAGCCCAGTGTACAAATTTAAAGAAATATGTGAATATTACAGATATACGCACCAAACTCATCCCACCCCGTGCAAAGGGCTAGGGAAGGCTTCTCCGGGCATTTCCCACGGGACCCGACGCGGACCGGGATTTTGATTTCAGCCCAGTGTACAAATTTAAAGAAATATGTGAATATTACAGATATACGCACCAAACTCATCCCACCCCGTGCAAAGGGCTAGGGAAGGCTAACGAGCGGGTGCTCCTGCGCCTGCTCACCAATACAATATTGTGCCCGGCTACTCTAAAACATTTTGATCCGCAATTCGACGGGCTGTGCTCGCACTGTGGGGAGGTGTCTGACATCTACCACATGGTGTGGTCCTGCCAGAAAACCCCATCTTTGCCCCCTATCCCCAACCCCACACGAGAGAACTGGGAGGCGACCCTGTCCGGCTGCTGCACCCTAGAGGCCCAAAAGGTCTTAGCGCAGCGCGCCCAAGCTGCAGCAAACGCCAATGGAGTGCCTGTCTAGGCATCCCACCTAGTGTATATACCTATATGTATTATAATAATAAATGTTTTCACCACCACCACCGTTGCTGTATTCCTACTGCTCCTGCGGTTCGCGTTTCCAATGGCATTTGCAAAATTCTAGAGGGCACTTAGGACCCCTAAAGTGCGATAATAATAATATAATAATAATAATAATAATAATAATAATAATAATAATAATAATAATAATAATAATAATAATAATAATAATCATAATAATAATAATAATAATAATAATAATAATGATAATAATAGTAATAATAATTGGTTCACAGGAAGGGAAAGGCGCAGTAACTGTCAACTTGCTCTGTGGACACCCGAACCGCGCCGTAAGGGAAGAGAGAAAGGTGGGAGTGAAAGTGGAAAGAGAGAAAGAGGAGCCGTGGTGATGGGCTACGGAGTAATTTCGACCACCTGGGGATCTTTAACGTGCGCTGACATCGCACAGTACACGACGCCTCTTCGTTTCGCCTCCATCGAAACACAGCCGCCGCGGTCGGGTTAAAGTGCGATGAGGCGAAAGCCATTATAGCACGTTGGATCGTAGCCCTCCGCTACGACACCTAGACCTCCCTTTTTTTTCACTCCCACCTTCTTCCCTTCCTTTACGGCGTGGTACATGTGCCCGCGGATAATTCTGATAGATACTGCGCCTTTTCTATCCTGCAAATCAATTTAAAACACCGCTGATGCTTGTTGTACTAACGCCTCCTAGACATCTGGGTCTGCTTCTGTTTGCTGTGTGGTGCGGCGTTCGAAGAAGCGGCAAATGAGAGGCGCCGCACGGACGCCGGGATCGAACTCGCGGCGGAGTCAGCTTAAATGCATGAATCGCGTGGTAAGGTCATTTACCTGTCGTGATGGTACTACACGCGCCCCTTGCCGAGTACGACCAGCATTTGAGTAGGCTTATGGCCATGGATAAAGGGCCATGGGTCTGCTTCCCATGGGGGGTAAAGGGGAGCAGATAGAATCTTCATTGTTCAGGTCATCACTCAAATCATATTGCTCTAACCAGGCCACTAAGCGAGCTATACTTGGCAAATGTCATTTGTGTGTTAGCATCAGTTTTTAGAAGGGAACGGTAGTTCAGGCAGTAGGGTTTGTTTTCGAAGCGTCCAGCCGAAAAAGCAGGGCAATCCCAGAGTAGATGAAATGTGCCACCGTGCGTTAGAGTCGTACATTGGGGGCACGTAATCATTTTCTCTCTATACTGACGCCAGCGGGCCATAATACGTGTGTGTAAGCCGCATGGGCGATGAGCTTATTCAAAAAGACTTTTTGACTTCGGGTGAGGTGGGTTTTTCGCGTAAAAGATGGGTCTGGTGCGGCCACCTTCATGCGATGCTGACTGAGGCTACGAAGACTGGTCAGAGTATACTGCATAAGGGCCAGAGAAGGGGTGTGTTGTCCGCCCAAGGTCGAGTAAGGATGAAGCAAGGGGAGTGGGGAAGTAAATGTGGACATCCCACCTGCCAAGGCAGCCGCGGCGTGTGCCGCCGAATCCCCTGATTCGTCCGAGTGACCTGGGGTCCGTAAAATAACGACAGTTCTGGTCGCGAGTTGGTGGCGTTTAAGGAGGCGCTGTATGGTCGTAGCAGTTGCATCTTGTGAACCCGGAGTAGCGATTTCCTTGTAAGCTTCATAGGAATCAGTAAGAATACATATTGAACCAGTTCCAGTGCAAGACACCCCTGACAAGGCTCCCCAAATCGCGAGTTTAGCATGAAGAGGGGTACTTTGCATCTATGGGCTGGGTATGCGATGACAACCCTTCCCTTTCAGGCGCTTACGCCTGCCATCGAGCAGCTTTTACTTTATTGCATCAAATAAATCCATGATTTAATTGAACGCATTATAGTTCACTGCCATTCTATAATTCGTTCCCAAGAAAGGAAAGGCGCTTTATCTGTTACTCGCGGAATTTCGGTATCATCCTCAATGATACACAAGAGGAATGATGAAAAACTTTTCACGATGCTTGTATGGACTTTGTTGACTGGCAATAAACGAAAAAAAATCCGGGTCGTGGCTCACGGTAAATAGCTCGGCTGGGGACTCAAAGTATGGAGGTTTGATTCATGGTGGGGGCAATGTTTATTAACTTATTTTTAACTCTCGCTCTCGAAAGCGCGACACCTCCCTTACGGAAATTCCATATCTGCTCCAGATATGGAACATATGCTGCCAGATAAAAATATATAAGGCAGCAAATAAAACCTTATCTGGGAAACTCAAATTGAAAATCAGGCCAGATAAGGTCATATATGTGCAAAATGTTTTCGTTATATGGCTCAGATTTGGCCATAGCATGCAACATATAATCCATATCTGAACGAGTAACGGGACCTTATATGGCTTGATCAGGAGTATATATGGTGTCCTCGGGACCTTATGTGGTCTGATAAAGGCATATATGGCGTCGTCATGACCTTATATAGACAGACCAATGCCATATATGCCTGGCATAAACAGGAATTTATACAGCCTCATCTGGGCCTTAATTATGTCGGCACCGTAGTGACTGTATATTTGCAATATATGACCTTCGTCTACCTTCTGCAAATATCCGATATTTGGTTTGGTTTTGTGGGGTTTAACGTCCCAAAGCGACTCAGGCTATGAGAGACGCCGTAGTGGAGGACTCCGGAAATTTTGACCACCTGGGGTTCTTTAACGTGCACTGACATCGCACAGCACACGGGCGTGGCCGAGCTTCAATTTTTCTGCACTCAGCAAGGCCTGCATGCTTAGCTTTGACATAATTGTATCCAATTTAGAAAATAGCTACAACTCTTAATATTTCAATTATTCTGCAGATTTCGCTGCACTACATTTATTATACCATGTGTTCTTTATTCCAGGAGTGCGCTGGGTTATGGCTACATGCTCCTCTTTCCGCCTACTACTCGCATTTTTATTTAAAATGCAGCGGCAGTCCGGTGCACAAAGCATGGGGGTCGCTGCGTCGCGGGCCTCGCTGGCTAGACAGTGACTCATCCTCTCCGGCGTTCCCCTCTTCACTCTCAGACAGCGGCGGTCGCTGCGTCGCGGGCTTACATTTCATCTCTCCTCGCAGCTGCCACGCTCTACCATGGAGACCGCGAGCTCTCCGTTTTGTGTGTGTTTGCTTCTTTCCCGTCCCCCTTTCAACTCCGTGCGTGGTAGCACTTCTTGGTGTCCCGCGCCCGACTACTGTGACGGAGTACCCGCGTTCGAACCCGACATCGGCGGCTGCGTTTCGATGGAGGCGAAACGAAGAGGCGTCGTGTGCTGTGCGATGTCAGCGCACGTTAAAGATCCCCAGGTGGTCGAAATTACTCCGTAGCCCTCCACTACGGCTCCTCTTTCTCTCTTTCCACTTTCATTCCCACCCTCCTCCCTTCCCTTATGGCGCGGTAGCGGTGTCCACAAAAACAAGTGAGACAGTTACCGCGCCTTTCCCTTCCTATAAATAAATCAGCTTGGTGTATCGATCGTTTCTTTTCGGTGCAGACATTGGAGCTCGGTGCGGCTGGCGGGCGCGCTTTATATTGTGTATGCTGGTGTGTGTGTATGTGCCAGCACCTGTTCGCTATTAGCTGTGTGCATGTAAGAAAAATGCGACAGCAAACCTACACGAGCTTCAGTCTGACCGCCGGCACAGGAAATTACTGCGTCCCACTGCGGGTGGAAGCTGCCTCCTTAGCCTTGGTAGCGAACCTGATGGTCGCTTGAGCTTTTCGGGGCTTCTGCCCTGGGTGGCCGCGGCTAAATCTTCACCATTGTAGAAACTGCCAGCGGATCATACCCTCATCGTGTCGCCTCATCTTCACGCCTGATCACGAAAACCGTGAGCATGAGACTTCTTGTCGGGAACTAGCACTTGCCAGCCTCAGGATAATGTTCACTTTATTATTTTGATAGAAAATTAATTTTCCAATCAGTAAATTGGATGGTAATTGCCAGTGTGTGATATTTTTCCGTACATTTCGTTGCTGATTTGACTTTCGCTCCAGCAAATTTGACAAATTTCAGTGGATGGATAGGGTCCTTCGTTGTTTATTATTATTATTGTTATTTTCACTGCCTAAGCAGCTTCATGCTTGATTTGGTTTAGGGGCAGAGCCGTCGCTTTCATGACAAATGCCATCGGAGATGTTTTTTGTTTGTTTTCTCTCTTAATTTCAAAAGCAACCACGAGTTAGGTGCGTTTACTCATTTTGCACTGGAGTCTCTGCTTAAGGTAACACCAGTACTTCCTGAGAGCCTATATTTACTTTACTAAGGTTTAGGTATTAGCAGCCGTCCCAGCAGTGTGTGGTTTATCGCCCGTTTAGCGGTACCTTTTCTGGGTATCTCCAAACCTTTAAATTCGATTTCAATAGCCTAGTTCGATTTCAATTGCTGTTCTCTATTTATTTTCTTCAAACCAGCTCAAACTAAAAGCATTTACTGGTTAAAGCTCTCTGTGTAAAAGAGTGTTTTAAAAATGTAATATCTAATTTAATAGGTTAATGTCTTTCCCTTTAGCTTCTCGTGTAGACAGGTAGGTTCATTATTCTGTTCAGATACCTCATTAGTTTGTTATAGCATCGCGCATAAATTAGTAGGATCTGAATATTTACTAACGGATGAGCATGTCTTTGACCCTCAGTACCCACGTAATTCAGGCGCGTCTTTGAGCGATTCCATATAGGCAGGGAAAAAAGAAAACCTCTGGTTTCAAAGCTGTTTTGTTGTAATTCTGTTGAAAACCTTCTGTTGACAACCTTATCTTGACAACGAAAAGGCATTAAAGGCTTTCGCCTTAATAACCTCGCGCAAACGCTTTGCCTGGTTGTAGACATCTTCCGGGACCTTCGTGCTAATGCGCAGAGCTAAGGAAATGGCTTGCCAGTCAACATTACATTAGTTATGCGCTCTCGCATATTCACCCTAGAGACGATTTGTATTCCAATCTCCTCACTGGCTTTTTTGCGGTATAAAGGCTTTGCAGCCCTCATATGAGACATCATTGCCTAGCTCGTTTTGTAGCAAGCTTAATCACAGACCTGCAGCATGTCTGCAACTCAGTGGTAGCAATACCATTAACTTTAGAGTCAACTAACGTCAGCCACACTACAATTTGCTTTACAGCGCAATTTGTCCTGGATTATCAGGGAGTTCTGGCTCTTCAACAAAACTTGCAAGCCTCTAATGACAAACAAATAAGCCTTCCTATTAACCCTTGACAAGCTCTTAATCGCTGAACGCAACCTCTAGGGGACATCTCAACTCATTACGAGATGCACCTGCTCTGAAGGCGTCCGCAACAGGGCGCTTCCCTTTGCGACCTCCTTCCGCAAATTTAGTTTACTACCGCGCCTGGAGACATCGCACCTGCGACAATTTAGCCAAACTCCCTTTTCGAATGCCATCTGGCTGCTTGTGAACTGACCTGCCGAATGCCAGTGACATTACGGCATATTCATGCCCCGCCTCTCCATAACTTGGCTGCCGACTCCCCTGGGCCTCTGAAATTTGAACCTGTACTCGGTAGAGACTGCGGTTTTGAGCCAGCTGGCCAAACGGACTTACCGCATCTGCGGTTCTGTGCGGATGTGGACCAATGGGGATTTAATCGTGAGCTGAATCAGCGGGCCGGCTTTTCCCGAGTGGGTGTAAAGGGTAGCGTCGGCAAATGGCAATCGCTTGACGATTATATCATGAACACCTTGAGAATGCCGCGTTCGGCGGACCACACGTACAATTTCACTCGATGCGTATCGAAGTGATAGGGGGAAGTCTCTTCCATCTGGTTAAGTCTCGAATACTGGCCAAGATCTCGCGAAGGGCTGATCCGACGACTCACTGCGGGAATTCCACCATTCTTCTTGAGCTAGCCTCCTCAACTGGACTGCCAGTGGGACCCAGCGTTGGTGCGCCATTTTATGGGGGTTCACACAGTGCTCGGGTTCTGCTCTCAGGGCCAAACGCCACACCGCTAGCTCTGGACATAGCCGTGGCTGTGTACAACGTCATGCAGGGGCACAGCCAGCTGGCCAAGCTCTTTATTGGGGCCGCTCAATGTGCTTCTTCGCTCTCATAGCAACACTCAAGCGCTCCGGCGTCGCGACGTCTCCTCTCTCGTTATGCAGAGGCTGGCTGTCTGCCGAGATGAGAGGGGTGACAAGGGGCCGCTCGGCACGCTAGGCAAGTTTAAACCCCCGCCATCTCCGCAACAGCTCCAGAGGAAGGAGACGATGATGGGAAAGATGTGCGTTCTCCGTGAAAGAGAAAGAGAGAGGGTGTTTGATTCGTCGGGAGGTCAAGGGGAATGTTGAGCTCCCATAAGTTTTACACTGGTGCATGTCGAATAGTTCTAAACTGTGGGAAGTTTACATGAGGCTCGAATGTTTGTGTTCTTAAAATTATCAATCGCAGTTAAGTTTCATAACCAAGTGTCAGAGATGTCGTAATTATGTTTGTAAATTTACGGTTTAGATTAGACCGACTAACAAATCTGCATGACCAGTTCTGACGAAAAACCAGCCCAGTCGACTGGGTCTGTTTTGCAGTGGAAGGGTAGCTAGGGGATTGAAGCTTGGCAATGTTAAGGTGAGCGGGTCATTGTGTGCATTCTTCGGCCCATAATTCTTAGTTCGGATAATTTTCCTGCCGAGATTTTAATTTTTGATGAAAACCAATCTGGAGGTCCAGTAACATTTCGCACACTTTGAAAGAACATGCCTGAAATAATTGCCCATTCAGAACAGTTGTACGTCTAAAGCAAGTAGAAATGCTGTATAGCAAATAATTAAATATAAGGGAGCTAAGATATTCAAATTGTAGGCATGGTAAAAGCCAAATAATGTAACAATAAAAACGGCAATATGTTGACAGGTGTCAAAGCTGGGAGTAAAACTTACTGTGGCGGATTGTCAATCTTGGGTTGCACGGTGTACAGAACTGATGTGTGGACGGGAACTGGCCGGTCCCACAGAATTGATTCGCTTCCCTGTGGTAAATGAGAGGGAAGTTCCAGCTTCAAATTCATCTTCAAAGAACCGAAGGCCTCACTTTTACTGTATTGCTATCTACAGTACTATATAGGCATATGTTCTCAGCAGCCATTTGAAGTGTTTCTAGAACAAATTAAGTAATGTATGAATACCAGTGACACGCTGGCCACTTTTCGATTGATGCAATCACAAAGATGGTGTGAGAAGCAATTTACTGAGAGCACAAACTATTTACTTAGTTTTTTATCCTCTGAACTTCTACTAACCTAGCGCAAGTGGTTTTCATACTAAAAGCAAAAAGAAAAGGCATTAAAATTAAATGCTATACCAAATATATATACGAATGTGACAATGCAGGTCATGTGAGTTGTATTACAGTCGAACTATAAAAGGAAAAATTGGAGTGTCTTACAAATTGGTGAAAAATCTCATTGTATAAAGAGTGGGCAGTAAGGAGTAGCACAGAGGGAATGAGTAGTCAATAAAACCAATGTGACTAAATGCGAAAAGTTTAATTTTCATAGATATGGCAAGCTGAGTGTAGCGATATATTCAACAGGTAAGACTGCCTTGAGCAGACAAATTCATAAGGTGCTCAGAATGTGCACGCTGCTCGGCTGACGCTGTGACTGCTAACAAAGTATGTTCGACCGTTTTCATTAGGCAGCCCGTTTTCCATGGCAGTCTTTGCATAAACCTGGCTTTACCAGACGTATAAGCCATTTTGAGGATATAGTTTAAGTAAAGATGGAGACACAGCTTCCATATGGCGGCACATACCATCACTCTTACTAAAGAGAAAGAGTCTGGCGAAGAAGCAGATGACAACGAATGCGCTGACATTTTTAATGAACTGCAAAGAATGATTGGTGACATAGACAGGAAAAGTAAAAAGGTAGGCTTGAAAATCAATATGCAGAAGACTAAGGTACTGTTCAACAGCCTCGGGAAGGAACAGCAGTTTACGTTAGGTAGCGAAGCAGTGGCAGTAGTAGGCGAATATGTCTACCTAGGACAGGTAGTAACCGCAGATCCGGACAATGAAAAGGAAATAACAAGAATAATAAGCTTGGGATAGAGCGCATTTGGCAAACACTCGCTGATTATGACTAGCAGCTTACCGGTGTCGCTCAAGAGGAAAGTATACAACAGTTGCATCTTACCTGTACTTACCTATGGGGCTGAAACGTGGAGGCTAACCAAAAGGGTTCTACTTAGGTTGAGGACAACGCAGAGGGCTATGGAACGAAAAATGGTAGGGGTATCATTAAGGGATAGGAAGCGTGCAGAGTGGGTCAGAGAAATAACTTAAGTTACTGACATTCTATTGGTATGGCTAGGACATTTAGTTCGAAGAGAGGTCACTTCGGGTAACAAACTGGATTTTAAGGGAAGGAAAGCATAGCAGGGGGCGGCAGAAAGTTAGGTGGGCGGATGAGGTTAATAAGTTCGCAGGAGTGAAGTGGATGCAGCTATCATAGAACCGGGGTAATTGGAGAAATATGAGAGAGGCCTTCGCCCTGCAGTGGGTATAGTCAGGATGATGATGATGATGATGATGTACATAGCGTTTTTTTATTTATTAGCACCAGGCGTTGGCATTGAAATCTCAATTGAAAGTTAGAACTCACCCTATGTCCTTCTTCTTCTTCTCCGACGTCGCTCGCTTTATTGTATAAATGTGCATCAGTACAAACTAGCTCAACCTAAAGCTTTGTTTTGTTTATTAAGTTAACGCCAAATGTTCCATGTTTCCGCGCACTTGCCTTCCGAAGGCAGGCACGTTTCAGATGTCTCTTCATTTGTTGGTAATCCGCCATACTTATCTGAAATGAATGTGGTTTTTTGTATTCCCCCAGCAATCTTCGCGAAGAGTTCCCCGTTATGGTCGCATCAGAGAATGCTATGTTTTCAGCATCCTTCAGTACAACCCTATTTCAAAATTTTCGGCGAATTTTAGGATATTTGCATGCAGAGGTCTCGTGCAAGTTCTGAGTAATGGTAACTTCCAAGCGGTAACAAGTAAATGCTTCTGGACTGTTTCATGCAGAGACCTTGTAACTTATGGCGCCAGCTGGCAGGCATCGGGCTTGCTAAGTATTTAACGCGGCTCTCATTCACAGGTTCAAATAAATATCGTGACAGCAACTCTGTTCATTGCTCTATGGCATTTTGGACTTCCGCTAAATTTTCAATATAAGCATTCATGTTTAAACGGATCATGATATAGTCGCGTTATTAGCACTATGGGCTGTGGAATGGCCTTTCATGTTTCCATTTGTAGTCTGATGCTAGTCTACAGTAATTGCCTGTCACTGTAACGGCACACTCGCATTATTTGCCAATGTGAGCCGGGAAATTAACTACGGAAAAAGTTGTACCTTTGCAAACCATACCAACAATCTGCTGATATTGTCCAGTCATTCACGTGATGAAGGCAGTATACTAAATACTTTAATGGTCCCCCATATTGAGTGATGGGATGACACTGAACTTGGAGCGGGATGTTCGAAGCCACCTTCGGAAATCTGGGATTTGAGCGTAAGTCGTGAGCGTTTGAAAGAATAATGGTGTATGTACTAAGTTGTGCTCAGCGCGGTCAACTCGTCTTTCGTTGCTCCTAAGGTGTTTGGTACCCCTGTAGAGCTTAAAATGTTGGTCAAAACTGCAGAATTGTTGGGGACGCTTCTACTTCTGGGAAACTTCTTGACAGACTTCACGCGCAAAAGCACCATGATAGCTGCACAGAGCATAGGGATGTAGCCCTTCTTAGTTATCTTGAACTTTGCATTTGTCTTGATGCTTTTCTCTAATACTCATGTAGCATTAGAATGACTTCGACCGGGTGACAGCAGGCGCTAGTCTGAATATGCATGAAACATTTTGGACTGTAGAAGCAAGCAATCTGCCCATTTGTCTGCCGCGCTTCCTTACTGCTGCTACCGCACATGTGCTCCGGGTGCTTAGCCTCGCGTCCTTTGTCAATTGATTAAGGTATAGTGAATTCGTGGAAACCATATCAGGGTTAGGCGGTTGTTTGTAATGCTACGGCGGTTTTTCTAGTATTGAAAATATAGTCCGTGAAAATACCAAAGCTTTCTTTATGGCACCCTACGAATGAAATTATTTATGGATCGCTGAATTTAGTACAACAGGCTGCGATCTCAATGTGCAATCCTTGTGCGAGTGGGGTCCAGCATAAAATTTGCACCGAACCAAGGCCTTCCAATGCTTCGAGATGTGACCATATCATTGTAGTTTCTAACATTACGCTGTTATGAAAGCATAGCACAATACACCACAACTTCCGAAGCCAAGCTGAAGACTTTTCATCATCATCAGTCGGACTGTACCCACTGCTGGGCAAATGACTGTCACATATTCCTCTAATTAACCCTGTACTATGCTAGCTGCAGCCGCGTGACTCCTGCGAACGTCTTAAGTTAATCAGCCCACCTATATTTCTGCCGCCCCCTGCTATGCTTTCCTTCCCTGGGAATCCAGTTTTTTACCATGAGCGACCATCGGTTATCCTATCTATGCACTACATGCTGTGCCCATGCTCATTTCGTCTTCTTGATATCCACTATAATGTCAGTAACTTGAGTTATTTCTCTGACCCTCTCTTCACGCTTCCTATCTCTTTATGTTGTGCCTACTATATTTTGTAATCTCTTACGAATAACTTACAGAAGACTAAAAATGAAATTGTCTTCATACTTTGTTCTAATCCCACTAATATGCTTGATGTACAGTTAATCGGGAAGTGCACTGACCTGCAGTGATCTCGCTACAGCATAGATATTCAGCTCTAACCGAGGATGACATTAGCCTAGAAGCGATCAGCAATAATTTTAGACATATAACTGAGCGCGCTATAGAAGTAGCGGGCAGGCTACTTAGAGAGGATACCGGTAAGCTGTCTAAGGAGACGAAAGGTTTGATTAAGAAACGCTACATTATGAAAGTTTCCAATCCAACAGGCACGAGATAGGACTGGCAGAGATAAAAAACCTAATCAATATGCGTAATGTTGCCAATGTAAAGAAGTATATCATGGAGAAAATTGAACATGCTGCAAGGAACGGGGAAAGCCTTAAAACGGTGAAGAAATTGTGCACAGACAAAAAGCGGGCAGTGTCATCACGAATATGTGCAAGATAGTCAAAGTAGCTGAGAAGTTGTATACTGATCTGCGCAGTAGCCAAATTAGTCAGAACAATAACGAGATTGGCTGCAGGGAAAAGCAGTCACGACGTTCTGCCAATTACAAAGGACGAGCCAGGTAAGTTCAGATTTGTTTGGGGACGCTGGGGATATCGTGCTAGGAAAACTGGCCATCCTTTATATGCAATGCTTGGTGTCATCGACAGTACAGGAACCTTAGATGAGCGCAAACATTATCGTATTTCATAAAAGGGGACGCTAAGAATTTGAAAAGATTGCAAACCAATTAGGTTACTGTCTGTTACGTATGAAGCATTTACCAAAATAATCGCTAATAAAATCAGGACAACTTTAGTCTGCAACCAAGCAAAAGATCAGGCAGCTTTCCGGAAAGGGTTCTCTACTATACATTATATTCATACCTTTAACCAGGGGATAGAAAAATGTTCGGAATATAACCACCCTTACACATGGAATTTATTGATATGAAAATTTTACTCAGTAGAAACCTCGGCGGTCATGCAGGCATTGCAAAATCAGGGTGTACAAGAGCCATATGTGAATCTACTGCAATATATAGCAGCAGCAAAGGAAGAATGAGCGTAAGAAGGCGAAGAGAGCAGAGGAGACGCCCGAACAGAGAGAAGAATAGCTTGCCAACCGATGATGACAGACTGCCAAGCATAATAGACAAATCATAGCCTCAGATATGGGGTGTATGGAACAGTTCAGTGAACTGAAACCAACTGAAGAGGATCTGAAGGCACGTCGTGTGATTTATCCCTCCATTAGAGTTTCCGAAAATTCATTTGCGACCCGGATATTAGAAGCAGGCTGCGTGAAAAATCCGCTTGGACACATGTTTATTGTGTGCGAGAGACTGTGGCCCCAAATGGACTCGACACCATTGAGTAATTATATGTATGAGACATTGCGTTTGGACGCTGTGCCAAATCAAAATACTATATAGACAAAATTGAGACCACTGCCTGCTACTTCACAGATCGTCGGACAGTGTTCGTCCCTGTCAAGTAAAATGATTAAAATATGTGTATACCCAATGTCTCTCATTGCTAAACATGCATGATCACAACAAGCTCAGCCAGAGAAACGTAACTCTCGCTACGTATATCCAGGCATAGCTGAGCTAAGTCACTGTCATTGTTTGAACCACCTGTCTCCTTTTCGAATTCAGGTTCATCACGTACAATTCGTTGCCGTAGAAGAAAATGTAAAACTTTACAAATAAGGCACAGCATGAAACCTCGACTTGATCATATTGGTTTGTCACTTGCTACAGCGAAAAAAACAAGGACGCTAAAAACAACTTGTTATATATAATGTGTGATTTCTGACTCGTGTGCTGTCATCATTTGTATACTTAAGTGTGTGGTCAAAAGCTCAAAGACACCTGCAAATGTTCAATCTTTTACCAAAGTGACACCTTACCCAGGGTTTGTTGGTCTGGTCCAATTCATGTGTAACGTGAAGTGAGAGGACTCGGTGCGTTTTCGCCTTGATGCGTATTTTGTATTTCAAATCTGTAAAAAAATAGGGAACAGGTTGCTCGCACCATCCGCCTTCCCTTCTTTTCTATGTACAAACGAGCTAAACTTGGAGTTTTAAGACTTACAAAAAATATTGCTCCACGCTTTTATATTTATATATTTTTTATTTACGAATCAGTTTAACCAATGTATACTGCCGATAAGCAAGAAATGCATTGCAGCAAGCCAATGGGTTCAAAAACATTCATAGAGCCATGCCTCTCCTCAATGCCATCTTGGTGGGAACTGTACAGCCGAATAGCTGCTTCTTATTGCTACCGAGCGAATGCCTTTAAACCACTTCTTCAAAACTGCCATTAGAAAAGAAGCGATTTAATGAGCATTGTTATCGTCAGAATGGGTATAGCGTAAACAAAATACATGAAACAGAACCTATCATGGCCATGAACACTGCTTAACGTACAGAACAGAATCTCGTCAGCACCAAAACCACGCCGACTCTACCACAGGGCTCAGACGGAGTTTCACTGTACCTGAATCTCAGGACTCTAACAGTGCACAGATCAACAGCGCATGTAAGCCGAGAAGAAACGACGACGAAGTGCTTCTGTAAGTGTCTGCTCCTGTGGCATATTTTGTTGATCAGTGTCGCATCCGCACCGGCAAGTTTTGACTTCGATAAAAGTTGCATAAATAAGTATGCTTATTTATTTATTTATTACTGCGGACTTTCAGCCCAAGTAGTGTGGCCTTACAGTCCACGGAGATTACAAATATACAAATTACTCATACATAAAACAACACATTAAGTAAAAAACACAGTATAACACAATTTACTTAAACCTGATGGAGCAAAACTTGTGTCTGTTTTAGGGATTATAGGGGTTAGAAGAGTGAGATACTGTTGCCGATTTTGTCTGGATAAAGGCATCGTAGAGTATAACGATGAATCTAAGCCAAGTTTGTTATTGATTTTAGTTATTTATTTGAGGCATTCTTTTAAACCCAGTTGGTCTTCGATCACAGGACAAAATGCATATGCTCTCTGTCTGACGAGGGCCCTGTCACCCATACACAAGGCGGCAAGCACAAGTGATAGATTAAAATGTTACACAAGGGCTAATGAAAACATACAACAGAATTACACGAGGTTTCTCACATGTATACATTTGTGGCATTTTAAGACGATGGAAATTGCTCATAGCATTCAAACCGACAGCATATACGTTTTGAAGGAGTTTTTAAAGCTTCCAGGTGATCTAAATTGTTTCATGGCATCTGGGGAAAATGTATTGATATACATAAATTTCAACCTAAAAATTCTTGGCCAGTGTTCAAGTGTTTCAATGTTATTAATGCTCATTAAGGTGATTGGAGAGTCAGTCCTTGCATACATATTAAAGATTAACCAAACCGCTCTCCTGTGTATTGTTTCGATGTTTTTGGTGTTAGATTTACTGTATAAGTCCAAAAGTAGACACGCGTTTTCAGGTTTAGGTCTGATTATGGAAGAACAACTAGGCAGCTTGATGCTAGGAGGGACATTTTTCAGTTTATATCTTAGCCAGCAGAGCTTGCGAAGTGCGGAAGAGAAGCTGTTACTTATATGCGAGTTCCACGATAGATTACTCGATATGGTTACTCCCAGGTATCGGTCGTTATATACTTGTTGAAGAGGGTACGAGCCAAATTGAATGTTTACCTATGACGTATACTGTTTCAGGTTATCGGTTTGTGAACAATTTTGTTAGCATTGAGAACCATGCCCCATCGTTCGCCCCTTTTCAAAAACGTTGTTCAAGACTTCATTCAGGTCATTCAGTAACTTCCGTTCATAAAGTGATATCGTCGGCGAACAATGGATGGGTTAGCTACTAGCACAATCCGATTTATATATAAAAACAAAAGCAGGTTTTCCAATGCACATCCCTTGGGAACAGCGGATGAAGCTGAAGATAGCCAAAACTTTGTCTACCAACTTCAACAAATTGAGTACGTCGCTGCCAGAAATGCCGATTTCTTTCATTTTTAGAATTGCTTTATCATGCGGAACTTTGTGAAATGCCTTGCTAAAATCCCAAAATATTGCATCAATTTGACCTTTCTTGTCTATAGAATGGGCGAAGGAAACTATTGTAATAATGTGCGTTACCAACGAGAAGCCTTTTCTGAACCCATGTTGGAAGCTTCTTAGCACGTGATCTCCTCTAAACATTTTTTCAGGCAAGGTGCAACTATACAGCATAACGAAGAAAGATTTTACCCTTTTCCTGACATCGAGGACACTTTCGACCGACTCTGCAACGCAAGGTACTTCTCATCGATGGACCAGAAGAGCGGATATTGGCAAATTGAGGTCGACGAAAGAGATCGCTTAAGACCGCATTCATCACACCGGAAGGCCTTTTTGAGTTCAAGGTGATACCATTTGGCCTCTGTCCTGCACCAGTGACATTTTAAGGAGTAATGGACACTGTGCTAGCGGGCTTGAAGTGGCAGATTTGTCTGGTATACTATGGTATACTAGGATGATGTCATCGTCTTCTCCTCTGATTTGAGGACCATTTAAATAGGCTTCGGAGAGTGCTAGAAGCTATCAAGTCATCAGGGCTAACTTTGAGAGCAAAGAAATGCCACTTTGACTGCGAGGAACTGCGATTCCTGGGTCATATCGTTAGCAAGGATGGTGTTCGCCTGGACCCCGAGAAAACGGCTGCGATCGCGCGCTTTCTACCGCTCACCGACAAGAAAGCCGTGCGCAGGTTCCTTGGGCTGTGTGCTTAATATCGACGATTGGTCAGGAACTTGGTCAGGTCAGGAACTTGGTATCGACGATTGGTCAGGTCCACATTGCCGAGCCGTTGACGCCGCTTACAAAGAGTGACGTAGCTTTTCGACGGGAAGCGCCGCAAGAAGAAGCCTTTGCCGAACGTAAGCGCCACCTACAGTCTCCTCCTGTCTTTGACCACTTTGATGAAAATGCTGAGACCGAAAGCCACACTGACGCAAGCAGTTTGGGCCTAGGCGCTGTCCTCGTTCAAAAGAGCGCCGGACAGGAGAAACGTATGGCCTTTGCAAGCCGTTCCCAGTCGAAAGCTGAATCCAATTATTTGATGACAGAGAAAGAATGTCTTGCCATTATTTGGGCCACATCACAATTTCGTCCACGTTTGTACGGACGACCATTCAGGGTTCTGAGCGATCACCATACTCTTTGCTTGGTCACCAACTTAAAAGATCCCTCCGGCCACCTTGCGCGATGGAGCCTGCGTCTTCAAGAATTCGAGAACACAGTCGTCTGCAAGTCCGGCCGCAAGGACTCCGATGCCGACTGATTGTCAAGAGCCCCCGTTGATGCGCCGCCGAGAGAAGACGACTAAGATGCCTTCTTGGGGCTGGTAAGCGCCAGCAGTTTCGCAGAACAACAGCGATCAGACCCTGAGCTGAAAGCGCTAGCCGATTACTTAGAAGGAAAGACCGCTTTCCCTTACGCTGTGTTCAACCGTCAGCTGTTGTCCTTCTTGTTAGAAAGTGACTCATCTTAAAGCAGCGCGAAATACAAGACAAAAGAACAGGAGAGGACACAAGCGCTTTCTAATAACTGAATATTTATTCATAGAAAGGTATAGTTATATAGGAACCAAACACAGATAAAATCAAGACGAGACACATGAAACTACTGCGATGCCCTTTAAAACAATACGCGTGCGCAAAGTGAGGATAACAACAAAACTAACAAATCTATCAACCTCCCACATGACAAGCACCCGCTAAAACCTCATCGCCAAATATTCACCGAGAGCGTGAATCTCTATTTCTACAAGATTAACGGAAGGTGACGATGCGCACGCGTCAAACTCTTTACTTATCAGAAACGCCTCGATCAGCTCTCTGCATATCTGATCAGGGTGACTGAACAAGATAATAGGCCTATCCAAACGGGGGTAACAATCTTTACACTCCCGGCAATGAGCGGCAAGGTTGGATGACATCTCCTTTTACTGACCTGCGGTGTTCAAACAAGCGCATATTAATACATCGGCCTTCTGGCCAATGTGCGATTTACCGCACGAAAGCGGGATCGAATATACCACAGCCGTGCCGCAGTCGATGAGCGGTTTTCTGTGGGTTACCGTGCACTTCATCTCGCCAGGGCGCCTTGGGAATCCAGCTTCCTCCGTACTGCGCTATACTCGTGTAGAAAAAGACGTCCTTGTGAAGAAGAACGTTGCATCCAACAGGACTGCACACCTTCTTGTCGTGCCTATAGACCTCAGAGACGAACTTCTACAAGCGTGCCACAATGAGCCAACGGCAGGACATCTTGGCCTAGCACGCACATTGCACCGAATTCGGGAGAAGTACTATTGGCCACGATTAGCTTCCAATGTCGCCCATTACGTAAAAACGTGCCGTGAGTGCCAGCGACACAAGATACCCCAGAGGAGACCTTCTGGTCTACTGAACCCGATATCACCAACAACTAAGCCTTTCCAACATATAGGAATGGACCTCCTCGCAAACTTCTCAGCTTCATCGACGGAAAACAGGTGGATCATTGTAGCTACTCATTACATGACCTGTTACGCCGAAGACAAAGCGCTGCCGAATGGTTTTTCCGTAGAAGTCGCCAAATTTTTCGTCGACCAAATCTTCGTACGACACGGCGCCCCAGAGGTTCTCACGACGGGCAGGGGAACAGAATTTACGGCAGAACTCACTCAAGCCAACCTGAAGTTCAGCCAGACAAGTCACCGGAGGACTACTGCCTACCATCCCAAAACCAACTTACGAGCGCCTCAACAAAACGATCGCAGACATGATCGCCTTTACTATCGGCGTCAAATGAAACGCGAACAGCGGAACGCGTGGCGATAGGCCCAACTGAGGCCGCTTGCTTGTCGATATCAGAGACAGGCGCGAATTTCCGGTTCGCAATAGTTCTATTTTCTTTGGCGTTCGTTTTCTGCTTTGCCACTGGAGCGCCACATTCATGCTTAGCACCGATTGCACCTGGCACAGCGCCACCGGTGCCTTGTTATCAGCATTTGGTTGCGATGCGAACAGCGCAGGTGGCCGATCGGGGACGGTCGGCGCGCTACGTGACGTTTTTAATTGCCTTTTCTTCTGATAAGCCTCTTTCGCCAGAGAAACCGCGCTGCGGCAGTTGCGATCGGTAGTCAGTATGAATGTGGCGCTCCAGTGGCAAAACAAGAAAACGAACGCCAAAGAAACTAAAAGCAAACGATCGTGAACCGGAAATTCGCGCCTCTCTCTAATAACGACAGCCAGGCGGTCTAAGTTGGGCCTATTGCCACGCGTTCCGCTGTTCGCGTTTAATTTGACGCCGAAAGTACGTGGACGCCGAACACAAGACCTGAGACACCATCCTGCCGTACGTGATCTTCGTTTATAACACGGCAGTCCAGGAGACGACCAGAGCTCCCCTTTCAAGGTTGTGTACGGCAGGGAGCCCACGACGACGCTCGACGCAATGCTGCGCACGTAGCCAACGACGACAACCTTGACGTCGCTGCCTACCTCCAGCGTGCAGAGGAAGCCCGACGACTAGCACGGCTACGTATTAAAGACCAACAGCGCACCGACAGCCGCCAATACAATTTACGACGACGCCACGCAGAGTACAATCAAGGAGACCAAGTGCGGGTTTCGACACCAACTCGCCGTCGCGGACTAAGTGAAACGCGATTGCGTCGATATTTGGGGCCGTACAAAATCATTCGCCGCGTCGGACCACTGGACTATGAAGTCATTCCCGACGGAACATCAGCATCACAACGGCGACGCGCATGCCCAGAAATCGTACATGTTGTACGAATGAAGCCATATTACGCGCGTTCAAGAATCTGTGGTATTTAAACTTTGCAGAATTTATGTTTATGTTGCTTTGTTTTGGAACATCGAGGCGATGTCTTTTAAGGGGGGAGTAATGCCGTGATTCCTACAAAACTGTATTTGTCGTTCTTTGGCAGTCGCCTGCATGCGGCCTTATCACTCTTATTCTGGCTCGTGTATGAGTTCCGTATTATTTGTTTGTTATTGCTCGATGTCGCGAGGCGCACCTTTATCAGTTTCGTTGACGCGTAAGATGCGCCGAGTTCTGGCTCGAAGATTCCGATCACTCGCGTATATTTTTACTACGTTCCATTTGTGCTAGTAGTAGTTTGCGATGTTATCTAGAATGTTCTGAGCAGCCTTTAAAGTGAGCGTTGACGAGTGGGACGGGCATTCTTAGTTCGACGATCGACGAGCACGTATGTTACTATCACCGCCACCTAGTTGCTTAGTTCTTTTGCGGGCGCAAGTCAGCCCAATAAATAATTTTTTTCAGTGCAATCACTGACTCTTCATTTGTGTCATCGACCTTGTCATCACCACGTGACAATATGAAATTTCGATAGGTACAGCTGGAATAGAAAAAGATTGCACAAATGATCCACGACTAGAGCAGAAAAATACGGTTATGGGGCGCTAACGTTGACCTACGGGCCGATGGCGAAAGTGCAAAGCAAGTTTCGTTTCCTTAAGCAGGGGTGACGGACAAAAGTAGCCAATTCCGATGATGGCCTGCCCTGACGACTTCATTTAAAAACAAACCTTCTGCATCCATTATCGGCACATCCATGTGCTGTTGTAGCTATGCTCATGGTTGAGTATGATTTTAGCTACTTTTGAGGCGAAACTTTCGCTACCATACCTTGGAACAAGGTAAGCTACTGCTTACGTTTGACTTTCAATTAGCCTGTGGAAAACGTGTGGCGATAAGCACAGACAATGAACCACCCATATCGTGTCGCTTCAGCTTTGACCTTCGACTAGAAATGTGACTTTAAGCAAAACTTTAGAGACGATTAGAGAAATGAAAACGTTTTTGCCAGGAATTAAACCACTATCCCTTCGATGCTCAGCCGAGCTCCACAGCCAGTACACCATGACGGTGTCGGGAGAAACAGATCGTGATTCTATTCGTGTAGCGTAGTGATAATGGTAGCAAAGTCAATGACAATGCACCTGTGGTAGTGATGATGAATACAAGAGCGCAGATAATGACGCTGTAGTTATTGATAATAATTTTGATGAAAGTAACGATGCCAATGACGGTGTATTTCTTTGGTAATCACCAGTGTTGCAGTACTGGTGATGGAGAGCAGCAAGGAACATATTGAACCTTGGCGATGCTTTCGTAGCCCACAGTGGGGGTGCTCTGGTTGGGGCGCTCGAGTACTGTGCTCACGATTAATGTAGATGGAATGTCAGCCTCAAAGGCCGAATTTTAATGCGAGCGAAAATCAAGAAGCCCGTATGTTGCGCGATATCTCTTAGCGTTAAATAATCCGACTTGGTCAGAACTGCCGGAGGTCTGCACTACGGCATCTCCCATAGCTTAGGTTGCTTTAGGAAGGTAAACTCCACAAATCAAACGAAACTAATTCTTTAATTGTTAACGTAGAAAGACGGGCTAGTTGGTCTTTGTAAGTAGAATGCATGTTTTCTCAGCGCAAAAATATAGACAAGACGAAATAAAGAAATGTACGAGGGACTATATGACATAGTTTGATGAAGGACGAGTTTGATAGAGGGATGACAGAGGGACAAAGTTTGACTAGAGGGACAATTTGACAAACGGACGATTTGACAAGGAATTTAGCAGAATTAAACCATTGCAGATTTTGTTCGTAGGTTCTATTTAAAAAGATTGCTTGGCGATGCACTGTTAAATTCAGTGTGCGGCAGCGCCTATGCCAAACAGCAGCAAACGTCCATCAAACTGTTGGCTTGGAGGAAGACAGTGATGAAGAAACTTCCGCTGCTCGAAAACCAGGACAGCATCGAGAGAAAAACAAATTCGACTTATGTTTCAATCGGTTAACGCTGAACAAGCTATCAAATTCGACGCAAGCGTTCGGTCTTGGTGCGCTCTACCCGCAAACCACTATATTTTTTAATGGAATGGGCCTGGTACTCCCACTACCGGTGAGCACGGCAACAAAAGCGCCACGTATCACAATATTTCTTCTCCGGTCATAAAATGCGTTGGCTAACCACTTTCCATGTAGCTGCACTTGAAGGTGCTCGGTAGAGAACGCTATGACGTCCGATTCCGAAGACCTCTCGCGGCGTCAGATTATGAAAAAAGAGAGTTGTCGCGGCGAAAGCAATATTATGAATCGCCTCATTTTCCTGCGAGGATCTTGATTTCTCTGGCCAGTTTTGTTCATAACACACTAAGCGGAAAGAAGCTCTTCAGAGTGGAAAGCTTATATTTTTTTTACCATAATATCATAGATGGCAATACTGCTAACAAAGAATTCTTCATTATTTGGGCAGAACGGATCAAAGCAACTTCGGAGAACGTATTGTTTTGTGAGAGCTCTATTCGTGCAAATAGATGCAAGGGTTTGAAGTCCATGGATCAACTCGATATTACCAGCGAAAACAAGTAAAAGGAAAACCATGAGTGCATTAACAAAAAGGAAGCATTGCACCTAAACGCCTCCGCCGACTGTCTAGAATGTCAAAGGGGCCCGAAATCGCAAGTAGGAAAGGATTATTATCCCGAATTGATTTAGCGGTTTAAGATAAGTGAACATAAGATGCTACCTGAGCTGTAGCAGAATTTTCGTTCTTGCTCGCTGCTATGAGGGGTCTTAATTGGCCTCTGTTCCACGTAAGCTAGGCGCATCTTCTGCTCTAATGGCACCGCTCGGTTGCCAGGCGAAAGAGATCGAGATTCCAGGAGCGGATGAGCGGAAGTACTACATATTCATAGTACGTTCTTCAGGAAATCAGCGGTGCGGAAGGTTGAAAGGCAAAGCCTGGTAGAACTCGTCCCAGAGGACTTTGCATACTTCCAAAGTGGTCATGCAAAGCCGGAAAAGTTGCAGCATGAAGAGCAATATTGCAGTGTCGTAGACTGTCGTAAGGTACCCCCAATATCCCTGTCTCAAAACTAGCGAACAATAAAGTGACTTAAATTTATAATTAGCAGAGCATATGAAAGGTGATAAAGCAAGTTGTACTGGGAAAGAAACAAATGCTGCGGTAATTAGGAAATAAACAAAATGACAAAGTAGCGAAAAAACTTAACAGTTTGCATTCACAGAATAAAGGCCAACAATTTCCAAATGGTTGCTTCTTGCTTATTCAGACACCCGTCCTTACTCGTGTTGTACGGTCAAGCAAAGCCTTCAATGCTTCTAAATAAGCGTTCACGAAGCGGCAGCATCCCAAGAGGTGTTATAGTGAAAAATTACGAAAATAATGCAACAGAGTATCTTCTTCGCTTCATTATCCGTTTTATAAAATGGCGTATTTGATACAGAAAGCCCTGCCAGCCCAACAGCGTAATCGTAGGAGGAAGCAGAGTGTCATATCGTGAGACGTAGATGAATTAAAAGGCATTCTGAAGTAGCAGGGCATCCCACTGCTCACATGGTAATCGCGGCAGCGAGCAAGGTGGGAAGATAGCAGAAGTTAGCATGCACACCTGTCCTCGATCTGCTTTGTGACATAACTTCATCGAAATAGGTTATTGGCATTTGAAAGGATTATATAGATTCACGTGGTATTAGCTTCAACATAAAACACTGATTATTGCGTATACTTACCCAATGTGCTAACTGTCCTTATAATTTCATTGTAACCTTCCCACACCTGGTAGACTGCCTGTAATGCAGAAAGGAAGGCGAAAGTAACGCAGACATTTCTACATTATCTCCTAGTTCCCATTGTCCCCGAACACGGGCGAAAGTATGTATTTACCTATGGGGATAACATCAGCTGGTGAGCAGTTGTAGAAAGCTTAATCTTACCAAGCACCATGCATGCAGGTGTTCCGCAACCATCAACACTGATTAACAAGGTTTCGCAGAGATTATTTGATAAGCTGGAAAAGGTTTTTTGAGCAAGTTGGGAGTTGCAACCGGTGACGGCCGCGCCAACCGCAGGTTGAGTGATATGTCGAACACCAAATCAATCTCAGATTTCATGTGCGCGGGTCGAGTTTGAACAAGCGCTCGGTTAGCACGCTTGTAGCATTTAATGCGTAGGATGCACTTTCAATGCGGAAGGCTACCATAGCCTAGGTTCGTTGGTAGGCTGCATTTTATTCCGCACCAGGTGTCTGAAGAAAACTACTACTACTCCACTGTCGAAAAATAGACATGCGGTACAATTGAGGACTGTGCTGGTGAGTAGGGTCGATTGGTTCACTTTTGCATTACTTTTTGTTAGATTTAATTTAGCACTAGCCTCATGTTTGCAGTGTTAAAAATAAATTGATAACGCGTTAATATCAAATGATTTGTTTCATAACTGCAAGTGTTACTGTGAATGGATGCGTGCGCGTGTGTTCAAGGAGCAGCATATTTCATCATCATCATCATCATGTCGAATGCACTCCATCGATGCCTTATTCTCTACGTTATTGTCTTTTCATGGTCCGGATTCGTCGTTAGCACCTGTCCTAAGCAGACATACTCGCCTACTACTTGCAATGCTTCGCTAGCAAGCGCAAACTGCTATTCCTTTCCGAGGTTGTTCAACATGACCTTAGTCTTCTGCATATTGACTTTCAAGAATACCTTTGCTGCTTTTCCCATCTAAGTCATCAGCCATTCTTTGCATTTCATCCCCTGAGTTATTTAGAAAGGCAATGTCATCGGCGAATCCCAGATTACTGAGGCTTTATGCATCTACCCTTATCCCTAACATCTCCTTTTCTAGTCTTTTATTACTTCCTCTAAGCAAGCTGTGAATACAACTGGGAAATCTTGTCTCCTTGCTTAGCATCTTACTTTGTAGCAGTGTTGTTACTTTCTTTATGCAGAAATATGGTTGCTGTGCAGCCACTATATATATCTTTTAGCACTTTTACGTACGGCTCGTCTACCCCCTAATTTCGCAATGCTTGAATGACGGCCGTGGTGTCTACTGAGTCAAATGCTTTTCGTAATCCATGAATGCTATATATAACAGCTGCTTATATTCCGGACATTATAAAATCACCTGGTTGGTGGTATGGACATGGTGGATAGTAGAGTATGTTTTCCCAAATCATACTTGATATTTTGGTTGAAGTCTGAGATTTTCCTGATTCTGTTAGCAATTACCTTGGTAAACACCTTATATGTTAAAATTAGTAAGATGATTGGCCTGTAATTTTTCAAGCCCTTACCGTCCCTTTTCTTATGAATTAAGATAATGTTAGCGTTCTTCCATGACTACGGTACCGTCGATCACACCAGGCACTGAGTATACAAGATGGCCAGTTATTCCGTTTGTCAGCAGCATATTTGAGTCTGGTCAAATATGTTCTAGGTCACAAAGCGTTATTAAACTCTCCTTTCTATCAATACGGCCCGAGTAATTAAATGAAAATTGACTGCTAGCTTCAATCTCACTTTCAACAGAAATCTCCGCTTAATGGGAAGCATCCTTGTATGACATTACCTAACACCTTTAAAGGCCTCTGGGATGCATCATAAGCGTCTGTCTTAGCGTTTGTCTGTGTTTAGTTAAAGTAGATGGGAAAGGTTGAATTCAAGAAGCAAGATTCAAAGAGCAATGCGAAATGGCTGTAAACAAAAACTGTTCAATAAACATTTAAAAAACAAAGGTTAAGACATCGATGGACGCAAGAGACTTCTAACTATAAAGGGTATTGTAAAACCAGTCATAATATTTAATTATCGTATTATGTGGCTATCTACGATGGGAAGTATTCGTGAACGAAATGATGGGACATCACTATTTCGAATCAAGAAAACATCGCGTCCTGAAACTTTAACGGGAATTGCAGGCCGACACTGTATTCGATGCGAAACCTACAGTTGTTGCATGAGATGCGGCGCAAGCCAGCTACAGACGCGACGTCCGCTGATGGCTTGCTGCACTTACTGATAGGCCAAATTAAAATGACTGCTCCAGTGTATCATGCCCTGCTCTTTATGTCGCTCGTGTCACTCTCATAATTTAAGACCACTCTGGTGGCAATGACTACCTTTTCTTTAAGCTGTGGACGACAAAATTGCAACTGTTTGAAGTAGCACAATAAAGCTTGTAGATGGAATTGAGCGCAGCGGCATCTAATTCACGTCATTAGCTAGGGTCGAGTCTCTACCTAGCTTCATGTGATCCGTTTGTGCTGAGTTTCGGCAAGAGTCCTTCCATGCTCCTAATGGTCATGAAATACCATTAAAAATTTGGTTCGGCAGCTAAAGTGGCCGCTATAGGCCCCATACCTCATCGAAAGGTTCCGATCTGCATCCGCTCCGACCTTGTAAGTTGCGATTGCACCATAAAATCTTTTTCTCATGCACCAGGGGGCATTTATTTGTTTAATTACTTTGCGCGAAATGGAAGCCGAGGTCTAATATCTATTAATATTCCTGGTCGTATAGCGATTTTTTAATAATGACGAAGGTGTTGCTGCCAGAGCCCGAAGTTGTTTCGGTCGTATAATGCCGAGTGAAGATTTCTCAGGGTAAAACAGTGCAGAAAGTCGTATTTTTCGCACTAACCTACAACCTACAAATTATCACAAAATAGCGCGCCTTAAGACAAATTATGTGTAAGCAGACAGCCCACACTAGAATCGTAATATGCTTGGCTCGCTTGCCTGGCTACCTGATGAGGTTGCTCAATGTAAAAACAGGTTCAAATGTATCTCAGTTCCTCCTGCAGCCCGTTTAAAGCAGGATCTAAAGCACGTTGACACGTATGAGGCTGTAGTCAAAGACCACGCATTATGGCGCATTGGCTTGCGGCGTTTATCACCCTAAGGTGATTCAGGTTATAAAAGAAGCCGTACTGGAGGGCTCCGGAACTTTTGACCACCTGGGGTTCTTTAACGTGCACTGACATCGCAAAGCACATGGGCACCTTGCTTATCGCCACCACCGAAAAGCGGCCTCCTATGCCGGCATTCGATCCCGCATCCTTCAACAAAGTAGTCGAGAGCCCTAAACCACTGCTCCACTCCGATGCGGTCGTTGCTGAATGAATAATAATCTCACACAGGCTGACCAGTCGGAACCACAGTACAGTGCATTGGACTTGAAAGTTTAAAAACGTTTTCTCGCTGACCAGCATACCCTCGTCGGCACCAATAACCACAGAGAGCTTGGTAATCGTCGAAGAACTGAATGTCAGTCACTCTGCAGCGCTATAAATCATCAAAGCACCTTCGAGTCACACACTGTGGAAAAATGATCTAAATCGATCAAACAATCTCTGGAATAAGGGCGCATTTTGAGCTGCAAAGAAATAAATCTCATTACCAGAGCAATTGAGCATGAAAAATAGTGCGATGCTCCGCACAATACTCGACAGAAGGACAAAGGCAACTGCAAACTTATTAGCGGCAGATGTTGCGCCACTGCAGCCCGGAAATTTATTATTCGTGGTTGTCTTCAAGTGTTTTATTGGCTGGCGCGCTATATTTGAAAATATACTTTACCATAATGGAAAATGGCGCTATAGACGACGAGCGCGAACTTTCACATGATTATTCCTAGCCCTCTCTATTCATATACGCGGATAACCAAAGACACAAAGAGTTTGAAACACGCGAGTAAGACAAGAGCTATTACTGCAACAGAGAACCATATATTTTTAATTCGCGTTGCGGTTGCTATTAAAAATTCAATCTGATTATAGGTTAGCAATATCGTTTAGTCACGTATTCCACAGGACAGGCTAATGCCATTCGTATGCTTCAAACATTAACTTTGATTCTGGTCTGTGAACTGTACGATCTTAGTGGTTTCCTCGAATATTGGGTCGCGTTCTTTGAAACAGGCTACATGCTTGTAGATATCGCATTTGTTGTTTCTTTTACCGCAGTTTCTTACATTCTCTACTACCCTTAGGGTTATAAATTCTTGTCAGGCCATCGTATCTTTTGCCATGAAACAGTTGGATGTTCTACAAAAATTACTTATTACATTTTATGAACGCTGGTTAATGGTCACTTTTGCATGTCATGTGTACCTTCTTTCTGTTACCGCGGTTACGTTTTCAGCACATTTGAAGTGGCTCTTGAGGTACTGAAAAGACAATATGCGTTTCATCTCTTGCTGAAAACATTGTAAGGCGATTTGACACCTGGTAGTGTATACAATCCACAACAGGCCTCGCCTTATCTTTTTCGTCTTTCGCCCCCACTTCTGAACTAGTAACCACTTTTTATCTCCCCTGCAATTGAGGCAAACCGATTGTCAGGAAATACGCTTGCTGCCAGTCTGTCTACTTCTAGTTGTAAACGTTTTCGCAACTTATGACCACAGATTTCGATGGTGAAACTTGACTATGGCAGGTATTTCGAGAATTCCGTGTAGCGCGGGTTTCACCTTCAAGTGACGTTGACAGATACTGAGCCTTTCCTTTCTCATAAACTAACTTACAGTGGAAGCTAAATGTTCACTAACCGTGCTAAGTGCGGTCTTCACGTCGTACTAAATTTGACATTGAAATGATCTTGACTTAATGAAGTGCTGTTGTCCACAATTCTGTGGTATCCTCCCGAAATATACTGCGCCTTTCTTTTCTTAATAAGTCCAGAAAACAAATGGCGGTCGGGATCGGAATATTCGAGTTCAATAACGACCGCAGGCGGATGTGTTTCGATGTTGGCGAAACGGAGAGGCTTCCGTGTGCTTTGCGATGAGAGCGCACGGTAAAGGTCCCCAGATAGTCGAAGTTACTCTGTAGCTCTCCACTATGGCTCCCCTCTCTCTCTTTCAACTTTCACCACTTTCCTCATTTCCCTTACGGCGCGGTTTAGGTGTCCACAGAACAAGTGTGAAAAATACGGCGCCTTTAATTTCATGTGATTATATATATATATATATATATATATATATATATATATATATATATATATATATGTAAACGCTGGAAAAACAGTAAACTTTATTCCGAAACGTCGGATTAAACTATATATATATGGTTTGGTTTGTGGGGTCTAACCTCCCAAAGCGACTCAGGCTATGAGAGACGCCGTAGTGGTGGACGCCGGAAATTTTGACCACCTGGAGTTCATTAACGTGCACTAACATCGCACAGCACACGAGCGCCTTGCTTTTCGCCTCCATGGAAAAGCAGCCGCCGAGGCCGGGATTCGATATATATATATATAAGCAGATCAATTAAGGGGAAATGGTTGGTTGGTTGGTTTGTGGGGTTTAACGTCTCAAAGCGACTGAGGCTATGAGAGACGCCGTAGTGGAGGACTCCGGAAATTTCGACCACCTGGGGTTCTTTAACGTGCACTGACATCGCACAGCACACGGGCGCCTTGCTTTTCGCCTCCATCGAAAAGCGGCCGCCGAGGCCGGGATTCGATCCCGCGTCTTTGGGAACAGTAGTCGAGCGCCGTAACCACTGCGCCACCCCGGCGGGGCCCTAAGGGGAAATGAGGGTGCTCGTTATAATACATGAAGGAAAGAAGCCAGCAGTCGGCGAGGCCAAAGAAAGCGTTGGGGATGGTACTTTAATGTCTCTTTTTTTTAATGTTTGCTTGATAATCACAGAAATTAGTAATGTAATCTGTTTAGGGGAAAGATAATTAAACACAAAGTAGAAGAAAAAACAACGTGCCGATGGTGGGATCCGAACCCACGACCTCCGAATATCGCGTCCGGTGCTCTTCCAACTGAGCTACATCGGCCGCTGTCCCCCCTGCTACTTGCTTGGGTATTTATGTTGTCTGTATACTAACCTTGAGAGTGTTCACCAGCGCCACCCTCAGCCATAGCGGCGGACGTAGAACGTCCTTTGTTACCGCCAGCGTCACGTAGAACGTGATCAAGAGCGAGGGCGAAAGCTGTGCTAGAACCCTCTTACGCTATCTATGGCTTCAAGACTGCCAGAACCGAGACCCCCGTAAGCTACAAGCAGATCAATTAAGGGGAAATGAGGGTGCTCGTTATAATACATGAAGGAAAGAAGCCAGCAGTCGGCGAGGCAAAGGAAAGCGTTGGGGATGGTACTTTTATGTCTCTTTTTTTTTAATGTTTGCTTGATAATCACAGAAATTAGTAATGTAATCTGTTTAGGGGAAAGATAATTAAACACAAAGTAGAAGAAAAAACAACGTGCCGATGGCGGGATCCGAACCCACGACCTCCGAATATCGCGTCCGGTGCTCTTCCAACTGAGCTACATCGGCCGCTGTCCCCCCTGCTACTTGCTTCGGTATTTATGTTGTCTGTATACTAACCTTGAGAGTGTTCACCAGCGCCACCCTCAGCCATAGCGGCGGACGTAGAACGTTCTTTGTTACCGCCAGCGTCACGTAGAACGTGATCAAGAGCGAGGGCGAAAGCTGTGCTAGAACCCTCTTACGCTACCTATGGCTTCAAGACTGCCAGAACCGAGACCCCCGTAAGCTACAAGCAGATCAATTAAGGGGAAATGAGGGTGCTCGTTATAATACATGAAGGAAAGAAGCCAGCAGTCGGCGAGGCCAAGGAAAGCGTTGGGGATGGTACTTTTATGTCTCTTTTTTTTAATGTTTGCTTGATAATCACAGAAATTAGTAATGTAATCTGTTTAGGGGAAAGATAATTAAACACGAAGTAGAAGCTTATGGGGGTCTCGGTTCTGGCAGTCTTGAAGCCATAGGTAGCGTAAGAGGGTTCTAGCACAGCTTTCGCCCTCGCTCTTGATCACGTTCTACGTGACGCTGGCGGTAACAAAGGACGTTCTACGTCCGCCGCTATGGCTGAGGGTGGCGCTGCTGAACACTCTCAAGGTTAGTATAAAGACAACATAAATACCCAAGCAAATAGCAGGGGGGACAGCGGCCGATGTAGCTCAGTTGGAAGAGCACCGGACGCGATATTCGGAGGTCGTGGGTTCGGATCCCACGATCGGCACGTTGTTTTTTCTTCTACTTTGTGTTTAATTATCTTTCCCCTAAACAGATTACATTACTAATTTCTGTGATTATCAAGCAAACATTAAAAAAAAGAGACATAAAAGTACCATTCCCAACGCTTTCCTTGGCCTCGCCGACTGCTGGCTTCTTTCCTTCATGTATTATAACGAGCACCCTCATTTCCCCTTAATTGATCTGCTTGTAGCTTACGGGGGTCTCGGTTCTGGCAGTCTTGAATCCATAGGTAGCGTAAGAGGGTTCTAGCACAGCTTTCGCCCTCGCTCTTGATCACGTTCTACGTGACGCTGGCGGTAACAAAGGACGTTCTACGTCCGCCGCTATGGCTGAGTGTGGCGCTGGTGAACACTCTCAAGGTTAGTATACAGACAACATAAATACCCAAGCAAGTAGCAGGGGGGACAGCGGCCGATGTAGCTCAGTTGGAAGAGCACCGGACGCGATATTCGGAGGTCGTGGGTTCGGATCCCACCATCGGCACGTTGTTTTTTCTTCTACTTTGTGTTTAATTATCTTTCCCCTAAACAGATTACATTACTAATTTCTGTGATTATCAAGCAAACATTAAAAAAAAAGAGACATAAAAGTACCATCCCCAACGCTTTCCTTGGCCTCGCCGACTGCTGGCTTCTTTCCTTCATGTATTATAACGAGCACCCTCATTTCCCCTTAAATGATCTGCTTGTAGCTTACGGGGGTCTCGGTTCTGGCAGTCTTGAAGCCATAGGTAGCGTAAGAGGGTTCTAGCACAGCTTTCGCCCTCGCTTTTGATCACGTTCTACGTTACGCTGGCGGTAACAAAGGACGTTCTACGTCCGCCGCTATGGCTGAGGGTGGCGCTGGTGAACACTCTCAAGGTTAGTATACAGACAACATAAATACCCAAGCAAGTAGCAGGGGAGACAGCGGCCGATGTAGCTCAGTTGGAAGAGCACCGGACGCGATATTCGGAGGTCGTGGGTTCGGATCCCACCATCGGCACGTTGTTTTTTCTTCTACTTTGTGTTTAATTATCTTTCCCCTAAACAGATTACATTACTAATTTCTGTGATTATCAAGCAAACATTAAAAAAAAGAGACATAAAAGTACCATCCCCAACGCTTTCCTTGGCCTCGCCGACTGCTGGCTTCTTTCCTTCATGTATTATAACGAGCACCCTCATTTCCCCTTAATTGATCTGCTTGTAGCTTACGGGGGTCTCGGTTCTGGCAGTCTTGAAGACATAGGTAGCGTAAGAGGGTTCTAGCACAGCTTTCGCCCTCGCTCTTGATCACGTTCTACGTGACGCTGGCGGTAACAAAGGACGTTCTACGTCCGCCGCTATGGCTGAGGGTGGCGCTGGTGAACACTCTCAAGGTTAGTATACAGACAACATAAATACCCAAGCAAGTAGCAGGGGGGACAGCGGCCGATGTAGCTCAGTTGGAAGAGCACCGGACGCGATATTCGGAGGTCGTGGGTTCGGATCCCACCATCGGCACGTTGTTTTTTCTTCTACTTTGTGTTTAATTATCTTTCCCCTAAACAGATTACATTACTAATTTCTGTGATTATCAAGCAAACATTAAAAAAAAGAGACATAAAAGTACCATCCCCAACGCTTTCCTTGGCCTCGCCGACTGCTGGCTTCTTTCCTTCATATATATATATATATATATATATATATATTGTTATGGGGATGTACTTAATGTAACGGCACACTGCGATTGGCTGAACTCGACGCTAAGACTTCAGTAGCCGTGCCGTATCCACTCTGTCAGCGTCGTCCTCTTTCTCAACGCTTCGTCGTGCCCGCGTTCCTCTGTCGTCGTCTTTGTCAGTAAGCACATCACTTTTGTCCCGCGTTTCCCGGTAACACTACCCCTCTCGGCAAAAGGCAACGTCCCGGTGCGTATTAGGCGTGCGGTGTGGAGGGGGAGTAATATGGCTTGAAGCGGGCGATATATATAATTTTAGGTTGTGACGGGGCCAGCGGCGGGAAGCAAAGTGTCGAAGGGCAGTAAAGGGTCTCTTCCAAAGAGAAGATAGAATGGAGAGTACCTTGCAGTGTTATGACGCGAAGAGTTATATCTAAAGGTGACAAATGGCAGGCTAATATCCCAGTCGCGATGGCTGTCGGATATGTACATTGCGAGCATGTCGGTGAGTGGGCGGTTAATACGCTCCGTAAGGCCGTTCGTCTGAGGGTGATACGCAGTGGTGAACTTGTGCCGAACGGAGCAAAAACGAAGTATTTTCTCAACAACTCGGGAAAAGAAACAGCGGCCACGGTCGGTAAGTAGTTGACGGGGAGCACCATGGTGAAGTATGACGTCGTACAAAAGGAAGTCAGCAACGTCTGTGGCGCAGCTGGTTGGAATGGCGCGAGTGATCACGTACCACGTGGCATAATCGGTGGCCAGAGTGATCCATTTGTTTCCTGACAATTACTCGGGGAAGGGCCCTAGGAGGTCAAGACCAACACGAGAAAATGGCTCAGTCGGGATAGCAATTGGCTGCAGGTGTCCAGGTGGTAGCACGGGGGGTTTCTTCCGGCGTTGACAGAGGTCGCAAGCGGCTACATAACGTTGGACAGAGCTGTAGAGTCCAGGCCAGAGGAAACGCCTGCGCACGCGATCATATGTGCGTGAGAGGCCACGATGACCAGCTGAAGGGGCGTCGTGCATTTGTTCAAGAACAGCAGAGAGTAGGTGTTGGGGAGCGACCACCATGCGCTCAGCGCCATCAGAACAGGGCGAGGGAAGAGTCACGGCTGTGTGTGCGGAGGTGGTCGATAAGAGAACTGAGGGTTAGGTCCAAGCGCTGTTCGTCGGCTATGTGGCAAACGTCCGATATAGAGAAGACACAGGGGTCCGACTTATGGTCAGTAGAGGAAGGGGGATCGACGGGATAACGGGACAGACAGTCTGCATCCTGGTGGAGCCGACCGGATTTGTATACAACGGAAAAGGTATACTTCTGCAAGTGCTGTGCCCAGCGGGCGAGGCGGCCAGCAGGTTCCTTGAGGGAAGACAGCCAACATAAGGCGCGGTGTTTGGTAATTACAGTGAAGGGTCGGCCAAACAAGTAGGGTCTGAATTTTCCAACAGCCCAAACGAGAGCCAGGCATTCCCGTTCCGTAATAGAATAGTTCTCTTCTGCTGATGACAGGAGACGACTGGCGTAGGCAATAACGCAATGTTGGCCGCGTTGTCGCTGTGCAAGAATGGCACCAATCCCGTGGCCACTGGCGTCGGTGCGAAGTTCGGTTGGGGCAGACGGGTTGAAATGGGCCAGCACAGGAGGATTGGTGAGAATAGCGATGAGGGTGGAGAATGCGTTAGCCTGCTCTGGTCCCCGTGAGAGAGGAACGACTTTCTTCAGCAGATTGGTGAGAGGACGAGCAACCGCGGAAAAGCTTGGGATGAACCGGCGAAAATAAGAACACAGTCTTATAAAGCTGCGGACATCACTGGGTGAACGGGGAGATGGAAAAGCACTGACAGCGCGAACTTTGTCGGGATCGGGTTGCACGCCGGTGGCATTCACCAAATGACCAAGCAAGTTCGCGGCGACCAAAACTGCACTTCTTTGAGTTCAGTTGAAGTCCGGCACGGCGGAAAAGTGCCAAGAAGGAAGAAAGGCAACGAAGATGGCTTTCGAACGAGGGCAAGAAGACAATCACGTCGTCCAAGTAACATAGACAAGTCGTCGATTTGAAGCCGCGGAGTAAGGAGTCCATTATTTGTTCAAACGTAGCAGGGGCGTTGAAAAGTCCAAAAGGCATAACCTTAAATTGGTAAAGTCCATCGGGTGTGACAAAAGCTGTCTTCTCGCGGTCTTGTTCATCAACAAAGATCTGCCAGTAGGCTTTGAAGCTTTAAAGCGACGTCGCAGTCATGAGGAAGTTTGTTTTATTCGGGCATCATTTTCGGCAGGTAAAAATATTCCTTTACGTAAACGCTAGTTTCATAGAAACAGCATAGCTAACAATTTTTCGAGATCTACAACTTCTGCATTGACGTTTTCTCTCAAGCCTACCCTAGTGAAAAAACCCTATGAGTCACAATAACCTCATACAAATTCTCATACTAAACTCGTACTAATCTCATACAGATCTCATAGAATCTCATACTAAACTCATTCATCATATGAGAAACATATGAGAATTAATGAGATTGGTATGACTTTAGTATGAGAAATCTGTATGAGGTTATTGTGACTCATACGGTGTTTTTCACTAGGGTATAATAAAAAATACCTACTTAGTCGTTACTAATGGTCACCTTTAGTACTGCGGATTAGCATATGCGACCCTGAACATCCATGAATGTGTTTTACTCTGTTAGGGCTAATTACCACGTTTTTTGACACATTGGTCTAGTTCAGCTGGGACATCCGGTTAATAGCAGCATGGCTTCCAGGAGCCTAGCTAGAGTGGTCATAGGCAAACTCTTTGGGCAGTATATTTCTGAGAAAGACTGCACATAGTCCCAACTGAAAATGCCTAACAGGGTCAAACACCATGCCAAAGATGTGGCAAGAACGAGAGGCAATAATATGATCCATCATTTTCGGGTATGGGAGGTGTGCAGTTATGCGTTTCAAAGCACTTGTTTTCAGCACGGCACACTCCCAGTTTGGGAGGAAAATAGGAGATACCATTGAAATTTTAAAATCTCTTAGTGTGGGCTTTAGCACGCCATCAATTTTCAATGGTGCATAAGGTAGTGTCTAAAGTGTAGGCCGCTCGGCCAACGCGCGCTTATTAAGTCAGCGTATGATACCGACACACGCCGCTTATGCCCACAAGCAACTGAGAGGCGCGTAATCCGGGCTTTATAAACGCACGCCGAACAAGCTCGCAGGGAGATTTTCGGTTTCGGCGAAAGATTATGTGCATGGCCTATTCGGACTACCAGTGATGTAAGTGCTTGTCCGGGCATATGAGCCCTATTATTGCGAGAGCAATAAACTCTAGGTTTCGAGCCTTCAATGTAGCGCGGCGGTAGCCACATACGTCTTACCCACGTGAAGCTGTGACGTCAAAACCCACGTGACACTAGGGTGTGGGCTGGCAGGAGCTGCCAGCTTGGGTCTTTCGCTTCACATGGGACGGCTATGTCAGAATCAGCCTGCTAGGACCCTGGTATTCACATTACCCCTATTGGCCACTCAGGCACGTTCATACGGCTTGGTTAAAACGGGGCTTTATATGTGGGCTGAGGAAGAAGAAAAAGAGAAGAAGAATGCTCGGTCACCCGCAGCTAATGCTTTCACTCAATATTTGGTTCAGCAGCGTTTAACCCTTCTAAGTTTTATTTAATGCTTCTCAAGAATCCCTACAGCCACGTTTGGGCTTTCTTTCGATAGTCAAGTAGAGGTGGCGGGTGCTTTATGTGCTTGTTTTCAGTGAATAAACGTCTACTCTTGTTATAGCGAAAGCAATACTATGCCAGGTCTAACTGCTCGTAGCATGGTCTGCGGCCCGTGGACTCCCCTGCTCCTCGAGAATGTGAAGACGACAGAGATGAAAACAAAGAAGACGACGAAGAAGACGACGAAGACGAAGAATAAGACAACGAAAAGGAAGAAGAACGCTCAGTCATCCGCATCTATTGGTTTTTCTCCATATTCGGTTTAGCAGCGTTGAACCCTTGCCATTTTTTTAACTTGTGTCGCTTGAACGGTGAGCTGCAGTTTCCGTTCCCTTACATCGGAAGGCGCGATCTTCACTTGGCCCCCAACTAAGGATTTTCAGCCTCTGGCTAGGGCACTTGCGCACATCTCAGTTACGCACCGCTGTTTAATGTCCACTCCTTCCTCTTGTGCCGTTTTTCTCCCCCGAAAGATCATGCGGTTCCCCGTTATGCTCTTGCGCTCACATGGTAAAGTTCAGGCAGACTCAAGCAAAGAACCGACGATGAAAAAGAACGCGGGCACACCCCCTACAACAAAAAAATCGAAATTAGCTGCGGCTATCGCTCGCCTGTCGGCCTAGTTAGAAGCTATATTGTCTCGGTTAGAAACAAAGCGTGATGAACATGAGACACAGATAAAAATACGTGAGAGCCAACATAGCCCCTCTGAAATCAAGGATCCTCTTGTAACAACTGCCACATCGTCAGGTCAAGCTGCCTCGCTACCTTTCGTCTGCGCCTTGCGATGCCGACTTAGGAAGGACACACAGACGCAAAGTCAGTTGCAGATTTTTTGCAGGAAATGGCGGACTACTGCAGCGCTGAAGCGCTCTCCGAGAATATAATGCCGCAATGAGTCCTTCGGGGAGCGCTTACAGGCTCCGCCGCTCTCTGGCGACGTTGTCAGACGTTCTCCACTTGGGGCGAGTTCGAGCAGTCACAAAAAGCAGACTGTCTGCCTTCCGACTACGAACGCATGCATCAAGGACGAGCTTCGCAGGCGAACACAAGTGGCAGAGGAAGGTCTCTTGGAATATGTCTGTTCATTCCAAGAGCTCTATGAACGTGCGGACACTGCCACCTATGACGTCGAAAGGATATCGATGGCAATGCGACAATGTCATTCTTCTTTTCTATGCCCATCAGGCCACGCGATTACGCCATCTTGAACAATCTCGTCAAGGCAGCCTGGCACTCCAGGCTGACATGCAGGCAGAACGTGACTACAGGCCTCTCCCAGCACCGGAAACGTCTTTGGAACCATCGCGTACATGGAGACGAGGGGCATCGACACCTTCACCACGACAAACTCAGGACAACGCCCTGGCTATCCGAGCTATGGACCCATTCCGTGCACGCGCAATCAGCCAGCGACAAGGTGAGCAGAGGTACCCGTATAACCGCTGTCGGCGTATTCCCGCAGCAATTACAGGAATGCGTCACCAACTCCAGCAAGAGGATAGCAGGGTGCGCTATGATGACCGCCGCAGTGATCAGCACCCAGTCGGCATCCTCTGCAAAGGCTGGGGTCACATCACCAGCAGTGCCCTACATACCCAAGCTTCGAGCCATCGGGAAACGACGTGGACAGGCAACAGTAAGCAGAGGCGATCAGCATCGGGCCCCAGAGCTTTCAACTCGGCTCCTGAAGTGTCTCTAGCCGACGTCGGCACTGGTCGCGGTCGCGCCTCCCGGTAGTGTGCCGCTAGCGCAGTAGAAGGCTCAGTCGGCAGTCGGCACTGCCCGTGGACGGCTTGATTGGCACTGCCCTTGGGTGTGCCACCTGGTAGTGTGGCGCCAATGGAGGAGACGACTGGCCTGTTGCAATCACGAAGCAAGGTAAGCACTCAACAGCCTATTATTATCCTCCCACAAGACCCAAACGATATGTCCCCTGAATCTTCTGGGCATCCCAGAATTCACCCCTGCAAAACGACACCCAGCTCCTTGCTCCCCGGCTACACCCGGCAGCCCCTTTCAGTAATCGTAGAAGGCACAACGCGGCCTAAATATGACGTTTTCACCTGTGCCCACTTGCGTACTTTCGTTGTTTTGAGTTCAATGAGGTCAACAAGGGAGTGCACCGGTCATAACTGTTCGGGTTATGACTGGTGCCACTGTATCCGTTTTTTGTGATGACATTAACCCCAATTGCACGAACACGCTGCGTATCTTGAAGCCGGCCATGCACACAACACTTCGCATGGCAGGCAGCCAAGTGGCAACAGCGACGTCAGCAATCAGAATAAAAATGTGCTTTGATGGTCGTACTCTCAGGCAACGCTTTTTTGTATCTGAAGGGAATTGCATGCCCTATTATATTGGGCCGGCATTTTATCATACAAAATGGAATCAGTCTAAATCTAACGTCGGGCCAATACAACTATGACACCACCACGCCACCTGCTAATTTCAACTTCGCTTCAGCACCATTCCTGTCGCGCACATTGACGTTTAATATGTAGAAGTGTGGCTCGCAAATAACAGGCGTCGAAGCCATTCTGAAATCATTTGCAGGCCCACCGACGCACAGCGGCCAGTTAAGTGCTGAACTGCAGTTTTTCTCGGACATGTTCATAGAGGTTCCAGGAACCATCCCTGTACTGGAGCATCGCATCGACACTGGTGACGCCCTGCAAATCCTATGCAATCCCCCTTCCCTGTGTATTCATAAGCGGGCCCTGCTGAACAGTGTCTTCGAGGAAATGATAGCAACAGGAGCAGTAAGGCCTTCGACCAGCCCCTGGGCTTTGCCTATCGTTTTGGCACCTAAAACGATGGCTCCACATGTCTATCTGTTGCTTACGGCCGCCTGAATGCCGTAACAGTGAGGGAATCTTATCCATTCACGTTCATTGACGCAGTTATGTATGCCATCGGCTCGGCGAAAGCTTTACTACACTTGACTGCAGTCGAGGATTCATGCTAATTCTAATCGCCACAATGACGCGCAGAAAACAGCATATACCTGGTGTTCACGAGGATTTTTTAAGTGTGTCCATCTTCTTTTTAGTTGATCGAACTGTCCAGCAACTTTCCAGCGAGCAATGAACATTGTCCTGGGCGACGCGAAGTTCAACTACGCTATGGCTTACATGGATGACATCTTCTCAAACAAAGGTTGTAAAGATAAAAAAACTTGAGGGAACTGAAGGAGAAGGAAGGGGTTATAGACCATGATTCATCTAAAGAGAAAACCTCTGATGATGCAGGTGGAGTCGGATCAACTGGGCCCAAAGAATGTGCGAAACAAAGGGAAAATGAAGAGAGCAGAATTCAGTCCAGCAAAGGCAGGTGAAGAGAATCGGGAAGCGTCCCGTAAAAAGATAACAAAGATTCCCATGCACTGAAAACGTATGCGAAAAACAAACAGCGCTGATGTAGACCGAATAATATTTCAGATCCGGAACCGTAGACGCTCTCGCAAGGGTTCCGTCCATGACAGACATCTTGAGCGCGCCAGACAAAAGGGCTGTGATCTAGAAACAAATGTAGACCCACGTAGGTTACAAGTTTTTCGTCGCGCCTATGCCTCAGTCATGTGCCAGCACAGCCCTAAGCTGGTTAGAATTAATCAGTGCTGGTACTTATCATTAGCTCATCTTTTGATTTAATTCTTACACCGACAGAGGTGACTTCATTGTAAAAAATAGCAAGGCCAAGGCTTGTAATTGTTGGCTTCTTGTTTTTTTCTCCATATCGCTTAGAGACGTAGAACCTGTTTGAATCTATACTTTGCGAAAGGTAGTAGCCATTATTGGCCCGCAATTCGACGTCAACAGTGCCCCTGGAAGCCAAGAACAAGAAATTAAAATTAGTCATTAGGTAGCAGGTTCTCTTCGCCGCTTCAAGCCCCGTACTTCGCATGGTATGACCCCTTAGAACGTACCGATGTATTTTTAAAACAGCGTCCGGGAGACGAGCTGCTTGTTCTCACCGGTCGCTGCAATGAGGGGAACGTGTTTTAATTATTGATCCATTATTTTATGGGGGTTGCTCGAAACCTAGCGACATTTTAGCCACCCGGCACTACCCCTTATCAGGGCCGTTATCTTCTAAATAATTGCATTGACAAATTCGCAAGATAAAGGCACGAGGTTCTGTGCTGCATACTTCTGCGGAATTGTCGTTGCTGTCCTGGGCCGTCTGAAAACATCCGAGAGTAAAAGTGAAATTTCAGTAAAGAACTCAAAGTTTGTTTTCACTCTATTATTCTCACTTGGGTACGCTGTCAGAAAACAAAATCACTTGAACGGAAAATAAAAAGAAGTAAACGGGGCAGCGATGACAATCAATAAAAGTAATTTAGTGTTGCATGATGGCAGGCATAGCTTATGACGACCACAGGCAGTGAACAATGTTAAAAAGAGCCTACAATAAAAATTTATTCTGCCTAAAGTCACACTTTTTAAATCGGGTCTTTCAAATTTTATGCATCCCCCATTTAATGTGCCACTGCAGCATCCATATTGGCACATGCAACACGCTTCATAGACAGTATTGGTATGGTAAACCACGCAGCAGAACAGGTGACAACACATAGGGGAGGCGCGCGCACGCACGCACGCACGCACGCACGCACGCACGCACGCACGCACGCACGCACACACACACACACACACACACACACACACACACACACACACACACACACACACACACACACACACACACACACACACACACACACACACACACACACACACACACACACACACACACACACACACACACACACACACACACACACACACACACACACACACACACACAAATAAACATGGACGATGTTGCTAATTATTTGTATTTGTTCGAATTACTTGTACACCAACACTGTCTTCGATCCTTCTCAACTTCTAAGTACACACTTCGTCTTTCACTAATTAACCTTGGTTTGCACAGTAAAGGCTGTACCTTATGTAAGAAAATATTCCCAGCAGATCCTAATGATGTAGCAGTTATGAGGAGGAATAAGGACAGATTTACGAGAGAGAATTGGCAAGCCTGGGCAATACCTTTGGCTGGTGAGAATTGTATTATCACGCCTTCTGTTCGCTTATTGAATGAAGAGAAATACATTTTAGATCACTGGAAAGACAACGAATTATGAAGCGTTGTGAATTTAGAAGATGAGAATGAAGAATGTGTTGGTGTACAATTAATTAGTGCAGCATCGTCCTTGTTTATGTGTTTATGTCTGTGGGCCTCCCTATGTGTGGTCCCCTATTGTGCTGCGTGGTTCATTATGTCTGCCCAACTAGCTCAACCTTCTACTGTATAACTGTATTGGTATTTGGATGGAACGCATTAACGATAGCGTAAACACATGTTGGCAATGCCTAGGAACTTCTTGAGGCCCAAAGCATTTTGCAGCGATGGAAACATGCTCTCAATATTAACGCTCCAAAAGTACACACCGCGATATGCGTGAGAAGACGCGAGGGCAGTGCTTAATGCACAACGATGTATAAGGCGGAAATAAGAAATGAATTTTTAAGGCGATACGAGCTCGAAACGCGCGCTCTCGGTAATTGTTGCGTGTCGAGCCTGGACAAAAAAGAGTCTTCGGAGAACTTTGAAAATTTATTTAGAACATACATACTTAGGGTGGTACGCCGAAGTTTGTTGATTGGCAGTTAAAGATTCTGGCGCAGCTATATAATCACCTTTGGAAACGAATTCATTAATTTATCACTCCATTTAAACCCCCAGTTAAGCTGACAGCGTTAAATACGCTTCCATTAACTCTACCAATGTTTTGCTCCCCGCCATTTGGCCCGAACAACTGCTTTTATTATTCAGTACTGGCTTCGGACCCCTATGCTGATGACTGTATCCTTGCTCCTCTCATTCCTCAATTCATATTTTTATTCCTGATGCAGTATGCATATTGTTTGGAAACGCGGGAGTAAAACATTATCGTTGTTTGCTCCACGCATAAGGGGGTGGTCAAGCCATACGTCGTTCAGATTGAGAATGAAGTACGCAACATACCGTTAACTGTCTTAATTTGTGCGAATGCTTCAATGTATCCTAGCTTCCACTGTTCGGACGAACATTTTGTTTTTTAGACCTGTGGGGATAATGTTAGCTTTTAGGGTATTATTTAGACTGTTGCTCTTTAGACTTTGCTCTGCTTTCCTTAATATATTTTCTTATGACTGATAATGTGCGCTCTTTTTTTAACGCGGACAGGTCAGCAACTTCAATGCTTTCGAATAAATAAAGTGCTTCATTTCTTCGACATTTCTTAATGAGATCTTTCGCCTCCTTAAGCGGCTTGTAATTATACTGTAAACTCTTCCACCACCTAATTATGCTGCATTTATAATGATAATAACTGTGAAATAATCGTTCACACGGTATTTTCTTACATTCTCTCTCGTCACGTATACCATGCTAAGTAACACCGTACCCCTGCTTTTCGGCGTAGCGTTGACGTAGTGAGCATTAAGGTAAAGCATGCTGCAAGATTGATGTCCTCCCCTCTTTTCACTGCTATTGCACATGGTACTTTTGAGCAAAACCGCATCAGATTGAGGGGAATCCCTCGAAAGCATCGTAGGAACGTATGCCAAGATCAGTACATTTACCGACATATTTACCCTGTTTGTGGGAATCGTCTAATGAAGCTAATGAAGCAGCTCCTCCATGCGCTGAAAAAGATATAATAATAGCCGGGCGCAATATCCCGCATCGCATATGACTCTTCTCGATCGATTTATCCAGCTGGTTTTACTCTAGCTTTACACCCGGCTTCTATGAGCGACTTACCCAAACACCGCTGGCTCGTTAAAGAACCATAAACAACCAACTAAGGGGCTAAGCTGCCGTTTAGCGCGCAGTTACGTTGCAATGAGCTAGCATGCGAATCTCAGTATGGATCCAATCGCTGATAAGGCAAGTTTAGGTATCAGAAAGAATTCGCGAGAACGTTGCGTAAAAAACGAAGGGCAATTATTCGGACATGTATTAGAAACAGCTCAACATCCGGTAGTAGAAAGTTGCGCAAGTGCTGAAAGATTTCAAAGGCACGCATGCTGCTCAGTTTCGTTTTCTACATGTAGTAATTGTTAATCTTCGTATTCTATCACTCACAATCTCACTTCGAAACCTGTTATACAGCTGCTGCTCTGGTCACCTGGTAAGTCACGTCTTTATGCAGCCCCGCCCCTTCTATACAATTTCATTTGCGCAGATATAACGAAATTGGCGCCGCGTAGCTAGCAGAGCTTTCGCATCAAAAATTCAGCCAACTTCAGCCGTCATCCGTATATCTTGTCACATGGGGCCCAATTTTTGAACACACGTGGCTACCGTTCAACGCCATGTTCTTTCTCTGATTGGTTGTAGAAAGAAAAGTTATGTTTCAAATTTTTTGGCGCGAAATTGCGGTCTGTCGAAATGCCTTTTTGCGTTGACGTAAAAACGACGTGAGCGTGAAAACGGATTTTTAGCAGCGCTATTCAAGATGCCTGGGTGATATCTATAAGTAATTGTGGAGGAAAAACGGAGGTATAGATGATAGAGAGGAAAGCACTTACGCTTGTAATACGGATGGGTTGAAAGGAACGACGCACTGTAATGAGCTGCCTCCTTAAATCTGATTGGCTGACGTTGTGTGGCGGAAAATACGTCACGCATGATGTTTCATTACAAAAGGATGTGCTGCCATTGAGGTAAATGGCCAAAGTTGGGCGCGACTTTCGCACAGCATGAAGCGGCGGCGCAAAAAGACATGGCGAATTCAACATGGAGTGTAGGTGGCTATTAGCTCAACGCAGTTTGGTAGACAATTTGGTGGGCGCTGAAGTAAGCTTAAACATCTTGCTGTGATTGCGGAAGGCACTGAAACGACTTCATAAAGGTACTTTTCAGCTGCGCAAACTTTGAGAGGATAAATAAAAAAAACGCAACTTTAAAACCGCACGAGGGTCTATAGCTACCCTCACATAGCAAATGCTTTGCCCTCATAGAGAAATTATCGATCCGCGCCAGTTTTGCCAAGCGCAGCATTGACGGCCTTCCAGTTGAAGTGTTGACTTGCGCGACACGAGGCATTTCAGAGAGCACCACGATATTTTTCATAATCTGGCTGGACGGTTGCTGAGTGCGACAACCTGAGGAGGCATATGGTGCGGGGGCTGTTCAAGAATTTCACGGTGGCTGGCATCGAGGGATCACGAAAGACCCCCTTAGGCGTCGGCCCTAAACACAGCCTTTTTGTCTAGCATATATGCAGTCACTGCAATGCTAATAAATTGAAGAGCCTTGCCACGATGGGGGGAGGGAGGAAGCAAGAAAAAATACTGACAGCTTCTATTTTAATAAAGGAATGTATGTACCATGTACATGGCACGTTTGCTTGCAACACGTGATGTGTGTCATGCAAATGTTTCATTTGATATACATGGAGGCTTGCCATTTGCTGATAATTTAAAAACATAGTTACTCCAGAGCACGTTAGGACGGCACGCTCTAATCATATAATATTTTTGAGTGGCATTTTATTTTGATTGGTTTTTAATACAGCCGGAAAATAATCTGCCTTTATGCATTTGCATTTTACCGGTTAGACAGTAAGAAATAGGCTCGCCCGGCGCCGCCCTAGCTTCATATTCTGAGTTCCTCATTACTCTTCTTTTTTCTTTCCTTATTCTCCGTTTATCCCCTTTCAAACGTGTACGCTAGCATGGGCATCGCCTAGTCAACTTTCCTGCTATTCCGCTCTTCTGTTTCTCTGTCTCTTTTTCAGATATCTTTCGCGTTTTGTAAGAGCCTTTCGCACGCTGGCGCATGAAAATCGATCCAACTAGGTGTAAGGCATGTGCCTTTCACTTTTTCGGTGGTGTGTGTGTGTGTGTACGTGTGTGTGCGTGTGCACCTATGCGGCGCGATAGGCGCTGCTTCACTCCAAGGGCCTCCAAACTTCCCTCGAAGAGGGCAAGCTCCATTGGCCCCCACTCACCAGGCTTACGGGTAACGCCAAAAACCCAGCTGTAACGATGTACGTCTGGAAGACTTCAAACACAGTCCAACTCTCCTTCCCATTGGGTGGCACTGCCGTCAACGCCCCACGACGGCGTCCTGGCGAACGACCAGGGGTAATCGGCAAGTTCCTGCAGTGGGGAGATCACGTAAAGCCAAACTTTCTTTGGGGCTCCCCTCACCATTTAGCTCCCAATTTGCGTCGCCGAGCAGAACTTTGCCTAAGAATCTTCCCAGCCTCGCAGGGTCACTATACAGTTCACCCTTTAAATGTCAGTTTGCTTCACAGCCAAAACGCAAAAATCCTCCCCGCCGATCCTAGTGCAGGGTAGCAAACCGGAAGCTTTCCTGGTTAACCTCTCTGCCTTCTCTCTCTTTCTCTCTCTCTCTCTCTCCGACGCCGACAAGGAGCATGGAAGCGGAAGTCACTATACAGCCAATCCACAGATCGAAATTGACGACCAGCCGACCAGACTTCAATCGGATAACAGAGCATTTCCCTGACACATATCCGACATCCCATTTATACAGGTTACTCTCGCCCTGTTCGACAGAAGCCTTATAGAGTATCGTCGACAGAACGCCAGATGATCAGTGAACAGGTTCGGGATGAGTTGGACAAAGGTATTTCTGTAGGTCCATGCAGTTCTGGGGCTGCTCCTGCAATTATGTCAAGAACGAAAGATGGTACATGGCGCTTTTGCGTGGACTATCGCCGTCTGAATGCTGTAAAAAAGAACAAGGTTCATCCTCTTGCCCGTATCCGTGTCGTACGTTTCATCTGTTGATTTGCGGTCGGGATATTGGCAGATACCTAGGCACCCTCAGGACAACAAGAAGGCCGCTTTTATTACACCGAACAGCCTGATTGAATTTAACGTAATGTAGTTCGGGCTGCGCAATGCTGCTGCAACTTTCGAGAGATTTGTACATGCCATTCTACGCGGTTTCATACGGCACATATGTATGTGCTACCTCGACGATGTCGTCATTTTTGACCGGAAAATCTATGAACACAATGAACGTCGTACGCTTGTACTGGACTGCCTGAAAACCCTAGTCTCGCATTGATTGCGATGAAGTGTCGCTTCGGTGAGCGATAGACTTTGGGTCTTCGTCAGCTTGTTGATCGTGAAGGCGTCAGACCTGACCCACAGAAGACCGTGGCAGCTGCGCCATTTCCAACACCTCAGACAGTAAAGGAACCTCCAAATTGCCCGGGACTTTGCTCATATTTTTGACGCTTCACACCCCGTTTCGATGACATTGCTCACCCGCTCACCTGCCTTCTCCGCAAAGATCTCTCTCCTCTCTACTCGCAGACATTGTTACTCTTCGTTTTGCCATCTAAACTTTATACTATCATCGCCTCCAATTCTTCAGAATTTCAAATCTCTGCCCCACGGAACTGCATAGTGACGCCGGAGGTGTTGGCATTGTTGCTCTGTTGATTCAACGTTATTACGACAAGGACATGTTATAGGCTACGCCAGTCCCTCCTTAAGTAAATCTGAGCGCAATTGCACAATTACTGAGCAAGAGTTCAGCGGTTGCAGTGCCGTGTGTACGGACGCCCATTCACAGTGGCCATGATTCCCTCTGTTGGTTGATCAACCTCCGCGACCCATCTGGCCGTCTTGCCCGGTGCACAATCCGGTTGCATGAATTTGATTATATTGCCGCGAACTGTTTAAATCTTTATTTGTTCCTATTCGACAGCAGCACCGGTTGTCTTCGTGCCGCTCCGGGAGCCCCCTATCCTCCAAGGTACATCTCATCGATGGAGCTGAAGAGCAGATACTGGAAAATTGAGGTCGACGAAAGAGATCGCGAAAAGACCGCATTCATCACATCGGACAGCCTTTTCGATTTCAAGGTGATGCCATTTGGCCTCTGCTCCGCACCAGCGACGTTTCAACGAGTAATGAACACTGTGCTGGCGGGCTTGAAGTGGCAGATTTGTCTGGTATACTTGGATGATGTCGATGTCTTCTCCTCTAGCTTTGAAGAGCACCTAAAAATGCTTCGGACAGTGCTACAAGCTATCAGGGCATTAGGGCTAACTTTGAAAGCAGAGAAATGCCACTTTGCTACGAGGAACTGCAATTCCTGGGTCATATCGTTAGCAAGAATGCAAACATTATCCTCATTCACAAGAAAGGGGACTCTAAGGACCTTAAAAATTACAGACCAATCAGCTTAGTGTCTGTTATGTATAAGGTATTTACTACGGTAATCGCTAATAGAATCAGGACAACCTTAGACTGCAATCAAGCAAAGGATCAAGCAGGGTTTCGGAAACGGTACTCTACTATCGATCATATCCGTACAATCAATCAGGTGATCGAAAAATGCTCGGAAGATAACCAGCCCTTATACATAGCATTCATTCATTACGAAAAAGCATTTGACTCCGTTGAAACCTCGGCGGTGATGCAGGCATTGCGGAATCAGGGGGTAGACGAGCCGTACGTGAAAGAGCTGGAAGATATATATAGTGGCTGCACAGCAACCATAGTTCTGCATAAAGAAAGTAACAAAATTCCCATAAAGAAAGGTGTTAGGCAAGGAGACACAATCTCCCCAGTACTATTCACAGCTTGTTTAGACGAAGTATTCAGAGACTTGGAATGGGAGCAGTTAGGGATAAGGGTAGACGGAAAATACCTCAGTAATCTGCGATTTGCTGATGACATTGCCTTGCTAAGCAACTCGGGGGATGAACTGCAAATAATTATTGATGACCTCGACAGGAAAAGTAGAAAGGTAGGCTTGAAAATCAATATGCAGAAGACTAAGGTAATGTTCAACAGCCTCGGGAAGGAACAGCAGTTTACATTAGGTAGCGAAATACTGGAAGTAGTAGGCGGATATGTCTACTTAGGACAGGTAGTACCCGCAGATCCGGACCATGAAAAGGAAATAACAAGAAGAATACGATTGGGATGGAGCGCATTTGGCAAGCACTCGCAGATTATGACTAGCAGCTTACCGGTATTGCTCAAGAGGAAAGTATACAACAGTTGCATCTTGCCTGTACTCACCTATGGGGCTGAAACGTAGAGGCTAACCAAGAGAGTTCTACTTAAGTTGAGGACAACGCAGAGGGCTATCGAACGAAAAATGGTAGGGGTAACATGGAGAGATAGAAAGCGTGCAGAGTGGGTCAGAGAATTAACTCAAGTTACCGACATTCTAGTAGAAATTAAGAAGAAGAAATGGACTTTGGCAGGACATGTAGTACGAAGAGAGGATAACCGATGGTCGCTGAGGGTAACAAACTGGATTCCAAAGGAAGGAAAGCGTAGCAGGGGGCGGCAGAAAGTTAGGCCGGCGGATGAGATTCAGAAGTTCGCAGGGGTCAAGTGGATGCAGCTAGCACAGAACCGGGTAAAGTGGAGAAATATGGGAGAGGCCTTCGCCCTGCAGTGGGTATAATCAGGCTGATGATGATGATGATGATGATCGTTAGCAAGGATGGTGTTCGTTCTGACCCTGAGGAAACGGTGGCAATCGCGCACTTTCCACCGCCTGCCGACAAGAAAGCCATTCGCAGGGTCCTTGGGCTGTGCACGTATTATTGACAATGAATCAGGGACTTTTCGCGCATCGCCGAATTGGTGACGCAGCTTGAAATGCTGACGTACCTTTCAAATGGGAAGCATCGTACGAAGAAGCCTTCAACGAACTTAGCGCCACCTGCAGTGCCCTCCGGTACTTTGCCACTGTGATGAAAACGCCGAGACCGAAATTTATACTGACGCGAGCAGTGCGGGCTTAGGCGCCGTTCTCGTCCAGAAGAGTGCCGGACAGGAGTAAGCAACTGCCTAAGCTAGCAGGTCCCTCACAAAAGCCGAAATACTCAACGACCAAAAAGGAGTGCCTTGCGATCATCTGGGCAACTTCGTAGTTTCGTCCATACCTATACGTTCGACCATTCAAGGTGGTAAGCATCCCCCACGCGCTCTGCTGGCTGGCTAATTTGAAAAATCCCTCCGGCCGCCTTGCCGGATGGAGCTAACGACTTCAAGAATTTGATGTGACTGTAATTTATAAGTCGGGCGGCAAGCATTCCGACGCAGACTGCTTATCCCGTGCTCCCATCGACGCTCCCATCGACGCTCCCCCGAAGGAGGATGAGAACGCCGCCTTTCTGGGGCGAGTAAGCGACAGCAGTTTTGCACAACAGTGATAAGGTCCTCAGCTTGAAGACCTAGCCGATTACTTGGCAGGTAAGACCGCTTCCCCTCCTGCTATGTTTAGGCGTCAGTTATCGTCGTTCGCCTTAAGCAATGACGTCCTCGTAAAGAAGAACTTCGCTCCCAACAATCCTCTGCAGCTGCTTGTCATGCCTAAAAGCCTCAAGCAGACAATTCTTCATGCGTTACACGACGAGCCAACGGCAGGGCATCTCGGAATTGCGCGCACGTTACATCCAGTCCAGGCGGAGTACTACTGCCCACGACTGCCTGCCGACGTTGCACATTACGAGAAAACGTGCCATAAGGGCCAGCGGCGCAATACGCCGCCTATCAGACCATCTGGGCTACTGAACCCGATAACGCCCCAACCCTGCCCTTTCAACAAATTGGTATTGATCTCCTCGGCCCCTTTTCATCTTCATCAGTGGGTAACAAGTGGATCATCGTGGCCACTGACTACTTTGCCCATTAAGCCGAAGCAAAAGAACTGCGCAATGGTACTGCGGCAGAAGTCACTAAGTTTCTTGTCGAACAAAATCTATTGCGACACGGCGCCCCCGCAGTGCTCATCACGGACAGGGGAACAGCATTTACGGCAGAGCTGACGCGGGCCATTCTGGAATACAATCATACAAGCCATCGATGAACTACTGCGTACCATCCCCAAACAAATGGACTTACGGAGTGTCTCAACAAAACTATTGCGGATATGATTGCAATGTACGTCGACGCCGAACAGAAGACATGGGGCGCCGTTCTACCCTACGTAATCTTCTCTTATAATACCGCCGTACAGGAGACAACCAGGGCGACCCCGTTCAGCTTTGTGTACGGCAGGGAGCCCACGACGACGCTTGACGCAGTGCTGCCACAGGTAACCGATGAGGAGAACCTAGACGTCGCCGCCTACCTTCAACCTGCAGAGGAAGCCAGAAGATTCGCCGAAATGCGCAATAAAAATCAGTAACGAACCGACGCCCGACATTACAACTTACCACGACGCGATGCTCAGTACGAAACGGGAGATCAATCTGGGTTTGGACGCTGATTCGCCGCCGTGGATTGAGCGGAAAGCTTTTACACCGATACATTGGCCAGTACAAGGTGCTTCGCCGACTAGCACAATTGAACTACGAGGTCATTCCCGACTGCACGGCAGCATCGCAACGGCATTCAGAAATTGTGCATGTTTCTTTGCATATTGTGCATAAAGAGTTTCTTCAGTGCACTCCCAGACCCTTCATTGTGTCATCGATCTTGTCACCACCACGGGACAATACGGCGCCCGCTCATACAACAGCGGGTGCCGGCACGCTGACGCGGACTGTCTCTCACGTTTGCCCGTTGCGATCACAGAATGCGACGCCGACAATGTTCACGATTACATTGCCGCATTTTTGTCTTCATTCCTTGACGCCCGCACGTTCCGCACTGAGCGGGACAAGAAATTGAAGCTATTCTTTACCGCTGCACAGGACTTCTCAGCTTGCCGTCCTTTTTGTGTACTTGGCGGCCTTTTGTAAACAAAGACTACTGTGACACTGGCCTCCGTAACCTTCTGGTGGTAACTCACAGCCTACGAACCTCTGTTTTGCGCGCCATGAATGACGATAACACTTCGGGACACCTGAGATCCGTGAGGACAACCCGTCGCATTCACGATAGTTTCTATGGGCCACGAAAGCAGGAAATCACTAAGAAGTATGCGGTGAGCTGTGCTCACTGTGCCAGTCACTAGCGTCCCACTGGGGCTCTCCCTGGTCTCCTACACCCTGTGAAGCCGCGAAGATCTTTTGAGCAAGTGGTGTAGACCTACCGGGGCTCTTTTCGAAATCTCAGGACTCTAACCGGTGGTTCATTATCTGCACTGGTTATCACACGCACTATTGTGAAACAGCAGCTCTTCCATTAGCTACAGCACACATGTTGTAATAATTTGCCAAATGCCACCTGAAGTGTTCATCAAAGAATGAGGTCCTTAGTTCACAACGGATGTTGTGGAAGTACTCTTTCGCTTGTGTGCAAGTTGTTTTCGACGCTCTACACCTTATCATCTTAAAACAAATGGACTGGTGGAGCGAACCAACCGGACAATCACCAGCATGCTTCCAATTTACATCTTCGCCGACCGCAAGAGTGAGATTCTGTACTACCATTGATAGCATACGCATGCAATACCGCTGAACAGGAAACAACACGTTACAGTCCGTTTCTTTCTTTTGTATGTCCGCTCTCCTCATCACACCCTTAAAAGCATCCTTTTATTCTTCACAGATGTTAATCGTGTGATATCCGAGATCCTATGCCGGGCCGGAAAAGCCCGCCGGATAGCCGGCATCAGAATACTTGCCTCGCAACACTCGACATCCTGCTACAATGCCCATCGTCACCACGTTGCCTATTTCCCTAGCTAGTATTCCTGGCTTTCCAGGAACCTTAACTATCGGTTTGAGCGCTCATCAAAAGTTGCCGACGTTCGGCACGCAGTGAGGTCACTCACGCCGCGAGACTGAAATATTGTCAACGATGTCCTGGCGAGTGACTTGCCCGGAGCGCTTCTTCTGTGAGCAGGGAAGGATTACGGAGAAGTGTTCAGGAAAGCCAGGAAAAGGAGCTGGAAGGCTGCGCGTTTCTTTAGACCTTGCTTGTGCCGCTGTCCCGCTCACTGTGTGAACCTGGCCTGTGAAACATGCCAGAAGGTTTTCCTTGTCATGTTACTTGTGTCACATTGCATTTTAGAATCTGTCCCCTCTTGAGCTTTGTTGGCGAATGAGAGGGCGAATAAAAATGACACCGCTCGTTTCGCCAGACAAATGACTCTTCTCTAAGATGTGGCTTCAATGAGAGCGCCAATATAATTATACACGCACGTAACACACTTTGCCAGGTAATTTATAGGCACAATAAGTAGCACAATGTACAGTTTACCCCCGATGACTACCAGCTCTACTGAAGTTTCTCGGCCGTCCGATCATGAGAGAGGCAATGCGTGCCCATATTCAACGTTCTGCCAAAGATGTGCTTTTAACATGACAGCGTATGGACCGTATGTTTCAGAAAATGAGGCAACGTCATTATCAAGGTTGCGATGCTAACATCAGCTGGAAAGTCTCAGAAACGCGCCGTCGAGTGCGGCAGACACGAATGAAGAGGCAATGCGCGCAAAGCATGGTAAACTACATCATTGGAGGATTGATGTCGTCAAGGATGTTTCCCAGTTTTCTCTTTATAATAGAAATTAGAATTCCGGGTCTTGTAAACCCTCTATTTAAAACCAGAATAACCTGTGGTCTATAAAGAAGATATAATTATAAATCTGCAATCAATATTTATTATATATGCATATATATACAAGCTGAAGGTAGTGTGTGAACGTTCGTACACTGTGGCATCTTCACAATATATGTAACGATTACGTGCGATATAATATGCAGAAAATGAAAACGAATACTATTGCAATTAAATATGTAACTGTGAAAGCCGGCCATGCACTTTATTTAATTAACCGCAATTTCAGGGCGACCCCTAGGTGATGTGAAGTAAACTTTACATTTTATTAATGTCCGCTCCATTCTAGAGTATGCCGCCGCAGTCTGGGATCCCACTTCCATTACACTTATAAATAAATTAGAAGCAGTTTATATAGTGCCGCACGTTTTGGGACGCATTTCTACATGTGCGATACTACCACACTGAACAAAGCTCTTTCATGACACCTTTTTTAAATACGTCGTTCCGTATCTAGGCTTACACTGCTGAAGCAAATAGCGCGGGGAAAAGTTTTAGTTGATCACTATGTCTATCTAATATTGCCTACATTTTTCTGCACCAGGAAAGAAACAGTTACAAAATTTTTGAAATAGCCTGCCACACAACTGTGTACGAATCGTCTTACAATAAAACAATAGAACAGACTATCAGAATGTGTCGTCTCGGCGGTTGACAACACATTTCCAGTTCTACTGTTGCTGCACCTGCTTGCATCAGTGTAAAGATCTCATTCCTGGTTTTCTGCTTTTAGTATGCTGCTGGCTAGTTTGGGTTGAGTCTTCTTACCTGCTTACCGCCTTTTCATTTGACTGCTTCCTTCACACCTTGACGACTTGCCGTTCTGGATGATTGCTTTTACTATTATGCTTCGTTTTTCATATGGCTTGTGTATTCCTGCTTTTCTGAGTTAAATTTCTTTAATTAGTACGCTTCGGGCAAATCGTTTGTGCTAGATTATTAACTCTCTTGTTGATTGTCCTGATGACTGCCTTGTTTTTACATGTCATTTTCGTAATATACCCCCTACTGTAAGGCTCCCTGGCGCAGTGTAGTTAGATGAATAAATAGTATACAGGTGAGCAGAAAAGTGCAAGTACACGTGAATGATGACTCGTGGGTCAAACCACGGAACAGTCAGGTAAACAATTCGGGCGAAGGCGTGGCAATGAATGGGCTTCCCTATACGGCAGGTATTTCTTTCTGTTTGTTCTTCTGCCTTCGCTCGTACAGAGTGGTGTTGGGGGCCACCGCTGTGTCCGTGGCTCAGCGACACATTGCGGGGCGGAGATGAAAAACTTCCCTTCTCAGACTGTACACATTTATTTACACTTTTTACAAGGTATTTACTTCAACGTCGTCAGTTGCGACATCAAAATATAGAGGAGTAATTGAAAATGGGTAAACGATCGGAGGTCAGAGGCTAGCAGAGTCAGGCCTTGGCCTTCTGCTACACTTTAGGCCGCAGTCCCTTGAGACCTTCGTCAGCCTAGCCTCCCTCCTCGAACAACCCGTAAGTCCGCGACTCTCGTCCGGACCCAACTCTCCTCCGAGCCGAACTGTGCTCTGAGCCCACTGCCCCACCTCGCTTCCTTAGCGTAACCAAACTCGAGCCTATTCCATTGACCAATTACGACTAGTCACTCTATGGCCAATAACATGCAGTGTTTTAAAATGAGCTGACCTGTGCCACATATACTCCTCTCCTACACATGTCAAGTAAAACACATACAACGCACGAACTCAACAGCGAGTGGTTGCGCACGCAAGCACACACATCTGCGATTTACACTCTCTCCCGAGGGCTTCCGTAAGTTCACGCAAGAAGCACCAAGCAGTCGCAAACGCAAACGGCGTCGACGGTTACACTTCCGAAAACACACACGCAAACCTAAGGCCCAAACATTCCGATCGCAGCCCTTGGTCGGTTGCGCGCGGGCGGCGGATTCAAAGAGACGTCCGGGCGTCTTCCCAAGAAGACATGTCAACAGCGGCTCCCTGTGCAGCGCATTCTTCCAGGCCCGTGTTTCGCTGTGTTTCGGGATTTATGGCCTCCGCACCCTCTCCACTCAAACCGAGAGAGATAGCAGTTAGCACCGAACCCACAACCCTGCGCTCACGCTGTGCTTTCTAACTGAACTGTTTTGCCTCCCTCGCGGCACGGCCGAAACGCGACTTTTCCGAGAATTGCTACGGACACATCTGGCACCGTCGCCCGCTGCCATGTGTTCTGGCATCACTTCCGAAAAGCGGCCGCCAGCGCGACCGTCATAAATCAGCCAGCGTCGAGCTGCCCCTTGACCTTGGTCGCCCCTTCGGAATCTCCCCCGCGACAATCTACCCGCGATGAACACTTCGTTTCTGGGTGAAGCACAGAACTTAACTGATTCATTGACACTTTGGGGTAATATCGTATATGGGGAACCTATGGGTGTCCTCAGAAGTCTTACACAAATATTGAAACACTATAATATTGTCACGCTAATGACGACGATGAAGGATGGTGATGGTGTGACAATAGAGGAAGAAGAAGCGTTGGTTTCTGGGCGCTAGTAGGCTTCATCTTGTTCCGCTACATCAGCACTGAAAATAAACCCCCCACTCTACGCATGACATCATTTTAGGAATGGACGTCTTGAAGTTTTGTGGCGCTACCGTGGACTGCCGAAGTCAAGAGGTTCATTTTGATGGCTCGCATCTGCCGACACTTTTTGAAAGTGGCCGTGATGAAGAAACAGTTTTTAGTTTTACCGAAGACACAGTAGTTCCACCCTGGTCTGCCATGTTCTTCCCCGTGTCCGTTCCACTTCTTGAGAAGGTTTCATTCCAGGCCATGGTGCACCCAGTTCACTAAGCATGCCTGAAGAAAAATGTAATTATCCCTCACTGTATGATATCCGTGCATCAAGGTAGTGCCTCGTTATGGACCATCAATCCATTGTCTGAGCCCGCAGTTTTACCAACGGGACTGAAGCTTGCCTCCTGTGGACCCGATGCGCCCCACGTCGTTGCTTTGGTCACAGATGCTACGAGTGCCACCGTACCTCTGCCTGCTGATGAAACTTCGATATTCCACACGATCAGCGCCGATCTCAGCTCACCTCAACGCCGTACTCTTGTGAATATTCTTCTACCTTTTTCGCCTATGTTTGACTTTTCTCAAACAGATGGACCAACCTCTCGCCCGGCACATCGGACCCATCATAGCATCGACACTGGTTCGGCTCGCCCCATTCGTCAAAAGCCATATCGCGTATCCCCATCTGAGCGCAAAGTCATTCATGAGCAGGTGGAGGACATGCTACGGAAGAAGGTGATACAGGAGTCATCTAGCCCCTGGGCTGCCCCTGTTATTCTTGTACGCAAGAAAAACGGTTCGTGGCGATTCTGTGTCGATTATTGGCGTCTAAATTCTGTTCCGAAAAAGGACGTCTATCCTCTTCCTCGCATAGACGATACCCTCGACTGCCTATCTGGTGCGTCCTATTTTTCTTGTCTTGATCTCAGATCTGGCTACTGGCAAATTACAATGGACCCTGCGGATAAAAAAAAAACAGCCTTCTTAACGCCAGATAGCCTTTATGAGTTTAATGTTATGCCATTCGGGCTGTGTAATGCGCCAGCCACATTTGAACGCTTTATGGACAGTTTTGCGCGGCTTAAAATGGGACATTTGCCTTTGCTATCTGGACGATGTCGTCATATTTGGGAAATCCTTCCAAGAACACAATGACCGTCTAGTACGTGTCTTGAATTGTCTGCACAACGCCGCCCTAATTCTGAACTCCAAAAAGTGCCGCTTTGGAGAGCGCCAAGCGTTGGTGCTAGGACACCTTGTCAATGGTGATGGTGTAATGCCGGATCCCCAGAAAACTGCCGCTGTTGAGTCTTTTAAACCCCCGCAGACAGTGAAGGAGTTGCGGAGTTTTCTGGGGTTGTGTTCGTATTTTAGACGTTTTATACATAGCTTTGCTGACGTTGCTTACCCATTGACGTGCCTTCTCCACAAAAACTCTACTTTTGACTGGACACCAGACTGCGACGCGTCATTCCGTCAACTGAAGTTTCTTGTAATATCGAAACCCATCCTACGTCACTTCGATCCTACTGCAATGACAGAAGTACACTCGGACGCTAGTGGAATCGGTCTTGGTGCAGTCCTTGTCCAACGGCACGATGAACGAGAGCATGTTATCGCATACGCAAGTCGTACCCTGAGCAAGCCGGAGCGAAACAACACAGTCACCGAACAGGAATGCCTAGCTGTAGTTTTCGCTGTGCAGCGTTTCCGTTCATATTTGTACGGACGTTCGTTTTTTTTTTTGTTTTTTTTTTGTCGATATTTATTGCCTCAGGGCATCAGTAGGTTACGAGATGAAGGATGAATAAATGATTAAATGAATGGAAAAAGGTTGGCTTATTTTATGAAGTCCAGAAGTGAGCGATGATGAGGTCCCTGCGTCCAAGTGACGTATCAGGCAGGATTGGTTGCTGAAAGGCCAGCTATTCTCAGGTGCCGGATTCGTGTTGGCTTGAGTGCTGGGCAGTCCCACAGCAAGTGGTGGATGTCGGCCTCGACATCTTCGTTGTTACAGATCGGGCATCCTGGGCGAGGATATAAGTGTTTGAAGTATGACCACGTCCTAGTTACAGCTGGTGTAAGGGCAACACCGACCCGGATCCTCCTAAGCGCAACCTCCTCTGCACGGGTGAGACCGCGGGGAAGGGATATCGCACACGGAGGGATAAGTGCACGTGTGCGGCGCCGGAGGTGTTCCTTTCTTCACAAAAGGAGGGTAGCGTCGTCGACTTCGAGAAGTCGTGTGATTGATGCGTCTTGGTTCACAAGGCGGGTTGCAAAATCAGCTTGACGATTTTTACTTGACGTTCGTTTACTATTGTAACTGACCATCATTCACTCTGTTGGTTGCGGAACCTTCGAGACCCATGTGGTCGCCTCGCACGCTGGGCCCTCCGGTTACGGGAATATGACTTTGCCGTGGTGTACAAAAGCGGGAGGCGTCATGCAGACGCAGATTGTCTTTCTAGGATGCCAGTGGCCACGACTGGACCTGAAAGCGACGATTTCGACAATTATATATCGACCCTCGAGCCAGCGTTCCCCGACACGAATGTTTTCAAAACGGAACAGCAAAATGATACCAGTCTGCAGCCTCTCTTTGCCCAAGCCAACGTACCTACAAGCCGTTTTTGTGTGCATGATGGCCTCCTATGGAAAAAGAGTTATTCGCCTGTCGGCCAGCGATACCTACTCGTAATTCCGAAGACGTTGTGCATGGACGTATTGCGTGTTATGCATGATGATCCAACTTCTGGGCATTTGGGATCGGTTCGAACACTCCACCGTGCTCAAGAAAGATTTTACTGGCCCAGAATGCGCTCGACGGTTGAACAATACGTTGCCGGTTGCAAGCAATGTCAACGCCACAAACGTCCAACTGCAACTCCGTCTGGCTTGCTGCACCCAGTGAAGAACCCGACATCACCGTTTGATCAGGTAGGCATTGACCTCGTAGGTCCGTTTCCGAAATCCGTGGATGGAAATCACTGGATTGTAATCTGCGTGGACTATCTCGCACGTTACTGTGAAACCGCCGCTCTTCCATCTGCTACGGCGCATCAGGTGTCGCTTTTCTTGCTGCACTCAGTCATCTTACGACACGGGCCGCCACGAATTGTCATCACTGACCGGGGTTGAAAATTCACTGCTCATGTTGTTGAAGAGCTCATGCGTTTTTGCGCCGTAACTTTCCGACACTCGACGCCATACCATCCCCAGACAAATGGCTTGACTGAGCGCGTCAACAGAACGCTTATCAACATGCTAGCCATGTATGTGGACGCAGGGCATAAGAACTGGGACACCATACTGCCCTTCATCACGTATGCGTTTAATACCGCCACGCATGAGACGACTGGGTACAGTCCATTTTTCTGCTCTATGCCAGACCGCCACGCTACTCTCTAGATACTATCCTGCCTTTCACAAGCCGTGAAGACCCCTGCCTGGCTGAGACCCTCTGTCTCGCCGAAGAAGCTCGGAGAATCGCCC